>NC_053160.1:101329896-101969495 GCF_016835505.1 Polypterus senegalus
ATCATTCAGACATTAAACACGTAAGGAAGGGCTTAATGCTTAAGCATACAGTACGTGCTACACAAATGTCCCAGTTTTGGTCTCTTTATAATTTGCTATCAGAATGCCATATTCACCTGATATACATAATGGGAAATTGGTGTAATAAAGTTTGCCCTTCACTTATGTTATTTCCTAACTAGCTTTGCAAGTACCATTTCATAAAAATTACAATGGTCAGACCTGCTCAAGCAAAGAAGGAATTAACTACAATTTTTTTTTAGGTTATGTTAAATTGTAATTGTAAATTTCATTGTGTGAATGTGTGCATGTGATTGTGATTCTTGTGATGGTCTAGAGCTCAGCGTTTTTCCAATTCCTTTGTGAGATAGTCTTTGGGATGCACAACCCTGAAATTGATTATTGTGCCTAAATCCATCCATCCATCTATCTATTATCCAACCTGCTATATCCTACCTACAGGGTCACGGGGGTCTGCTGGAGCCAATCCCAGCCAACACAGGGCGCAAGGCAGGAAACAAACCCTGGGCATGGCGCCAGCCCACCACAGTGTGCCTTAATTACATACCCAAAAATAAAGTATTTTATTACTCTGCTTATGTAATAAAGGAGCTGCAAACAGCTGAAGAGTAGCAAATAGAACAGAGTATTTATATGATTAAAATACCTTTGTTTACACCAATATCAACTGAATAAAACAAAAGTAAAAAATTGTGCTTTAGGGATTTATCTCCAGAAAAGTGGATTTTACAGTTGTGGAAACCAGGGTCACTCCCGCCACCACAACCCCAACACAATCAATCAATCAACATTTATTTATATAGCACATTTTCATACAAAAAAAATGTAGCTCAAAGTGCTTTACAAAATGAATAGAAAAATAGAAGACACAATAAAAAATAAACATAAGTCAACATTAATTAACATAGAATAAGTAAGGTCCGATGGCCAGGGTGGACAGAAAAACAAAAAACTCCAAAGGCTGGAGAAAAAATAAAATCTGTAGGGTTCCAGACCAAGAGACCGCCCAGTCCCCTCTGGGCAATCTACCTAACATTAGTCAAACAGTCCTCTTTCTATTTAGGGTTTTCATGGAAGGACCTGATGATGATGGTCACGTAGACTTCTGGCTTTCAGTGCATCAATGCTGGAGCATCATGATGCTTTGAGTAGGTGGTGGTGGCGCAGGCAGCCACCACAAAGAAACCGGAAAAAGAAACGGAAGAGAGAGTTGGGGTCAGTACACATTTTAGAGCCACTGTGAATATTATTATGAAGAATTGAACATACAGAGTATCAGTATTAAGTTAAAGTGAAGTTATAAAAGGCCATGTTAAAGTAATGTGTTTTCAGCAGTGTTTTAAAGTGCTCTACTGTATTTGCCTGGCGAATTCCTATTGGCAGGCTATTCCAGATTTTAGGTGCATAACAGCAGAAGGCCGCCTCACCACTTCTTTTAAGTTTAGCTTTTGGAATTATAAGGAGACACTCATTTGAAGATCTAAGGTTACGATTTGGAATATAAGGTGTCAGACATTCCGATATATAAGATGGAGTGAGATTATTTAAGGCTTTATAAACCATAAGCAGTATTTTAAAGTCAATCCTGAATGACACAGGCAACCAGTGTAGTGACATCAAAACTGGAGAAATGTGTTGGATTTTCTTTTCCCAGTTAGGATTCTAGCAGCTGCATTCTGCACTCGTTGCAAATGATTTATGTCTTTTTGGGTAGTCCTGAGAGGAGTGCGTTACAGTAATCTAGTCTACTGAAAACAAAAGCGTGAATTAATTTCTCAGCATCTTTCAATGATATAAGAGGTCTAACTTTTGCTATGTTTCTTAAGTGAAAAAATGCTGTCCTAGTGGTCTGATGAATATGTGATTTAAAATTCAGATTACAGTCAACAGTTACCCCTAAGTTTTTACTTCCGTCTTAACTTTTAATCCTAATGCATCAAGTTTATTTCTGATAACCTCATTGAATCCATTATTGCCAATTACTAAAATTTCAGTTTTCTCTTTATTTAGTTTGAGAAAATTACTATTCATCCATTCAGAAATACCAGTAAGACATTGTGTTAGTGAATCAAGAGAGTCGGAGTCATCAGGTGCTATTGATAAGTACAGCTGTGTGTCATCAGCATAGCTGTGGTAGCTCACGTTGTAACCTGAGATAATCTGACCTAACGGAAGCATATAGATTGAGAAAGCAGCGGACCCAGGATAGAGCCTTGTGGAACACCATATCGGATATCATGTGTCTTTGAGATGTGATTACCACAACTCACAAAGAATTTTCTCCTGCCAGGTAGGATTCAAACCAATTTAAGACACTGCCAGAGAGGCCCACCCATTGACTAAGGCGATTTCTAAGAATATTGTGATCAATGGTGTCAAATGCAGCACTCAGATCTAAGAGGATGAGAACAGATAAATGGCCTCTGTCTGCATTTACCCAAAGTCATTTACTACTTTAACAAGTGCAGTTTCTGTGCTGTGATTTGTTCTGAAACCTGACTGAAATTTATCAAGAATAGCATGTTTATTGAGGTGGTCATTTAACTGCATAATGACTGCCTTCTCTAGAATTTTACTTAAGAAGGGCAGGTTAGAGATGGGTCTAAAATTTTCAAAGGCAGAGGGGTCAAGATTATTTTCTTGAGCAGGGGTTTAACTACAGCAGTCTTAAGACAGTCTGGAAAGACCCCCGTATCTAATGACGAATTAACTATGTCCAGAATATTGTCAATTAGCACGCCTGATACTTCTTTGAAAAACCTTGTTGGTATTGGGTCAAGGACGCAGGTGGAGGGTTTCAGTTGAGAGATTATACTATGTAATTCAGGTAAATCTATCCTGGTGAAAGCATTTAATTTGTTTATAATGGAGTACCGGGGCTTTGGAGGTTCTGCAGTGTTGGGGAGATATACTATGTTATCTCTAATATCATTAATTTTTTGATTGAAAAATACAGCAATGTTCTCACAGGTTTCACTGGAAGTATTCTGGGGGCATTCCTTTGTGTTACCTGGGTTTAACAGACGATCAATTGTAGAAAATAAGACTCTGGGATTACTAGCATTGTTATTTATAATATTAGAGAAATAGCAGCCTCTCAAGACGGACAGTGTTATTGTATTCTGTTATTTTAACCTTCAATATCTCATAATGGATAGTTAGTTTAGTTTTCCTCCATTTACGCTCAGCTCTACGACATGTTCTTTTTAAATCAGACACTCTTTGGGTCTTCCATGGAATAACAATACTAGAAGATTTTTTAACTGTCTTTTCAGGTGCAACTATGTCAACAGCAGTTCTTACTTTAGAATTAAAGTTTTCCACTTTACTATTTACATTATCCTCGCTATTATAGTTGGCATTATAAACGGACTGATTGCTTAGAATGTTTGTAAGTTTTAAAGCTGCTGATGAGTCAAAGAAGCGTTTTTTAACAAAATGCTTCTCATGAGTGTTTTCTATCTTTATTTCTATATTAAATAGTAGAAGGAAATGGTCTGATAGACCGATATCAATGACCTGCTTTATATCAACTTTTAGTCCTTTAGTAATCACTAATTATGACCTGCTTTATGTGTAGGCTGATTAATGAGCTGCCTCAAATCAAAAGAGTCCAGGAGGTTCATGAATTCCTTTACCTTTTGGTCACACTGATTGTCGACATGAAAGTTAAAGTCGCCGACTATTAAGAGTGTGTCATAGTTTGTAATTAAAATTGACATTAAGTCAGAGAATTCCTCAAAGAAAGACGTTATATTTAGGAGGTCTATACACGGATAATACTAGAACGTGAGAATCTCCATGAATAACAACGGCGAGATACTCAAAGGACTTAAATTTACCAAAACTAACATCTTTACATTTTAATCGCTCGAGTAAATGTTTGCCAATCCGCCTCCCTTTTTCCCCTGGCGGTCTGCATGAGTAAAACTGTAATCCAGAGGCGCAGATTCGATTAAAACAGCCACGCCGTTTGAGTTAAGCCATGTTTCACTTAGTGCAATAAAATCAATCTTTCTATCACTAATAAGATTGTTTATAAAAAATGTCTTGTTAGTTAAAGCTCTAACATTTAATAGTGCCATATTTAATGTTTCTGAAGGGCAGAGCTGAATTTTATGCGTGTTATTGGTATTGGAACAAAAATTAAGTTATTTTTGTTAACGCCGCTCTGTGTGTATTTTTTATGTAATCTACAATCCGTTTTTATAGTTTTAATGCATTGTTGATCTGAAGTAGTAATTGCAATTAAATTATTGGTGTTTATGCCGCACTGCCTAGATTTTTACGTGCATTAAGATTTGTTATTAGATTATTAATGTTGTGCACTTTAACGGAAGACTCTGTTAAGCCATTATGTCCTATCAAAGCAGTAGCATTACGGAAGGGGTTAAAGTAGAAGTAGACAGTCAAGATAGACTAATTACCTTAGCGATGTTTTCGGAGAGGACCCGGGTGCCAAATCTATTCGGATGCAGTCCATCCCGCTTGAAGAAGCACGGCCTTTCCCAAAAAAGATCCCAGTTGTCTATAAACCCGATGTCTTGAGTCTCGCAGAAGCCTCTCAGCCAGTTGTTTAAACCCAGCAGGTAGTGGACCCGAGATGAAGATTTTTGCGGATGGGGTCCTCTCCGTCGTGTCTTTAACTAGTGCTGCGAAGTCAGCCTTGAGAACCTCCGACTCTCTGTGCCTTATGTCGTTTACGCCGGCGTGTAAAATAATGGATCCAATTGCCCTCTTGTGCTTCTCGTAGAAGGTCGGCGCCCGCCTCATCACATCTCGAACTCGAGCACCGGGAAAACAAGAAACAAAGGATTTTCGATTAGGGCATGTGATATTTAGGTTTTGTACAATTGAATCACCTACCACGATTACATCACCCGGGGTTGAAGGCAGACTGGGGACGCGGAGAGGGTCGAATCGGTTCTGGATTGGGATGCTTGCCTGTGCGAGCTAGGTGTTCTAGCCTTGAACCCCCGCCTGCAAAGCTGAAACCCGTCGAGGTCTTCATCTGCGTTGTCGTTGCTCCTACGAGGCGTGGGGGTGATGCTTACTTGCCCTTGGAATTGAGCGGCACGAGGTGGGGTTGATGTTACGTCGACTTCAGTTGTTGAGTGTGGTTTGTCCAGCAGCCGAGCTTTCAAGTCTCTGAGGTACCTTCGTCTGGACAGGAGTTTCTGAATCTGTTTGTCAAGTGCCTGGAGTTCTTCGACGACAACAGCAACGCGATTCATCTCACTGTCACCATTGTCTGCTTCTACTTCCGCTTCCGCTTCATCACCTAGGAAAGAAAGAGAAAAAAGTTAGCAAACACAGACAGGCAGAGATACAAGTGCAGCACACAACACCTTTTATTACAGTGGAGAAGTGCTTTTCCTCGTTCCCCACAGCAGCACAATCCTTTTATTTGCTCTTTCTCCACCTCCACTCCTCTCCTGGCCAGCTTTGTCCTCCCCCTCCTGACTCCGGCTCCTTGAATGGAGTGAGGCGGCCCCTTTTATGTTGCTCATGGGAGTGCTCCAGGTGGCTCATTAGCATTACCTAGTGTGATGGAAGTTCAAGGTAAGGCTCTGCAGCTCCCCCTGGTGGCATCTATGAAACCCAATGGGGCTGCACCAAACTCCATCTGTCAGCATTCCCTGTGGGAATCTATCATGCCACAGCTGCCGAGGAGGGCTGCCCTCTAGCATCCCAGGGGAGGTAGTGTCTCGCACATGCACTCTTCCTGGGTCCTTCCATCCAGCTGGTGTTCCGGCCGGGTAATGGCCATGGCCGCCCATCACACAGTACATAACAAAGACATTTTATGATGTACTAGCCTGGAATCAAATTTCTTTTGGGCCTCAGTCTGTCAGTTGTCATTAAACCATTTTTAGACTGTCATAGATATCCCATAGCATAGCAAAGTTATACTGTTTGGCACAAGGTGTCCCCCGTTAGGAAACATTGTGTCTCTTTTTGGAAACATCTAGTCTCTTTCTACTAAACAATCTGTCAAAACGAGTATTGCTGTAGCAATTATATTTTATTTTTTAGAAAAAACTAAATATCACTCTGAAGCAACAAGTAAGCAATTTGTAAATATTCTTATATAGTGGTGTGAAAAACTATTTGCCCCCTTCCTGATTTCTTATTCTTTTGCATGTTTGTCACACAAAATGTTTCTGATCATCAAACACATTTAACCATTAGTCAAATATAATACAAGTAAACACAAAATGCAGTTTTTAAATGATGGTTTTTATTATTTAGGGAGAAAAAAAATCCAAACCTGTGTGAAAAAGTAATTGCCCCCTTGTTAAAAAATAACCTAACTGTGATGTATCACACCTGAGTTCAATTTCCGTAGCCACCCCCAGGCCTGATTACTGCCACACCTGTTTCAATCAAGAAATCACTTAAATAGGAGCTGCCTGACACAGAGAAGTAGACCAAAAGCACCTCAAAAGCTAGACATCATGCCAAGATCCAAAGAAATTCAGGAACAAATGAGAACAGAAGTAATTGAGATCTATCAGTCTGGTAAAGGTTATAAAGCCATTTCTAAAGCTTTGGGACTCCAGCGAACCACAGTGAGAGCCATTATCCACAAATGGCAAAAACATGGAACGGTGGTGAACCTTCCCAGGAGTGGTCGGCCGACCAAAACTACCCAAGGCGCAGAGCGACTCATCCGAGAGATCACAAAAGACCCCAGGACAACGTCTAAAGAACTGCAGGCCTCACTTGCCTCAATTAAGGTCAGTGTTCATGACTCCACCATAAGAAAGAGACTGGACAAAAACGGCCTGCATGGCAGATTTCCAAGACACAAACCAAGCAAAAAGAACATTAGGGCTCATCTCAATTTTGCTAAGAAACATCTCAATGATTGCCAAGACTTTTGGGAAAATACCTTGTGGACTGATGAGACAAAAGTTGAACTTTTTGGAAGGCAAATGTCCTGTTACATCTGGCGTAAAAGGAACACAGCATTTCAGAAAAAGAACATCATACCAACAGTAAAATATGGTGGTGGTAGTGTGATGGTCTGGGGTTGTTTTGCTGCTGGAAGGCTTGCTGTGATAGATGGAACCATGAATTCTACTGTCTACCAAAAAATCCTGAAGGAGAATGTCCGGCCATCTGTTTGTCAACTCAAGCTGAAGCGATCTTGGGTGCTACAACAGGACAATGACCCAAAACACACCAGCAAATCCACCTCTGAATGGCTGAAGAAAAACAAAATGAAGACTTTGGAGTGGCCTAGTCAAAGTCCTGACCTGAATCCAATTGAGATGCTATGGCATGACCTTAAAAAGGCAGTTCATGCTATAAAACCCTCAAATAAAGCTGAATTACAACAATTCTGCAAAGATGAGTGGGCCAAAATTCCTCCAGAGCACTGTAAAAGACTCATTGCAAGTTATAACGCTTGATTGCAGTTATTGCTGCTAAGGGTGGCCCAACCAGTTATTAGGTTCAGGGGGCAATTACTTTTTCACACAGGGCCATGTAGGTTTGGATTTTTTCTCCCTAAATAATAAAAACCATCATTTAAAAACTGCATTTTGTGTTTACTTGTGTTATATTTGACTAATGGTTAAATGTGTTTGATGATTAGAAACATTTTGTGTGACAAACATGCAAAAGAATAAGAAATCAGGAAGGGGGCAAATAGTTTTTCACAGGACTGTATATAATTTGCTACTATCAGTATGTATTGTGTTTGCGTCAATACCTCGACTCAATACAAGTTAGAATCATGCAATGGGGCTCTGCCTCTGTAGTTAGAACATAACGTGGCAAACACAGACACAGTATTGCGTGATTGGCTAAGAATGTTCGAATGCTTCAGTGACGCCGCTGGATGGCCGAGTATAGTAAGTCGGTGTTGGTTCAAGCAGATAACTGTAAGTTTAGTTGGTTTTTGGAACGTTGCTTTGGTGGAGCGTACTTTCCAGGACTAACATCGTCGACTGACTTGAATCCTTCGACAGCTCCAGAACCATAAGTAATTCAGAACATATCGCCATTTGCTTGGTACGTCGAAATCTATCTTTGGGCAGTTCGGTTTTGGCAACCGTCCTTCTGACATCTATTGGCAAACTGAGTAATGATGGCTGAGTATTAACAACCGTCTTTGTTTAAATTTTAGCAGATCTCAGATCTAAAATGACCACGCCAACATAATTATTACTCTGACTCTGATTAGACTCGTTAAATACGGTTTGTTTTGAAAATTTGTTTGCCGGAAAAAAATCAAATGAGGTGCGCCGAAGAGCTGAGTTCACGTCTCACAGCCCCGTTTAATCAGGGAGCTCTTCATTACATCGCCCGAAAAGGTCTACTTTAAGCACAAATCAGTGCCATGATAACTAAATCATTTCAAGGACTTAAAAAAACAAATAATTCTTTGCAGAGAAAGTATGGATTTGATCGAGCTCCCAGTCACTAGTCTTTATATATAATTCACTAAGGCAAGACAACCATGGAAAGCACGCTGGAAGGGGCGTGGATTCACTAAGCCGACAAGTGAGACACCTATGGCGCACGCAGGAAGGAGCCACGCCCACCAACTCCAAGACCATTGGATAAGACGACAACTCACAGGGCCACACCCACCAACTCGGACGCGACGACACAGAAAAAATGCCATCATTTATATTTGTCTGTCGTAGAGGCCACATGCAGTGCAGGTCAGGTTAATGTCATGTGCATGTCATGCACCTCCGAGCTACGTTGACTGTTCATAGAGGCATGTTTCTCGCGGAGGTGAATCGCCATATGCAGCGTGTGAAACGGTTTCGCGAGGGTATCCCATGGGATCCTTAAAACAATCCTTTACAACTGAGGTTAAAACACAATGAAGTAAGCAGTCTTTAAAATCCGAGTTTTTGGTTACGACGCACGACTGCGTGCACCATAGCAAACTGTTTTACACGTTACATACAGCTATTCGCATCCGCGACAAACATGCGTCTTCTTAGATACTCCTGCGGGAACACGGAAGACGTTTTCCTGCCCACCAACACTCCTTTTTCACCGGCCGGCGTCTACCCTTGCTCTCTAGGCATTCACACTGCCTGCCCATTTGCCCGGACGCAAAAACTCACCAACCACCCAGTTAGTCCCTTTCGTCTGTGGTAAGAGTCCACATGCACGTCTGAGCCACGTGGCGTTTTTTATGCCGCGGGTTCACTATTGTGTTGTATTTTGCTCTCTCCAGAGTTCCATTTTTTCATTCACTTACTGTTGTATTCTCACACCAACCCGTTTTAGACATCCATGTCTTTCCAGAAGTGTTTAGCATTTAATAAATAATTATGCATGAGATTGACTGTGTGTCTACCTAGCGCAGAGAGGCGTGGGTAAGCCATTGAACCCCATTCGGGCTGCAAGCCATGGAATTCCCACTAAGTGTGACTCATACGCTCCCACTCATTACGTCCCTACCCTTTGTACACACCCCCCTCTTACCATGGTCGGGTATCTTGGTGGATTATATATAGAAAAGCAGCCAAAACCGAAGGGTATCCCATGGGGTCCTTAAAACATTCCTTTACAACTGAGGTTAAAACACAATGAAGTAAGCAGTCTTTAAAAAACGAGTTTTGATTCGACGCGACGCGCGTGCACCATAGCAAACTGTTTTACACGCTACATACAGCAATTCGCATCCGCGACAAACATGCGTCTTCTTCACTCACGGACAATTATATTTTGCTCTCTCCAGAGTTCCATCTTTTCTTTCACTTTCTGTTGTATCCTCAAACCCACCCTTTTTAGACAACTGTGTCTTTCCAGAAGTGTTCAACCATCAATAAATAATTATACGGCGTTTGTTATGCCGCGGGTTCACTATTGTGTTGTATTTTGCTCTCTCCAGAGTTCCATCTTTTCATTCACTTACTGTTGTATTCTCACACCAACCCGTTTTAGACAACCGTGTCTTTCCAGAAGTGTTTAGCATTCAATAAATAATTATGCATGAGATTGAGCGTGTGTCTACCCGGCGCAGAGAGGCATGGGTAAGCCGTTAAACCCCATTTGGACTGCAAACCGTGGAATTCCCACTAAGTACGACTTATACGCTCCCACTGGTTGCGTCCCTACCCTTTGTGCGCACTCTCTCCCCACCTCGCTACTACCGTGGTTGGGTGTCTTGGTGGATTATATTTAGAAAAGCAGCCAACGACTCAAATGACACGTTGGAGGTGGGCACATGAGCAAGCAGTACATGCTGAATGAGAATTCAGCAGACTAGCATGACGGAGGGAGCTGAACGGACGTCCTTCTCCTCACCTCCTGTTCCACACTCCGCGCCGTGCACCCCCATCCCTCCGTCCGGCAGGAGAAGGCGCGATGACGGTGCGCCACTTTTCAGTCACGGACGATTGTGTGTTGGTTCGTTACGTGCATTGTTACAATGTTGCTTTTCTTGCTGATTTATTACATTACCGATTTTTCAAATGTTAATTTTCTCCCTGTGCTTAAAAATCATTAAAAAACCGGCCTGATTATGCAGCGTATGGTACACTGCGGGTTGGCTAGTGTATGTATAATTACATACTCATACACACCTCTCCTTAAAAATTATTTTTCATGCCTGACCTTGAAACAATTTCGATTACCACTAGATACAGAGAGACTTTACATTTTATACCCTAGATTGAGATTTTTGTGCTGTGTTCACATGTCTTTTCTTGCTTTACGCTGTAGTTACCACACAGATATTCAGGGTGTTTTTATTTATTTATTTTCCTTGTTGTTGCTTCTTTTTTTTTTTTTTGCATTTCTGGTCTGTAATAAACTAAGTACATACATATGTTTTAATACCAAATTCTTCCAGTACTGGGTTGTGAGGGTGGGGACAATACCTTTGCTGGTGCCCCTGGGCACAGGAAAGGAGAGGCAGCCTTGAGTGCTGAGGTAGTCATACAGACATGTATACCTAAACCGTTGTTTCTCAGCCACTTTTAAGTTGCAGGTGGTTGTCACTGGATTACAAGCACAAGATCCTTGTTCACAGTATAATCCACCCCAACCCTGCCACCATCACTGTCAACCGACACCAAAGGGATCAACAGGGCTGTGTGAGATTTTTTTTAATCCCATTTCTAATTGTGCTCACCTCATAATCCCAGGGTACATTTTGATTTTGTTTCCCATATGTAACTGGTGCAGTTGATTTCTTAACCTGGTGTGGGGGGCTTTGGGGGCAAGGGGGCATGCTGTAGGGTGCGTATACCAAGCCACTAGTTGAAACCATTTTTTGGTACTGCCATGTGCTCACAATACAGTGACATGAATTTCATGATACAGTGACATTCAAAGAGGGGATCCTCACGTAAAACTGAGAGGCACATGTACATCATTGCAGTACTCACAGGTATGCTTGGAAACGCTGCCTTCACTCCAAGTTGAAATTGAAAGAGCACAGTTCAGTGAACTAACAGAGAGAACATGCAGCAGACAATGTACAGGTATGGTAATTGAATCAATGATGCTTGAAGTTTTATACTAAAAGCAATACTTAACAGTACAAATCAAGCGTAACATCAAATCCTTCATTAAACAATACAATCAAAACTGTGATCAGAATCTGACTAAAGCTTTGTGTGTAAAGATGAGCTGTCACTGAAGCCATTCATTTCCTGTCATATAACATAAATGATCAGTTTTAGACAACTATACATTGTTAGACTAGGCTGAAACTCAGGTATCTAATGGTAATGAGCATTTCACTGTATATGGTGTGAAGTAATTGAGATCTTTGATAAAAGCAGATTCACTCATTTGTGACATGCTGCTCGCCTCAGTCTATATGTGTGCAAAGCACATATTTTAATAATGAAAGAGAGCAGACAACATCAAAGCTTGTAATTTGCTTGAAAGAAGATGCCCATTAGCACCATTGTAAGCTTTGTATAAAGATGAACATTTTTTACATTTTAAAAAGCTTTTCTTTAGAACATAATATTTTGTAACAAATGTATATTTATATATGCTCCTTAGAGACAAGCTGACTGAGATGGGAGTAGACTCACACCTGGTGGCATGGATCGTGGACTATCTTACAGACAGACCTCAATATGTGCATCTTGGGAACTGCAGGTCTGACATTGTGTGCAGCAATACAGGGGCGTCGCAGGGGACTGTACTTTCTCCGGTCCTTTTCAATCTATATACATCAGACTTCAAATACGACTCGGAGTCTTGCCACGTGCAAAAGTTCGCTGATGACACTGCTATTGTGGGCTGCATCAGGAGTGGACAGGAGGAGGAGTACAGAAAGTTAATCAAAGACTTTGTTAAATGGTGCGACTCAAACCACTTACACCTTAACACCAGCAAGACCAAGGAGCTGGTGGTGGATTTTAGGAGGCCCAGGCCCCTCATTGACCCTGTGATCATCAGAGGTGACTGTGTGCAGAGGGTGCAGACTTATAAATATCTGGGAGTGCAGCTGGATGACAAATTGGACTGGACTGCCAATACTGATGCTCTATGTAAGAAAGGTCAGAGCTGACTATACTTTCTGAGAAGGTTGGCATCCTTCAACATCTGCAGTAAGATGCTGCAGATGTTCTACCAGATGGTTGTGGCGAGTGCCCTCTTCTACGCGGTGGTGTGCTGGGGAGGCAGCATAAAGATGAAAGACGCCTCACGCCTGGACAAACTTGTTAAGAAGACAAGCTCTATTGTAGGAGTAAAGTTGGACAGTTTAACATCTGTGGCAGAGCGACGGGCATTGAGCAAACTCCTATCAATCATGAAGAATCCACTGCATCCACTGAACAGTGTCATTTCCAGGCAGAGGAGTAGCTTCAGTGACAGACTTTTGTCACTGTCCTGCTCCACTGACAGACTGAGGAGATCGTTCCTCCCCCACACTATGCGACTCTTCAATTCCACCCGGGGGAGTAAATGCTAACATTACTCAAAGTTATTGTCTGCTTTTTTATTTTTATTTTTTTTCATTTTTCATTTTTATTACTATTTAATTTAATATTGTTTTTTTGTATCAGTATACTGCTGCTGGATTATGTGAATTTCCCCTTGGGATTAATAAAGTATCTATCTATCTATCTATCTATCTATCTATCTATCTATCTATCTATCTATCTATCTATCTATACCATGATTATGAAGAAATAACTTTGACTTGATTAATACCAAAATTATCCTTTAAGGCTTTTTGTGGAGTTTTGATGCTTTGTGAATATACAGTAGTTTGCTGACTAGCTCTTTGTGCACCATTACAGTAAGCAGTGCCATCAATCCATTCATTTGACAGCTTAAGTCCTCGGCTTATAGATCGGTCAAGTGACTTAATGACTTACACATGCTGCACCCCAGTTTATGTTTTTGAATTACTCACCAGTTATAACCTCTTTTGAAATAATTGTGCTAATTATTTATTTAGCATTCTGGATGATTGTCTTACTCAGGCGTAGTGCTGTCTTTGTTGCAGCTTTCAGAATATGTCCATGCCATGATAAGGGATGTCTAGAATTGGTGGTAATATTTCAGCTTGGCTCTGCTTCATTATTCTCCTTTCATTTTTTCAACAAGGAAAGCATGTTTCCATATCGCAGTATACTGCTACTTACGTACTGAACGGTTCTATACAGTGAACAATTAACCTGTCCCATTTATTAAGTCAACCAATCTGAACTTGTCGGTATCCAAGCTATCAAAATCCAGCAATCTGAAATAAGTTTGAATTAGGTTCATTCTTTCTTACATGTCCTTCATGAACTTGACACACATGAAAAATGAGCTACTAATCTTTAAATTGTGAAGTGCATGACAATAGTACTATCAGAAAGAAGCTAGCAAAGGGATGATTAATGACTTTAAGCCCTGCCCCCAAAATATGACTTTGAAATATGAAAATATAATTTATGAAAATATGCTTTATAAAATTGCCCCTATGGGTTTTGAAGTGTAATATGGGGGTTGGTCAACTGCCATAATTGATAATCTCTAAACCGGAGGGGCTTTTGTAAACCGAGCCCTTATCACGCCCCATCACCAATTCCAATACCCATGAGGTATGCTTTTGTCTCTCTGACTGCCTGTTGGGTTCGGGGAGAGGCGTGTCGCTCCACCCGGCTGTAGCAGGTGATGAAAGAGTTCTTGTATAATACTCTAGTCATTTAGTGAAAACGCTACAACAAACAAAAGTTCATAGAATGGACGGTCTTGTGAACGCTCTTAAGAAAATGAAAACAAACAGGGTTTCCAGAATGCTTGAGTTATGGAACCATCGATTCAGCTCAGCTTGGTATGATTCTAATTGTGCTTTGAGCCAAGCAGAAGTAAAAAGAAATGCTCTGAGACATCTCACGGTGGTGGTTTCCAAGAAGGATCCTATCCTTCCTGAATATAAAGAGGACGGTCACGAACAGGGAGATGAGTGTCAAGAAAATGAGATAAAGGAACAAGTGAGTGAAATACATTTTTCTATAAAAGACCAGACTTTTTTTAAGCTCTTATTCCAAATATTGATGAGGCTATTCATTAAGAAAAACTGTCTGACCAAATGTAAAGAATTAAAAGAAAACTGGAGCCACTTTTTTCAGAAGAGGAGATTTGCATGTTGAATTATTCATGCTCAGAGGAGGAGGAAGAAAATTGGGAAACACCCATCCCTAAGTAAGTGGAAATAAATACAGCGGCATTTTTTCATAGATTACATTAACCTAAAGCGATCTTGAGATGTCTTCAACCAACTACCCTGCCAAAGCTAAGCTCCTAGAAGCCGCTGATAACTGGACCAATCGTCTCCCTGCTCTCTCGGACTCTGAGATGTGAAAAGTCCTCCACACTTTGATGCGTTCTGAAGACTACATATTTTGGCCAGCTAACCCTCAAACCAACGCCGCCTACTCTGCTCCAAACCAAATGATGACCACCGGTAACCTACAACCCAGCTACTCTGCTCCAGACCAGATGCTGACAGCCAACGACGTGTTTTGGCTAGGTAACAACCAGCACTTCTCCGACTATGCTCCTGATCAGGCATGTTGGTCTACGGAACAGACGGCGTACACTGATTGCCTGTTTTGGCCTGATGATACTGTCCCCAGCTCTGGGTACTCTGTTCCTAATAGCACGCATCCAGACCAGCTGTCTTGGCTGGACCTTCTTTTGCCTTTAACTGACTAGATCTATTGGCCTGAACCTCAGTTACCTGCACCTGATGATATGTGTTGGTTTTGTACCTGCTAAGGATGTTCAGGGGCCAAGGAGATAGTCATTCAGGCCATGCAGCGAAAATAGGCCATAGACAAACTAATAGAGGCTCTGGCCGCTTGGAAAATATCACCCAAGGATGCTGATTATGCGGGTATGGACCTTGAACAATGGCATATGGATTTTTCGGACATGACAAATGTTTCTGAGCATAACCGGGGTTATAAATATTTGTTAACCTGTATCGATGTACTTTCTAAGTATGTGTGGGTACAGCTCCTGAAGGGCAAAATGGGTAAAGAAGTGACAAGAGTCTTCCAAGATATTCTGAGCACCGGTAGAACTCCAAAGAAGTTCCAGACTGATAAGGGGAAAGAGTTTTTCAAATGAGATTTTTAAAAGCTGCTAAAGAAGATTGGAATAAAACATTTGACAACAGGAAATGAATTTAAGGCATCTGAGAAAAGTGCTATATAAATGCAAAGAATTATTATTATTATTATCTGTGGTGCAGAGATTTAACCGCACACTAACATCTAAAATGTGGGAATATTTCAGTGTATATAATACAAGAACCTACATTGATAAATTGTCGGATCTAGTATACAACAAAAGTTATCATCAAAGCATAAAAATGGCCCCTTCTGATGTAAATGATTTCAAGGAGTTGGAGTGACCAAGAAGGTTGACGCTTGCCACAGAAGGCAGCTGGAGTCAAGGAACTTTGGGAGGCTGAGCTCAAAAGTGAGCCCTTTGGCCATTGAGGGAGCCCGGGTCTCGGTCCGGTGAGACAATTGTACGTAGCCAGGGGACAGAAGGCAACCGGTCCAGGGGAAGGTTAGCTGCAGCTGCAGGTAGGGTGACTCCTTTGTTGCAAAGCCCATTTAGAAGGAAGAAGGCACTGGGTGTTTAAAAAGGAACTGCTTCCAGCCTGTTAATTTTAACCTTGTTCTAAAAGGATTTATTTATTATGGATTTTAACCTCCTTCTTTTTTATGGATTATTTATTTATTGAACTATGGAGAACTGCACTATTTATTTGAACACTATTTTGATGGTTTTGTTAATAGAAGCACTAACACTTTTACACCATCCCCTTGCTCCCAGTGTGATTTGTCCTCATCTGCCTGCTCATCTGGTTACATTACTGACGGTGCTGGGTTCAAGAGGCTCCCAAAATTGGAAGAGTGAGTATGGAGTACGACCCGCACCATCACAGGGTTACACATATAGTACTTAATGGGAATTGTCCTGGAAAATAATAACCTACTCCTCTGTTAAAAGTCTACAGAATTAGCCTATAAGAGTCCCAAAAGAATAAAACTGATTTCCAGGTAAGGGATACCTATCATTAGTTTGTACATAAGTATGTCAGTGTACACAAAAAACATGAATAAAGACAAAAAGGCATTAATGTATATGGAAAAAAAGAATGCACTTTCAACCAGGAAGCCATCCATTTTCGGTTTTCTTGGCAAGGCTCTTAATCATTTTAGACACTCAGTGCATATTGCACTTTATGGACCCCACATGTAGATAGGTTTTATAATTGTTAAAACTTGTACCATTTTAATATATTTGGTGGACACCTTTATCAATATTCATGAACTTACAATATTTTAATGTTCTCAAAAAATGAAATTGTGACATTCGGCAGCTAAGGGGTTCATTTATGGCATAGCCAAAAATGAATTTAATTGCCATTGTTTAGCCCTTTTATTTAATTGAGAAGTTGTGTTCCTATTTCATATTTTAGTCTTGCTTGCTTTGTTAACCTCTGTATGGCTACAACTTACTGATGGGCTTGATGTACAACTGGGAAAAGCTGCTGGCCATCACCTCAGTCACAAATAGGAGGCAAACCGAAGGCTGCCCAGTGCAGCACGTTGGAGGTTAACAACAAACTAAGTGTAATTTCAAATTGAAGGAAGTAGCCCTAACAACAACTAAATGCAAGTTGAAATCCCTGTCTCCCTAAAATTGACTTTGAAGAAAATTCCAAATTCAAAATGACACCTTTTATTGGCTAACAAAAAAAGATTACAATATGCAAACTTTACATCTTGATTACACGATTACATCCTGCCTGAAAAAGGGGCCTGAGTTGTGTCGAAAGCTGACATATTATAATCTTTTTAGTTAGCCAATAAAAGGTGTCATTTTGCTTGACTTCTCACTACATTCATAATGGCTAACACGGTACAATACCCTAATACTAAGAAAATGCCACAAAACACTTTTTGGACCACAATAGAAAACTGATTATTTTTTTTTTAAACCTTAGTGTTATGTTTACTCCAGGAAAAATGAGCCGGAAACAAGAAAAACTGTCGACTTAAATAGAGTAGAAAAAGTATGTCTAGTATGCAGACTCAGCACACATCCTTCTTGTGACTTGTTTTGAGACAGTCACAAGCAGACCGCCGATGTAACTGGGGCAGTAGAAGTGTGCTTCTTTATATACTTTTCTTACAATACTTTTTCTTTTGCATATGAGATGGTAGAATGTGCCTGATGTGCACAGTCGACGTCTCGTTTGTATTATAGTAGGCTGCCACAGCACAAGGGTTATCGACCACATTTCTCCTGACATGAACTGTGATAGTTGCCGCATTGTGAACAGTGTTTAAGGGGCTAATGTATTGCTTGTACTTGCACTTGACAGCAATTATTTTGCCTTTTTGTCATGCAGCTATTGTCACCAGAATTCACCAGGCATATCATGGTGGTGTGGTCATGAGACAGTATGTGATGTATGCATCAGTTTCACTTTCCACGTCAACATCTGATGACCAGTTGACATTGTCATCGATATCACTTGATTCGAGCAGTGGTGCAGTTTCAATTCGTTCTAAAATTGCCTTTACGTCCTTTAGTTTGCATGTTTTTTATTACTCATGAATATTGATGAGTTACCATAGAGTGGCAAAATGCACAGTTATAAATAACATAGATGTTATTTTGCTTACTAGATGGCAGCAGACTGCTGTCCCAAACATTATTCAGGCCTAAAAATGTACATTGAATCTTTAAATGTCATCTTGTGTCTAACTCGGGGTTAAGTGTAACTGCATAGCACTCCGAGCCCAAGTCACGTTTGAGGTTAATGCCAAGAACGTTAATTTAGTTATAAAACAAAAGTCAAAAGTATGTGGACATCACTCCAAATTACTGAGTTCAGCTGTTTTAGTTGCATCATTTTTAACAGATTGCTTATACTGTAGCCATGAAATCTCCAGTGACAAACATCCATCCATCCATCTATTATCCAGCCTGCTATATCCCAACCACAGGGTGACGGGGGTCTGCTGGAGCCAATCCCAGCCAACATAGGGAGCAAGGCAGGAAACAAACCCTGGGCAGGGCGCCAGCCCACCACAGCATTGACAAACACTGGCAGTATAATGTGTCTTACTCAAGAGTTCAGTGACTTTAAACGGGGCACTTTCATAGGAAACCGCCTTGTGAAAGTAGATCTGCTCCAGTCAACTCTAAGTGCCATTATTGTGAATTCGAACCATCTAGACCAGGGCTATTCAATTACAAATTCAGTTGGGCCAGATTGTCAAACCAAGAAGGTTAGCTGAGCCAGTCATTTTAGCGGCAAAGCAGCTCATAATGACAAAATTTAAAACCAACACAAACAAATTTATTGAAAAACATAAGGTTTATTCGTTGTTTCTCTTTTAACTTTGGTCAGTTTGCAGAGCAAAAGGTGCATACAGAAAGAGCTGAATTAACAGAATCTGGAGGTAGCTTCTATTTTTTCCACTTACAAAAGAAAAAAACTGACCTAGGCTACATATCTGACCTATCTGATCACAAAGTGCATAAAACAAAATAGTGCACAGTAGTAGGCTATTAGAAATAACATTGTTTCCTTTTGAAACAAAACAAACAACTTGCACACATTTGATCCAGGAACATCTCAAAGTGCATAAAATAAAAAGTGCACAATATTCACAACTATAACAACACTGAGGGAACATATTTTAAATCACCATGTGTGATTAGGCATGCCTCTGTTACACATCCCATATTATGTTGATGTATTGTAGGCTACAGTTACCCTGCTGACTTAGTGGGAGAAGTGACATTTTTTGTTTTGAACGAGAGCATTGACTTTAGGCTCGTAAGTTGTCAATCCAATTCGAAGGCATTGGTGGAGAGTATGGTCAGTCAGGTAGCAACGAGTTGCTTTTATGGAGTTCATGTGTGAAAAACTTGACTCACATGTATATGTTGATCCAAACATACTGAGTATGACGATCGATACTTTCTTAATGTTAGGGAACTGATGTGCGTTGACATCAGTCCAAAACATTGCAGGCCCGTTAGTGGAAAGCTCCTGTGCCATGGTTACAGACGACTGCATGTCAACAAGTTCGAGTGTGAATTTCCCCTCGTCAATGGAAGGGTCCAGTTTCTTAGCTCTGGCGGATAAGTCCCCTTCTATTGCAACAGTGAACGGGTCTCTGACAAAAACGGCCAACTCTGTGGGCAGATCAAGTCCATCCAATCGACCAGCAAAGTTATTTTTCAACATCGCAATGAAATCTGTCATCACATCCGTGATTTATGCGGGGGATGAGATGCATTTGCGGAGTGTCGGAAAATGCAGCATTCGGCCGGTGCTCAAATCATTTGCGAAAATGTCCAGTTTAACTTGGAATGCGCGCATCTGTTCCACAAGGTCGATGACAGTTTTGTCTCTGCCTTGTAGTCCCAAATTGAGATCGTTTAGTTGTTTGAATATGTCGCTCAGAAAGCAGGCATCGGCCATGAAGTTGTCGTCCAGTATGCGACTCAAGTGCGTTTCTGCCTTTTTTTGCTTGCTGCCGCGGAGGAAAGTTATGATCTCTTCTCCGCAGAAACGCTCCAGTGCTTTGCCTTTGGACAGCCACCTCACGTCATTATGCAAAAGAAGCTTGTGGTGCTCAGCAGACATTTCTGACAGCAGCATGCGGAATAAGCGGTGTTGGAGGCTTGATGTGGAGCAAATAAAATTAATTATAGCCATAACGCTGTCCATTGTCGTTTTGAGCGCCCCGCTTAGTTTTGCGCACAACACTGCCTGATGCACAATGCAGTGTAAGGAGACCAACTGAGGTGCAACAGCGGACCAACGTGCTGCCAAACCATTCACTTTCCCTGTCATGGACGGAGCCCATTCTGTCACAAGCATGCACACACGCTTCATATCCAGACCACTGTCTTTAAAAAAGGCGGAAATTTTCCCAAAGACTATATCGCCAGTTGTGTGTCCTTCTAACGGCAGTAGGCCGAGCAGCTCCTCTCGGAAGCATTTGCCATCAAAAAAACGGACATATATGCACAACTGAGCAGTATCAGTTTTGTCTGTGGACTTAGCTACTGCTATAGACATAGTATCAGCTTTCATCAGGTCTCCTAACAGCGTTTCATACACATCTGCAGCTAGAATTTCAACCCTATGAATGTTTGAAGTATCTGACAGGAGTACGTTTTTTATAGCAGATACCACACTCATTTTAATTTTATCGTCATTTATCACCTCATCCACGACAGCCAGCATACAGTCCTTCACGGTTTCAGAGTCTGTGAATGGCCTTTTCTTTTTTGCCAGTATCCAGGAAACACGAAGGGATGCTGCAGTAGCTCTCTCTTGGGCTGTGAATGACCGCACCATGGTAGTACTGCTCCGATTGTAAGATGAAATCAAACTCTGCACTTTTGCAGCCCTCTCTTGAGATCCCTCTGGAAAATTGGTGCGAAAAGTGTGGCGTTTCTCAACATGATGCCTCCGCACATTGTAATCTTTAAATACTCCAACGCACTCATTACAAATTAAACACATCGGTTTGGCGTTTGGATGTGGTGGTAAAATAAACAAGTATTTGTCAGTCCAGGCAGGGTTAAACTTACGGTTTTCATTGGCAATTTTACGTTTCAGTGTTGAGAAAGACATATTGATAGTAATCTAAGCTACTACCGGCACGCTCTGCATTGTTTGCGTGTTGCAGGCTATGTAATTTACGTAGGAATGCGCGTTTTTGGCGGGACCATAGACATAATAAATACTTTATATTTATATTAATATGCTATATATTTATATTAATATAATATATATATATATATATATATATTAAATTATATTAAATAACAATTTATGAATAATATATATTCATTTATTTATCTATGGGCGGAACCACGGGCTGGGCCACTCGGAGGTTGATTCTGGGCCGCATGTGGCCCACGGGCCGCCAATTGAATAGCCCTGATCTAGGGCAATAACTGCTCAGCCATGAAGTGGCAGACCATACAAACTCAAAGATCTGAAGCTCGTGGCATATAAAAATCACCGGCCTTTTGTTTGTTTGAAACTGCCTCTGAAAGAAACCTCAGAACAAAAAATGTGGTGGGGGCTTCAGGACAGCTACACATAAACAGAAGGTCACCATTGGACTCTGGAGCAGTAGAAACATCCTCTGGAGTGATAAATCACACTTCACTTCACTATCTGACAGCCTGATGGATGAATCTGAGTTTGGCAGATACCAGGAGAACACGACCTTCTGCATTGCACAGTACGGCCATCAGATCAAATGTTTTTGTTCAAATATAATTTGAATCTGTACGGAATAAAGGAGGTGAACGCCGACATTGGATTGTAAAACAACGGTCCTTTATGTAGGCTGTAATTTAGGTTTTGTGTTACTCTGGATATATTTTAGATGTATTTTGTACATGACGTCCACAATAAGCCTTTTTTATAATTTGAATTGTTAGTTTGTATCATTCTTTATAAAACAGACAGATTTTCCTGCCTCGCTTCTCTACTTTTGGTTTAATGGGTTACATTAACAGCAATCGTTAACACTTGTGCAGCACCCTAAAAATGTTTTGTTCCTGTTTCATTTCACCCCCCGAACCCGAGATCCTCGATCTGCTGTTGCATTCCTCATAGCAAACTAAAGCTGGCTTCCTTTTTCATTAAGCAGAATGGGAAATAACTGCCTTACTTCTGATTTTCGTTTTATTATTATGACAGCTTTAAAAACGCCATTTTAAAAAGGATGTTCAGTGTCAGTAAAGCATACTTAGCTATCTCAATCAACACGTGTCTTTTGGAGGCTGCTGGCTTGATGCGTAATTCCTAAAAAACAATTAAAAATAAGTATTAAGGTTCTATGTGTTACGATTTTCTGAAATCTGTAAAGCAGGAAAAGAATATAACCACTGCATGCCTTCTAAATACAGCACAAGCAAAAAATAATGACGCACACAAATGCCTATTAAGTACACATGTATACATAATAGAACTCAATTTCTTTTAACCGACACTAGCAAATATTCAAATATCTACTTATTTTTAGTACGAGTATGCAAATCCTAAATTTTGTCTACTGCATACAGCCTGCTGTGAAATCTGGTGGAGGGGGGCTAAAGGCCTAGGCCTCTTGGTTCTGGTGAAGGCTGTTAACGCTACAAAATACAAAGACATTTTATACAACTGTGCTTCCAAGTTTGTGCTGAGCCAGGTCCATAAAGACATGGAGGAACTGGAGTGTCAACTTTGGGATGAATAGGCAAGCAGACTGTGAGCCATATTTTCTCACCCTACATCAGTAGCCAACCTCACCAATGCTCTTTTGATTGAATGGACATGATATCCCAAAGACACACTCCAAAATGGGCAGCACGGTGGTGCAGTGGGTAGCGCTGCTGCCTCGCAATAATGAGACCTGGGTTCGCTTCCCTGCGTCGAGTTTGCATGTTCTCCCCGTGTCTGCGTGGGTTTCATCCCACAGTCCAAAGACATGCAGGTTAGGTGGATTGCTGATCCTACATTATCCCTAGTATGTGCTTGGTGTGTGGGTGTGTGTATGCACGCCCTGCGGTGGGCTGGTGTCCTGCCTGGGATTTGTTCCTGCTTTGCGCCCTGTGTTGGCTAGGATTGGCTCCAGCAGACCCCCGTGAACCTGTGTTAGGATATAGCGGTTTGTATAATGACTGACTGACACTCCAAAATCTTGTGGAAACCCTTCAGAGAAAGGTGCAGACTTACTGCCACAAAAGATTTGGCAACACTGTATTAATGCACATAATTTTGGAGTGGAATGTCCAACAAGGTCATATAGGTATGCATGTCAGGTATCCACAAACTTTTGGCCATAAAAAAGCATACTAGCAATTGCAAGAATGTGAAAGTGACCCTCTCGCTCTCACTTATTTTACAGACTCTGGACAAGCAAGGTTTTCATGCTGCCACTTCTCCTCCCCTCATCCAGCCATCTGTTCTGGGTGGTACTGTGCCAGCCTCCTTCTTGCATATACTACCTGCCCATCAGCAACCTCACTCACAGATGCTGCACCAGAAGCCAAAGGTGCTTTTTATTCACTGACTTTTAAATGAAGGGTAAAGCAGGCAAGTTTGGGGTTTGGGTGACACTTCATCACACTATTGCAGAAGGAGTCTCCTGGATGAGCAGGAAATCTGGCTAAAAGCTTTTAGAGCACATCAAAAATGATGATACATTTAAACAAAACACACGTCAGTGACCTTCGGTTGGAAGGACAGCACACTAGAAAGGTTTAATTTATTCAAGGAGGGCCTTCCTCAATGCACTGGATTTCTCCAGAATTTCTAACTGCAAAGTATTCCTGCAGTAGAGTCCCACATTACTGCTTTTCCTTTCCACTAATGTAAAAGTTGGGTCATTTACCTTCAAAGTAACCTCAATGGCCAATGTCAAATGACTTTTCAAAACTGATATTTTAATTTGCGTACATCTGTACAGCCCATATTTTCCTTTTAAAACAAACTGTAAGCCAGTCTAGATGTGTGTGGCATAGAACATTTCCCATCCACCTTCTGTTTAGCTGAAATTAGACACCCACCTCAAAGCCCACTTTTCTTTCAAAGCCGTATTTGAGAGAGGATCAAAGTTCTGGGCCTGAAGTACTTAGCTCCAGCATGCAGAAATGTTAATGTCAAGTTTCTAGACTCAGAACAAAGCCAATAAACCACAAAATCAAGTGTCTCATCATCACTGAACTTCTGGTGCTAGGAAAGAATACACCTCTGGAGATTCATTCACACCTCATCAAGTTCCCTTCATTAACCACAATCAAGACATGGACGAAAGTGGTCTCTTTTGTTAGAACACCTCCAAAATAATCCCAATTAAAATGGAGCATAATGATAACACAGCACATAAACACAAGGACCAGCCATTAGATACCATTCTTCATTGAAAATTAAACATGAGCCAGGTCTGCATATAATGGGGGACCAGAATGGTGACCCCGGAAAGGAGATATCACCCTATTCCATCAAGATTCTCAAGCTGATGAATTCTGACAAGGAGATATTACTGTTCCATAACAGAAAGAAACTGGGCTTCATCCCAACTACAGCAATTTTCAATACGCTATAACTTATTAGGTTTATTACATAGAAAATCACCCAAAAATCCCAGACCATTGAGAAGTGTGCAAACTGACGACATGAAGAATTGTCTTTGCGCCAAACTGGAATCATCTCCACATAAATCATCCAGACGATCTGGACCACCCTATACAAAAGTTGCATGATCATTTGCTGACAGTCAGGCCCAGCACGGTCACGTGCCATTTGTGAAGCCAAGGGTGTGATCCCTACTCATGTCACTAAAGGGCTACCTAACAGGTCAATCTTTCGCACGTTTTGCTGTTGACAGTTGTTCAGGAAAAATCTGCAATTAAAGTCATCTGCCCCATACCCATCTGTTTCACAGCACAACACATGCACTGCTCAAACTGCAGCTTTAAAGAGGTGTCACACACACACACTCCATGCTCCAGATCTGCCCCGTGTGACCATCATTTACTCCCCAGTGTGAGAGGTGACCTCCACAGAATACACAAATCAAGTAAACTATAGAAGGGCAGCATAAGTAAAAAAAGATTTATTTAAGTCACACTGAAAAGGTTCATAAAGCATGACATGTAGGCTGGAGTTCACAGACATTACGCTAAAAAAAATAAAACTTCGCCTTTTGTACAGGTCAGCCACAAAACCTTCTCACCACTTGAATCCTAAGTTAGAGACTCATATCATCACACAAGGTGGTTGCCACCAAGGATGGGTAAAGTATTAGTTCAAAACATTTTTAGGATTTGCTTTCATTTTCATATTATCAACTTGTCAATCATGATGATCCTACAAAGAAAAGGGCCACCAATGCTTTACACAGTGAAGTGTTAGTCCTGGCTGTCAGACCCCTATAGCACGGTGTAGGAATGATCATTTCTCATGTGTGCCTTGCCATTTAGGCTTCAGCCATTCAACGCAACCAACCAACCGTCATCCAACAAAAGGCACGGGTGAGCAAGTCAAACTGCAGCAACACTCCTTGCTGGGGAAACCGAAGCTATGACAGAACAGCAAGACATGATGAACAGCAGCTTGATGACAAAAGCAGCAGAGGACAGATAGCTTTTTACTTGCTGTTATGTAAAATGTGCAAGAAAACATTTACATACAGTATTTACCAGTAGACCCTAAATGTGGGCTCTACACTTAAGGACTTTTCCCATCAGATTATTAAACACTAAAACAAAGTACAGTATTTTAAGCACTATATTGGTCATTACATCTTAATTGTAATCACACTCCTAAAGCTGTTGTAAGAGTGTGAAGTATTTGCATGTAGACTTGTCACTACATACATTTTCATGAAGCACACTTGTAATAATGTTCAGGATTTCTTGAAGCAGTTTGCTCTTCACATGCAGTCAAGTCTTGCTCGTTTTATTTCCACTTCAGGAATAGAAATGGTTTACTTCCAAAAGCTCTTATTCTGCCAGTAAAGCCAATGTCACATTGTACAACTTTTAGTTGGAGGGAATGCCAGACTTGACAACTGGTATTGCCAATCTTTGCTCATGGGCAGTTCAAGAGGCAAAACTAGAAACTACAAGGTATGACAAATTGATTAATTTTCTTGGCTATTTCTAAAGTATCAAAAGCACAAATTTTTTTCTGAGAGTCAACGGCATTCCGCTTGATCCCATGGTGTACGAATGCTTTCCAAAACATGAGTTCATCTCCAAACTCGGACACTATTAAGATACGATGAAGGGAAAAATAGAAAAAGGAGTTAAGCATTTAAAGCTATACCAATAACTAGAAATATTTCTTAAATATCTTGCATTGCAAAAATCATAATATTGTGCTTTTCTGAATGTAGAAAAAAAAAAAATACCAGCCAACTATATGAGATCAGTTATCATCAATTGCGAATCTGGTTGGGACAAAAACCTGCAACCACGGGGAGTTCCACTGAACAGAGTCTGGGAAACCACTGATAAATGAAGTATATGACTGAACATCACTGGAAAAGTCATACCATGTGACATGGCTTTAGAACTTCATTTAAAAATTTTAGCTGAGCAAGTGTCCGACTGCTCTGACATGGCACACTACTCCCAAACTTAACTATGCGGCCAATGTCAACCGGAGACTAAATGACCTCCCAGCCCCACCAATTTGCCATTTGAATTGTTTTATTACAATAAGCATACAAAATAGCAGGTGTCCTTAAACAGACCAGTAAGTGAATAATATAGCAGTCCTATTTCCAGGCAAACAGAACTCTTGGCATTTTAAAACCAGGTAATTCACATAAATGTGCCAGGTTAAAATCATTGTCCAGATAAACTTCCAGGCACATTCTCCATCACACAGGGGTGCCCAATGAAGAAAGAACTGCTGGTTTATTACTTGCAGGGCTCTTTGCTCTGTGTCACTATTCATCCTCCATCACTTTTGATTTTTTCTTCTTCTTTCCCGATTGTGTCACTTCTGGTACAATGGAAGGCAATTCTTCTGCCTCTTCCTGCATAACTTCTTTGCTTTTCTTCTTTTTCTTTGTGGGAGGAATTTCTGACACTCCATTCTCTGAAACATCCGAAATACTCCGTTTCTTTTTCTTTTTCACTACTTCTGCTTCATCATTTTCCTGATGGAAGAAAAAAAAATGGATTTTTCCAAAAAACGTGCCTACTGCAAACATTACAATTACACATCAACTATCAATTAAAGAAAAACCAAAAGAAACTGGCCTTGGGGTCAAACAAAATGTCACCTTGTAGTTTAGTTTTTCCACTGCTAGACCCGGCCCCACAGACACTACAGGGCTATGCATTCTCTGTGAGCTCTGCTAACATTGTGCAGATATACACTGCAGTTTGGCATTGTATTCATTAACAATGCACAGAACCTTCATATTTTCTGAATGCAAGCAAGTCAGATGTGCAACCACCAATAAAAGCCTTCACACTGCTAGAACTTCTAGTGCCAGAGAATGGGACCCATCCGGCCATTGCCCCTTGCAGTTTTGGAACACTTGGCTATGCTTACAGGCATACTCTTACTTACCACATGTTTACAGTAATGTCATATTTTTTTTTCCGGGGAGAATAATGATAAAGTTGTTCTATGGGGAAGAACACTGAACAAGCAGTAAGCAATATTGAAACATCTATGAAAAACCATGTCAAACAACAAAATAATCCATGTCAGTTTTATGCTCACAATGTATCAAACACATACTTTTTCTAAAATATTGTTAAATGAGTCATTCCAGAAAATCTTCTCTGAATAGCTAGGGTAAGTGTGCTTAACAGGATCTAGCCTGAAGACCTCCTCCCCAAAATAAAAACAATTTTCTTCAAAATTTATTCCAAAAAAAATGTTTAGTGGAATCTTTACTTAGACTACATAATCTTACATTGAAAGAGACAGATAAGCAAAGATGACTTGCCTCCCCATTGCTTTGAGCCTTCATCTCTTTTTCCTCCTCTTCTGCAGTGGCCAAAGCTTCCAGTCTTCTCTTTTCTTTCTTTTTCTTTTTCTTCTCTTTTTTCTCAATCTTTCGTTTGAGTTCAGCAGTTACTTCTGATGCCTAAAGGAAAAATACAAATTAAGCCAAAATTACTCAAGATAGGATTCTGCCGAGTGGAAGATCCTCATTACCCAAACCAGTTGCATTCAGTGGCATTTCTGCACCACTGCATTTCTCCCCGAGCTTTTTTGGGGGTATTGGGGGTCTTGGAGGAAGACAAACCATAACCACACGTTTGTTTACTTATTAATCTCTCACCTCTCCGGAGAGGAATTCCAGCTCCCTTTCAACTGCTAACATTTGTTGATTTTTAAATAAAACCTCATTTCACACTGCCAAGGAGATTTAGGCCTAAATCTTGAACAGGCTATGAAGGAGGAAAGAGAAAGGAACACACACACACACACACACACACACACACACACACAGCTACCACCAAAACCCATTCAGAATCAAATCAGAACAGAACATTTACACCATTTGGCAATAATTTCCACCTGTCCCTCTGAACAACATTCTATCCAACATACCTCAAAATTCACAGCACAAATTTATGAATCCTTCAGCTTAAGTCCTGAAGGATCAAAGCAAGCCCTCCCATTAACCAAGGTTCCTGGTGTTTTCAACATGACCTGCACAAGTATGGATAGTCTCAACCCCCCAGACTACCTGCATTTAAAAAAAAAATGGCTCCAAGCAGATTGAAGCAATTCGTCCCTATACAGGAGTTTTCATGAAGAAGGTTTTACCCCCCAACCCCTATACAGGCACATCAGATTAACTTTGAATACAGCAGGTCTAAATCAACTTGTATTCATTTCTAAAAAAGAAAAGCTCACCAGGGCATCTGAGGATTGCATAACTGATACACTTGCACATTTCCGGCCAAATCACTCTCTCTATATATTTAAAAAAAAACAAAAACAGTGCACATTTGCCATACTGCTACCTTAGATGCACATGAATGGCTACACCTGAAAGAAATCCAAGAGTGCAATGAAGGGTACTTTCGCTTACAGCAGGTACAAGCATGCAAATGTGTCCTTTGTTATGAAGTCTGGACATTGTTTAAAAGTGTAGGCTCATAGCCCAGCATGTCACTGGAGGCCACATCAGTCTCATTACATCAGTCTTGATCCTCCACAGATTGTCAGGTAAAGGAGGTCACATCATCTGTGGCCACAAACCTAAAGTCACCCAAGAGATCCCCAGACGACCAACTTGCCTCTGCTACGGCCTCCTTCATCACATCAATATTCTTCCGTGGTGCTTCACCAGTTTCATAAAAGGAAAGCCTCTCCTCAACCTGCTCACGAAGCTTATCTCCAAAGACACTTGTTGGTATCTCTAGAACATAATGAGGGGGACAATTAAAAAGGGACATTCCTTCTACTTTTTTAAACATTAAACTTGATAGCAAGCAATGATTCACAAAAATTGGACAACAAAATACAGTATTACAAATTCAAGAAAAGAACTGCGCAAGAAACAGGTCTTGTAGTGGAGATGCACTACACAGGCAGATTTTTTTTTTGGTCATGGCTGGACACTGAAAGGTAATTCTCACCATTTGCGAAACATGCTGCACTGCTACAGGCAACACTACTTTATTCACTTAAGTGGCTGAGAAAATAAGTTATTTAGCCTGCCTGGTAAGGTTTTCTGAGATAGCCTGTCCCACAGCAGAACGCCCATAACTTTTTATGCAAAAGCTGGCAGCATCAAGGCACTCTCTCCCCCACCCCCCACCATCTATAAATTAGGAATTAATTTGTCACATCATGTCACATCCCCTGCAGAAATACATGCAAGCTTGAGCACTTTAAGTATACCACCAGTCAAGTCCCAACTCAGCTTGCAGTGTCACTTTATCCTGTTATATTTTATTTTTAAACCGGGCTCGTAGGGATTAACTTCTATAAAGTTGTGAAATCTCCTGTGACTCATTCATGCTCGCTGCACCTTCTTGTCAATTCTGACAGCTCAAAACCCTCATCTGACAGTGCAGAAACAAGTCAAATACAATACAGAGGAGACTTTCAACATCTCAGCTTTCTATACCTTGATGTAGATTTTTGTACATGCCCACCTTTAAAAAGTGTTAAAGCTCCATAAAATCCTTTGTTTCACAGATATAAAACTTAGTATCTAAAGCCGGATTAACCTAAAATACAGTGCATCTAGAAAGTATTCACAGCGCATCACTTTTTCCACATTTTGTTATGTTACAGCCTTATTCCAAAATGGATTAAATTCATTTTTTTCCTCACAATTCTACACACAACACCCTATAATGGCAACGTGAATAAAGTTTACTTGAGGGTTTTGCAAATTTATTAAAAATAAAACTGAGAAATCACATGTACATAAGTATTCACAGCCTTTGCCACGAAGCTCCAAATTGAGCTCAGGTGCATCCCGTTTCCCCTGATCATCCTTCAGATGTTTCTGCAGCTTAATTGGAGTCCACCTGTGGTAAATTCAATTGATTGGACATGATTTGGAAAGGCACACACCTGTCTATATAAGGTCCCACAGTTGACAGTTCATGCCAGAGCACAAATCAAGCATGAAGTCAAAGGAATTGTCTGTAGACCTCCAAGAGAAGATTGTCTCTAGGCACAAATCTGGGGAAGGTTACAGAAAAATTTCTGCTGCTTTGAAGGTCCCAATGATCACAGTGGCCTCCATCATCCGTAAGTGGAAGAAGTTTGAAACCACCAGGACTCTTCCTAGAGCTCGCCGGCCATCTAAACTGAGCGATCAGGGGAGAAGGGCCTTAGTCAGGGAGGTGACCAAGAACCGATGGTCACTCTGTCAGAGCTCCAGAGGTCCTCTGTGGAGAGAGGAGAACCTTCCAGGACAACCATCACTGCAGCAATCCAACAATCAGACCTGTATGGTAGAGTGACCAGACGGAAGCCACTCCTTAGTAAAAGGCACATGGAAGCCCGCCTGGAGTTTGCCAAAAGGCAACTGAAGGACTCTCAGACCATGAGAAACAAAATTCTCTGGTCTGATGAGACAAAGATTGAACTCTTTGGTGTGAATGCCAGGCATCACGTTTGGAGGAAACCAGGCACCGCTCATCACCAGGCCAATACCATCCCTACAAGTGAAGCACTGTGGTGGCAGCATCATGCTGTGGGGAGGTTTTTCAGTGGCAGGAACTGGGAGACTAGTTAGGATAAAGGGAAAGATGACTGCAGCAATGTACAAAGACATCCAGGATGAAAACCTGCTCCAGAGCCCAGACTTGAATCCGATTGGACATCTCTGGAGAGATCTTAAAATGGCTGTGTACAGACGCTTCCCATCCAACCTGATGGAGCTTGAGGTGTGCTGCAAAGAGGAATGAGCAAAACTGGCCAAGGATAGGTGTGCCAAACTTGTGGCACCATATTCAAAAAGACTTGCAGCTGTAATTGCTGCCAAAAGGTGCATCGACAAAGTATTGAGCAAAGGCTGTGAATGCTTATGTACATGTGATTTCTCCGTTTTTTTATTTTTAATAAATTTGCAAAAACCTCAAGTAAACTTTTTTCACATTGTCATTATGGGGTGTTGGATGTAGAATTGAGGAAAAAAATGAATTTAATCCAAAATTTGGAATAAGGCTGTAACATAAAATGTGGAAAAAGTGATGCGCTGTGAATACTTTCCGGATGCACTGTATGTTTCTGTTTAGGCTGATGAAGCAAAAATGCAAACAGTACTCTGCTGCAGTTCACAATTTACACTCCCTGACACTTGAATTTGGGATGATCAAGAACAGCAACCAACCAGTGCAAAAATAAGCTGAAACAGTAAAACTGTTCTGGACTGCCAGAGCTATGGCAAATTATTCTAAGGGTAAGACTTAAAACACAAGTATGGATTTAATACATTAAAAGTCTGCCAATTGAGAGTCCTCAATATTAGAATTCTTGCAGGATTTTTTGCTCAGTTTAGGGTTTTCAGCATTCACCACTGGTGAAATCCTGTTGACGAAAAATATCAGCATCATTGCTAAAAACCTGCAAGATGTCCTCCAAGTATTTTCTCTCTCAAACACAGCCTTAACAATAGAAGCTTATCAAAATGTTCCAAACCATTCATTAACTCACCAGAAAAGCAGTCTATCCTGGAGGCAATAGTGCACTTATTTGCCAAGTACCGAGAAATGCGTCCTTTGTTTTTGGCTGCAGCACGACCAATGAATGTGGAATGAAAGATTAATCCATACTTCGGCGTGTTTCCTCTAGTCTTCAATGCTCTGTAAAACATGCATCCGTTTGGGAAAAGTACAATAAAAGCAATGCAAGAGCCCCTCACCTGAAAAGCTTTTTTCAAACTAGCAGCTTGATCACAAGAAATTTTTGTAAGAAGGTACTGCAAAATATCAGCTCCTACTGGCCCTTAGAGAAATCTTGAGCTTCCCCGTAGTATAGGACTTTCCTTTATGCCCAAATGCAAGATGCAAATGGGATTATACTTTATTAATGGCAATGCATTTTAATATTTGCATACACCAGTGCTGCACAAAGTTTAAACAGGTTATTAAAAGTCTGACTGCACATTAAGGCAGCACACACCAAATCCATGTTAATCCATCAAGTGGCACTGTGGCATTTTCAAAATGCTATCACATTTTAACTCTGCCTAATATGTAATAACATATTTAGCACACATTCTTCTAGTTTAAACATCTTTTGACACCTGTCTGCACCGATTCTATGTTGCATAGAATGAAAGCGTTACAGGTTTTCAAAGTCTTTCAAAATATTCATATCTACAATGCCACCTGACAATTGTATGTGTTGCTATTGCATGCAAACACTTAAGGTCTGGGCAAAAAAAATGAGAAACACTGTGGCAGATCCTTCTTGCTGTAATCCTCAACAAGAATCTCCTGCCATAACCTGAACTTGAAGCTTATCTGTTGCACTTTGATTTTTTCAAAAAATACTCATCCATGTATTTGGTTTAAAATTTCTTACTGTGCAGTATTAAAGCAAAGATGAAGCAATACAGCAATTTACATTCAGAAATTCAAATAAAACTATTTCAAAATTACATGCCATCATGTTCATAATTTATGATTAATGGCAGTCTATTACATGTACTGAGAACTTAACATGTGGCTACATAGCATAAAAACTAATCTCTCATTTAGTCTTATGACACGAAGTAAGATTAAATGACGAATTGTTCCAGACTCTTATTACATAAACACTGGTAGATTTCCTACCCTGCTGTTTTAGTTCTATACCAAAATCCACAACTTGTATGCAACCAATTGCTGGTGGCTGCTCAGAATCTGGGGCCTAGGACAATCATTCACAGTACTACTGAGGCAGGCTCAGATAGCAGCAGGTCATTACCTAGAAGCACCCAGTTATCTGCCATCATAACAACCACCTTGCAGTTATACCTGAATAAAGCTTTCTCAGCACCCAGGATTTGCACCGTTGAAGCAGGGTACTTTGCCAGATTTGTCAAACTGCCAGCGTGCGAGATGAGACGAGCACCAACCTGTCAGAAAGAAAGCCATATTACTTAACATACTATTAAGTATTTCACAATATCCACGTGTTCACGGATTTATTCACTGAATCAGCTTAACACAGTTTAAAAGTCAATGGGACTCAGTTCTTGCAGTTAAGCACATGCCAGAAGCAACCCTGCGCAAAGTGCAAGACCATCACAGGGCCCACTTACAAATCTCTAGAACACAACAACAACAACGTGATTCACTCAATAAGGGGTGCATTTTACCAGCATGTGCTGAAAATTAAGAAATGGCAGCAAGGACACTTTCAGTAGATCAAATGCTACAACTTAAAATTTGCCCTTTACTTTGGAACTAAAGCAACTGGCATTGAAGATAGATAGATTTTCAAGATTTCTTAGAATTGAAGATGTGTAACTAGTAGAATTATAGAAAAACAAATCTTTATGCGGTATCTTTAATTTTAACTAATTCGAGATTTTAGTAAATACATTTTATTTACGTGTATATAGCACCTTTCCCTTTAAAATGTCCAATAGTGGAATAAACCTGGCTAGTTTAGTTGAAGGGTGTCTACATGGAGATTCATAACACATGAACAGGTTATTGAAGAATACTTAAGAAGCAATATTTAATTATTGTATATTCGCAAGTTTACATAAATGTTTTATAAAGATGCCAATGCATTGTGTTTAAAACATGAAGGCACCATAATGTATGGACTCCGATGTGGCAATACACATGTTAAATCATGGTGAATTTTAAAAATGTTCAGTGCTGTATTAAAAAAAAAAATGTTGTTAACTGTTCCATTACTAATAGAGTATTTCTTAATTTATTCCATGCTTATGTGTATGAAATTAAGTCAATATATAGACATCTATGTATAGTTAAGTAATCACTAATATAAAAGCACCTAATTCAGTCAAGATACAAATCAATATTGAATAGAATCAGGGCACTGTGAATCAATCTTGCCTGCATTACTGTAGATATGCACAACTTTGCTAAGCAAAATGGTGCTTCTGTTTATCAACAGTAAGGACAGTGCCACTGTGAAGTTAATTCAAGCCAAGGCAAATTATATTTGCACATTTTTAAAATTCCAAAATCTTAAAAGAAATCACCTACCACTTCACCAATGAGAGCTGCCAAATTAGGCGCAACCTGGCTCATCTTAGAACGGAGATACTCTTGCAATCCCTTCCTATACTCTGCCAGGGAGATCACTCGGCTGGAGAAACTCTCAATGTTGATTAAATCAATAGGAGAGATATCCATACCTAAGATAATTAATACAAACTCTTAAGATAATTTTGCACTTTGAGGCATAGAAGGAAACAATCTCTGCTTGAAGGATATTCAGATCATAATAATATCAGTCATGATAATCAGTGGATTGACAGATTTTGAATGCACATCATTTGTATCCAACAGCATTGGTAAGGAGATACAACTGCAGATGACAGTGATATGTACTAACCCATTGAGCTTTTTGAGGCCTCAAGAATAGCTTGTGCTTTGGCGCTGTCCATCACCACCTCTTCTAAAGCCTCTAGACTTTCAGATGACAGTTCCTTCCGATTCCCAATCAGTTTTGCCAGACAGCAGTAAGTGTAGTTATCACTAATAATCTTGATTAGCTCTGGGAAGTGATACCCATACCATTCTCTAAAACAAAGAAAAGAGAAATTCACATTCACTCATGTTAAAATAAAGCCATACCACAAAATTTCCTAAAACTGTGCTGTAGTTTGCTGTGTATTAGCATGCTTATACCTTATTAAAATCTTCTACATGGCTTTTGAATTGGTGAAAGTAGTGAAATTTTCAGCATCTTAAAACAAATCTATCTCCCAACAAATCCAAAGAAGCAGACATGAACAAAGCCTGCTCCTAAAGGATGTAAAAGGAAAAGTTATTATGCCTCCCTTTTCTATACAGTCAGTGCTGGAATGGCACAAACTGTGGTAAGCAGTGGGAGGGTGGCAGCTAGAATCCAGTAAAGCAGACTAATGGTTAAAAGCTCTATAGTGGTAAAACAAAGATATACACCCCACTGGTAGATTTAACACCCAAGAAACCCAGACCAGTTTGGAACTTAATTGACCATGTAAGCCAATGTCTTCTTTCTCGTTTCCAACAGGTCATGGAAAATAGACATTGAAAGGCCTTTACTTTGAAAGGGGATGGATACGAAAGCATTCACACAAACCCTAACTATATTTTTTAAAAGTAACTGTCAACCAGAGTATATTCAACTGTCACATATGTCAAAGGACTCAAACTGCTGCTTTATGTGATAAAAATGTTACATTAACATTTTGCTGCTTCAAAAATTGCTACAAATATATTTTAAAAGCTAACATTTTTGCTACATGTTCTTAAACTACTTACTACCCATAACAGTGTTAGGCAAATCCAACTATTTGACAACAAATACTTAAACCAGTTTCATTTTAACTCAAAAACACACACAGATTGAAAATCTAACAAATCAAAAATTAAAAACTACCACTTTAACTATTAAGCTCTGGAAGGGAAATTACTCAGATTTCACTAACAAAGCAGGATTCACTCCAATTACAAGAAGAGTATCATGGGAGAAATCAATTTACTTCAGCACTTGTTTTAAAGGAATACACCACCTCAAATTTGTTAATATGGTATTTACCCCATGTACACTGTATAAGGTATAGTGATGGCTGAGTAAAAAACTTCTCATGTTTTCATGTAGAAATTACATATCAAAGATTCAAACTAAGACTCAAAGTATTTCTTTACCCTTGGTACTTTTTTGTTCACACTTTACTATTACAGTTACACAAGTAATCTATAAACAATTCTCAGTAAGAAATCAAATACTGACCTGACTCTCATTGCAAAGGTGTTTATGTCCTTATCTAGCTGATCCAAGAGGGCAATGGACTGGATTATCATATTGTCTGCTCTATTCACATTGAATTTTACCTTTGCTCTCGAATAGCTGTGACCCAAACCCAGCTGAGCTTTGGATGCAGACTGAGCAGTAAGACCCTTCACCAAAGAATGGAAATGTAATCGAATACCTGCAGAAAAATGAGACATATCACACCAAGTCAAGCACAGCAAATTTTATTTCAGGCAAAAACCAGAAATTCAGTTTCAAGGGGTTTCAAATCAAAATCAAGGAGTAAAAGTGACAGACTTCAAGCTGCATCCACAACAGGCAAACACACCTATTCTCCTATGGGTACCTGGATCATAACGCATCTAACGGAATCACATCCTATCCAAGTTTTCTTCTCTGTCTATTTGACATGCTTGCAAAGCAACACTACTACAAAAAAAACAAAAAAAAACAAAAACACACACACGACTGTGTTTGTCCTGTAGCAGGCAACACTCAAATTTGGGGGGTTGGATTTGCAATCCTTAACCCTTCGTTACTCGGGTTTCGTGAACTCTCATAAGTGCTCAGCTGGGATGTATTGCAACCCACTGTTATTTATGGAGACATGGTAGTAAGAAATATTTTAAGTGCAATTAATCTTTACTAGGACACAAGCCCAAAAAGAGCCTTTAGCTCCACTTCAGTTTTTCCGACCGTAGATCTGTCCTTATATTATGCGGCCACCTTGTTGATGCAGTCAAGAAGCATCTCCATTATGTCTGGCTATATGACAAATTCAAAGGAGAGAGAGAGAGACTGACTTTGTATTTCCTGTGACTCCGGGTGATTCCTTTATAATGTTGTGAGCTCTGGTGCGAACTTGCTTTCGAGGTGGGGTCTTATACCACTTGAAGGATTTGTCTTTTCCTACATAGTATCTTTCCTGTGGCTGATGTGTTCTGGTTCTAAGTCTAAACTTGACTCTGGTTCTAACTCAGAATCACTCTGTTCACTTGGATCAGATTCACTTTCAACCTCCTCCAAAAGTCTGATAAGCCTATCCTATGTCATTCGTCAATGCTCGGGTGGGGTGTGAAATACCAACGATACCCTGCAGGACTACTCTGGTGGGGTGCTAAACACCCAGAACGACGTAAAACAATGTTAATCAGCGCAAGGGTCCACCTCCAACTGACGTGTGCGCTTGCATGGGCAATAAGTTAGTCAACTTACAGCTACTCAAGGCATCAAAGTTCCACGCTGTGCCATCTATGAGAAATGCGCATAACTTTGGCAACTGGGGTGTGCAACACCCCACCTGAGTAACAAAGGGTTAAATGTAACAGATGGGAATTTCAGACAGGAGGAGGGTGGTTAAAAAAATAATAAAAAAAAAATAATCCAGTTTCAAAAGTACTTTGACTGGGTATTTCAAGCATTTTTATGCCAACTTATTCTGAAAAATAATATTTTTAATCCATACTCTCTAATTTTTCCTGCAGCTTTAAGACAGCTGAGCAGTCAATAAAGCTGTGTGAATTTTCATTTAAATAATTAGATTTAGTCGAAATATAATTCACACACTCTTATTTTAAGCTGTACAGTAGTGCACACTTATCGGCATTGCCACTTTACTGATCCAGCACACTTGCTTCAAATCCAGCGCCTGATTATCTGTGTAGAATATATCTAAACTGGCCAATTTTCACTACAATAGACTATCAGTGATTAGTAAATTGGCTGCATATGCTTTCCCCACATCTGCTTTTCTAAGATGTACAGTAACTTTTGTAGTACTCCTGTATGTCAGGGATTACTCTATATATGCACGTTTTTCCTGTGAACTTCCTGTAAACAGAGCAGCAAGACAGAAGATTGTAATATCAGTCTTTATATTAAAGTGGTGCAACAAAACTAGGAAGTTTTGCACTTTGACAGACAATGCTTGTTGGAGTTTGGATGGTGAGTGAGCTTGTACAGCAGCTGACATTTTCATTTATAAAAAGAGATAAAGATTTGATAATGCTTAGTAAGCAATAGGCTTGTTAGCTTTATAGTGGAAATATATCTATTTTACTTGTAAACTTGCTAGGTACATAAGCCTTGTATCTTTGTGATAAACACCTTATTAGCAACAGATTGATTTGCAGCTTTTCACAAACTTGGTCTAGTTTATATTATGCGTGCATCATACAGTGCAAGTTTTGGAAAGAATCAAAATACTATATAATTAAAATAGTAATCCATATTTATATTACCCAAAGAATTAATGTCTAATAATTAATAATTAATGTCACTGCACAAAAATAAAATATTTTCATAGCAAAAAATATATAGTGCAACTGATTAAAAATTAAACAGTGTTTAACTGCCAGTCTTAAGAGAATTTGTGTGAAAATATTTTTCGTTGAACAAAGAAAAATGGTTTAAATTGCATTTATAAAGTAAGCTGTTTCAGGTAAGCAAATTTTAGAAGAAATTAAACATAACAGCTTATTATAAGACTTTTTTCTTTCATGACATTACATGAAATGGTCTGTATATATTTTAGTAGTTAAAGTATGTAATTTAAGGGAAATGTTATTTTAGTATTTTTATGGCCACTGAAAATAAGCCTACAGAATTTCATTTTCTTGTTAAAGAATGAACACCTGTGGTGTATACTTCAGTTATATAAATACCAAAATTGTTTTAATATTGAACATCACATTTCTACACATCTGGTTATGCTGGAGCTCAGTGTGAAAAGAGTTAAGAATTTAGAAAGAAAAAAAATTCTGATGCCGATTAATTCAGCAACATAAAATAGGATAGGTATCAACCTTAAAACCTGATTCGGGAAAACGCTGAAATTTAATAAAGTCTTGCATTTTCAGCCATGAGGTCAAATACTCAAGTGTTCTCTCATGTTTTTCTGTGGCACGAATTTCAAACTTTAATTGTAACCACATTCTGACAACTGAAGAACAGACCAGGCAGAGGCAAAAAACCACTTGGTGTTAAAGAATGGCGGTGACTTCAGTATCGACACTTTTGTACTCACTGGTTTGCAATACAACATATGAAAAGAAAGCAAACAAAAAAAAAAGTTTACAATGAAATGAATCCCTTACCAGGAAATTTTTAGACAGACAGACACACATTCCTGGTTGTAAAAGGCACACTTAAAGAATCCACTTAAAGGCAGTATGGAATGACGATGTTCTGCCACTTGTGCCCCAAGGGACTGAACTTAAAGTCTACTATAAAGAGTGGAAAGTATGCAAGAGAACTAGAAGCTTAGGTAATAATACAGATTTTGTGCATCAAACAGTTGGACATCTAGTATTTACCTATAACTTCCGCATTTATTAAAACACAAAAAGGTACATACAGTATATATTTAATGATTTCAAAGTACCCATATCATCCCACCTACTGTATGACAATGGCAGCCTTACAACCTCACCTCTCAAAATTTCTGCTACAACTCCACCTGTCTGACAAGACACACCAAGTTCCTCCTGCACTGCAGCACCAATCTTCCCATCAGCAACACCCAAAACCACCTTGCGCTTCTTCCCAGAAGGTGGGATATTGGTTTCAAGAAACAGCTTTAGATCTGCATGTATAATACCTGAAACGAGAAATACAATATTTATACAGATATCACATGAAAACATTTTGTTCATTAACTTAAGACACTCAATGTTCAGTTAAATGCTGACATCAACATAAATCAGTAGATTGACAGATTATTAAAGCATCATAACATTGGGGATATGTAAACAGATCTGTGTAAATAACCAGCTATGCACAAAGTTAACTCATACCTTCAGAAATGGCATTTATGTTCTCTAGAGCAGACTGTGCAGATTTAAATGGAGAAAAGGCAGTCAGTTGGACAATGGTGTTGAATTTGCCAACACTCAAAACACTCTCTTCCACCTATAAAAAGATATGAATTAATGCAATAAGACAAAATATTCCATAAAAATAGTGAAAGATTAGATTTGGTAATGTGATCTCCACATTAGATAGGATAGGACGTCCTTGTACAATCAACTGGTGCAAAGCTCAACACACTAATATAAAATGTTAAGTGTGCTGAGGGCGAAAGGTAATGTCACAGCTGTATTGTGCCAGACACTCCACTGTATTCTGTCAGGAATGTTGTAATTAAACTTGCATGTATGTACGACCATTCAATTTAAACCTTATTTTTCCCCTTGCAATACTGGGCAATGCACAAAAACTGAGAAGCATTCGCTAAGCAGATATAGTAACTATGGTCACACCAATCTAAAGGACCCGTGAATTGCCCCAGTGGTCATACATCTCTTCAAGAACTTGTTTATGAAAGTGTCCAATAAGCAACCCCCAAAACAAACTGTTTTAGTTTTAATCACATCTCCATAAACAAATCAATGTTTATTACCTGAGGTAGAAGCATGCCAATCTCTTCAGCTTCCTTTACTACAAATAGGGCATACCCAGCGGCATGCTCAAAGAGCACGTGTAGCAAGACCTGGAATGGGGGTTAAAAAATTCAAAAGGTATAAGAAACATCAAGTGAACCCAGTTTATAGAAGTGTTGACACAAGATGCAGTCATTTTCTTAATTTCATCCACTGCAGCAGGCACATCTTGAAACGGATTCAAGGCACCAGATAAGGGAAAGTAGTCAAACAATGCAGCTTAACCTTCTGGTAAATATGTAAACAAATGCCTTTCGAATGAGCTCCACCATTTACAATATTTTACTAAAGGAGTTTGCAAATCGTTCAACACATCTTGCTTTTCATTTAACAACTCAAACCCAGTAAAAGCATATATCAAGTTATTCCAATTGTGTTGTTCATCATACTATCCTAATAGAGTGATGATATTCAACAATCTGGACTCTGATGAAGCCCGCTAATGGCACTACACATTCATGTTGTGTATATTTTTAAAAACAGCGGCATTCAACTAATAAACCAGTTTCAACTCTTTTGGCACTCACGCTGTTATGCACATTCAGCATTACCATCTGTGATGCATAACCTATCGGCATGTACTGTACTTTGTTATGCATGGAGTAATAAAATGCATTGCATTTTTAATTCAACAGATAGAACGTTGCAAACATTTAGTAATCGCTCTGGAGGGCCCTCTGAAAATACCATGTAGCTGCAGCTGCAAACTTTAAATAAAACGATCACAATGGGATACCAAACGCCATCAATTGTGAACAGAAAGCTTATTTGGAAAAGATAAGTGATCCAGAAAACTCTAAAAGAATCCGCTTTTGTACATTGGATAGTGTGTGCTTGGTTTGTGGGTGTGTTTGTGTGTGTCCTGCGGTGGGTTGGCACCCTGCCCAGGATTGGTTCCTGCCTTGTGCCCCGTGTTGGCTGGGATTGGCTCCGGCGGACCCACGTGACCCTGTGTTCGGATTCAGCGGGTTGGAAAATGGATATCATCATAGCATTACTGTGGTGCCATGGTACTCTGCATAAACTTTGCAGATGAGAAACCCAGTAATGTTTCAGCAGTTAGATTTAAATCGTGGGCTATTGGTTTGGACTGTATCGCGGTCAGTCAGATCTAATTACTTTTTACTAAGCATGCAATACAAAGCGACTTGCACAAAAAGACACTACCGTGAGAAAATAACGAACACGTCGATCTCGTTACCTATAATGTGCGTTAGATGTGTGCACAGATCACACATGGCCTGAGAATCTGAATTGGATTTTATATTAAAAAGAATTTTAAAGAAACTAATAGTTACTCCTTGCTAAGTTCGTTACCCATCGCTCTGAAACCGATTTGACAGAAATCAATTCCCGAGGAACTTTGTATAAAAAATCAAAAAGAACAAATCAAAATAACAAGCCCCTACTCGACTGTGCAAGTCAGATTGACGTACAAGAAAAAGTGACCTAGCAAGTACGTGTCAATTAAATCGAGCTCAAAATTACAAATAAAAATTATTATTATAATACATCGCAAATGGCTCAATATACATCTTCATTTTCTGCAGTTAAAATTAAAAAAAGCACACTTTTTGGCCTAGCTCGTACACGTGCCGCAGGACCACGTGGACCTTATGACGGGCCGCTGCCGGTTCATAGGTCCTAACTACATATTCTCCCACAAATGAGCAATCAAAATCTGTGCAAAAAACACGGAACCCTGACCAAAATAAATGACTCAACCAAGGGACAGTAGAACCATCAACAGTACCCTCCATTATCCCACACGTGGCAGACCTCTGCAACATGTGGTGCCCGCCCCGGGAAGTCGGTTGTAAGATTATACTTCGTTAAAAACGACGATTTATTTTTAAAAAAACGCGTTAAGCCTGCATAGCTGTAGTAATACTGATCAATGTGGCGTTATCTTTAAATTTGATAATCTGACGGACTTCGCTAGACTTTACTGTTGCAAATTATTTTTCGTAAATGGAAAATGAGTCATCAACCGCGCCTTCCCTTAATGCTTGCAGATAACACGACGTCAGCTTACATGCGCAATAAGTATAATATATGTTTATAATAAAAAATACACATGCATTCAAGTAAGTGAGTAGCAATCGCACCATTTTCTTCTTAGACCACTACTCACCATCTTCCCTTCGCGAGTTCTTCCTCTGCTATACACCACAACCAGCAAACCCCGCGAGAAAAGCCTCCCCTCACACACGCGCAATGTACGCTACACCCCTTTTTCGTTTATGCGCATGCCTGATAACTAGCAGCTGGCATTGGCTCATGTGCTAGAGGTGTACTTGTATTCTTAGCTTCCACTTAGGTTTGTTGTCAGTGGTATTTAAAGGTGAATTACATTTATATCGTACGTTCTGTTTGCATAAGTTAAACGCCAGTAATTCTTGACGCAATACATATTTACTTTGTTTTTACCGGTAAGTGATCCGAGTTGATCAAGTTAGTCCTGCTTTCAAAATGGATGGCCTCAGCCAGTCCGTACTCCCTACGTTAGTCAGTCACTCGGCTGCCACCCCACGCGACCCTTTACCATTAAGTTATTTACAGAAATACGGTTTCCAAAAACACCATGTACTCTCATATTATGGTTAGAGAAACCGGGTCAATGCACGGATTTCTCTGCAAGTAACCTGGTTGTAGGGTCACGTGAACTCTTAACCAGGCTGCAGTTACGGATTTCGCAGTCTGTACATGTCCGTTGCATTTATCCTGCGTATGCCTTCTTGCACATGTATCCCGCAGCCAGATATCCCCAAACCAATACTATCCAATTGCAGAGCCACAGCATCATACCTCACCACAGTTCTAGACATAGACATATGTAGGTAGACGCCACATTCACTGTGTTGCCCAGTCGACGCGATACGTCAGTGCGTCCGCCCTATTGCAAGTGGCAAAAGTGCCATTTAAATTAATACAAGTAGACGTGGAAACCGGATTTTCTGATGAAAAAACAACGTTTAAAACAGTATCGTTTACATACAACAGATTTGGCGAATCGTTTAAATGCAATTATTTATATCCATCTATACACTAATAATGGCAATTATTAAATAATAATTATTATTAAATAATTCCTCCCATATAAGTAACATTTCTCGGAAAGCCTTCTTCCATCTCCGAAACATTTCTAGACTTCGTCCTGTTCTTAACGCAACACAGTAATGAAGTATTGGATAATGCCCTAGTCACCTTACATATAGATTACTCTAATGCTATTCTATCTGGCATCCCGCAAAAAGTATCCATCGCTTACAACTTCTTCAAAATTCTGCTGCCAGGATAATAACCTGTTCTAAAACCACTGAAAATATTACACAAATTCTCTGTCAACTTCACTGGCTCCCTGTTCACTACTGAATACAATACAAAATACCGCTCATAACATTTAAAGCTCTCCACAGTCTTGCTCCATACACCTCACTGATCTCCTCCAGACTGACACTCACTCTCGCTCACTCAGATCCTCATCTGCAACTCTACTTTCTGTACCACACATCAAACTCTGTTCTATGGGAGCTCGTGCGTCTCTCATAGTGCTCCTCAACTCGGGAATTCTCTTTCCTCTCATATACGTCAGCTCCATTGAATAACACATTTTAAAACTATACCCTCAAAACTTATCTTTTCAAACTGGCATACCAATTGTGAATTTTGCAGTTACTGCCACTTATCTTTGTTTGTTTGCTAATTATTGCTTTTTGATTTATCATTCTCTTGTTCTAATTTTACTAATATTGTTTAATTTTATTGTACGGTGTCCTTGAGTGCTAAGAAAGGCGCATATTAAATAAAATGTATTATTAATTATTGAGATGAAAACTTGACCAATGTCTGAAAGTCAAAATAGTAAGACTGCAACGGGCAGTCTGGTCTTTCTTTTAACAGTGAAATGATACACTCAATGACAAAAATAAACAATTTTATTGTATACAAATTGGCTTAATAATTTCTGAAAACATTTCACTCATTCCTCTCTCAATCTCTCTCTCTCTCACACACGCACACACACACACACACACAATGTGGTTACTTAAATATATACAGGAGAGGATCTAAAATCCATGAAACAGAACTGTCTTGCATAGCTTTTTTCATGTGTTGCCACTCTGTAATTTCAGAGTATTTAGTCTGGCAATACGGTGCAACCTTAGTTTGTGGAAGACAGACACAACTGAAGACATGAGCATAAAATGATGGTTGTCAAATTCAAACTGTATTTCCTCAATGTGCTTCTTGAAAAAAAAACACATCATCTGAACCAATCTCAGCCCGAACAAACTGATTGATCAAAGATACACTGACAGCTTGCCCTAATGTCGACTGCCAGATAACAAGCTAAGCTCCTTTGACCACCATGACTGTACCCTCAGAAGGAATCATTAAACCTCCTTTGTTTTTTAATGTGAGCATTTGGTAGCTTTGATCATATGATGCCGGTACAGCATCTGTTACCAAACTAGCACGGCACACATCACAGGACAGCTTTCTCAAAATCCCGTCTAAGGGCTACCTCCCACTGCTTCCTGAGGTGGATTTCTTTGGGAACCCTTCAAAGTTTGACAAATGTTAACAGTTACCAACAATCTATATAGTTAGTGACTAAATACATTTAGCCAAAACATTGTTTGGAGGTTTACTTGAGCACATAAATGCATAGCTTTGCTATCTTAGCCTGGCGTAGGTATAGTTAAGATTATAAATGGGATTTTCTAATGGCCAAATATAACCAAAACAATTGTTCAGCCTTAACTATGAAATGTAACCCACCGGGATCTGGTTTGGATCATACAGCAATTTGTACAATCCCAAGCAGCACATGCGTGAGGCATCTTTATCCATTATTTCACTCCACAACAGTGCCACTCGCAATATGGCAGCAACGTTGACGTACGATGCTCCTGGTCATGCGGCGTCTAGTAATTCTATGTCTATGGTTCTAGACCCGCACTTGTACACCCACAGTTACATGTGTGCAATATTGTTCTAAACCAATTTAGAATTACAGTATGTCACAAAAGTGAGTACACCCCTCACATTTTTGTAAATATTTTATTATATCTTTTCATGGGACAACAATGAAGATATGACACTTTGATACAATGTAAAGTAGTCAGTGCACAGCTTGTATAACAATGTAAATTTGCTGTCTCCTCAAAATAACTCAACACACAGCCATTAATGTCTAAACTGCTGGCAACAAAAGTGAGTACACCCCTAAGTGAAAAATGTCCAAATTGTGCCGAAAGTGTCAATATTTTGTGTGGCCACCATTATTTTCCAACGCTGCTTTAACTTTCTTGGGCATGCAGTTCACTAGAACTTCACAGGTTTCCACTGAAATCCTCTTCCACTCCTCCATGATAACATCACGGAGCTGGTGGATGTTAGAGACCTTGCGCTCCTCCACGTTCCATTTGATGCTGCCCCACAGATGCTCAATAGGGTTTAAGTCTGGACACATGCTTGGCCAGTCCAGCACTTTTACCTCAGTTTCTTTAGCTTTCTTTTAGGGTCATTATCATGAAGGAATACTGCCCTGCGGCCCAGTTTCCGAAGGGAGGGGATCATGGTCTGCTTAAGTATGTCACAGTACATGTTGGCATTCATTGTTCCCTTAATGACCTGTTGCTCCCCAGTGCCGGCAGCACTCATGCAGCCCCAAACCATGACACTCCCACCACCATGCTTGACTATAGGCAAGACACACTTGTCTTTGTTCTTCTCACCTGGTTGCCGCCACACATGCTTGACATCATCTGAACCAAATAAGTTTATCTTGGTCTCATCAGACCACAGGATATGGTTCCAATAATCTATGTCCTTAGTCTGCTTGTCTTCAGCAAACTGTTTGCGGGCTTTCTTGTGCATCATCTTTAGATGAGGCTTCCTTCTGGGACAACAGCAATGGAGACCAATTTGATGTAGTGTGTGGCATATGGTCTCAGCACTGAAAGGCTGACACCCCCACCCCTTCAACCTCTGCAGCAATGCTGGCAGCACTCATACGTCTATTTTCAAAAGGCAACTTCTGGATAAGACGCTGAGCATGTGCACTCAACTTGTTTGGTCGACCATGGCGAGGACTGTTCTGAGTGGAATCTGCCCAGTTAAACCACTGTATCATCTTGGCCACCATTCTGCAGCTCAGTTTCATGGTGTTGGCAATCTTCTTAGTGATGTGTCGTTCGTGAACGAGCTGGCTCTAAGAGCCGATGCTTTGAAGTGAACGAGAGGAGCCGATGCCCGTTGAGCAGAGCCGAAGCTTCAGCCGCTCCTGCTCAGCTCTGCAGAAAATCCATTCGGCAGGGACGGGACTTTATTTATATGGGCACACAGAACATTGGCTCATAATGCCGGCTCGTTCACGAACGACACATCGGACTAGGATCGTACCATTATGTGAAAGAAGGAAGGGGGGCAGACGCTCCGAAGACAGCAAGTGTTAGTACAGGCCAGGTACACAGAGCTGTTGCTGCGACAGATGAGGAGCCAGATTTAAATGCAAGCGCATCGTGAAGAAAAAAAGAAGAGTGAAGAACAGAGGTGTGACCAGAACATCATGTGTGGGTGGGCATTTGGCTTGTCTGGGTGGGCAAAAAATATCCATCGATCCATCCCCATTTTTGTAGGGGGGGTCAAATAATAATAACAACATAGTTTTATATAACATATAAAAGCAAAAATTGTGGCATAAATCATAACCTATTGTTTAATAAAATTAACAGAGGCAATAGAACTTGTATTATTATTTTTTGTGAACAAATATAGAACTACATCTACAAGGTAAATATCAATAAAGTCAAATGTATACAACATATGAGAGCAAGAACAGAAATGTGGCTCATTGTAGACATTAGGAAGGCTATAGGATATCAGTTTCCAGTATTTAACCTGGATATTATATACAGGACTAGTCTGCGGTTACTCTTGGCAAATTCTGAAATAAATTCATTCATGTCTAGATGTTCTGTGATGTTTTTCTCATGTGCCAGAATGACTAAATTTCTCTTCCTTGAATGCAGCATTGTTTGGCGGAGTAGAGTGAGAATGCGGTTCAAAGTAGAGAAAGAGCTTTCGCATGCAGCTGAAGACACACCAATGATGTGTGCTGTGACACATAGTGAATGCAACATAGGGAAGGTCTCTTTGTACTGCTGAATGCGTTTGCATGCTTCAGAGAGATTAGCATCAGCTGGCAGTTTATTGATCAACATTGCTTTTGCCACAGCAATTTCACTTTGCAAGCTCATGCTGTTTTGCTCTGTCCCTGCAAGTGCCTGAAGAGGTTTCAGGAGAGAATGATCAAGAAATAATTCTGATTTTGGCAGGAGAAGCGATGTGGCCCTCAATAATTCAACATTTCTCTGAGAGAATCTTGTCTCCATTTCCACAATAGCTCTATCAAGAATGCTGAACATAGCCCTTTTAAAAGTCTGATTAGGAGCAATTTGTTCATCAGAGTCACCATGCCCAAGCGTAGACACGACAATACTATCATCAAGCTGTGAGTTAACTTTCCATTTCCTTTTGAGCGAATTGGTAGGCCTACTTTCACACTGAGAGAAATGCTCCTCCCAGAATGAGTGGCTTCTCATCTCCTTCAGTGTGGCCAGTGAAGCTATCACCACCTCCCCAGCTGTGCACAAATCCACTGCATGTGCCTGTAGAATTGCATTGGCTGGTTTCAGCACACCAAGCACATGAAGGAGGAATTTTCCTGTATTGAAGAAATTCTGCTTTTTTCATTGGGTCAAAAGACCACATGCCTCTATGCAAATGTCAAAAGGGGCAGTGTCAGCCTATGCTACTTGTGAGAAAAGCCCCCTTATAGCTTCCTCATTGTTGACAATGGATTTTGTGACATCATAATGACTGGTCCATCTTATTTCTAGAAGTCTTTTCAGTGTGGGTGTATTGTATGTGTGTGAAACATAATGTCTGTGACAAAATGTGTTCAATGAATTTGACCAGTCAAAGAACTTCTTAGCCAGAGGTTCTGATTCCATTGCATGTATCACTGCTAAATGGAGCTGGTGGTTGTAGCAGTGTACATATGGAATGTACTTATACCAACTTTGTTTTGTAACAAACCCTGGACACCACGCCTTGCCCCAGACATGACATCAAAACCCTGACACACTAAATTGTCTGGGCTGTAACCTAGCTCAGAGAGATGTGACTGAGTTTGGTTACAAATATATTCAGCATCCAGCTGATTCAGTTAAATTAAGCCAATCAGGTGTTCTTCAGGGATGGAGATCTGGACAAATCTAATCACTACAGACACATTCTCAATGTTACAGTGAACCCTAGTACCATCACTTTTAATACAAAGTCCAGGAGAGTCAGCTTTTTCATATTTGGTCCTGATATCTTTTACCACCATTTTGGCAAGAGCCTCAATTATTTCATTTTGAATTACATTGGATGTGTATTTTGCATTGTCGGGGATGTATTTTACAATTTCTGCAAGTTTGGCATCTTTTTTGATTGTGTAATCAAAGAACTTAGGAAAAGTCTCTCCTCCCCACCTTCGTGATTGTCACCACGCAGAGCCAGTTCATTGACTGCAAGGAACTGAATGGCCTCCCCAATGCTTTTCACATAATATCTATTCTTTTCTATCTGGGCTGAACCCAGTAGTTGAACTATGCTTTCACCCGTCTCTGCCCGGCGCCGATACTTTTGCCATGCAGAAGCCACCACCGTCTCTTTCTAAGGCTTTTATTCCAATTAGTGTAGCCGTGTTTGGTGAATATGTCCTCGCAGTCCGAATTGGAAATACTAAATTTGCGGCAGGCAAAGCAAAAGCTGGCATCACGGACAACAGAATATTCAAGCCATGATCGAGACTGATACCAGCTTGCATTAAAACATATGAGTGTCTTTCCGAATTGAGATAATTAATTAAAATGGGCTGGGACGGGCTATCCATATTTAAGTCAGGCAGTCCGGACTGTATATTTTGTTGCAGGCAGAGGTTTGTTGTACCCGACACGGGCGCAGAGCTAGAGGATTGTGTAGGCTTATCTACATTTTTTGGAGTTTCAGTTCCCGACACTTGGTTGCCCTGTGCTCCGTGTTGGTAGCAGCGGTGCTGGGCTCAACCGTGGAGACAGCAGCTTGCGGAGGGACAGAGATTAAAGATGTCAACTTTTAAATAAGCCACCTATGCATAGACTTTGGTGTTACCAACCAGAAAATAAAAGAAGAATGGAACGTATACGCTGTTTTAATTAAGGAGTGTGGTCAACAATTTCAAAACGTGCTGCAAAGTGAACTTTGAAAATAAAATGTTATTCTTCTCCAGAGTTTTCATTGGACAGACAGAGCATTTCGCAGGGTGGGCACGGCTTGTATCTGGAGGGGCAGTGCCCACCCCAGCCCCCCAGTAGTCACGCCTCCGGTGAAGAAATGAGTGAAAGCCGAAAAAGAAGCAGCGTCTGGCTGCATTTCTGTGATATTGGAGACTGCAAAGCTAAGTGCAGAATTTGTAATATGAAAATATCCGTTAGAGCAGGGTCTACAACAAACCTGCACAGACATATAAGAACCACCCACCCATCCGTGCAACTGGAGGAGAGCGTGCCCTCTCTCCTGCCATCCACTGACCCTGGAAAAGAGCCAATTACTTCTGCTGCAGCATCCACTGTCTTACTGAAAACTGCAGGTATAACACGGTCTTCAGTTCAAACCAAAATAAGCACATTTATTCCAAGACAAATGACGCCAGACAAACAAATAAATGTCGATGAGGAGCTGGCTAAAATGATAGCTAGCGACTTTCAACCATTTTTCATTGTGGGAGGACAGGGGATTTACAACTTTTGTACAGGCCTTAAACCCCATGTATGTTCTCCCTAGCAGAAAAACTTTGTCCCAAACAATTATTCCACAACTATATAACAAGGAGCGTGCATTATGGCAAGACAGAGTCAAAAAAGCTTCAGCAGTTTGCCTTACAACTGACTGCTGGACATCCAGAACAACATGCTCATACATGTCTGTCACTTGTCACTTTATTGAAAACTTTAAGATGACATCCTGCCTTCTTGACTGTTTTGAGTTTGCTGAGAGACATACCGCAGAAAACCTAGCAGAGGAGCTACTAAGAGTGGCAAAAGAATGGCAAGTAAATGACAAAGTGGTGTGCTGTGTTACTGATAATGCAGCAAACATAACAAAAGCCATAAAAGATTTGCAGTGGACTCACAGCCCATGCCTTGCACACACAATAAACCTGACAGTTAAAGATGCGCTGAAGGTGGTGAAACCAACTGTGGACAAGGTAAAGGCTATTGTAGAGTTTTTCCATAAAAGCACATTTGCCACAGAGAAGCTGAAGTCTATGCAACGTCAGAAGGGGATGCCAGAGCTAAGGCCCAAACAAGAGTGTGCTACAATGGAAGGAAGACTTTGCATTGTCGCTACATCGGTCTCCTCAGAAAGAGTCTTCTCAAAAACAGGACAAATAATCATGAAGAGGAGAAATCGCATCAGCCCATCTAAGCTGAGGCATCTGACATTTCTGAATGCCAACCTGGCCTAAAAACTTTTATTCAAAGTCATAGTGTTGTGTTGTTGTTGAGTTTGGCCTTTATTTAATTTGTTTGCTGTGGTTTTGTGTTAAGTTGTTCATTTAAAGCTTTTATTGAAATGTTAAACAATGTAAATTTGTTTGCTGTGGTTTTGTGTTAAGTTGTTCATTTAAAGCTTTTATTGAAATGTTAAACTGTGTATTTTTCGTAATGAAAAAATGCATAAAAATACGTAATGTCTGAAAACAATGAATAAGAAATTGCTTATACACAAACCATTCATAATTACTTATTTGGGCTAAAATATAAGCATCCAAGTGATACTAAACGAAGAGCCATTCGGGAGCCGTAAGAGCCGGCTCTTTAAAGGGAGCCGGTCCAAAAGAGCCGAAGCTTTGAAAAGAGCCGGAGTTCCCATCACTACCTCAGCCGCACTCGTGGAGAGGCAACAGAGTGAAGCTGCAGATCTCAATACATCTGACGTATGAAAGAGGCAATGCTGGATTTGTCATCAATCCCCGCCCATTCAATCGCAATCGCCAATTAGTGGCCTGGATCAGAACACACTGTGGCTTTGATTGACAAACGTGAACAGCGCCTCTCTTACGTAAGTACTGTATTTTAAAAAATGTACTCAAAAATTGTAAGACAATTAACAATGGAGAAATATATATCCAGGATTGTGTTTTTTTCATGGATGCTTAAAATTAAGAATATCGACAAGCAAAATAAAGTATGAAGAAAACTTGTAGCCAACTGGACAAGCGAAAACGGGTGGTGTCGGCGTATGGAGTGCGGAAGAGCACACTCAGCTGCACTTCACGTTATTATCTCATTCTGCGTTAAACGGTTGAACAACGCATTACGTATCTCTTTATTCAATTTCAAGCAATAATCTGCATTGTTGTGATCAAGTAACCCCTCTGGTTTTTTGAAACTCGCTAGCAGAAATAAAAAATACATTTTAAATTGTACTGCGAGAAAGTCAAACAGTTGTTCTCAAACCATTACGGGACAGCTGGATGTACCCTTACAATATGCGAGTTTCTTGTCCCACAGATGCGAGTTGGCGTTTTATAGACAAATTCGCATATGCGTTAAACCCATGCCTACATTTTGAGGTCATTTTGCCTAAACCGCACCCGTCTCCGCATTTGTGTATAATATATCTAATACTTTCCGCGATGCTGTGTCTTTAATCAAAATTAACAGAGTAAACAAATACGACGGCAAATTAAAAACGAATCTTAAGCATTTATTGTAGTGATGATGTAAAAGACCCTCGCTTTGAACTGAACACAAGTTGGGAAGCCATTTAAAATACTTTCTTTTCGTTACACTCCCAATACTACACACCTCTTATCAGTGACATCTACTGGCCAGGAAGAGCATCGAGCCTTTCTCACGGTTCAAGATTAAAGGTCGTCAATCCATCGTTATGAAATCTAAAGCTCGAGGCTAGTCTCCAGTTAACATAAACCTGCACTTTTTTGGGATGACGGCCGGAAACCCCATACAAACCTGGCGATAACGTGCGATCAAGGGTGCAGAATATCAAACCAGAAGGTATGAAACAAGCACTACAATATTTGAGCTGTCAAACAATAATTCATTTTGTCAAGAAAATTTAAGCTTGTAGAGTTTGTATCAAATTTTTGATTATGACATGAGTACAGTGTTTGACCCTCCCACTTGGGCCCACTGCTTGGATACAGTTCACAACATTCTGCACAATTTACGATGAGATGGCTCCAGTGATACAGTAATTGAATTGAAGGGGATCATAAATTGATGACTGTGTGTATATATATATATATATATATATAAATTAGTATAAGTGTACAGTGAATCACAAAATGAATATATAATCAACACAAAGAAAATTGAAAAAAAAAATAATGGCATAGTTATAACCTGAAACCAGACCTTTTAACAAAATACTACTGGAGCAAGTACAACCTAAATTTGAATGGATTATTAAACGGTAAGTTGAAAAGAAGGCAATAAGACAACGAGGCCAGTGCATTAATTCTCAAATTGGTATGGCATATGAGACACATATTTGTCAAAGTAAAATTAAATGATTGAAACAACTGTATACTTTCAGTGTACTGCTAATGACTGACTTAACTGAAATAAGCATCTTTTAAACGGGATACATATAAAACTTGTGTTAAAACTCAGCAAATGCCATTCTCAGTTGTGATAGCTACCAAAGTATGCTGTATAGGACTGCCTGCATGAGCGAGAAAGGGATGAAACAACTGGGAAAAGTTCAAAGTGCTCACTAAGTGATGTGTCAATCTTTAAGCTGCTTTTTTTGCTGGCATATCTGATAGATCCACCTCTTTGGACAGTTTAGCAGTACTGTATATAGATCTACTGCTTTTGTGGTTGGTAGAATCGTGGTGGGCCTTGGGATTAGCTGGCAGGCTAAAAAAGTTCTCTGTAGGAGCTACTTTGCTTAAAAACTGATGCTGTGAATTACTTGGGTGGTTAAATTAGCAAAGATCCTGCAAACTGGAATAACGGATAGAGATAATCATTACACTTCTGTTTCATAGAATTTTGTCATTATACTAGGGCAGTAAGCACTGTAATCAACCTGGCACACGAACAAGATAAATACAGAGGTGCTGGAGAATTACTTTGGTTTTCGACATACTGTAGATTTGATCTTCTTACAGAAACATGACATGGAAAAAAGAGAGAGAACATCATTTTTACCTTCACTATTTTTCTTTAATATTTAACCAGGACTACCATAAACCCTTCTTCCGCCCACTCCCCTGCACCAATGTCGGTATGTATATTTCAAGGAAATTAATACCAGTACCACATACTGTCATATGGCAAGGTGTTGTGAATTGTGTAATTTGAAACCTTTAAATAAAATTTTATTTCTCAAAAGTCATTTCTCGGATCTGCTGCTTGCAATGAGTCTTGCTGTGCTTTTGGATATACACGAATATCTACTCTGTCTTTGATATCTCTGTCTTTCAAAACTATTATCACTGACAATTCGTCACATGTTGGTTTATTATATATGCGAGTGTGATCTTTTGGATTAATATAGGAATCCAAGAAAACTTTTTTGTAAATTTTTTCAGATAAATTTTGTGTAAAGTGCGATGCTTTTGAATGTGTGGATTTGTATCCATTATTGGTTGTAGAATTTCTAATATGGCCGATCGTTTAACGCTTTCGATTCTTTATTGTATTGCATCTCTGTGATCATGAATATAAACCTGACCCAATTGTGGTTTCTTTGAAATTAAACTTGTAGTAGCTTTAATTGTTGCCGGACCACAGATTATCATAGGGTATGGTCCTGAATCGTGTAAATCTACATTTTGAGCACTGAATGATGCGAATGAGAACAGATTATTGTAGATGCGGATATTTTGCCTGTAGTGTTTTTGGATTTCACTTTCACCAAATAACAAATCTTTTATTTCTCGCAGATATGCCTCTTCATTGGGAAGAAACACTACTTTTCCCTGAAGGCAACATGAATTGGAGAGTATACAAGTCTCCGACTTAAACTTTAAAGCCAAACAATATCTACATACTTCTGTAATATCATCTATGTCCATTCATTTCAATCTCTTTTCGTTGTTCTGTTATTTCACCAAGTAATAATTTCCTTCAGTTTTTTCAGAGTTTAGAATTTTAGTACATTCATAATCTCTTACTTGCTCTGCATGTTTATCACGCCAACATTTTTGGACTTCGATGTTCTACTTTGTCTTCTACTCTTTGTATTTTATTTCCACCACCACTTGAGCCTGTTAGGCTTTCAGTTCCACTTGGTCTGGGCTGATTATAACTTTCCTTATTTTCTGAATTTGCACTTAGATTATTATTGTTCATTTTTGAATTCTTTTCTGTCCAACATTTTTTGGCCTCTTTTCGATGCGCTGCCCTGTCTTCTTCGCTTAGTCGTTGACGTTTCATCTGGAACATTTAAAATTATTGTCTAGAAAAGAACAACATCGAAGGAAACAAATACATTGTATGTCTTGTATTAAAATGAGGAAAACATAAACATTTATTAGAGCTGAGAACATAGCAACTGTGTCTGACAATAGCTTTCTTAAGAATGAGAGGTGAGTGGACCGTGGATGTGGTTAAATCTCCTGGCACAAAGTCTTGTCTCGTGGAACTTGAAACTATCTCTCTGAAAAAGTCTCATCTCATCCAAGGTTTTTTTTATATAATATATATACACACTACTGCGGTGGGTTGGCACCCTGCCCAGGATTGGTTCCTGCCTTGTGCCCTGTGTTGGCTGGGATTGGCTCCAGCAGACCCCCGTGACCCTGTGTTCGGATTCAGCGGGTTGGAAAATGGATGGATGGATTTACACACTAGCCTGAAACAGTACAGTGAGAAGGGGCCCGCCCAGCTCCCTACTCCTGATGTTACGCTTCCTCCTCCCCTTGGCCCACAGCCTCTGTCTCGCATTAGTGTAAATATACCGCTCCTGCAAGTGAACTTTTATGATTCTTAGTGCGATGAGCGAAGTCGCAAAATCAACTAAAATGTTCAAGTAAATTATAGAAAAAACCTGATCTAAATCTGTTAAGTAGTTCTCTCTTTCGCTAGCTAAGTGAGGTACAAGCTTCAAGGCTGTTGCATATACTGTATAATATATATCTCTATATATATAAAAAACAATGTCTGTATGTCTGTCTGCTTTTCACAAGATACCTGTGCAGTGGACTTGCAGTAGACCGAGGGGATAGGGGCAGGGCTCTCCTCACTCATATGCGAGCCTCGGGGCGTTACTTACCTGTTTATATAAAACAGTCAAACGCAGAGACAGACAATACACACAACATAAGCTCAAAAATAGGCAGAGAAAATATTAAAAGAAATGGTTCAAAAAAACATGTCATTTGAGCTCTTTCTTTGAGGCATAGCCATTCATATTCAATATGTAGCATTGCTTATAATGGCACTCAGTTTTGTTTTCACTCTCTCCTTTGCTACTACCACCCAGGGGTTAAGAGTGTGTCCTATAACTGAGCTATGTGTATAGCAGGGGTGCCCACACTTTTTTGGCTTGCAAGCTACTTTTCAAATGACCAGCGGCCTCATGTATAACGCCGTGCGTAGAATTCGCACTATAACATAGCGTAAGCACAAAAACCGAAATGTGCCTACGCATAGAAAAATCCAGATGCAGGAATCTGTGCGTACTCCAACTTCCACGTTCTTCCGCTACATAAATCCCGATCAGCGTGAAAAGTAACGCTTGTGCACGCGCTTTATGTAACGCCCCAACTCCTCCCAGAATTACGCCTCTTTGAATATGCAAATCAATATAAATTGCCCTTAAGCTCAGCCTTCTGTGAAAAGACAATGGGAAAAGCACGGGGGAAAATATAAGAATTTCAACGAATACCAAGTGGAGGCAAAGAAAAAACATACTATTTGTTTAATTAAACTGTGGTATAATCAACAAAAAGAAGTTGATCGAGTGACATAGCGTGTTGGAGAAACTTGAAAGCTCACATTCACAAAATCGCGCTGTGCCGGAAATGAAAAAGATGTTGCCACATATCAAAGTCTCAGTGAAAAGGTGAGTTGTAGCACACCGTATGAGTGTCATATGAAAGCTTATTAGGGCACAGAGAAAAAAAGGCACACAGTGGGGAAAAAGCACGAAATGTCAACTTCAATCTCGACATTTCCACTTTAATCACTTAGTTTATTTTGTCATTAAAGTAGAACATCATAAACTTCATCTTAAAATCGTTTAATTAACCAGTTTCTCAAATCACATCGTAATTAAAGTAGCACGTTAAATGCTTTGTTTTGTATTTGATCTTCTATGTGCTCTATGTGTGTGAATCACTGTGTGCTTCTTAAACCGGCTCTCTTCCTCCAACTGGACACAGAATCCATGACATCTGTGATATTACAGCTCTCTGAATAACTAAAATACTGAGATGTATACGTGATATTTTCATGATGATAGGAGTTAAAGCATGTTATTAAACATGGGTTTCACTGTGCAGTGATTGTGTGCGACCTTTGATGAAATAATTTATTGCAGCAGTACTCAGGGGAGGCTCAGAGAAAGAATCGGTGGTCCCTTCGTCCGCGAATGTCAATATGGTATCTTATGCACGGTGGATGGCCACGTCAGTTGCGGACACTGCATAGCTGCTTCATGCTCATGACACAAGCATTTAACTTTTGCCAAAATTTGTCGCTGCGTTAGCTGTGTTGTTATTTTCTCTTTCTGTTTTATATTTAATATATATTGGCGTGGCCGCCCCTGCAGTCCTTGTTTTTATTTCTCCAAGTAACCGATCGCCACACAATCAGCTCTGTAATAGATATTAAGCCATCTGTAAGCTTAGAGCGCAGATTCTTCAAAACGTTTAAGGAACATTGAAATATCTTCGTAGTGCATGTTTAATTATTCTGTCCTTCATGCCAGTCTCAGTGAAAAATATGTATTATTTAAATGAAGTTAAAGTTTTATCTGTATAATACAGTATAATAAACATATTTTGCTGCATTTCATCTTAAAAATGATATTGTCATCATATGTAAATACGCGCTTTATAAAGTGGCGCAGGTTGTGTAATATTATAACTGTAGTGCAAGTTTACAGTGAAGTGATTGTACTTATAAGTACAAACAGTTCTACAAGGAGCAATTGATTGAGTGCGTTTATAGTTCTTGGGATGAAACTGTTTCGAACCACGAGGTCCGTACAGGAAAGGCTCTTAAACATTTTGCCGTGGCTGAGGTAGCGTGTGCTTGATGCTGTATCCCGATAATTCTCTTTCTGATCAGCTGCTGTGATTCCCACTTAGATACAGTGATATAAATACTCCGAGTGGTGCAGTGAGAGGAATATGGAAAAAGATGATCCACTGTGGCAACTCCTAATGGGAGCAGCTGAAAGAAGAAGAAGGTGCAGTAAGAGTAACAACGCTAAAACAGTTATGGTATTTGGAATATTATGGCTATTCCCTGGACCATTATATTGTTACAAGTTATTTACAATCAGATGCATTACACTAATAAACAATATGCGGTAAGTTTCAGTGTATTTATAAAGCCACGTCAGGAAAAGAAAGGATAACCACACAGGAACAGTAGCACTGCTTTGACGCTGGGTGCCGCCAGTCTGCAAAACCGAGCGGAGAACTTGCGTACGAAAAGGTATGAGGTACCGTGGAAAAGTGCCTGGCTTTACGCCAAGTGTAGGTTTTATACATCACAATTTAAACGTGGAAAAGTTCTTGCGCAACATTTCTGTGTGTACGCATCGTTTATACAGGCCCAAGGTAAAAATGATCTACCTACAGTTAGGTCCATAAATATTTGGACAGAGACAACTTTTTTCTAATTTTGGTTCTACCACAATGAATTTTAAATGAAACAACTCAGATGCAGTTTAAGTGCAGACTTTCAGCTTTAATTCAGTGGGTTGAACAAAAAGATTGCATAAAAATGTGAGGGAACTAAAGTATTTTTTTAACACAATTCCTTTATTTCAGGGGCTCAAAAATAAATGGACAAATTAAATAACTGGAAATAAAATGTTAATTTCAAATACTTTCTTGAAAACCCTTTGCTGGCAATGACAGCCTGAAGTCTTGAACTCATGGACATCACCAGATGCTGGGTTTCCTCCTTTTTAATGCTCTGCCTGGCCTTTACTGCAGTGGCTTTTAGTTGCTGTTTCTTTGTAGGCCTTTCTGTCTGAAGTTTAGTCTTCAACAAGTGAAATGCATGCTCAATTGGGTTAAGATCAGGTGACTGACTTGGCCATTCAAGAATTTTCCACTTCTTTGCTTTAATAAACTCCTGGGTTGCTTTGGCTGTATGTTTTGGGTCATTGTCCATCAGTATCATGAAACGCCGCCCAATCAATTTGACTGCATTTAGCTGCATTTGAGCAGACAGTATGTCTCTGAACACCTCAGAATTCATTTGGCTGCTTCAGTCCTGTGTCATATCATCAATAAACACTAATGTCCCAGTGCCACTGGCAGCCATGCACGCCCAAGCCATCACACTGCCTCCACCGTGTTTTACAGATGATGTGGTATGCTTTGGATAATGAGCTGTTCCACGCCTTCTCCATACTTTTTTCTTGTCATCATTCTGGTAGAGATTGATCTTGGTTTCATCTGTCCAAAGAATGTTTTTCCAGAACTGTGCTGGCTTTTTTATATGTTCTTTAGCAAAGTCCACTCTAGCCTTTCTGTTCTTGAGGCTTATGAGTGGCTTGCACCTTGCAGTGCACCCTCTGTATTTACTTTCATGCAGTTTTCTCTTTATGGTAGACTTGGATATCGTCGCCTACCCCTGGAGAGTGTTGTTCACTTGGTTGGCTGTTGTGAAGGGGTTTCTCTTCACCATGGAAATGATTCTGCGATCATCCACCACTGTTGTCTTCCGTGGACGTCCAGGGGCCTCATGTATAAACAGTGCGTACGCACAGAAATGTTGCGTAAGAACTTTTCCACCTCGCGGTTCAGAAACCGTTTCATCCCAAGAACTATAAACACACTCAATCAATTGCTCCTTGTAGAACTGTTTGTACTTATAAGTACAATCACCCCGCTGTAAACTTGCACTACAGTTATAATATCACACAACCTGAGCCACTTTATAAAGCGCGTATTTACATATGATGACGATATCATTTTTAAGGTGAAATGCAGCAAAATATGTTTATTATATTATACAGATAAAACTTTAACTTCATTTAAATAATCTATATTCTTCACTGGGAGTGTCGTGAAGTATAGAATAATTAAACATGTACTATGAAGATATTTCAATGTTCCTTAAACGTTTTGAAGAATCGACGCTCTAAGCTTACAGATGGCTTAACTTCTATTACAGAGCTGATTGTGTGGCGATTGGGTATTTGGGGAAAGAAAAGCAAGGACTGCAGTGGCGGCTACGTCAATATATATTGAATATAAAACAGAAAGAGAAATAACAACACAGCTAAAAACGCAGCGACAAATTTCGGCAAAAGTTAAATGCTTATGTCATTAGCACGAGGCGGCTATGCAGTGTCTACAACGGACGTGGCCATCCACCGTGCATAAGCTACCGTACAGACATTGGCGGGCGAAGGAGCCACCGATTTTTCCTCTGCCCAGGGTCACCACAAGCCTAGAGCCGCCCATGAGTACTGCTGCAATAAATTATTTCATCGAAGGTCGCACACAATCACTGTGATGTGTTTATTTCCGGCACTGTGCGATTTTGTGAATGTTAGCTTTTAAGTTTCTCCAACACGCTATGTCACTCGTTCAACTTCCTTTTGTTGATTATACCACGGTTTATTTGAACAAATAGTATGTTTTTCCTTTGCTTCCACTTGGTATTCGCTGAAATTCTTATATTTTCCCCCGTGCTTTTCCCATTGTCTTTTCACAGAAGGCTGAGCTTAAGGGCGATTTATATTCATTTGCATATTCAAAGAGGCGTAATTCTGGGAGGAGTTGGGGCGTTACATAAAGCGCGTGCACGAGCGTTACTTTTCACGCTGATCGGGATTTATGTAGCGGAAGAACAAGGAAGTTGGAGAACGCACAGATTCCTACATCTGGATTTTTCTATGCGTAAGCACATTTAGGCTTTTGTGCTTACGCCATGTTATAGTACGAATTCTACGCACAGCGTTATACATGAGGCCTCAGGTCTTTTTGCGTTGCTGAGTTCACTAGTGCTTGCTTCTTTCTCAGGATGTACCAAACTGTAGATTTTGCCTCTCGTAATATTGTAGCAATTTTTCGGATGGGCTTTTTCTGTTTTTGCAGATTAAGGATGGCTTCTTTCACCTGCATGGAGAGCTCCTTTGACCGCATGTTGTCTGTTCACAGCAAAATCTTCCACATGCAAGCACCACACCTCAAATCAATTCCAGGCCTTTTATCTGCTTAATAGATATTGACATAACAATGGACTTGCCCACACCTGCCCATGAAATATACTTTGAGTCAATTGTCCAATTACTTTTGAGCCTCTGAAATGAAGGTATTGTCTTAAAAAATGCTTTAATTGCCTCACTTTTTTATGCAATCGTTTTGTTCAACCCACTGAATTAAAGATGAAAGTCTACAATTTAACTGCATCTGAGTTGTTTAATTTAAAATTCATTGTGGTAATGTACAGAACCAAAATTAGAAAAAAGTTGTCTGTGTCCAAATATTTATGGACCTAACTGTACATTAGAAATCTATACTAATAAAAGGCAAAGCCCTCACTGACTGACTGACTGACTGACTGACTGAATCACTGACTTATCACCAATTCTCCAAGTTCCCGTGTGGGTAGAAGGCTGAAATTTGGCAGGCTCATTCCTTACAGCTTACTTACAAAAGTTGGGCAGGTTTCATTTCGAAATTCTACGCATAATGGTTATAACTGGAAGGTATTTTTCTCCATTTACTGTAATGGAGTTGAGCTCGAAAGCCGTGGGGGGCGGAGTTTAGTGTGACATCATCACGCCTCCACGTAATCACTTGAACTGACTGTCAGCGCGTGCGTGAAAACCAGGAAGACCTCCAAAAGCGCTGAAGAAAACATGCATTATATAATTGAGAAGGCAGCGAAACAATAAGAAGCGAGCGAGTGACATATACTACCATATTCATGAGTGCTGCTACTTCGGAAAGAAAGCAAGGTGTAAACCTAAAGTTTAAATTAAGTTCATAGACAGGCTGCCCCTGGCGTTTGTCATGCCCACGGGTAATGCGGGATACAAGTTTAATGAGAGGGCCGGGATATAAATGAGAGTTTTGATCACTTTGTAACTAAGTTAAAATTGCAGGTGAAGGGCTGTGCTTATGCAAATTCCGAGACTGTGTTTGTGGGGATTGACAGTTAAAGGCGGTGGGAGTCACGTCATCAGCTCCCCTCCAATTCACCTCATTTCGCTCTGAGCTGAGCTCCGCGGCTAACGCCATCTTCCGAAGCAACTTTGTCACACTGCCACCAAATACTCAGAGAAAAATCCACAAGTTAATACACACGCTGTCTCTACAGTTTCTCCACACTGAATCCTCCAGGCACTACTTACAAAAGGTTACATTGACAATCGTGTTACGTTATTTTTAAAATCTTTCCTTTTCTTAGCACAAGCACAGCTGAGAAGATTCGATGCATGTGCTCCATAACGCGTTAAAAAATAATGCATTTAATCACACTTTGCATTACAAGCAAAGGGGAACTTATGTCAATGCTTGATTTCCTGGTACACCGATTACATTGATCAGCACATCCCGATTCATTTTACCCTCGCACCACCTTGGTTTGAGAAGAAGTATGAAAAAATATGAGGTTAACACAGAAAAACAGATCACCAATTGAAGCTTTATGAATAATCGATTTGCCATCAATAATTGTTTTGGTAAAGCCATCCTCCTTCCATTTTATAATTTTTATGCCACTAGCCATGATTAAATGAACGGTAAAAAAGTAAGAGCGAAGCGAGGGTGACTTATTTAGGCAGGCATATATATGACAGCAACACTCATGACAATATCAATCATGTTACGTTATTATTAAAATGTTTCCTTTTCTTTTCATTACTTCTTTAACACACTACTTCTCGCTGGTAGCGGTATTTTATATATATATATATATATATATATATATATATATATATATATATATATATATATATATATATATATATATATATACTGTGTGCACAATTATTAGGCAAGTGAGTATTTTGACCATATCATCATTTTTAATGCGTATATTCCAACTCCAAGCTGTATTAACTTGAATGCTTATTGGATTTAAGCACGTCAGGTGATGTGTATTTGTGTAATGAGGGAGGGTGTGGCCTAAGGAGATCAACACCCTATATCAAGGTGTGCAGAATTATTAGGCAGCTAGTTTTCCTCAGGCAAAATGGGCCAAAAAGAGATTTAACTGACTCTGAAAAGTCAAAAATTGTAAAAAGTCTTTCAGAGGGATGCAGCACTTTTGGAATTGCTAAGATATTGGTGTGTGATCACAGAACCATCAAACATTTTGTTGCAAATAGTCAACAGGGTCAAGAAACGTGTTGAGAACAAAAGACAAATTAGCTGCCAAAGATTTGAGAAGAATCAAGCGTGAAGCTACCAGGAACCCATTATCCTCCAGTACTTTCATATTCCAGAGCTGCAACCTACCTGGAGTGCCCAGAAGTACAAGGTGTTCAGTGCTCAAAGACATGGCCAAGGTAAGGAGGGCTGAAACCCAACCACCACTGAACAAGAAACATAAGTTGAAGCGTCAAAACTGGGCCAAGAAATATCTGAAGACAGATTTTTTCAAAGGTTTTATGGACCGATGAGATGAGAGTGACTCTTGATGGACCAGATGGATGGACCTGTGGATCAGTAATGGGCACAGAGCTCCACTCCAACGTGGAGGTGGGGTACTGGTATGAGCTGGTATTTTTAAAGATGAGCTAGTTGGACCTTTTGCATTGAAGATGAACTCAAAATCAACTCCCAAACCTACTGCCAGTTTTTGAAGACACTTTCTTCAAACAGTGATACAGGAAAAAGACCATGATTTTTATGCAGGCCAATGCTCCATCACTTGCATCGAAGTTCTCCACTGCGTGGCCAGCCAGTAAAGGCCTTAAAGATGAAGGAATAATGACATGGCCCCTTCCTCATCTGACCTAAACCCTATCGAGAACTTGTGGGCACTTCTTAAGCGCTAGATTTACGGGGAGAAAAACAATACACCTCTCTGAAGAGTGTCTGGGAGGCTGTAGTCACTGCTCCACAAAAAGCTGATCGTCAACAGATCAAGAAACTGACAGACTCCATGAATGGAAAGGCTTATGACTGTTATTGGAAAGAAGGGTGGCTATATTGGTCATTGATTGATTGATTGATTTTTTTTGAAATGTCAGAGATGTTTATTTGTAAATTTTGAGGTGTTTGTTTATTATTCTCACTATAACAGATGAAAATAAACAAGTGAGATGGGAAAATTTTCATTTTTCCTTTAGTTGCATAATAAATCTGCACACTAATAGTTGCCTAATAATTGTGCACATATGTATTCCCCTGATGATGTTCACACTCACATTTCCGTTGTGAAACATTCAGGTTTCAGGTTTATTAACATTTTGGATTGACTGATAGCACTGTGTTTGTTCCATATTAAAATTAATCCTCAAAAATACAACTTGCCTAATAATTGTGCACACAGTGTATATATGAATGACCTCCAAAGATCGCTGAGACTTTTGATATTGTGAACGTGTCTGCAAAAACTGGGGTCTCCTGCCCAGCAAAAGTCGAGCAGCCGGCGCGCGCATAGCTGTGCCGGTCTTTGAGACGCTGACTGCGCTTCTGCCTTAAGTCAAAGTGAGCAATAGCCCAGACAAGTGCAAACACGGGACCCCTTTTCTACACCGCGGCAAACTAATATTAAGGCGATTCGCACTTTCTTTTGCACATATACGATTATGAGGTCGTCAGCTCAGATTATGAAGACACGTACACGAGTGGAGGACTAACAGTTAATGGCAGGGACGTCTCACCAGTCTACTTAAGACCCACCGCGACTGTCCCCAAAAGGCGATCATATCGTCAGCGAACACATCTCTCTATACTATATAAAATAAAAAGGCAACTTTCCTTTCTTTACACCTTTTTTCCTTTTATCCCAAACCAAAGCCTTTCTCTCTTAACACTGCAGAGGACACAAAACTAATTTTCTTTAATTGCTGGTAATGCCGGTAAGGCACATTACCAGAGGCAGAAATGACGTTCACATAGAAAATGTAATTTCTGTACCACAGCCGTCGTGTAGCGCCTTTCAAAAGGGATCTACTACGAGAGATGATCCATATACATTTTAGCTGCTGTTAGTACTACTTACCTGTTGTGTTACACAGTCTTTAAAATGTAGTTTACCCGCAACCACTCCAGTAGTGCTCAATGTACCTGTACTTCTTAAAACGTTAATGTTTTACTGTTTAATAACTTATAGACTATATTTTATTATTTTTCCCTTGCACTCAGTGACCAAAGCTATACACACACACACACATACATACATACATACATACACACACACATATATATAATTTGTGTGTGTGTATGTATGTATGTGTGTGTATATATGATGTAGATAGGTATGTGTATATATATATATATATGTGTATGTGTATATATATATATATATATATATATATATAATATATATATATATATGTGTGTGTATATGTAGATATGTATATAAATATGAAGATATGTATGTGTATATATATATATGTATATATATATATATATGTAGACTCAAACCCATTATGACAGCAGCAATCCAAGCTGTGAGAAAACAGTAAAAAGAAGGCGTGTCAGACGTCGTGGTACATTTTCTGATGCAGCTAGACGAAAACAACTTCATGATGCTGCCGCCAAATACACAATACAATTACTTTGACAATCATGTTACATTATTTTTAAAATGTTTCCTTTTCTTTTCATAACTTCTTTAACACGACATCGCTGTGAAGCGGGTATTTTGCTATATATCATTATATATCACAGCGACACTCATAACAGTGACAAAACAATTAGATTGACAATCATGTTACGTTATTTTCAAAATGTTTCCTTTTGTTTCTCTTTCCTTCTTTAACACACTACTTCTCCGCTGCCAAGCGCGGGTATTTTGCTATATATATATAGATATATTTATATATATAGATATATATACTGTATATATATATATATATATATATATATATATATATATATATATATATATATATATATAGCTATGAGAACAACACTCATATCAATGACAAAACAATTACATTAACAATCATGTTACGTTATTTTTAAAATTTTTCCTTTTCTTTTTCATATCTTCTTTAACACACTTCTCCGCTGCAAAGCGCGGGTATTCTGCTAGTGCTTATATATACTGAGTATCAGAGGTGGGTAGTAACGAGTTACATTTACTCTGTTACATTTACTTGAGTAACTTTTTAAAAAAAATTGTACTGTAATTGGAACAGTGCTTCGGTGTGTCTGCCTTTGCTTTTGAATTCAGCCGAGTGAAAAATGACGGCTGTCTGATTAACTGCAATTTTAGTTCCCTCTCCTTTCTCTTTCTCAGATCGCTTTTCGGAAGGAAGTCAGTTTGGTAGTTTTTATGAACAGCTCGAAAGTGCCTTTCCATGTTTTCCTTCTTAGGAATAGCAATGATAGATTGACAGATCAGTTAAACGCACTTCGATTGTGACATTGTGTGAGAAAAAAATCCTTTTCCGATTCCACATCCAGCCCATAACCAACAAATTTTTTTTAAATCCCTTCTTTAGTCGATATAAATTGGAAGGCTAACTAGATCACTTAGATCAGGGGTGTTGAACTCCGAGCCTGGTGGGCCACAGTGACTGCTGGTTTTCTTTCTGACCCTTTTCCTAATCAGTGACAAGTTTTCACTGCTAATTAACTTCTTTTTCCCCTCATTTTAATAGTTCTGTTTTTAAGGATTCTGTTTTCTCTATTGATTAATTTCTTCATTAAATGTCAGCCAAACAGAAGTGAGACGTGAAATGAGCCAACAGATGAGCAGATAAACTGGGGATGCAAACTCCAACCAGTTTCACTCCAATCACTTTCTTAATGAGAAGCCGATTCTAGCTGTTAATTAAACTCGTTATTTAATTCCATGGCTTGTTGCTGTTCTCATTCTGCCACAGTACTGTCAAAAAATTTTGGAGACCTGAGAGATCAGCCTTACTGAGACCTTCACTTTTCTTTATTTTCAGATATTGTGTGATGGGCACAGGTGAACTGGTCATGTAGCGGCTTGTTTTGTGTCTCACTAATAATTGGCTGCTAATTAAGGAAAAAAAAAAAACAACAAAGTGGTCCGAGCCAACTTAATTAAAATTAAGGCAAAAGAAGTTAATTAGCAGCAAAAACTAATGAAGAAAATGGTTAGAATGAAAACCTGCAGCCACTGTGGCCCTCCAGGACCAGAGTTCGACACCTGTGACTTAGATAGCAGGAATTTTGCAGTAGTTTGTGCATTTGATAGTGCATGCGGGATGACCAGTGTGCTAGAAGAAAAGAGATCTCAGACTGGCGCCCCGTATGTCAATCAAGTGGCAAATGCCATAGGGAGGATATATAGACTAACGTTTAAAAAACTTTTTTTTGAATGCAACGTGATCTACCTGCACTACCTTTCCAATCTTTCTTCTTCTGTCTTTTTAATTCATTGGAGAATGACAGACAAATAGCAGAAATTAAATGCAAAAAGAATAAAAACATCTCAACATGAAGACCTACAGAGTGGGTTAGGTCACATTAAACATGGAAAAGTTTTACTAGTGGACAGATTGAGGAACTGGGAGAATTCTGCAATTTTAAGCAGGCTTCAGTGGCACTTATCTACTTTACCACATTATTATCATGAACAAACATTAAACAACATATTTGTACAGTAGTAACCTTTTCCATGTATCCATTTTTGGAACTTATCTATTAATAATAAGTATTGTAGGATGACAATGACAATATGGGTTAAAACAGACCAAGAAGTCAGGTTGGCTGTTGATGGCCATGGTCCTAGTCACACAGTTAGTTATTTAGGCTGAGTCATTGTTGAGGATGTACAGCAGTTGATTCAACACTGTGACTTTACATTCTGAAAGGGAACCTATAAGAATGGGAGAGCACTGAAACTCACACAGAAACACGACTGCTGGGATGTGACGAGTTGATAATTGTAAAATAGGGAAGTGTTTCCAACCTCATTGCCACTTCTCATATTTAAAATTTTGTCATCTTTTTAAACCTGTCTGTCATGATATTTTCTGCCTTGCTCCTCTGCACCTTCTTCTTCAACCTTTTACTGGAATTTGACATTCTTGAAAAATTCAATAACAAAAAATACATTTTGGTATTAAACAGTTTATTTCTCATTAAGTGTGGAACACATGAAATTGCTTTAATCCTAATATTTTCTTGCTTTCTCCAATAGGTTTAATTTTAACTTCATTTTGATTTTAATGCATTGTTAAATTTGTTTTTGTAGTTTAGATTTCAGTATTTGTGTTTCCTAATTTACTTTTCAGCTTTTCTTTTTTGTATTTGTGTATTTGCATGTTTCGTTTTGGTTTTATATATTTTAATCTGTATAATTTGTGCTTGCATTTGATCATTTGCTTTTCCATGTTTGTTTCCATTTATTTTGTGTTTTTTGTTTTGATGTTGTGCTTATCTTTTTGTTTTTTATGTTTTGATTTCTTTCGCATATTGGTCTTTGGGACCACCATAGCTACTCCTGAAGCCAAGACTACCAAGATATCCAAAATTGGATTAAGCAGGTTGAGTAAAATGGGTGAATTTTTACTCTAGATAAAAAATGTGGAAAGTGAAGAAATATGCATAATAAAAATATTTAAAACAAGATTCAGGAGCAAGACTAATGACAAGTAAAAACAGGTACAACAGAGAATCCAAAGATTTTAACTTCCAGCATGGAATAGCACATTTTATTAAAAGGATCACAATTTTGATGTACTCAAGTTCACTACCAGCAGAATAGTAATCAGACTGAGTGGTTTCAAACCCAGTTAGGCTATTTATAAATCCTCCACATGTAAAAATCTGCATTGGGTGTAACTCTTCATTTTGGGTTATTTTTCTTGAAATTGTGCCCAATTTTATAGAATAACATATCTATTTGCATTCCCTTGTCCCTTTAGCCGATAAAACATCATCTCTTTTTCTTTCCAGCCTTATGATAGTGAAATATCATGAAATATCCCCTTCATTTAAAGTTGAAAATCTGTTAGTTTCACAGGTAGATACAGTTCATTCAACTAATGACTTTGCAATTGCAGCTACTGCTACCCAGTTATTGACAAAATTGGGCATTGCAGTAGACATCAACTAAACATCTGATATGAGAAAATTACAACGCAGAAAGTATTCACAGTAACTCTACTGTACTTCTGTAGACCACATAAACATGTGGGAAAAATATATAAACATTTTTAAAAATAGAAAAAGCTATTTTTTTAGGAATAATGGTAAAATAATCCCAAAGTAAAGCAATATGAAGTTTAAAGCCTGCGGCATAATTTGTAAGTAATTGTTTCTTATTTGAGAGCAACATTTATAATAAACCATTAAATAACTATATGTATGCATTTGGTAACATATTTTTTAAAGGATTGGTCCTTTTTGAGCAAAATGTGTTGTATTTCACCATGTCATTTGTAATGGTATTGCTTGGTTTTAGTGGTGTCATGTCTTTCTGATAAGAAAACAAATATTAAAGGTTATTTACGTGCTGGAGAAGAAAGACTGTAAGAGACATGACTTTTTTGATGACACAATGCTACGCTGGCCATAATGTGGGGTCTTTTATCTTCTTTCCCTTTCAGCATGATAGTAACTTTTAACCTTTTTTCTTTGCAGAAACAACTCTTCACTGTCTGTTATGTTGTTTCAACTGAAAGAAAAAAAATGCAACGTGCATAGCCAAATGGGCTCTTGTCATTAATTTTTTTTTCTACAGTTCACCATATTTATTTAAAGAAATCCATTTCCTCAGACTTTAGTCATTAAGGAAACATGCTCTCAAAATTTTAGTATCTAGCCATGCCCACCCATGCAAAAAATCAGAGTGATATTCACCTCAGTATGAATAAGATAACCAAAGATTGACCTTAGCAAACAGTATGACATATTCCACATATCAATTATCCAGTTGTATGCTTACAACATGCAAAATGCATGCATTTATTTGCTAAAATACTATTAAATAAATGCTAAAGGAAAATTTGGCACTGGACATAAACTGTAAACACTATTTGCATGAGTTGAACTTTTGAATTGAAGATGAGACCAATGACCAATTGACCATTGACTAATGAATAAATGTATTCATCTGTCTTGGCTTGCACTTTGGGTGGCTGTGTTCTCATTGTGGTGTACTCATCTGGTCAGCATGTGTCTGAGAGTTACAGGATTATTCTTGTTGAGTTTGCAGTTCATCTGCACAAGTAGAGGAGGCTAAAAATTAAAATATATTTTGAACTTTGATACCTTAATACTTTTATATCACAATCTTGTTCATTTGTTCATACTTTAATATGTACTTAATTTAAAAATAAATGTAGGTGTTTGATTTACCATTGTTTTGTTTCTGACACCACAATATATTGAACAAAAAGAACTCCATGCACCATAATAGCATTTCATTTCTTTTGTGTTTTTTCTTGTCTGTCTTATTTTCAGAGTACAATAACAATGCCGAAAAAAAAGGATATGAATAGCCTGCTAAGGCTTTGTTTAAACAGTATAGCTGCCAACATGAAAGAGCTTTGGGCTAAAGATTATGTGCAGAACTATCTGGAGGAATACAACTTTCTGTATATTATGGGCCCTTTTGACCAGCTCAGTAAGTCAGTTTGGTTGTTCCTTCTCAGTGTCTCCCAGGTTTGTCTGGACTAGTCACACCAGAGAAATTTTTAAAAACATGTAGCTTTAGTGTAACAAATCACACTCCCAAATAAAACAAGCGAAAGCTGTCTTATAAAGAAATTATCATTGAAGTATTTAGGGGAGTCTCTGGATAGCAAAGCTTACTCTTACCAACTCTTGTTTATCCATCTAAAAGCCTCAAGTCTAATGTGCCATGAAAATCTTTGTTTTATTTAAATGAAAACATATCCTCCATTTTTTATTAACATTATTTGTGTCACTACTAAGTCCAGTTAATAGCCAGAATGTCTGAGTTCTGCTGATTCAGATACCACTGAATTACCAAATGTTGGTTATGAGATGTCAATCTGTGCTGAGTCAGCTACTTGACTTAGATAATGTTTATTTTCTATCATGTGACCACTCCTATACCAGGGACTATAACCAGTACAGCACACAATTAAATGTCTAGTTTACGTGGTGCTGCAGTAGTTATAACTGCTGTATTATACCTCCACTTGTCTGTATGAAGTATACACTTTCTCCTCATGTCTATGTGATCTGTAATCTAATTTCCTTCTTAGATTGATGGGCCTGATGTAGTTGAGAGTGTCCTATGATGGACAGGAGGTCTCTCCAAGGTAGAGAGAACTGTTCTGTTCCCAATTCTCCCAGCATACACTTTATCCCCCCAAGACCTTGCACTGGAATATGAGGCTTGGAAAGCATTGTTACACAAGGCTTCAGTGTGTATCACCTGTTCCTCACAGCTTCAAGGACCCTACGTAACTCCTATCTTATCTACTGTATTATATGAAGAATTTTCATTTTTTTGAATATCTATATAGGTTTTCTCCCAGGTTTACCCCATATGTCAAAAACATGCATGTTATGTTTATTAGCAACCCTTTTTGCTCCAGTATGAGTGACTGTGTGTGAATGTTTGTACTAGTGTGCCCTGCAGTAGGCTGGCATCACACCCAGGGCTGTTTAGGTCCTTGGACCTAATGCAGTTTATTTGTAATTTAGTTGTTATAATGAAACAACAGCCAAAACAAAAAATCTTTGGATACTGATTCTATGGATTATTTCTGTTTTTTTTTTTTGTTTTAACCTCTTTTTTAATAGTAGATTTTATGAGTTTCTATGTTTATGTTTTTCAGCTGGACGTTTGGTACAGGAACTATTAAAAATACTGGTGGATGCTAACCAAATGACCCGTGCTTACCTTCATTTGCTGCTTGTTCCCCACCTGAGTGAGCTAAGCCTTGGTGGATGTGCCACCATTGTTAGCAATCCTATCTGTCAGCTGATTAGCACACGTTGCAAGGTGGGTAACCATGCACGTGAGTCTGGCTACGTCTCCTGGGCTGGAATTATGTTTAAGAACATGTAACATGTGTCTAGACGAGGAGTTTACACTGGAGGCAAGGTGAAACGATTGGCTTGGCTTGTGCAAGTGAATGACAATCTAGCATTGTGTTTACAACAATAATGCAAATGATCAATATGAAAAAAAATCCAGAGACACATCTTTTAAATCAGATTAACACACTGTCGTCCCATACTTCCACTTTCCAATATGACTATGCTAATCAGCTACAGTATGTTGAACAAAGAATTGAAAAATATTTTAGGATCAAAAATCTGGTCTAAGCGTCTACATATAGTTCAGTTGTTCAGTCAGTCAGTCAGTCACTCATTGTCAAACCCGCTTAGTCTGGAAGTCTGCTGGAGACAATCCCAGCTTTCATAGGGCATAAGGCAGGAACAAACCCTGGACAGAGCACCAGTCCAACACAGGGTGAACACACATACACACACCAACTGCATGATGGGGCCAATTTAGGATCGGCAGTTCACCTAACCTGCATGTCTTTGGACTGCGGGAAGAAACCAGAGCACCTGGAGTAAACCCACACAGACATGGGAAGAACATGAAAACTCCACGCAGGGAGGACCTGGGGTACGAACTCTGGTCTTCTTTTTATCACTGTGCCACCTTGGTGCCTCTAAATGCATTCTCATTTTGAATATTATTGAGATTTAGATCCATATATGAAGATGGATCAGAAATTTGATTCAAGGATAAGGTTTCCTTTTTTGTTGCTTACATTTTAAGAAAAAACTTAGATACGTGTAAGATAATTAAAAATGTCTGATATGATAATGTGTAAAGTGTAAATATTTTTGATTGACAAAATTATGCTGAAATATCACAGAACTGAAAACAGTAGGTTTTATCTAAAGAATATCTCTTTTCACTTTGCTTCATTTACGGTCCACTTTACCTGATGAGGTAACATACAGAGTCTTGACCAGGCAGGTAGATGAGTCTGAGAAGCCAAGCAAGTTTGGGGTACAAACCCTGGTAGCCCAGTTTAATAATAACTCAAAAGACAGCCACAGACAGCTCAAACAGAAAAACACCTTAATGCTATCGATTTCTCTGGCAGCGTTTCCTAGTAGGAATTGTGTTCTCTGGGAAAGTCAGCTTTACATCTGACATCTCTTTCTTCTAGAGAGCCATCTTTGCAATCTGGCAAGTGAAAGGGTCAAGGTTTCTTTGGCAAGGGTGGTGTTTCCCAGGCAATGGGTCAGTCTTCTCTCTTGGGAGCTTTTTTTGGCTGTGGAGGAGGAAGGAGACGATAAGGTTAGCCCTGCCCGGGCTTTGTTTCCTGCCTTGCACCATGTTTTGGCTGGGATTGGCTCCAGCAGACCCCCGTGATCCTGTAGTTAGGATATAGCAGGTTGGATGATGGATGGATAGATATAATTTTAATACATGAAAAATAAAACCCATGTCTGGCATTTAAGCATTTTTCCAATTTCAAATACATTATATTCTTGTGATCTGTGTAGGTGATAAATGTCAACTGAGCATCCTGAAACCAGTGACACCATTGCTCTAGAGCCAGTTTAATTGTAAGCAATTCTTGATTGACTGCAGTATAATTCTGTTCCACAGGACGTAGTTTTCTCAAGAAAAATGCACAAGGATGTAAATCATCTCTATCAGAAAATTCTTCTACAGAATGTCACCCACTCATATGCTTTAAGAGTAGAAAACAACAGTTTCAATGTGTTAAAAGGTTCCTGAGCTTTTAAGGTCCACGCACATTTTTTATGACACTTCCTAGGTATTGAGTTGAGAGATTATGGAATTGTAATGTTTAATAAATTCGAGATAATAATTAGCAAAACCAACATATCATTCAACTAGTTTTACACTGTCTGAAGAATTCAAATTTTGAACTATATAATCAGTTAATTTTTGTCCATACTAAGACACTACCTCAAAATCCCACATCCCAAAAATAACACAGAGTCTTAATAATAACATTTTTCTCACATAGTAAACAGTTTATTGCAACAAAGTCTGCTCAACATCTCACTGACATGACTAACATAACTTTCATAACTATTAGAAAAGATCAAAATATAATCAATATATACTAATATACACTGGTGCCTAAAATATCTCTGATAAGTAAGTAATTATTATCTCAAGTAATTTATGAAATTTTGAAAGTTGCTGGTGTATTTGCCAAACCATAGGGTATAAGTCTCTATTCATAAAGCTCAGATGAAGTGGTAAAGACAGTTCTAAATTTCCCCCTCTCACATTTATGAATTAGATTGTAAGCGCTGCCTAAATTTAATTATGTAAAGTTTATGATTTAAAGTTATTTGATCTAACAATGATAATCTGAGATGAAAAAAATATCCAATTTCAGATGCTAACAGATATGTGACGCAGGCTTATAAAGTGTTGTGTCTGGAATATCACAAATGTATTTCTTAACAGAACATGAACATTCTCCACCTTTATTTTACACATCTTTCACGAAGTAAACAATATAAAAAAATCTGTTGTTGATGTCATGTCTTGCCTGTATGTCTGACCATCTCTCCATCCATCTCTGTACATGAAACAACTTGGCTCCCATTTGAACAATTTAGTTAAAATTTGGTAAACTAATTCTTCAAGGAAATTTGTCAGAAAGGTGAACTCACCTTAAGATATTTCAGGTATAGCACATTGTATATATTTCTGAAATTTCAGAAACTTCCATTTAAAAAGCATTTGTGTTTCTTAGAAATCATGCCTCTTAAAATACAGAGACATTCAATGTCACCTCAATTACTGCTAATACATGTAATTGCATTCTGGTGTTGCTGTTATTTTTGGGTACAAGGTTAGCTATGTAAAAAAATAGTGTCTTGAATCCGAGCAGATAAGGGACCCAATCACCATCTAAGCTAGGAAAGAAATTATTGATCCTGGTTACACAAGCAGCAATGGCTATCCACTTCATAGCCACTGTTTACCATTTGCAATGTAAGAGTGCACATAGGAGACAAAAAAACAATAGTGGTACAGGTTGGGTGCAGTATTCATGAGATGGAATTAAACTTCTTGCAACTTTAATGAATAATACAATCTCAAGGCCCCAAGTTCAAAGCCTGCTGTTGCTGTCTCAGTTAGGAAAAATGGCTGGGCGATTGGTGACACTGAAATTCTGTGGGAATTCCCAAGTAGAAAGAAGCAGCAAATATTGTTGGATCCTCATTGCTTCACATTTGACTCCAATACTTTTAAATTGTTTATCAAAAATAATGTATGAAATCCGTCTTTATGATTTGAATAAATTGTGCAAAAAGAAAACTAAAATACAATAAATAAAACAAATGCAGCATCTGTAACAGAAACATACATTAACTGGCTAGCAGAAGTGGTCTTATCAGATTTTACTTGAAGGGGCATTTGAACTGTAGAATTAAAGTAGGCTTCATGTAATTACATCTGGCAACATGTAAAGTATGAGTGTATATTGTTTAATTTTTTTGATACTTTAGAGATCCAGTTATTGTATGTGCCTATTGTCTTAAAGTGCTCTGCAAATTAGTTGTGGAACAGTTTTTAAATTATGCAATAATAGTTCAGAGTGGCGCAGAGGTCTGCACTGCTGCCCCAATGCTCCAGGTAGCAGGTTTGAATCCTGACCCTTTAATTAAATGGAGCTATCCTCATCTCCCTGTGTCTCCATGGGTTTTTACTGCATTCTCCTGATTTGCCCACACATCCCAAACATATGCATGTCAGGTTGACAAGCAGTTTTAAAATGGCTCCATGTAAGTAAATGTCCCGTGCCCTGTGTCGGTCTGACATCTTGTCAAAAGCTAGTTCCTACCTTGTGGCTAATACTGCTTTATAGGCTGCAGCCAATTTAACTAAAAACAGTATTAAGCAAGTTCAGTAATATTTGTTTATATGCATAGATGTACTCCAAGGTCATCAGTGTTCCTCAGGTTAATGATTATATCTTTGGATTTCAGTAGCTGCTCGCTCACTCACTCACTCACTCACTCACTCACTCACTCACTCACTCACTCACTCACTCACTCACTCACTAATTCTCCAACTTCCCGTGTAGGTAGAAGGCTGAAATTTGGCAGGCTTATTCCTTACAGCTTACGTACAAAAGTTAAGCAGGTTTCATTTCGAAATTCTACACGTAACGGCCGATAATGGTCGACAACGTCCGCCATGTTGAACTTTCTTATTTATGGCCCCATCTTCACGAAATTTGGTAGGTGGCTTCCCTGCGCTAACCAAAATCGTTGTACGTACTTATATCGGTGGTGTGATGTCACTGTCAGCCGCCATATTGAACTTTCCAACGTCACTAATTCTCCAACTTACCATGTAGGTAGAAGGCTGAAATTTGGCAGGCTCATTCCTTACAGCTTACTTACAAAAGTTAAGCAGTTTTCATTTCGAAATTCTACATGTAACGGTCATAACGGTCAACAACGTCCATCATGTTGAACTTTCTTATTCATGGCCCCATCTTCACGAAATTTGGTATGCGGCTTCCCTGCGCTAACCGAAACCAATGTACGTACTTATTTCGGTGGTATGACGCCACTGTCAGCCGCCATATTGAACTTTCCAACGTCACTAATTCTACAACTTCCCGTGTAGGTAGAAGGCTGAAATTTGGTACTTATTTCGGTGGTATGATGCCACTGTTGGTCGCCATATTGAACTTTTCAACGGTCTTTGTTACTTATGGGCCCATCTTCAAGAAATTTGGTACGCGGGTTCCCAACGCTAACTGAATCCTACTTACGTACATATATACGTCCATAGCCTGCAGCTCGGTCACCATGTGAGGCAGCGTTGAGTCCCCCATCCCAACGCCTCCCACGTTGTTGGCTGCCTGCCTATATAAGGCCGTCCGTCTCTCCAGTCTCTACATTCCCTTCCTTGCTTCGCCACGGGATTCACGTCTCCCTGCTGATACCTACAGCCTTCTTATTTAATCCATGGCTTCTCCGCTGTTTTATTGTTTGTTTATTACGATTATAGTTATTGTGTAGGTATTTTAGACTTACTTTACATTGTTCAGGTACCCATTTCCTTTATCATTCCAACCGTACCCCCATTAACATGTCTATCGAGGTGATCACCATCGCTCAAAGAACTGTCACTTACCGAATGGTTTCCATGCCTAGAGATGGCACCTGCCTTTTCCATTCTCTTTGTTACATATTGCAGGCTCACTCTTGATATCCGGAGGAACATTGTGTCTTATGTATTGAATGACTGGGACAGGTTCAAGGTGTGGACTGATGACGGTACAGGAGATAATTATACTACACAGGAGCACTATAAGAGTGAAATGCTTAAGCCCTTCACCTATGGTTCTGCCTGTGAGTTGATGGCTGCCGCTGAATTGTTCGGTTGTCGCTTTCAAGTGTACCAAAATGGCCAAATATTTTACACCTTTCGAAACCGCCAATGCCTCTTAAACATCTTAGATTCACAGGTGACGATTTCAGTAGTGGACACTTTGATGTTTATAAATGTTTAAACTCTCAAAAGCTGGATGTGAAGTTATCAATAAAACCGGTTGTATGCTTACAACGCTTGACAGATGCCGAACGTCTCTTCAACACAAGTCCTACAAATACTGTCGTAATTGAAACAAACCATGAAACTCAAACCGATTATGACAGCAGCAATCCAAGCTGTGAGATTTGAAACAAGATTACTGTTCACATGGCCAACTGTACGTTGCATGCTCAAGAGTAAGCTCAGCGCACAGCTTGGTCATATTACAACCGGAGGGCCAAACTCACAATGTGGTATACAAAGAGATCCTTAACAAATAATTATTGGTATATTTTTCCTCAGTTTAAAAAGGTTTAATTTTCTTCTTAATAAAAATTTTAAGGCAGTACTTCTCCACTGTGAAGGCAGGTATTTTGCTAGTATATATATATATCTATCTATATCTATATATCTATCTATATGTATATATCTATATCTATCTATCTATATATGTGTGTGTATATATATATCTATATATATATATATATATATATATATATATATATACAGTGGAACCTCAAGATACGAGGAAAGTATGAGCGAAAAAATTCGGATCTAAATACGAGCATTGACTCACGTAATGAGCCACGAGCTAGGCTGTGGGTATGCGTGACGCGTTTCCCGATCCGCCTCGACTCGGGGATTCACCCAAGCTGACGCTGCCAGCCTGTCAGCTCACTCAGTGTTCCTAGTTCTCCCGTAGCGTGAGGATCTACGCGTTTGTGCGCTTGTGATTTCATTGTTTCGCTGTAGCAGTTCGCTGTATAAGCGTATCCAAAAATATCGCGGACATGCAGACGGAGAATGGGAGACGATTGCCCTCAAGAGGAGAGAGAGAGAGAGAGAGAGAGAGAGAGAGAGAAAAGAGAGAGAGAGAGGGAGGCGCGAGATAAGGAGAGAGAGAGAGAGGCGAGCGAGATAAGGAGAGAGAGAGAGAGAGAGATGAGCAAGCGAGAGAGATAAGGAGACAGAGAGAGAGATGCGTGCGCGAGCGAGAGAGATAAGGAGAGAGAGACGCGCATGAGAGAGAAGAACCATCAGCTCAGTTATGATCACATGACGCTCAGCAGACAAAGTGTATCCATACTACTCATATTGGAAGACATTGCACGTTTTATCAAGTCAAAATTAATTAAAAAATGTAGCTTGTCTTGCAAAACACTCATAAACCAAGTTATTGTACTCGCAAACCGAGGTTCCACTTGTATATATTATTTATCAGTGTTATTTGTTAGGAAAATTGATTTTAATGTTGATATTTTTGGGGGTGCGGAACTGATTAACTGGATTTCCATTATTTTCAATGGGGAAGTTTGTTCTAGATACGATAAATTCGCTATACAAGCTCAGTGCTGGAACGAATTAAACTTGTATCTTGAGGTTCCACTGTATATATATATCTCCTTTGGGGTGCGAGCAACTGTTGCTGGGGGTGCCAGAATCCATCGATGAAGTAAAATTAAAAACATTATTTGTACAAAATCTTAATTTATCTATCCATTCCTAAATAATTAATGGGCAGGTTATTTCGTATCAGTGCAATACGCTGCTTGTTAAAACGGATGACTCCTGCTCTTACATGCACTTAGTGCTGCGTTGGTATTATGAACTATCGTATCTGTTCAAGTTCTATTTAAATTTTAAATATAAGTAATTTTTATTTAGTTGACAGAAATATGTTTAGTAGGAATGTAAGTTAAATTTAGTCATCATTGCATACATTTTTCTTCACCATAAAAATTTAAAGACTAAATTCAACTTCCATTCCTACCAAAGATATTTTTGGCGACTAAATAGAACCTACTTATATCCAAATTAGAGCTATTGAGCTGTCCCCCTGCTTGCCTGAATAAGTCACCCTCGCTTCGCTCTTACTTTTTTACCGTTCATTTAATCATGGCTAGTCGTGGAAAAATTATAAAATGGAAGGAGAATTACACTGAGTATGGCTTTACCAAAACAATTATTGATGGTGAATAAAGTATCCATTATTCATAAAGCTTCAATTGGTGATCTGTTTTTCTGTGTTAACCTCATATTTTTTCATACTTCTCAAATCAAGGGGGTGCGAGGGTAAAATGAATCGGGAATCGCTGATCAATGTAATCAGTGTACCAGGAAATCATGCATTGAGAGAAGTTCCCCTTTGCTTGGAATGCAAAGTGTGATTAAATGCGTTATTTTTTAACGCATTATGGAGCACATGCATCAAAGCTTCTCAGCTGTGCTTGTGCTAAGGAAAGGAAACATTTTAAAAATAACATAACATGATTGTCAATGTAACATTTTGTAAGTAGTGCCTGGAGGATTTAGAGTGTGGAGAAACTCTAGAGACAGCGTGTGTATTAACTTGTGGATTTTTCTGTGAGTATTTGGTGGCAGTGTGACAAAGTTGCTTCCGCAAGACCGCGTTAGCTGCGGAGCTCAGCTCAGAGCGAAATGAGGTGAATGGGAGGGGAGAGGATGATGTCACTCCCCCACCCGCCTCAACTGTCAATCCCCCCACAAACACAGTGTCACGCACGCAGCATGGGAAGCAGCTAAAGGGCTCGAGTGAAGGCAGTTCTGAGGCATGCCCGGATGTGGCATAGTGCACTAACTCTTTTTCTCACTTCCCTGTAGACCAAACCCGGGAGGCTCCACCTGGCTCTCTTGACATCACTTCTGGGACCGAACCAATGGAAACAGACCTTACCAGCTCCGGCCCCCCTGATGTCACATCCGGGCCTGGTCCAATGAATAATGAACACGTGCCTACCCTTTTCCCTTCTCCCGCAGTCTGGTATAGACTCTGTTGTATGCACTTCAGTGCCAGTGCTTTGAAAACGACTTTTGCAGCCAGGATACCAAATTATATGGGTGGCTGCCCCAAACCTTTATCTGTCTTTGTCTCGTTTTATTACAACAGTCTCTCGGAATTTGCATAAGCACAGCCCTTCACCAGCAATTTTAACTTAGTTACAAAGTGATCAAAACTCTCGTTTATATCCTGCGTCCTCTTATTAAACTTGTATCCCGACAAACGCCAGCGGCAGCCTGTCTATGAACTTAATTTGAACTTTAGGTTTACACCGTGCTTTGTTTCCGCAGTAGCTGCACTTATGAATATGCTTGTATGTGTCACTCGCTCGCTTCTTATTGTTTCGCTGCCTTCTCAATTGTATAATGCATGTTTTCTTCAGCGCTTTTTGGAGCTCTTCCTTGTTTTCTACGTACTGCGCTCACAGTCAGTTCACGTGATTACGTGGGAGGCGTGATGATGTCACACGAAACTCTGCCCCCCACGGCCATCGAGCTGAACTCCATTACAGTATATGGAGAAAAATAGGTTCCAGTTATGACCATTACGCGTAGAATTTCGAAATGAAACCTGCCTAATTTTTGTAAGTAAGCTGTAAGGAATGAGCCTGCCAAATTTCAGCCTTCCACCCACATGGAAAGTTGGAGAATTAGTAATGAGTGAGTGAGTGAGTGAGTGATTGAGTGAGTAAGGGGCTTTGCCTTTTATTAGTATAGATACATTTTTACCTCCCACACCAACTCAGGCTAGTGTTCCAAATTCTCAACTAGTGTTCCAAATTCTCAAAGCCAGTCTCCATTTTCAGACTTGACTCCATCTAGGTCTTTTCCATCTATACCTGCTACTGAAGTAACATTGCACCCAAACCTCACCCTTCTTCTTGCAGGTGGTGAATCCACAAGATGGCTCCACATCACTGTTTCAGGCTCAGACTGACTGGGTTATATGGGTTGCCCAACTATTAGACACTTGCCAGTGAATGCCACCACCTGGCCTGGCTCCAGGGGTGGGACCCAGTAACTCTGTCCGGAGCAGGGTACACTGTTTTCTAATTTGTACTGTTATACGGGTCATTGTGCATTGTTCTTGTCTGAGCTTTCAACCTAAACTTCTTTACCAAAGGAGTCCCTACCAAGAGTGAAAAGCCCCAGATCATGTAGCTCTGAGTATCCCTAATCTCCACCTGACAAGGTAACTGGCCAGGGTAGGGTGCTTCTTAGTAAACTATGGCATTAAACTGCTCTAACTGCCTGTCTTTATCCTACAGAACCTCACCTTTCTGGACCTGCAGAATTGTAAGCGTATACAACCTTCCTGTTTAGTCGACATGGTTGAGATACTGCCTGGCCTGAGGAAGGTCAACCTCTCTGGAACCCAGTGTAACACCCCAGTCCTGGTTGCTCTTGGATTAAATTGTACTGCCTTGAGAGATCTTGACATTTCTAATTGTACGATGGTCACCTCTATAGGTTTACTGTACCTTGCTTATGACCCATCGCGAGGTGTCACTACTGGCTCTCAACTCCGAAGACTGGTGGCAACAGATATTGACTCAAAGGAAAGTTCCTATAGTGTAGAGGCCATAGTCTTTCTTCTACTTTCTTTGACTCAGTTGGAATATTTAGAGCATAACTGTCTGGTTGATGCTTGCTATTCTATTGCTACTTTAAATTTTGGAATACAGGACTGCTTTGCCAAAAAAGAAGGGTTCCCTTCTTTGTCTGAACTTGTTCAGCTGAGAGTGAATGACTCAAAATGTACCATTTCCTTAAATCTAAGAAGAATGTTAGAAGTGGAGATTGGCCTCTTGGAAAATCTAGTACCTCTTAGTGAAAAGGTGGTAGAGGCATCAATTCTGTGTGGAAGTACCTTGAAGTCTGGGTGGGAGCAACTTTTATGGCCTAACCTGAACCAGCTTACTCTTCAACATTGTGGAACTCACTTCCTTGCCCTAGAGGAGCTTCTTCCTGTTTTAGAGAATCTAGGTCCTAATCTTCGCTATCTTTCAATCCAGGATTTCTGCTTCGTTCATGGCTCCACAATTGGACATATTCTAACTCTGTGTTCTAACTTAGTGGTCTTCCACTGCCACTTGGATTGTATAGAGACTAATCGTGAGCTTGATGTGGGAGACGAAGAGGATGATGATCTATCAGTTTTAGCTATGAAACATTACCTACCTCGTATGAAAGAGTTCATCCTCAGATTTCCAGACAACTGCTCTTTACTGCCTGCCGAGACCAGAGTTGCAATAAAGATGGCTTTGGTCTCCCTCCTCAAAGGTTCTTCAAAGTTGGAGAAGCTGCTGCTCCTTAGCCTGCCCTTCTCCCTGGATAAAATATTTTTCAAAGTTTTTAAAGAAACCAGTTTTGCCTTAAGGAGCCTTCACACCATGAGCTTAGCACACAGTGGAGTTTCTGTGGATACTGCATTCCAGCTCCTTAATGAAGACAATCAATTGAGTCACCTGGACCTGAGCTACTGCCAGGACATAAGTCGTAAAGACTATGAACAGCTTAAGAGGATAATCCATAAGAAAAAGTTTGAAATGCATATTACTTGGAAATGAGCACTCAAGGAAATGTTAAAAAAAAAAAAAAAAACATTTATTCAGACATTTGGGATGTTCGGTCTTGTCTGGTTAAATAATAGTTGGATTTTCAAAATATAAATGTTAAACAAAATGATGTACAGAGAATATTTTAGGAGCAAGGGGTCAAAAGGGATCCTGTAATGCTAAGGAGATTAAGGTAGAATTACCAATAATGAAATAATGTTTAGACCAGCGCTCAGAGCCAGTTAGGGCTGGCAGAGAACTGTAACCAGGGCATTGTCAAGAAACGGTAAGAATGATTAGGAGTTTGATAATAATAGCAGAGGAACTGGGAACCAGTATTTACGTCTGTATTGAGTTAATGGAAAGCAAATGAAAAATAGATATAAACTATGTAATATTGGGGGGCTAGCAGATATTCAGAACTGAAAATTGTGGTTAGTAGCTTCCTTTTTGTTTTTTACACATTGGGCCTGGGGTACTTTACAGTTCCCATTTGTGTGTTCCAAGTACAGTTTCCACTCATCACTTTTTATATAAATGAAATGGCCCATAAAGTCACATATAAATTAGACTTTCTAACATTATTTTTCTGTTGTGACCAACAGGGACACCCATTGTCTTGCATCCAAAACCTGATGTGGGCCTTGGTGGCAACAACCAGAGCAAGGTGGATTGGGCTGTCAGGAAGTGCAAATTACATCTCCTTTTCAAATACTGTCAGATTTTGTCAGGGTGATTGCCTATGAAAACATTTTGAGTTAATGGCAAAATTTTTTCTATAACAACAAGCAATCTTAACTGACTGCTCTATACAAGGGCAGCAGCTCCATGTCAAAATGGGACTTTAATAGCAAATGTTCAGGAAAAAAATGATCATATGGATAATCTAAAAATGGTATTTGAGAAACGCTAAAGTTCAGTCTACATGTTATTTCTGCACAGAAGAATGTCACACAGTGAGTCTGAAACAAGGGTTCAAGCTGGAGTATCACATGATTTTGACTTGCATCTTTTGATACACCATGGCCACACCCCAGGAAGGAACAAACTGAAAATATGTAATAGAACAAGAGATAAAAACAAAAATAAAATGCATACTTCTATGTGTACCTTTTATTTTATCCTTATAACCACTGTGATAAGAATGAGTCGGAGACATCATAAAGATTTGAGGCAGCCACCCGTATAATTGAATCGGCTGCAAAAATAGTTGTAAATAGCACGATGTGCTTAGTTCAGAGTCCAGAACAGAACTGCCTGTACTGAGGCAATATGGCAGTTTTAAAGGGCTGGAAGGGAAGTGACGTCATCTATGCCGGAACTGGGAGTGGTGTCCTTGTGCCCGGAAGTGACATCATCCTTGGGGCCAGCAACAGGCGGGATTTCCCGGGAAAGGTCTGCAAGGGACTGAGAGAGAAAGTCAGTACACTCCACCACCCCCTGGCCTGGCGTAGAATTACTAGTGTTTAGGCCCTTCAGCTGCTTCCCATGCGCACGTATGTGAAACCACATACAGTTTATCTTATCCATATAACCACATACACCAGTGAGCCTATTGCCATATCTGCTTGTAAGTCTCTTAATCCACATTATCACATTAGTAAATACGAAATTTAGGCACATGTAGACAGCTGCTAGTCTCTAACCTGAGGGATCTATCTGTCTTAAGTCTTAAGCAAGTCACGACCTCATAGTTCACAGGGTGCTCACCACATGGCACATGTGGCAACAAATCAGAAATAAATGAGACAAGAAAGATAGCATAAGTAAACTGCTGTGATGCAGCCCTCAGGTCTCCAAACTGTGAATACAAACTACCTATATGCATGTTGTAGTTAAACAAGGCACTTTTTAAAATTTTTATTAACAAACACAGCTGAGCCACAGCAAATAATATGAAATCAGTGAATTTAATGAATGCTTTAGTTGATGCCTTTCAAGCCAGATATTATGAGACTACTGCCAAGTCACAATATGGGTTAAGAAAATTAAATATTACAATGAAGCATGTGCCTCTGCCACTGATTGGCTAGTACAGTCCATAAACAGCATCTGTTTGACATTTGCTGAATTAATAAAAATTTGCATAGTAGCTTCAAAGTTTTGCAGTTAGTAAGCAAAACATCTAAAGAAATCTCTAAAAGATCTGGATGGAATAAACCAAATGTTTGTCGTAATTCAAAAATAAAAACTGACTGTTTCTCAGGACATGAAGTGATTGGCTCAAATAATGATCTTCATGATTGCTTCTTGTCCACAGTTTGTCTTGTTTGTGATTTAGTGGTAATCAGGAAATGCAGTTTTAAAACATTTGTTTGAGAAGATAGAAACTGATCCTTACTGTATAGGCACCAGACCCTTTCAGACGTGTAGGTTTTTCCAAGAATTTGCCAGTTTGAGACCTCATGAAAGTCAAAGTTGATAACATGGGAAACTTGATCAAGTAGTCTGTCGTGTTGTTGTCATGGCCAGGATTTGTGGGGATCTACTGCCAAAGTCAATCTATGAACAAAATATAGCAAAAATACTAAGTGAAGCACACCTACCATGATAAGTACTGATGTTAACACAAGTAAACTCAGTCTTCACATTTTTTTGGCTTATGACCAAATGTTTATTTTGACCTGTTTTCTCTTTATGGTCTTTCTCTCAGAAAAAAAAAATGAAAGCACAACTGAGATATTAGTTTTTTGAATATATTTATTTTTATTTGTCTTGTGGAGAAGCTGACTGGTTGGACTCTTATCAGCTGCTTACAAGTTCATTGTGTTCTGAATATTATATATATTTAAATATACAAACTTTTGCTCAGATTAAAAATTATCAGTTTCTGACTTTTCCTGTTTTTTACAAAAATAGCAGGAAAATATACTCAAAATAGCTTCATCAAGTGTGCCTCTGTCATATTCCTTGAGCTAGGGGTCTGCATAGTACTGATTTTTCATCCTACTCCATGCCACTCCCAGCAAAATATCAAATTTTTGTCTGTTCCTACCACTTTCCCCCTACACTTGCAAGTGGTTCCATTCCACCCCTGACCACATTCCAACTTTCCCCTTTAAAAGGCACTTGAACTGGTCACATAGCCTAAGTCGTTTATTGAAACAGCAGTATCAACCAGGGAGCAAAAAAATCACAGAGATGGCTATTTATGGCTTTGTTTTCTTTTTCACAATACAATCAGAGTTGATCTATTGATATCCTTTTCAGAAAATAATAAATAGATGAATAGATACAGGGTGACAAGATGTCAATTTATTTGAGACCTTGGCCGGTATTTATAAAATCTATAAAGTTGTTTGTGATTTTGTCATAATCATTTCTTAGATTGTGTAAACAAACAACAGACACATGGCAGATCTACTCAGATTATGTGACAGCTAGAAGAGCTGTGTAGTCCCCTGTCCCCGCCCAGACTCCTCCTTGAACCCTCCCCTTGCACCCGATTGGTTCAATAAACTGTCAAGGGCCCGTTTGATGGATGTCTGACCGCTGTTTGAACCTGCTCCGCACCTGCTGGGTGAAATAAACTGTCAACGGTCCATTTGATGGATGTCTGACCGCGGTTTAAACCCACTCCGCACCTGCTGGGTGAAATAAATTGTCAAGGGCCGTGTGATGGATGTCTGTCCCCTGTTTGAACTCACCACCGCTCCCCTTTCCCGAAAGACATGCCCGGGCGTGTTACAGCCTTTTCCTCGACAAGCCCAGACATGCCCGGGGCCTGTCCTGACAAGCTCAGACATGCCCGGGGCCTGCCTCGGCCCACGCCCTTTCTCTAGCACAAGCCCAGACATGCCCGTGGCTTGTCCTGACCAGATCAGACAAGCCCAAAGTCGTCCCGCACCGGTCTGAGGACGTTCCTATCCGACCTGACGGTCAGCCTCTCCATACTGCCCGGTCAACCACACTTCCCAGTCCCCCACACTTCCCTGCCGAAAGCCTAAAAAGTGAAGCATTTTGTTCTCATCTTTGCTTCAAACTAAGTCAAGCTGCTTTTTTTCCATCTCACACACAGATAACAAACTTTGAGATCAAAGACACGGTCTGAGTCAGGTCACATTTAACCATAGGCTCCCTACACTTCCCGGCCACTTCTGAAATGGGCGGAATAAAACAGCCAAGCATTTTCTAAAGACTCTGACCGGGAAAAATGGAATCTAGGACCGAGGTCCCAACGTTCCAGCCTGGGCAAGTTACCTTATAGCCTGTCCTGCTTTAGGTAAGAACCCTGTATCTATTATTTAAAATATCTATCTCAACTTTGATTCATCTAAACCAAGCTGCCTGTCCTGAAAATCTTATACAGAATTCCACAGAGAGAAAGAACTGGCAGAAGGGTGAGACATGCTCTTAGTCCTGCTGACAGCCCCCTAAAAGCATTAATCAGTCAGCTTTAGCAGCCCCTGCGACCAGGCCCGTGCTCTGTGCATAGAGAAAAGGTCAAATCAGCTTTTGCCTTCAAAGCGCAGATACTTCGGGACGGCCACCCCCTCCCGATAGCCCTGATATACAGCGGTTCAGCGTTTGCATAAGCTATCAACTCGCTGACCATCTGCAGCTGTGTATCTTCTCACTTAAGTTGCGCAAAGCCCTGAGGCTGCTCAGGATTTCTTTTGAGGCCCTTTTCAAACTGGCGGTGTCATTTTTGATGTCTTTTGATCTTCGTTCCTCAGGCCTTGATAAGCGCAGACATATTGGGTTGGCCCCCAGCCCCTCCCGATAGCCCCAGGTACACAAAGCTCCAGCCCTTGCATAATCTGTCAAGTCCCTAACCGGTTGGAGCTGTGTGTTGTAATCTCCTACACAAAATGCACCGAGAAAGCTCAGGAAATTTTCAGGCATTTTTGAAAAATTTGATCATCGCACAAAGGTTTAAGATCAACCTGTAGCCGGGTCACTCACGAGATGGCACCAGTATGTGTTCAGATCTAAACTGACCCGTAAGATATGACACGAAATATGACATTTCTCTCTAAACAGAGAAAAGACGTCTGTGTTAAAATTACTCGAGATGCGCAGAATACCTTTTCAGACTGTTGCATAAACTGCCCTCGTAAATGGACTGGCAGATGGGCAAATCTGTGATTATAAATGACCGTTCAAACTTGAAAAAAGTGCTGTGCCGTGCTATATAATAGCCCGTAAACTAGATCACATTATCACCATTTTGGAAACTGCTAAGAAAAGACGAGATGGATATCAACGACAACGGTTTGTCTGTATTTTAACGTGACTGTGTTATTTTGTAATGGATAAAATCCGATATTAACATACTTCATACTGACTATCTTTGCAGAAGCTATTGTCCCGGGAGATGACGGTCAGACTTATTTTTGATGATTATTAATCCCTATGCATAACTATTATACGCGCTAAAGGATCGCGTATTAAAAATTTAAAGTCTGATTCCTTATGTTTTTTCCGTTTAGATGTCTATATTTCGAAACTGATTCGGGAAATGGTAAATCATTTTTTACAATTTTGTTTAAAATGTGCATGGTTTGATTATCTTCGAATGGTTTGATTATCTGCGCATGGACGAGTTTGACTCGGGCACGCGCTAAGAGGATAGCGCGCACAGTCCAGTGCGCATGGGCGATTTTGACTCCGGTCGGGCAAGCGCTATAGGATAGCACACACAGTCATAGACTAGCGCTCCTAACCCATCGCCGAGTAAAATGTAGTTTATTTTAATGCAAACTATTAGTTCAATCCATTATTTAACAGTCTTTAAATATATAGGTCTTAATTATCCGTATAAGGTGTACGTGTCAGCGCCTATTGAGAATACTTTAGGCCGAGTGTGCCGGTCTACATGAATCATGTTTTATTTCAAAAATAACTTACGGCTGAATCCTTCATTTATTTTTCTAGAAATTTATATTCAAATAGATTCTTCGAGTCATTATGATATTACAGGTAAGAATATTTTTTAAAATCGATAAAGTGTTTACAAATTTCCTACCGCCGGTTGTGTGCGCGTTCATGCCTGGTGTTTACAAAGTTCCAAAGTGTGCGCGCTTTCATTGTAAATTAAAATGTAATTATTTTCATTCAGTATTGTCGAGCCCAAAGTCCCCAGGGTTTTTAGAAGCCTCGTCTATTGTTGAATCATAGGGTAAATGAATATTATAACATGTTCATATATTTATCAGGGCCAGTTGTCTAATCTGAAAAAGTTTGTGTCCATTTTACTGTATGGAGTGCGCTTTGTTAAAATGTTTTGGGTTGTTACAATTAGCCTGGCATCTGCGAGAGTCTGCCTAGCTACCATAAAAGAATTTTTTATAGTGCCGTGCTTCTATAGGTCTGAACTGGGAGTGAAAAGGGGGGTTGACGCGTAATAAAACCTCCTCGGTTTATCATCAGCCTGTATGTGTGTGTGTGTGTGTGTGGCCTGTTATTTTAAAGAGTGTATGCATTTTGTTTGAGCTACGGCAGGCCATGGGCGCGGGGAATGTTATTTTAAAGAGCTTATGCATTTTGAATGCGTGTGTGTGTGTGTGCGTGTGTGTGTTTGTCTGGCCTGTTATTTTAAAGAGCGTATACATTTTCTTTTTTGTAGACGAAAATCCTTTACAGAACGAAACAGTTTCTCAAAGGGATTCCCCAGAGGTAAACAGCCTCAGTGAGTGTCATTTTCAGTTTTATCCAAGAAACGCATGTGGTTCAGACCAATCTCCAGATGTTGTAATAATAGGTCTTTAACTTTTCTTTTCAGGTTCCCCGGGCATTTTAACTCAGTTGTTGAACGGATCAGAAAATCTAACCCAGTACCATAACTGGCAGACTCCGCAAACACCACCCCCGTCTGAGATCAGCTACCAGCCTTCGTCCAGGTCCTGCGACAGCCGACGACGGCCTTCTCCCGGCCCCTATGATAGCATCAGACAGCGTTTATCCCGCCGGGTGTCCCCATCGCCCACAATGACTCACTCTGACCTCGGCTCTCGTTATTCCCTTAGGCCTGAACATGAACAGAGGCATCGAGAAAGGCTGCAAGAGCTGACTGAAATCCTTGGCCTGTTAGTGGATCATTTTGTATAATTAGAGGGTCCTATGTACAATTCCGCACCCGATATGTGCTTAAATTTGATGAATATGCATGCTTTTTACAGGATTCTAACCCGAAAGTAAAGGATAGGTATTATATTACTTTTTTGCATGAAAATAACATCGACTGCAAATCAGTATTATTATACTCTGTGATTATAACTGTCACCTTAGATTAAATTTAGTTCAAGCCTGAAAAAACCCGATAGCAGCAGTGACAGCAGTGACAGCAATGACGGTGACCGCAACATCGGTGATACAGACAGTGAGCTTGAATATCCTGCCAGGCGTAAAGGTAGGAAAAGACCGTCCAGTGAAAACCTGAGACTATTAAAAGAGATGTCTGATAACTTAGAATATTTTATAAAGCCCCCTAAAATCCCGACCCCTCCACGATCTCCTGAAATTGTTCAATCACCATTCCCCGTAACACATCCGATCAACAATTTTGACCTGATTGACAACGCGCTTCAGGTTCTAAATTCTTTGCTTTCGCTAGACCTGTTTTCAGGCATGACCTAAATTTCATCAAAGGTAATAGTTATAATCACAGAGTATAATAATAGTTATTTGCAGTCGATGTTATTTTTCATGCAAAAAAAAGTAATATAATACCTATCCTTTAATTCTGGGTTAGAGCCCGGTAAAAAGCAGCTATCGGGTTTTTTCAGGCTTGAACTAAATTTAATCTAAGGTGACAGTTATGCTCACAGAGTATAATAATATTGATTTGCAGTCGATGTTATTTTCGTGCAAAAAAGTAATATAATACCTATCCTTTACTTTCGGGTTAGAATCCTGTAAAAAGCATGCATATTCATCAAATATAAGCACATATCAGGTGCGGAATTGTACATAAGACCCTCTAATTCTACAAAATGATCCACTAACAGGCCAAGGATTTCAGTCAGCTCTTGCAGCCTTTCTCGATGCCTCTGTTCATGTTCAGGCCTAAGGGAATAACGAGAGCCGAGGTCAGAGTGAGTTCTTGTGGGCGATGGGGACACCCGGCGGGATAAATGCCGTCTGATGCTGTCATAGGGGCCGGGAGAAGGCCGTCGTCGGCTGTCGCAGGACCTGGACGAAGGCTGGTAGCTGATCTCAGACGAGGGTGGTGTTTGCGGAGTCTTCCAGTTACGGTACTGGGTTAGATTTTCTGATCCGTTCAACAACTGAGTTAAAATGGCCTGCCGTAGCTCAAACAAAATGCATACACTCTTTAAAATAGCAGGCCACACACTGTCACACACAGACAAGCACACACACACACACACACACACACACATGCAGGCTGATGATAAACCGAGGAGGTTTTATTACGCGTCAACCCCCCTTTTCACTCCCAGTTCAGACCTATAGAAGCACGGCACTATAAAAAATTCTTTTATGGTAGCTAGACAGACTCTCGCAGATGCTAGGCTAATTGTAACAACCCAAAACATTTTAACAAAGCGCACGTGCACTCCATACAGTAAAATTGACACAAATCTTTTTCAGATTAGACAACTGGCCCTGATAAATACATGAACATATTATAATATTAATTTACCCTATGATTCAACAATAGATGAACGAGGCTTCTAAAAACCCTGGGGACTTTGGGCTCGACAATACTGAATGAAAATAATTACATTTTAATTTACAATGAAAGCGCGAACAAGCGCGCACACTTTGGAAATTTGTAAACACCAGGCATGAACGCGCACACAACCGGCGGTAGGAAATTTGTAAACACTTTATCGATTTTAAAAAATATTCTTACCTGTAATATCATAATGACTCGAAGAATCTATTTGAATATAAATTTCTAAAAAAATAAATGAAGGATTCAGCCGTAAGTTATTTTTGAAATAAAACATGATTCATGTAGATTATATGGCCATTATATAGCACGGCGCAGCACTTTTTTCAAGTTTGAACGGTCATTTATAATCACAGATTTGCCCATTTGCCAGTCCATTTACGCGGGCAGTTTAGGCAACAGTCTAAAAAGGTATTCTGCACATCTCGAGTAATTTTAACACAGACGTCTTTTCTCTGTTTAAAGAGAAATGTCATATTTCGCGTCATATCTTACGGGTCTGTTTAGATCTGAACACATACTGGTGCCATCTCGTGAGTGACCCGGCTACAGGCTGATCTTAAACCTTTGTGCGATGATCAAATTTTTCAAAAATGCCTGAAAATTTCCTGAGCTTTCTCGGTGCATTTTGTGTAGGAGATTACAACACACAGCTCCAACCGGTTAGGGACTTGACAGATTATGCAAGGGCTGGAGCTTTGTGTACCTGGGGCTATCGGGAGGGGCTGGGGGCCAACCCAATATGTCTGCGCTTATCAAGGCCTGAGGAACGAAGATCAAAAGACATCAAAAATGACACCGCCAGTTTGAAAAGGGCCTCAAAAGAAATCCTGAGCAGCCTCAGGGCTTTGCGCAACTTAAGTGAGAAGATACACAGCTGCAGATGGTCAGCGAGTTGATAGCTTATGCAAACGCTGAACCGCTGTATATCAGGGCTATCGGGAGGGGGTGGCCGTCCCGAAGTATCTGCGCTTTGAAGGCAAAAGCTGATTTGACCTTTTCTCTATGCACAGAGCACGGGCCTGGTCGCAGGGGCTGCTAAAGCTGACTGAGTAATGCTTTTAGGGGGCTGTCAGCAGGACTAAGAGCATGTCTCACCCTTCTGCCAGTTCTTTCTCTCTGTGGAATTCTGTATAAGATTTTCAGGACAGGCAGCTTGGTTTAGATGAATCAAAGTTGAGATAGATATTTTAAATAATAGATACAGGGTTCTTACCTAAAGCAGGACAGGCTATAAGGTAACTCGCCCAGGCTGGAACGTTGGGACCTCGGTCCTAGATTCCATTTTTCCCGGTCAGAGTCTTTAGAAAATGCTTGGCTGTTTTATTCCGCCCGTTTCAGAAGTGACCGGGAAGTGTGGGGAGCCTATGGTTAAATGTGACCGTGTCTTTGATCTCACAGTTTGTTATGTGTGTGTGAAATGGAAAAAAAGCAGCTTGACTTAGTTTGAAGCAAAGATGAGAACAAAATGCTTCGCTTTTTAGGTTTTCGGCAGGGAAGTGTGGGGGACTGGGAAGTGTGGGAGACCGGGCAGTGTGGGGAGGCCAACCGTCAGGGTACGGATGGGAATGTCCTCGGACCGGTTCGGGACGACTTTGGGCTTGTCTGATCTGGTCAGGACACGCCACGGGCATGTCTGGGCTTGTGCTAGAGAAAGGGCGGGAACCGAGGCAGGCCCCGGGCATGTCTGAGCTTGTCAGGACAGGCCCCGGGCATGTCTGGGCTTGTCGAGGAAAAGGCTGTAACACGCCCGGGCATGTCTTTCGGGAGAGGGGGATTGTGGTGAGTTCAAACTGGGGACAGACATCCATCACACAGCCCTTGACAGTTTATTTCACCCAGCAGGTGCAGAGCGGGTTCAAACAGCGGTCAGACATCCATCAAACGGGCCCTTGACAGATATGAACCAATCAGGTGCAAGGGGAGGGTTCAAGGAGGAGTCTGGGCGGAGACAGGGGGCCCTGGACCAATCAAACGCTGGGGAATTCCGACGTGACGTCATCAGGAGGCCACGGGGCAGGACTTCCGGTCTTGCGTCATCGGGACAGGACTTCCGGTATGACGTCATAGTGGCGGGGCTTAAAAGTCATTAATCATTTTGATTGACAGCTCTAATTGCGATTTTGACACATGCCGCCCGCCTATAACTACTAATATGTACCACATCGACTGCAACGATTAATTTCAAAAGCTGATTAAAAGTTATATTTTCTTCTTTACTGATTGTATGCAGTTTTAAAGTGAAACAGTATTGTTTAAAACATTGATTAGGAGTTATAATAGTAAAATTACTCGTATATACTCACTGAGCAAAATATTAGGAACACCTGTACACCTGCTTATCTAATCAGCCAATCATGTGGAAATGCCACAGTACATAAAATCTTGCAGATACAGGTCAGGAGCTTCAATTAATGTTCACATCAAACACTGGAATATGGAAAAATGTGATCTCAGTGATTTCGACCATGCCATGCCAGATGGGCTGGTTTGAGTATTTCTGTAAAAGCTCATCTCGAAGGATTTTCACACACGACAGTCGCTAGAGTTTACTCAGAATGGTGCGAAATACGAAAAACATCCATGAGCGGCAGTTATGTGGATAGAAATGTTTTGTTGATGAGAAAGGTTTTGAGCTGACATATAGTCTAATGCTACTCTGGTAACCATTCTGTACAACTGTAGTGAGCAGAAAAGCATCTCAGAAAGCACAACACCTCAAACCTGGTGGTGGATGGGCTACAGCAGCAGAATACCATATCTGTTTTCACTACAGTCAGCCAAGAACTTGAAGCTGAGGCAGCAGTGGGCACATGTGCCCAAACCCTGGTCAGTTGAAGACTGAAAAAAATGTAACCTGGTCTGAGGAATCTCCATTTCAAGTGAAGCACACATATGCTAGATTCAGAATTTGGTGCCAACACCATTCATTTTTGCACCCCACCTGCCTTATGTGAATAGTCCAGGCTGGTGGTGGTTGTCTAATGGTATGGCAAGTTTTTCTTGTCACACTTTGGGCCTATTAATATCCATTAGTCATTGTTTGAATGCCATTTGAATATTGGAGCTGACCATGTGCATCCTTTCATGGCCACAATTTACCTATCTTCTAGTGAATACTTCCAATATGATAATGTTACATTGTAATGTTACAAAGTTACATTGTAATGTTACAAAGAAAAGTAATCTTAATCTGATTTCATGGGTATGACAATGAATTCATTGTCTTTCAGGTAACCTAGTCATCAGACCTGAATCCAATAAAACATGATAGGGATGTGATAGAATGGGAGATTCGCAGCAAGAATGTGCACCTGACAGATTGGCAGAAACTGCATGATACATTCATGTCATAATGGACCAGAATGTGAAAGGAATGTTTTCACAATCTTATAGAACCCATGCCATGAAGAACTGAGGCTGTTCAGAGAACAAAAGGAGTTCCTACCCAGTATTAGTATAGTGATCCTTATAGTTTTCACACTAAATTTATATACCAGAGGTGCCCAATGTGTCGACCATGATCAACCGGTAGATCGCAAAGGTAGTGTAGGTAGATCGCGCTGCATTCAAAAAAAATTTTTTTAAATGTTGGTCTATCGTATATCCTACTTACCGTTGTGCTTGAAAGTTTGTGAACCCTTTAGAATTTTCTAGATTTCTGCATAAATATGACCTATAACATCATAAGATTTTCACTCAAGTCCTAAAAGTAGATAACGAGAACCCAGTTAAACAAATGAGACAAAAATAATATACTTGGTCATTTATTTATTAAGGAAAATTATCAAATATTACATATTTGTGAGTGGCAAAAGTATATGAACCTCTAGGATTAGCAGTTAGTTTGAAGGTGAAATTAGAGTCAGGTGTTTTCAATCAATGGGATGACAGTCAGGTGTGAGTAGTCACCCTGTGTCTCAGCTGGCGGACGGGCAGTGTGGCAAGCGGCTGGGGGTGGTACTCAGCCAGGATGCCCAGAAGGACCGGAAGAGGATGGTATGGGGACCACGGGAACAGTGCTTGGAAGCTCAACCCTATAGGGGCCTGTGGTCACTGCCAGGGGGCTCCCAGATGCCGGGTGTGGCCACACTATGGAAGGGCCAGCGGAAGCTCATCAGGAGACACCTGGAGCACTTCCGGGTGTGTATAAAAGGGGCCGCCTCTCTACATTCGATGGCTGGAGTCGGGAGTGGAGAAAGACAGAGCTTGGTGGAGAGGAGTGGAGGTGGACCTGAGGAAAAGGCATAAAGGAAAGAGGCATGGACTTTGGGGTAATTGGGGCTGCGGCACTGGGTTGTGTGCGCGTCTAGTATATTGTAAATAAACGTGTGTTGTGTAATTTAAAACCATCTCTGCCTGTCTGTGTCCAGGCTGCTTCCTACATATATATATATATATATATATATATATACTGTGTGTGTGTGTATATATATATATATATATATATATATAGTTTATTTTCTAAGAACTTTCTCAGAGCTTTATCAAGTCTGACTGCCCGTGCAAGACCACAGGAATAAAGACTACTCATTTGTGTCCACTCAGTACTAATATATCTTAGTAGTCCTATGCTGCAAAAAATTGATTCAGGTTACCGTTAAATTTCTGTGGGAATTCAGACCTCTGCCTTGTGCCAGAAAAACAAAACTAGCTCTTTGCTTTCTTGTTTTGCATAAGTTATTTCTTATCATGATTGTAGGTTTTGGTTTCATTTTATACAACTCCAAATCAGAAAAAGTTGAAAAAGATTGGAAAATGCAAATAAAAAAGCAGGGATTCCTAAATTGACTTTTATTTTATTTCAGACAGTATGGCCCCAAGATATTTCATGTTTGTAGGGTCAACTTCATTTCATTTGTTACTATACATTGTGATGGACAGCCGGCAGCTCAACCCGGCCGACACACCCAGGATGCTAGATTGCGACTTCCCTGCATCTTAGAGGTGTCCCGGATTCCTGCAGGGCATCATGGGAGGTGGAGTTTGGCTACACAACCCTGCTGGGTACTGTGGGTGCCTCCGTGTGATGCTGCAGGGAGGTGCAGGGATTTTCGTTTCCCATATAGCAATGGGAATGTCAAAGTCAGAGAAGAGATGGAAAAAGGCAGCCGTCTTCAGGAAAGAAAGCTTCTGGACAACTATGTCCAGGATGAGGTACGTTCGGGAGAGGGACTAGAGAACTTGTTTGAATTAATAAATTTTGACCCGTGCGCATACCTCACAAATGACGATGATCCAGAAGAATGGCGAGGAGCCTGGTACAAACCTGAAGATAAGGAATGCCTCTCCGACAGTCAGCTGAGCGACAAGGAGGGTTTCCTGCAGTTTGCCGAAGCAGGACACATGACCTGCTCCGAAGGATTGTGGGAAGGAGAAGGTCAGCGTCTTCCTTTAGCTGAGGTTGTCATCTCCCCAATGGATTTGGACTCCCTGAAGGGGAAGGGGGAAACGAGCGAAGCACTGCTCGCCATATATGAAGGTAAAGAGTTCCAGGATGTGACTGAATGGTTCACCAATAAATTGAAATAGGCAGATCACAGTCAGCTGGTGGCGGCACCATGGAACTCTATTTTACGCAAGTCCAATTTCCAGCCACCTTTGTGAGACCCAACGAAGAATGCGCCAAAGACAGGCATTCTTATTGGCTCATGGCCGGGAGGTGGGGCTGAGGGTGGCCCGAGCCCAATTCCGGTCGATTCAAATAATAATGTTGATATACAGGAGCTGGAAAGACTACTTCAGCCTGTACAAAGTTTTTTACAGATTATCTCTTCAATCAAGAAGATAGTTGAGGAGCTGGGAGTGACGCCCGAGTCACCTTTGAAACTGGTGGAGAAATACCTGCAGCGGTGTGGTCAAGAGCTTCCCCGATGGTAAATTTGGTGGTACAGGTGGGTCAAACCAGTACCGTAAAAGCAACAGGGATGCAGAGTGAAATGGCCCCGCGATTAATTAGTAGCGGGTGTCAAGAAACCTCAAGCCCTACAGTCAAGAAGGGATTGATGACGGATCGCCCAGTGGGAGGTTTGGGGGAGGCAGAACAGCAGTGTAGTGCAGAATTCTGATGCTCTCCGGCTCTTAAGACAGGCAGTGGGGTGCAGGCAGCAAAGGACCTCTCTCTTATGAATAGAAAGACCCAGACTGTGATAAAACCCCAGATTAAAAAGGAGATCCTGGAAAAGAAACAGGGGTCTCCTGATGTAACAGAGCTTGGAGCCGCGAGCTCATGTAAGGCTGACGGTCCATCCTCAGCTGTTACAGGGGCGGAGCAAATGTTTCCAACCTGTTTTCAGTCTCGCAGGGCGAAGTATCGGGAGGAAGGCAGCTGTGCTGTGAATGCTGCCAGCTGGGCCATGTGTGGAGAAATTGTCCACGGAGAACCGGGGAGGAAGTTAAACATGTGTGCTGTGTCTCCCCACGGTTCTCCTGTGATTATTTTACAGGGCAATGCCACGGACCGGGAGCAGCAAATGGCACCTCCTGGAGAAGGACAACCCTTGTGAAACTGGACACTGCGTCCCACTGTGTTCAGCTGAAGATGGGGAACTGTAATGGACGGCAGCAGCTCAACCCAGTTGACGCACCCAGGACACTAGACGGTGACTTACCTGCAGCTTAGAGGTGCCCCGGATTACCGCAGGGCATCATGGGAGATGGAGTTTGGCTTCACAACCCTGCTGGGTACCGTGGGTTCCGCCGTGTGATGCTGCAGGGAGATTAAGGGATTTTTGTTTCCTATATAGCCCCTGAAGTACTCCAAAGTCATGGGGACGGAAGAACAGAAGTACTTCCGAGCTGAAGAAAATTGTAATTCTCCTTTTGACCCAGAAGTGCTGACAAGTCACGTGAATCGAAGAGGAGAAGCACTTCCAGGTCAAGGACTATATAAAGGACTGGTGGAGACCCAGCAAGCGTGCTGGAGTTGGGAGGGACAGAGCTGCTGGGAGGAGAGGAGGAAATTTATTGTGTTGATTTGTGGTGTGTTTGGTGGATGTGGTGCTTTGAAGGCACTATATTGAAGAAAAGATTAAAAATCTGCTTAGTGCTTTTAAACTTGTGTCTGGAGCATCTGTATGTTGGGTTTCACGGGGCAACAGCGCCCTCTGTCATCCACAACATCTATTCCTGCATTTAAGGCCTGCAACACATTCCAAAATAATCTGAGATGGGGCAAATTAGGGCCAGTAATGAACTAATTAAATAATGATGTGAATTCAAGCAGGTGATGTCAACAATAATGGATATATATTAATAAATGAAATTAAATTGACCAGAACAAACATGAAATATCTTGGGTTCATTCTATTTGTAATGACGTTAAAGCCAAAGTAAATTTAAGAATCACTGCATTTTTTTTATTTGCATTTTCCATACCATTCCAACTTTTTCTGATTTGGTGTTGTATAAAATTGCTTCTGGGTTTCCACTCAAAACTATTATTTACAGATCTACTTAAAGAAAGTGAAAGCATTGATTACTTTATATGTTTTTGTATTTGCCTGCTTTACTTTATCTGTGGGGATTCATCTGAGAATTTCTGACTACACTGTATTGGATACAGCGGTCTTAGACAGTGGACTTAAAGCTAAGCCTACCAATGACAACTGCAATACTCTAGTCAAGATGGGACATCTATCCTGGAAAACAGCTGTTATTACAGATAGATAACAACTGAAATGTTTGACTTGGGTGTAGTGTGGGTAAATAGATATGGTGATAGGTAACCAGGTCAATCCACAGCAAGTCAGTTAAAGGACCAAAGCCCCACCCATGAAAATCTGCAAGCAGTTGTACTGCATATATGATTTGTAAGTCAATTTTGAAACAATTATCAATAAATATAGATTGATACCCAAAATGCCTTGCTAGACTCTCTGGATGGGCAAGCTCCCAGAACCAAGGTTGCTCATGTGCGCCTCTGCTTCCAGATCTTGCCTGACAGTAATAACCATTCCAATACTGGTGGACTGCTGAATAAGACACATTTTATTCATTACTGTATTGACATCTTTACGCTATATTTTTATTGTGAAATATATGTTGTAGAAGCTGTTATAAATCATAGATTGCTCAACTGTGTGGTATTGATGCTGTGTCAGGCCATAAGAGCACCGCTTCAAATTTCTTTTTTTCCAATTCTCTTGCCATCTGATCATGGAGAACTGAAGCTTCAGTATGTGTCATCACATTACCAGCTCATGGTGCATCATCTTTTGAATGATGCACTGTCTGAGATCTGTGATCGGATCACAGATCACTCTTGCCATTAAACTCTCAGAGTGCTTAAAAATGTTATAAGAGGTAAGAGATTGTGATAGACAGTGTTTACTTGACACATACTATATTTTTTGCAAGATACTATGGAAGGCTCATGCAAAAGACCCATATGTGGAATCCTTTCCACACACAATCCCCCTCACAAGTAAGACAAAAAAATTGTCATAGGTAGCATACTTATAGCAAAATTTATTCCTTTTCTACATTATCAGTTCACACTTGGTCAAGCAAGGTATGACAAAAAACACTTTTAATATCAGATTTTTTCAAATATTGGAGAAGTAAATAAGCGATTGGGACACTGTGTCTGCCAGCAGTTTTGAGGAGTACACCAGTGCTGTGATTTGTCAGTCATGCTCTGGTATGTTAACTCAGATGTGACCAGATCCAGTTTCTGGGCATGTTGTGGCATGACATGCCAGCCTGCAGCATTCCAACAGCCCTCTCTTTTGGTTCTGGTGACATCTGAGGCACTTTGGAACACATTCACCAAGTGTGGCCTTTGTCTCAGTGTCATCTAAGCTTTCAATTACGGCCTTCTGAAATATGACCTTATCAGACATTCTCCAATCCAGACCTATTGAGTAAAAGTGCAAGAAAGAAGCTTTTGTGTGTTTGGTATATTGAAATGCTTGACTGAACAAGGTGTTCTTTTTTCATTGGGTAAAACATTTTTAAAGCACACAACCTTTAGGTATAGTGTAGCCATTCCAGAAAAAAAACATCAGCATATATTTCTTGTATTTTTAACTTTCAGTACTATGAACCAGAAAAGACAACATGTTGCAGCCATAATAATGACCAGGGCTGCTGTTTTCACAGATTGGAAATGGAGATAAAATTTTGAATAAAAATACAACAACAAGCCCAGAAATGAAATCAAAATCTAGTAAAAAATACACACAAAGGAAGAACATAAGACATTTGATACCAGAGGAGACCATCAAGCTTGTTTGTTTAACTAATACCTTAGTTGTCCCTATATCTCATCCAGATACTTATTAAACATTTTTAAAGGTTTCTGCTTCAATGACATGGCTTGGTGTTTTCATCCAGATTCCCACAACTCTTTGCATAAAGAAGTTCAGTCCTAAATGCCCTTCCTTTTAATTTCCACTAGTGTCCTCGAGATCATGATTCAGTTTAGTTGAAAGACTTCTGCTGGATCTACTTTATGAATTCCAGGGAATAAACAGTGGGAAATGAATGGATGAACTGTGTATACTAATTAAATTAATTAATGCCAAGAACCCCATGAAGCACAAAAGTTGCATCAAAAAAGAAAATCCAAAAATCTAAGACAGAAACGCTAAAGGCAAATCAGAAGAAAAATACCCCATTCAAAATCTGAAAGTTCAGAATTAAAACCAGATAAACAAAACCCAAACCTCAAAATAGCATGGCGTTTAAGTCTCAGTAAGAAATTGAGGTTGGGGTCCTCTCCTTTATTTGCTATCAGGTTCCTGTGCCAATAATTAGCAGTAATTTTAAAGAATGAGTCAAACTGGAGACCCTTAGGTTGTGTAATGTTTATTAAAATGAGGGGAACAATTAACAACTAACAAGCTCTTAAATATATTATGAAAACAGAAAAAAACAAAACAAAACAAAACAAAAAGAAAGAAGAGTTGGAGCTACAGTGCTGCCATAGCAAAACCATGACAGCTACTAACATGGAAAGTGGCCTTTTGTTGGCTGTGTTATAGTTTCAATAATTTGACATGAACCAGCATGAAACTTCTTCTTTACATTGTAGTGGCACCACTTAATCAAATTATTTCTGGATAACTAAGATAAATGAGACAGTGGTTCAGAGGTCAGTTCTGCTAGTCGTACACTCAATTGCTAGTGTGCAGTTTGCTGATCATTCTCGTGTTTGTGTGGGTTTCTCCAGTAATTCTTATTTCCTTTCACATCCTAAAAGCATTCATGGTGGGACTAAATTGGCTTTGTGTGAGCCACTGTGTGTGTCCTACTATATGTGATGTGCAGCTCCTTCTGTGCACTGATCTTACCAGGATAGGCACAAGGACCTGTTTTAGAATACATTCAATTTCCTGTAGAATTGGATACATATGATAGAAATATTCAGAGATTGTGAGAGGAGCCACACTGGGACTGGTATCCCGGCCGGGGCTGTAGCAGGATGCTTACTTGGCCAGGGCACCAATATGATGGAAAGACAAGGGAAGATAATCTGATCAGGACATTGTTTCAGCACCCTTGAGTTATGGTACAACAACAGGTTCCCACACAGCATATGGAGAATTGTAGGAGGTTCCAGGGGGCACTGAGCCCTAATTTGTTGCGCACCAGCCTTACCCGTAAGTACTCCCGAGCTACTATTTCAGGGCCCAGGAAGTGCTCCTGGGTCTCACATAAAAGGAGCTGCCTGACACAAGTCAGGGGAGAGATGGGAGGAGGAGCAGGACAAAGCTTGATGGAGGAGCAGAGGAGAGTCAACATAATTGTGATATGCTGAGCGTTAGAGTGTGGTTGTGATGTAAGAAATGCTTCTTTGTAAAGAGTTTCCCATAATAAAACCCTTTGTTAATTGAAGAACTTGTGTCTAAGCCTTTGTGCTGTGATCACAAGATACGATAATTAAAAAGATATTAATCAATTGTGATATTATGAGAACATCTAAATTCCCATGGCATGTCAACTTCATGGCCCAGATAAAGTTACAAAAACATGATATTTGGAAGGAGGACTATTTAATAAAAAATATTGTTCAACAAGTAAAAATGACAGAACAAAAAATAATTTTCAGGTTGAACATTTAGAGAAAGTGTATCTTTTGGAAAGATAGAGGAAAGCTTTACTATGAAAGGTTTACTTGCAGTTAGACCATGTTGAAATTTATTCTCTATAAAAGAATCAATTATTTTCTATCAGCATAGCGGCCAAATGTATTACTCTTTGACACAGTGAAGTTTTTCCGCAGTTCCTTGCTCCTGTGTCTCATGTGGGCTGAGTTGTCTAGAGTGTTTACTGTAGCCAACAAGGGTCATCTAAATGTAAGGAGAAGAAGGGGGTCATCTACAACTGCTCTTTTGCAATAAAGCACTGATGAACAGTTCCTTAACATATAGTCAAAGTAAAAAGTATGTGAACCCTTTGGAATTATCTGGTTTACAGCATGAATTGGTCATAAAAAGTGATCTGATCTTCATCTAAGTCACAGGTACTGATATACCACAATGAGCTTAAGCCAATGACACACAACAAATTCTACTCTTTCATTTCTTTATTTTACAAACGCATTCAACGTTCACAGTGGTAGTGGAAAAACTAAGTGAACCTTGGGATTTAATATCTGGTTAACCCTCCTTTGGAAGCAGTGACCTCAACCAGGTGCTTCCTGTAACTGCAGATCAGACCTGCTCATCGTGCGGGGAGAATTTTAGCCCATTCTTCCCCACAGAACTGCCTTAACTCTTACATATTCTTACATATTCATATTGTCTTCTGTGTATGGCTCTCTTCAAGTCATTCCACAGCATCTCAATAGGATTGAGATCTGGGCTCCGACTGGGCCACTCCAAAAAGCGGACTTTGTTCTTCTGAAGCCATTGTGCTATGGATTTGCTGAGATGTTTGGGGTCATTGTCCTGTTGCATCACCCAGCCTCTTTTGAGCTTTAGTTGACGGACAGACACCCTCACATTATCCTGGAGAATTTGTTGATAATCTTGTGAATTCGTTTTCCACTCAATGATGGCAAGCTGTCCAGGCCCTGATGCAGCAAAGCAGACCCAAATCATGATGTTCCTTCCACCATACTTTACTGTATGGATGATGTTTTGATGTTGATATGCAGTGCCCTTTTTATGACAAATTAAGTTCTGCTTGTTCGTCCCAAATAGTTCAATTTTGGTTTCATCACTCCACAAAACATTTTCCCAGTACCGTCGTGGAGTGTCCAAGTACTCTTTCGCAAACTTCAGACATTCGGCAATGTTCTTTTTTGATAGCAGTGGCTTCCTTCTTGGTGTCCTGCCATGGACTCCTTTCTTGTTTAATGTTTTGCGTATAGTTGACTCATGAATAGAGATGTTAGCCAGCTATAATGACTTCTTCAAGTCCTTTGCTATCACTCTAGGGTTCTTCTTTACCTCATTGCTGACTTTGTGTTTTGCTCTTGGGGTCATCTTGGCAGGGAGCCCACTTCTAGGCAGAGTAGCCACAATACCAAATTGTCTTCATTTATAGGCAACTTGCCTAACAGTAGACTGATGAGTATCTAAAATCTTTCTGATGACTTTGTAACCCTTTCCTGCCTTATGTAGATGAACAATTCTCGATCGTAGCTCTTCAGGCAGCTCTTTTGTGTGAGGCATGATTCCCATCTGGATATACTTCTTTTTAAAAGCTCAAACTCAAACTTTATAGTGCTTTTTATCAATCAAAGTAATACTAGGCCACATCTCTGAACTTGTTTCATTAAATGGACTCCAGGTGTGCTAAATTCTACCTGCAATGAGCTTTTCAAAAAGTCATTAGCTTAGAGTTTACTTACTTTTTCCAACCTTCAGTTTCACAGTTTGAATGATTTAATCAATATGGTCAAAAAGTCTATGAAAATCTGTGTATCTTTAGTTAGGAGTTTAGGAGACTGTGTTTGTTCATTATGGTGACTGACATGAAGATATGACCATGTTTTATATGGGAATTAGACATAAATATAGATAATTCCTAAGGGTTCACATACTTTTTACTTTGACTGTATGCACGTGGATCTGTGATGCTTGCAGATTTTGATGCATCTGAAAGGACAGCAGAGGTAGAGTATTTAGCATTATTTGTCTTTGGTCTCTAAGAGTCCTGTCAGTTTCTCACAGAATTCCCAGTCTTTCTTGGCTAGTGCAGCATCTCGTGCTGTGGCAGAAGCCAGGGTCAATGAACAGTCACTGTCAAAGTACTTCCCAGTTATACCATCCACTTCTTCGGACACTGCACAGTAAATGGTGCTCACAGCTCCCTCCTCGGAGCTCTGCAAAGGAAGAAAAATGAGAGGATCACATCATGATGAACTGCTTTACCCAACAACCACTGGCCTGCTGTTACTGACCAGATATGGAGTATATGTAATTACAGACATGGGAAGTTCAGTCTGCTAGTGAAGGCACCAAACTTTAAATCAATAAGCTACTCAATGTGCAGCCCAAACACGACAATTAACCTGCCTTTGCTCCCATCATAAAAACATATGTGAACAATTGTATTCCAGTTTCTGTATTTATTAAGCGTCTCAGAGATACTCCTATAGGAATTCCAATAAAAATCTGTCTAGGATAAGAATTTGTGCTACCTCGGAGTAGGACATCAGAATTATTTATGAAACATCCTACACCTCCCCCCACCTAGGAGTAAGAGTTCACATTTGAGAATGAATGACGTCACGATTTTACAACAACCACAACTGCAAAATGGCACTCAGGAAATGCTCTTGAAGTTTCCTAGGAAATCATTTTTCCCAATTTTCTGATATTAATGTTATGGCCTTACCACAAAGGTAAGATGGAAAGACTGAGATACACAGCCTGATAAAGAGCACATTTACTTAACAATGAATAATCCACAGCCATAATTTCAGAAATATCACCTTCTTGCTGTTATGGCCAGGGGAAAATGCTTTATAAATTAACAGTTACTGAAATTAGCCACAGCAGTTTCTAAAGTCACGTTCACTCTTTCAGTGTTCTAGATCGTCTTCAACTGTGCCATGCTGTGCCTTTCTCCATGATTCCCCCTAATCTGAGACCCTACTTATCAATACGATGAGAGTCTCTGCTTGCCTTCTTGAAACTTCTGGGTCTTGTAAAATGTAACAGGAATTTTTCAGGAGTTTGTGGCGCTCAGCATACCTATGAGACATTACACTGTTAATCATTCAGCCAACCTATCTTCAAGGTAATAAGACAGCTACTACAGTACTGCTTGCATTCATGATCATCTGTGTGTCGATGCTATGATATCACTTGTGATTCATGTATGTGTGCTCATCCACACTTCAAGCAATCATTTTTATGTGTGTGCTAATTTGAAATAATGCAGCTTGCTTTAACATTACTTCACATGGAGTCATGGGGGAAATTTATAGATTTTACTAGGGGGCTTACCCCCTGCTCGCTTCACTTGCCAACCCCCCTGGCCTGCACTACGTGCCAGCCACTTCACATCTCTGCTGCTCGTGTTGTGAAGAGGGGGGCTGAATGCACCCCAAGGAGATGCGGTCGCTCCTCCGAAACCCCCTCTTAAATGGTGATACATTTGCTTGATCAGTTTAGTTTATAATTTAAAAACAGAATAAAATCTGAAAAGCTAACAACATTACATTAAAGTTTGATAAATTCTGAAAAGAATGATACCAAACATATAGTATATGTAGATTTTAAAATAATAAGATAAATAAAATAATAAAAAAATCACATAAAATCGTTGCACTTGTAGGTTTAGGATTTTATATAAGGAGAGTACATAGATTTATAGAATTTAGATTTATAAATATATATATTACCTTACAACGCTATCAGAAATTGGCTTCTCCACATAGATGGATGGATCACGTAACATATAAGATTTGTTACAAATACTGCTCTGTCTCTTTTTACAAGTACATTGTTGGGATGTGTGTGCTGATCTCTGTCTGAATGCCATCTTCTGGTAGCTTCTAGTGAGTAAGGATAGCCCACAAGCTCTCCTAATCCTGGTAAAGTTAGGAGTAGTTTTGTAAATTAGGAAAACTAATAAAGTATTTTTACTCCTACTGCTATGAGTAGTACCAAAACTGCATCACTCTAAAATTTCTAGCCAGTGAAGATATTACTCTTGATAAATATGAGCATAATTTTATAAAGTAGAGCATCTACAAATGGTGTTTACTATGGAAGAATGGTTTAAAAAGTAAAAACTGCTGATTTCTTTTGCTGTTGTGTCTCTGTTGCATGCTATTTCCTGTATCTCTAAGTTTTTGATTTTAAAAGTTATCAGATTTTATACATATCATTTTTCCAAACACCTGAAAAAAACAGCATGTTATTTCATTCATTCATTCACTTGGCTAATTAAATGTTATTCAAAAGCACCCAGCTTTAAAAAGTGTTGTGGCTTGAGAGGGTGCTGTTGAGCTGGCTTCAAACCCAGATGATACCAAGGAGGCCAAACTATTTTGTTGCAATTATGGACTTTGCAATGTCTCATGTGAAAAAGAACTTCTTTACATACAGTAACTGAGTTGCCCCTCCTGTGCACATTACTTCACACAACTGGAAATTAGTCTTGTTGATTAGCTTTCCATGTGCCTTTGCTCTAGACTAAGAATGGTGTTTATGTTTCAGCCATTTGCTTGTGTTTTGCTGATCCTGGTCTTGTTGCATAACCCAGTTGCAGACCACTTTCATTTCATGGGGTATGATATTCACTTATAACATCCACACTGAGCAGATTTCATTGTTCCTTCCCCTTCAATGATATAAAGTTGCCAAAGTCCCAAGGGAGCAATTCCACCTCAGACTCCATAACACGAGCACCCCCATGCTTAAATATTCTTATTTCACTCCTCTTATGAAATGCAGTGTATGGTTTTCATAGTAAAGTCCAGGAATCCCAAAAAGTTCAACTTGCACAAACAATGTCTAAGGTGTTTGTTATCTGCATCAGGCAACAGGGACCCAAATGCCTTAATACCACTGGAAGGTGAAAGATGTCCTTTAAGAGAAGAACGTATGGGGTGACAGAGCCAAAGTCTGACTGAGTAAGCTGGATTACTGCCCCATTATCCTATTTTGTAACACCCAGGCAGACCAGTTATGTGTTTATTGTTTCTTAAGCTGTTTAATCCCCATTGATCCTTTCTTTGTGTTTTTATTGTTAAAAAACCTTTATTTTAAATACTTCCATGTCTGGTGTGATTGTCTGTTGGACCCTAGTCTGTGCCTTAACACCTGATAGAATATGCATTTTTTCGGAAATTTTAGTGTTACCTTGAAAAAAAAGAAGGCCACAATACTGACAGCCATTCGTGTCAACAAATTGTAGTACCGCATTACTTCAGTCTTCACAAAGCCAGGGTGCACAGAGTTTGCAGTAACTCCTGAAATGTTAAGAGAATGAAACGAGTAATGTTATGATGAGGCAAGAGACAGTACAGTTAATGGTCTTAAAAGTAAAGGCTAGTCATTTAACCTTATAGAAGCTCTGAGCATTGCATAAAATTCTAAATGTTTTAACCATATATGTTTACCTGCATTTTCAAAGTCTAACTTTACCATGTTGAGTAGTACAACTAATTAAAGTACCACATGTCTCTCCACAGCATGCTTGAATCATCTACCTGAAGCTCCTCCTGTGCAGATGAGAGCAACTGGGTGCATCTCATGACTTAAGGACTTGCCCCATTGCGACAGGCTAAGGGAGTTAAACCTGTTTAGTCTTGAGAAGAACAAACTGCATTGGGACCTAATCCAGGTATTCAAAATTTAGGCATTGATAAAGTAGAGCTGAATGAGCTCTTTTCACTAAATGGCAAATCACACCAGTGGAAATTCAGGGGAAGTGCATTTAAGAATTAAGTCAGGAAGCACTTCTTCATGCAACGAGTTGTGAGAATGTGGAACAATTTACCAAGACATGTGGTTGAAGCAGAAACCTAGATATCCTTTAAAAAGTGCCTAGATGGGATGCTGGGACTGTTTAGCTATTAGCTAAACAAATGAGCCTGATAAACTGAATGATTATCTTGCATTTGCCAAATTTCTTAAGTACCCTTTCATTTGCTGGTTGTTTAAGATACTTAGGATACTTTTAACATTTTATATTTGGCTATCACACTGGCAGTGCATAACTAGAAGTAACAATTGAGTAACTCCAGGCAGCCAAAGAAAGACAAATCATTACAATCTTTTTGATAATCAGCAAGTATCCTAAAGTGTTGCTCTGTGATGTAACAATTGACTAAGAGATGTATCAGCAGCATATGTATGAAGTTTTTTCCTTAAAAATGGATCACACTTGTATTTTATTGCCTTTTTGTCATTGTACATGATTGCTATTTGTTACTTTGTACTTCAAAGCAGCTGTCTGTTCTGAAAATTTTCTTTTTTTAACAAAAGGAATAACCCATATTTTGGACTGAGCTCTCTACGTAGGCCACTCTGGAAAATACACGTGGAGTTATACCTTTTTTGCAACAGTTAAGAAGAATTAATTTTTACAGATATTTCAATGAGAAAGACAGAATTATATTCCTCAAACAAGGTATAGTGCAAAAGCAGGTAAGCCGAAGTACAAAAAGTTAACCCAAAATCAGGACAGAGAAAGCAATGGTAAGTGCTAGCAAATGTGAGGATATTAGAGGTTAGAAATGACAGCCAATGTACTCAAGGCTCAAATCCAACCATTGCATTCTGCTAATGTACTCTCATTCATACTGAATACCAGACACCTCACAGCAGCCAAATATGTTGGGAAAACAAAGCATCACAGTTTTCAGTGAAAGAAAAGTCATAGATGCTATGAAGCATCTGCCTTTAGCACTTTTGAAAATATTGTCTGTTTTAGAGTGTTTGATCAATGGGACACTCCACCTATTTATGTAAGGATTCATTTTTAACAATTTCATACATTTCCATAAACTTTTGAAAGAGTACACAAACCCTCAACTATTTGTTAACCTAGGTTAACCTGTCCATAGTAAATAAGACACAATGAGAAATGTGATGAGTCACTGAGAGACCAAAAAAGAATCACTAAGTGTATATAAAGTAATAACAATTATATTTACCAAAAAAAATACAAAAAAATTCCACAGCAAAATGTATTTATATATATATACTGTATATATATATATATACACAGTAATCCCTCCTCGATCGCGGGGGTTGCGTTCCAGAACCCCCGCAATAGATGAAAATCCGCGAAGTAGAAACCATATGTTTGTGTAGTTATTTTTATATATTTTAAGCCCTTATAAACTCTCCCACACTGTTAACATTATTAGAGCCCTCTAGACATGAAATAACACCCTTTAGTCAAAAGTTTAAACGGTGCTCCATGACAAGACAGTGTGACGATGTGGGTTCTGGCTCCACGCTCCCATGGCTGTTTAGGAACCCTTGAACCCAACACCGTCGATAATGAAACCGAGTGAGCTAGTCAGTGAAGGCAATAATTGAGCATCTGAGCAAGGGGATGGTTAAAAGTGAAACAGTGCTTTTATTAAAACTGTCCATCAAAACAAAACAGTGTTCATAAAGTGCAGTTCTTCAATAAATAAATACTTTAAGATGAAAAGAAAGGGAGATTCAAAACCATTAGAAAAAGTCTTCTTAAAAACAACGAGGTTTAAAACAATCAGGAAGCTGTCTTTAAAAACAAATAAACCTGGTGCCTTCGTTTAAAACTAGCGTCCCACTTGCTTCACCCATCAGGGCCACGCAACAAGGGAGACGCTCACTCTGCAGCTGACCTTCTTCCTACTACTGCTACTGCCAGTCGCCTTCCCGATCCTTGGCTCCGGTCGGCTCCCACCTGACAGTGACTTGGGAATCCCATAATGGCCAAGGCGCTCACATTCGGGACACTGCATCCCAAGTCCCGACTCCCGCTACCGACTGCGGAGAGTCCTGCACCTTCCCGGTCACTCCCGCCCTGCCACAAACTTCTGCGGGCGTGACCACAACCACTTCTTCCAGGTGTTGGCCAAACACCTTCAGCCGCCTGCGAGCGTTTGCTTGCCTCCTTCCTACTGCACCGATTTGCTCGCATTCTTTCTCTCCTTCCTGCTTCCAACCTCCATTTCCTTCTCTCTACTCTCTCTCGTTCTTTCCCCCAATCTCAGCCGCCTCGCGCTTTTTAAAATGACGCGGGCCACAGCAGCTGCAGCATTAGCCATGGGACAATCACGAATGTGGGCAGTTCCTCACCTGTGCACACCCTACGGATCGCCCCACAGCTCACTATGGCCCAACGACTCCTCGCTAAGCCGCGAGCGCGTCGATTATTTATTTAAAAATGGCCTTTACTCAGTAATGAAACCGAGTGAGCTAGTCAGTGAAGGCAATAATTGAGCATCTGAGCAAGGGGATGGTTAAAAGTGAAACAGTGCTTTTATTAAAAGAAACAATCAAAACAAAAACAGTGTTCCAATAAATAGTGCAGTTCATTCAATAAATAATCCAATAAAAGAACGTGGAGGTTAAAATCAATAAATAGAAAAAACAATCCTTTCAAACGAGAGGTTAAAAATCTTCTTTAGTAAGCAGTCTTAAAACAACAAACAAACTCGGTGCTTCTTTTAACATGTGACTCCCCTGCATCTCCCTGTCCAGGCTTCGCGACAGAGGAGTCACACTCTCTATGCAGCTGCCCTCCTACAACACACACTCGAGACTGGAGACCTCCCGATCCCTGGCTCCGGTATGGCACTCATCCCAGCGTCGGAGAACTTGGTTTCCACCAACAGCCAGGTCGCCCACGTTGGGGATTCCAACCACCAAGTCTCCCGACTTCCGCTGCCTTTCCGCGGCCTCTTTGCGGCCAGTCGCCTTCCCTTGGTCACTCCCGCTACATAATCGCTCAGCGGGAGCGACATCCAACTGAAACACCTTCCTTACAGCTGCCCTAGAGCGCTCGATCGCGCACTCACCACACGCACGCACTGCGTGTCTGTCTCTCCTGCACCGCATGCTTCCTCGCTCCCTGTAACCTCCGTCCTCTTTTCCTTTCTTTCCTTTTCCTTTTCATCCTCCCCACAACCGACTCGCGCTTTTTAAAATGACGCGGGCCACAGCAGCTGCAGCATTAGCCATGGGACAGTTACGAATGTGGGCAGTTCCTCACCTGTGCACTCGGTGAGAAACGCCCACACCCTACGGATCGCCCCACGGCTCACTATGGCCCAACGACTCCTCGCTAAGCCGCGAGCGCGTCGATTATTTATTTAAAAATGGCCTTTACTCAGTGAGCTGTGGACCCGCTATACCACAGACAGAGATGACAGTTCTTTCTCACAATTAAAAGAATGCAAATAGATCTTCTTCTCTTCAGGAGCAGAGAATTTCAGAGAGAGAGAGAGAGCGCTCGCAAAGAAAAAGCAAACAATCAAAAAATCAATACGTGTGCTTTTAAGTTTGCCACGGCATATTTTAGAGGAGCGTCTGTATCTTCTAAGCAAACAGCCTCTGTGCAAACAGCCCCTCTGTTCACATCTCCTCCGTCAGGCGCAGAGAACGTCAGAGAGAGAGAGAGCGAGATGAAAGCAAACCATCAAAAAATCAATAAGTGTGCTTTTGGAAGCACCGCAATAAAGCGGCATTTCTTAGAGGTGCGTCCGTATCCACTAGGCAAACAGCTTCTGTGCAAACAGCACCTCTGCTCACAGCCCCTCCGTCAGGTGCAGAGAATGTCAGAGAGGTTGAGATAGAGGCAGAGACAAGCAAACAATCAAGCTCCGTGCGGGATGCATATCTTATATCACTGAGGAGTTTTAGTTAATATGTAATACATGCTCTGATTGGGTAGCTTCTAAGCTTGTATGAAATCAACAGGGCAAACAAACTGAGGAAGCGTGTAGCATAAATTAAAAGACCCATTGTCCGCAGAAATCCGCAAACCAGCGAAAAATACGTGATATATATTTAGATGTGCTTACATTTAAAATCCGCGATAGAGTAAAGCCGCGATATAGCGAGGGATTACTGTATACTGCAGTGGGCTGGTGCCCTGCCCGGGGTTTGTTTCCTGCCTTGCAGCCTGTGTTGGCTTGGATTGGCTCCAGTAGACCTCAGTGACCCTGTAGTTGGGATGCAGCGGGTAGGATAAAGGATGGATATATGTATATATACAGTAATCCCTCCTCGATCGCGGGGGTTGCATTTCAGAACCCCCCGCGATAGATGAAATTCTGCGAAGTAGAAACCTTATGTTTGTATGGTTATTTTTATATATTTTAAGCCCTTATAAACTCTCCCACACTGTTAACATTATTAGAGCCCTCTAGACATGAAATAACACCCTTTAGTCAAAAGTTTAAACTGTGCTCCATGACAAGACAGAGATGACAGATCTTTTTCACAATTAAAAGAATGCAAACATATCTTCTCTTCAAAGGAGCGCCATCAGGAGCAGACAATGTCAGAGAGAGCGAGATAAAAGCAAGCAATCAAAAAATCAATACGTATTTTTAAATATGCCGAAGCTCCGCGATAAAGCGACATTTTGTAGAGGAGCGTCCGTATCCTCTATGCAAACAGCCTCTGTGCAAACAGTCCCTCTGCTCACACCCCCTCCGTCAGGCACAGAGAATGTCAGAGAGGGTGAGAGACCGAGAAAAGCAAACAATGAAGCACCGCGCGGGAAGCATTTCTTATATCATTGAGTTTTAGTTAATATGTAATACATGCTCTGATTGGATAGCTTCTAAGCCATCCGCCAATAGCATCCCTTGTATGAAATCAACTGGGCAAACAAACTGAGGAAGCATGTACCATAAATTAAAAGACCCATTGTCCAGAAATCCAAAACCAGCGAAAAATCTGTGATATATATTTAGATATGCTTACATTTAAAATCCGCGATAGAGTGAAGCTGCGAAAGTCGAAGCACGATATAGCGAGGATTTATATATATATATATATATATATATATATATATTGTGGCATGCGGGGCTGGGGGTGGTACCCAGCTGGGAAGCCCAAGAGGACCGGAGGAGGGCTCACGCCTCCTCCAGACCACAAGGGGGCGACTGCCCTGGTTGCTGTGGGGACCACGGGTACAGAGCTTTGAAGCTCAACCTTGTAGGGGCCTGTGGTCACCACCAGGGGACGCCACAATGCCTGGAGAGCCCTGGACCTCAGCACTTCCGCCACACCAGGAAGTGCTGGGGGGAAGTGGAGCAGGGACACCCGGAGTGCTTCCGGGGATGCAGCCGGCACTACTGCCACACTGGGGCGTGTCGGTGGAAGATTGCCGGAACACACCTGGAGCGCATCCAGGGGACTATAAAAGGGGCCGCCTCCCTTCATTAAGAGGTGTAGTCGGGTGGAAGAGGACAAGGTCTGGAGGAGAGAGAAGAAGGCGGCCTGAAGAAGAGGCATAGTGTGGTGCTGGCCTGGACTTTGAAGGAGACTGTGGGTTGTGTGGCACTTATCATTTTAAATATAGTTGTAAATAAACATGTGGTGGTGAATTTACCATGTCTTCCTGTCTGTGTCTGAGGCTTGTTCCACCATATACAGTATATATATAAAAACACCCAGCTGGTATTGGTTTGCCTCATGTTTCATCAGATACAAAGAATAGCTAAAAAACTTGACCATAGCAGTCCTTCCTAATACTCCATATCCAATGATCTTGGGGCAAGACTGATCTAAAATTAAAATCTGTTTACCACCGACCACTCTGAAGCTGTTGCATGTCCCATGGACTTTCTGGCGACAGAACTGCAAATTAGCACATGCCCACCTCCTAGGAGGCCATTTGGGCACTGAAAACTTTTGGAGCAGATTAATATCAGATTTAGTTGGCCAGAAATTAATTAGGAGGTTCATCGCTTTTGTATAATCTGTCCAGAGTGTCAATTACGTCAAATTCCTAGGAGGGACTGTGTTCCTCTAGTTCCCATTCCCCTGATTGATGTCCTGTTTGAAAGAATTAGAGTTGATTTAATAGGACCCCTTGAAGCCTCAGCTAGAAGATACAAATAAATCTTAGTCCTCATTAATTATGCTACCCAATATCCTGAAGCTGTTCCTTTTCACTCAGCCACTTCTAAAGCCAACGCACGGGAATTGGTAGGGGTCTTTGCGCAAAATGGCATCCCTAAAGAAGTTCTTTTGGACCAAGGGACGCCTTTTACCTCAGAGACATTCAGGGAAATGGCCAAATTACTTATGATAAAACATTTAAAGACTGCAGTGTATCATCATCAAACTGATGGTCTAGTAGAGAGGTTTAATCAGACTCTCATGCAAATGCTTCGTAAGGTGGTCAGTTACACCAGGAGGAACTGAGATCAGTTCCTCCTCCTCATCCTTTTTGCCTATCGGGAAGTCCCACTAGAGTCATCAGGTTTCTCCCCTTTTGAATTATTATATGGACAACAACCCCAAGGCATATTGGATATCATAAAAGAAGGGTGGGAGGAAGAGGCATTCCCCTCCACAAATATATTAGAATATATCACACAATTACATGATAGACTCAGATAGATTCATCCTATTTAAAAACATCACATGGAAGAAGCTTAAGCAGCACTGCACGATCGGGGCACTGTGGGAGTACCACCCAGGAGATCGTGTCATGGTCCTGAATCCTACCTCCAAATTACTGGCCCATTGGCAAGGCCCTTATGAAATTAAGGAGAGGAAAGGGCTTGTTGATTATTTGGTGAAACAACCCAAATGTCGACCGAGCAAGAAGGTTTACCATGTCAACCTGCTGAAACTGTGGTAGGATAGGGAACCTGCTCACTCTTTGCTCACAAAAATAACCTTAACTTCGGACTCAATTTGAGCCCCAAACAATGACAGGAACTTCAATCACTTATCCTGTCTGTTTCTGAGGTGGCGAGTAAAAAACCTGGACAGACCTCTCTGATTGCTAACAATATTGTGACAGAGCCTGAGGTTATAGTTCGAGAACGCCCATATTGACTTCCCGAGGCAAAAAGAGTTGAAGTGGAACTTGAGATGAAACGTTTGCTGGAGCTAGGAGTAATAGAGGAAAGTCATAGTACCTGGTCCAGTCCTATCGTCTTGGTCACTACGCCCAAGAGGAGTTGGAGGTTTTGCAGTGACTTCCATCGGCTTAATCAAGTCTCACAATTTGACACCTATCCGATGCCCCGAGTGGACAACCTCCTTGAGAGGCTGAGGCAGGCTGAATACTTGACGACCCTTGACATAACTAAGGGGTAGTGGAATTTTCCTTTAATGGACTCTGCAAAGGCCAAGACAGTATTTAGCACCCCTAGCAGGCACTGGCAGTATTGTGTCCTTCCATTTGGGTTACATGGGGCACCAGCAACCTTCCAGCATCTGGTGGATAAAGTGCTCCATCTTCGTAACTCATATAGTGCTGCCTATCTGAATGACGTGGTCATCTAGTCCAGCACATGGACGGAACACCTACAGCAGGTCCAAGATTTATGGCGGGCACTAGTTAAGGCCGGACTTAAAATTAATCTAAAGAAGTGTTTCTTTGGATTAAACAAAGCCAATTATTTAGGCTACCTGGTAGGTCGGGTTACAGTGTGGCACAATGTTCCAAAATTGATGCCACAATGAAATGGCCCCTTTTGAAGACCAAGCGGGAAGTTCAAGCCTTTCTCAGCTTAGTGGGATACAACCACTGGTTCGTCTCCCTATTTTCTGAGAGAGCTGTGTCCTTGACTGATTTGACAAAGAAGAGGCCCCCAAACAATGTGGTATGGAAGCTGCATTTAATGACTTAAAACAGGCCCTTATATCAGCACCTGTCTAGAAAGCTAATATTTTTTTTTACCTTTCATCCTTCATGTTGACATTTCGGACATAGGTCTAGGTGCAGTGCTGAGGCAAAGCGTTGATGGAATGGGAAAACAGGTATGTGGTGGTGGAGCGGGAGGTCTTGGCAATTAAATGGGTAATTACACAGCTGATGTACTACCTCCTGGGCTACAAGTTCACCCTTGCTATAGACCATGCACCTCTACAGTGGATGACCTTACACAAGGAATCAAACTGGCGTGTCACATGGTGGTTTCTTGACCTTATAAGTTCTCACTCACTCATCAGGAGTTTGGCTTTCTCAACGCCAACACCGATACTCTTTCTCTGGCTCGTGAACTGTCGGTCAGGAACGCCCAATCCAATGGGTCTGGGCAGAGGTGGAGCGGTGTGTCGCACATGTACGCATGGGAGACAACTAAAGGGCTCGAATGAGGAGAATTCCATGCCAAACCAGAGGGTGCATTAACCCTTTCTCTTCTCCTGCAGACCATTCTGGGGTTAGTCTGATGACGTCACTTCCAGTTCCGACCCCAATGATACTACTTCTAGTTCTGGCCCTGGTTATGCCACTTCTGGTTCCAGCCTCAGACATCACTTCCTCTGCCTCTCCTTAAATATCACTATTTTCTACTTGTGCATCAGTTCCATTTTGAACTCCATAATACCAGATTCTTTTCTGTGTTGCACCGATCTACAATATACAAGGTGGCTCCTTGGTGTTCTTGTTGTCATACTAAATATATATATATATATATATATATATACGAGGTATGTCTATTAAATAATGAGACTGTGATTCCACCTAGTAAACAAATCAGTCAGAACCGGTTATAACTGCATGCATGGTGACCTTGAACATGTCTGAACCTGCATGACAAGCAGCAACACTATGACGTTCAGTTGATTGTAAGTTGCCATTTCGTTTGGTTATGTTTTCTGTAGTGTGCTGAAAAAATGGTAAGTTTAAAAGTTGAACAACGTGTGAATTTTTAATTTTTAGTAAAATTGCACAAAATACCAACAGAATGTTTTCAAATGCTTACTACAGCTTATGGGAATGATTGCCTGTCTCATGCACATGTTTTTGAGTGGCACAAAAGATTCAGCAAGGGATGTGAGAATGTCGAAGATGATGAATGCCCTGGATGACCTTGCACTTCAACTGTGGGAAAATGGTTTCATCCCTCACCAGGACAATACGCCTGCTCACACAGCACTTTCTGTAAAGCAGTTTTTGACCGACAAGCAAATTACTACACTTGAACATCCTCCATATTTGCCCAATTTAGCACTGTGCGACTTTTATCTTCTCCCAAAAAATAAATCAGTGCTTAAAGGGACACATTTTGAGTCCATTGATGTTGTAAATAAGAAAACGGCGGATGTGTTAAAACAGCTGACAGAAATTGATTTGCTCCATGCCTTCGACCAGTGGAAAACAAGACTGCAGCAATGTATTAGTGCAAATTGGGAGTATAGTGAAGGATAAGCATTAAATTTGTAATACATATAAATAAAGGTGAGTTATTCAATCAGTCTCGTTATTTAATAGACACACCTCGTATATATATATATATATATATTGTCACACACATGCACTTGGGAGGCGTTCTAAAGGTTTAAAGAGGGTAAGACGTGGAGTCAGGGGTTGATGAAGTGCACTAATGTCTTTTCTACCTCTCCTACAAATTGCCAGAGAGGAAGCCCAGCTAAATCACTTCCAGCTCCCGCACTCCCTTCCTGATCACGCTTTCCTGCTGACCTCACTTCTGCCAAACTCCCTCCTGGAACCGCCTCTTCCTCCCCACCGTCTATAAAACCTAACCACCTCACCTTGCTAGTCAGTCCCGTTTTGGACTCCATACTAGACACTACTCTGTCTTTTTTTTCAGTTTAAGCAATTGTGTTTACAATATACAGTGGAACCTTGGGTCACGACCATAATTCACTCCAAAACTCTGGTCGCAACCCAATTTGGTCGTGACCCGAAGTAATTTCCCCCATAGGATTTTATGTAAATACAATTAATCTGTGCTGGACCGTACAAGCTGTATGTAAATATATATTTTTTAAAGATTTTAAAGCAAAAAAATAGTTAATTATACCATAGAATGCACAGTGTAATAGTAAACTAAATGTAAAAACATTGAATAACATTGAGAAAACCTTGAACAGAGAAAGCTAACATTGCAAGAGTTCACGCTATAGCCTTACGAAATGCTCGCTGTAAACACTTTTTTTAAATGCGTTTTAAGCACAGGGAAAAAAATTTACATTTGAAAAATCCGTAATTTATACAAAAACTAACCATAAATATCCAAGAAAACTAACCTTGTGTGAGTCGAGTTCTGGCATGAAGGAAGTGAGGAGGAACTGGGTGGAGAGGAGATTACAGTTTTGAGGTAAAGTCCCTCTGCGCGATGCACGTCTGACTGAGAACAATGTACTGTACAGGAAGAGACTGAACTTGTGCGTAAATCACCGGCGCGTACAAACCGGAAGAGAAACGAAATAGAGCACAAAGAGATCACAGTGAATGCACAGGGAGAGACTGAACACGTGCAGAAATCATCAGCGCATTCGAACCGGAAGGAAAACTGGCTTGTTTGTTAACCGAGTGTGTGGTCGTGAACAGATGCAAAAGTTTGGCGAACTTTTTGGTTGTAACCCAATTTCTACATGTTCAGAGATGTTCGTGACCACTGTACAGGGCTGATCCCCAAACCTTTTTTCTATGTGTCTCTCTTTCTTACAATATACTGTATGTATATAAACTCTACCAGTCAAAAGTTTTACAACACTTTTTCTAGCTTTTCTTCAAATCTAATCGGTTGAAATGCAATGATTTACCTAAAATGAAAAGATAAGAAGTAAACTGCCAGAGGTTTAAATTTAAAATGTAGGATTAACAAAAACTGAAAAAAGGGAATATCAAAATATTACAAATGGGTTAACTAATAGGTTATAACAAACAGATTCCGATTTCTGCAATAATTAAACTAAATTAAGCCTTGCAAATTGAACTTCTGTTGTTTACTTAAAAACCCTCTGTTTCTCTTAAAGCAGAGTTGAAACAGGCTGTGTTACTACACCCTCTAAAGTACTACTTGGACAATAATAAACTGTAAAATGTTGTAAATTCCAATGACAATGGCAATTAACAAATAAAAGGAGACAGAGCATTATTATCTTTAGATGTGTAGGCCTTTTGTTAAGAGAAATTGCAAAAAAAAATCAGTGCCAGTGAGTACGATGTCCTACACAATCCAAAGACAATTGGAAACTGGAAAAAACTCTGATAGTAGGAGATATGGCAAACCCAAAGTCACAACCCAATCAGAAAACTTTCTGAAGGTCACCAGCAGCAGTGGTAGGTACCTCACAGCCGTACAGCTTCAAGCTTAACAGTGGTCAAAAAAGGGAAATTTCAGTTTTTACTGTGAAGAGGAGATATTGTGCTGCAGGTTTGACATAGTGAGTGGTAGTAAGAAAGACATTCCTTAAAGGACAAAATAGAATCTTGAAATACAGGCTATGGACTACTGCAGAATGGAAGAAAGTCTTGTGGACCAATGAATCAAAATTTAAAATCTTTGGTTCATCATGCTGGGTGTTTGTAAGCCATAGAGCGGTTGAAAGGATGATTCCTCAGTGTTTGACAGCAACTGTCAGAGAATTGTGGTCTGGGGTTCTTTTGCTGGAGGCAGAGTTGGTGTCTTGCACAGAATGACTGGAAATTCTGAATCAAAAGGGTTATCACAGTTTGCCTGTTATATCAGCAAAAGGTGGCTACTTTGATTAATCAAAAATATGAATAAAATTTTGTACACTTAATTATTCTTTGACTTATTTTTTTATTTGCCATTGTTTATTTGTTCTATTCCTTGATTTTATGAAACATTAAGACAGGAAACTGTGCATTTCCATTAAAAACTGAAACAACTGTGGTGCTCAAAAAGTTTGACCGGTAGTGTATATATATATATATATATATATATATATATATATATATATATATATATATATATATATATATTGTGACCGCTGCTGCAGGGGGAAGCGGCAGCCCTTCAGAAACCCCCTCTTAAACAGTTTGTCAATGGTAAACAAACACACTCTTACAGTTCCTCTTTGCGGGATCCGCTGGCTTGCTGGCTTGCCGCATGACGTGTTCCTGACATGGGACTTCGAACGTTTAAAAGACAGAGCCGTGGCCATCCTGAGCTGTCTCTCTCCTGTCTCTCTTCCTCCAGACTTTCTCTGCTCTGGCCGCTGCTACCGGGCTGCTGTACCCCTATGATGAAGAACTTAACAGTGTCATCTCCAGACAGAGGAGTAGCTTCAGTGACAGACTTTTGTCACTGTCCTGTTCCACTGACAGACTAAAGAGATCGTTCCTCCCCGACACTATGCGACTCTTCAATTCCACCCGGGAGTAAATGCGAACATTAATTTTATTTTAATTCTTTTCATTTTTATTACTATTTAATTTAATATTGTTTCTTTGTATCAGTATACTGCTGCTGGATTATGTGAATTTCCCCTTGGGATTAATAAAGTATCTATCTATCTATCTATCTATCTATCTATCTATCTATCTATCTATCTATCTATCTATCTAAGACTTTGTGTTCTTTTGAACATTAGTCGGGGCTGATGTGTCAATTTTGACAGCTGTTCTTTGTGAGGCTGGATCGTCTCTGAAAGAGACTTGTGTTTGTATCTGCCTGATCAGCAATAAAGTTTCTACTCCTTAGAAAACCTTCTGTACTCTCCTGTGCAACTTTGTGACCCAAGTTCAACAATATATCTATATATTTACAAGCACAAATGAAAATAACTGTACAAGCATGAATGTCCTTCTTTAAATAATACTTACTGTTGTATTCTATAACACCGTCATCACTAGTGAAGAGCAAAATAAAAACCTTTGATTTCCATACAATTTTGTAAAACTCAAACTAAAATTTGTTTCACAGGTAATTTTGCTGCTAAAAAACACAAAACTGAATCAAGAATTTCTTTGGAGTTTTAAAGGTTTTTTTTATTATTTTGAGTGGAAAACAAAGAATGCTACTCGCAAAACCCTTGTTTACACGTCCATGTTAATTTTTATTATTTCTGAAGCTTTTTAAAGCATGTAATCCATCCCACACCAGTAAAATCAATTATATTTATGTGTTTCATTCTCATCATAGCAGAGAAGTGTTGTGCTGCATTTTTTTTTGTTATTGAATTCCTATTGCTGGGCTATCCCTAAGAGATAGGGTGTGATAAGGAGACATCCAGGAAAGGCTTTGAGAAGCACCACTAACCCTCAGTATCGAGTGGTGCCAGTTGAGTTGGTTTGGGCATCTGGTACGAATGTCTCCTGAAAGGCTTCCTGAGGAGATTTTATGGGCATGACCTACTCAGAGAATACCCCTGGGAAGAATCAGGGCTTGCTGAATGGATTATATCTCCCAGATGGCCTAGGAATGTTTTAATTGGCCAAAATAAGACAAAGTAATGTAATTTACATTCAAATATACATAAATCAGGTGGCCAAAAAAGAAAGCAATTGAATATAACAATATAATAAGCAGAAACAATAATAAGGAAACACATCCACCCACCTACTCTGAAAAGTGACAAACAGAGAACTTGTTTTTCAAGTGAAGGGTCACATAGGATGAGCAGTTGACCCAGGTTGCTGAAATTTCAAAATGTAAAAGATTATAGAGAGAAGATTTCTAAGTGAGGGGAGAACACAGTTCAGGATGTTTCAGCGTGAATGTAACAGCAGTTTTGCTACCATCAAAACCAACATTCTAAGCTTTTTTACTGGAGAGAAGACAGAGATAAAAAGAAAAAAAATCTGTCTCATTTAGGGGTTGGTTGTCGGATATGACAGAGAAGAAGTAAAAAGAGAGAGTCAGCAATATAGGACCAAAAAAAGCCATAGGAGGACAATCATGTAGAGGAAGAATCCAAAAGCACTAGTGGAATATTGGATAAGGGGCTAGGTCCTTTAGGTGACAAGTTCATGGGATAGGATGTAATTGTTACACAATTTTAAATTGCGTTTTAAGAATGTATTAATATTTTGGAAAATGGAGTTCCATCTCAATGACATAAGAGTGTTTTTCAAAAACGTAACATGTTGCATATACTCCAAATTAAAACACATAATTGTAAACATTATTGTGTTTTTTTCCATAGAGTTAGGGCCCATCTTAGTAAGCTAATGTTTAATGTTAAATTCTTTTAGTGTTTGCTTACTTTCTGTTTAATGTCATGTTCTCATAGTTACTAGAATATGGTATAGCAACTTATAACAAGGTGCAAAGTGCAATAGAAAGAATGCCATACATAGACAATACAACTATATACAATAACAGTATAGTGTGAAAGTGATAAACCTTCCAGAAAATTGTACAGAAACAATTTGCAGCATTGAGTTAGTGATAAGTATAAGTTTATCAAAGCACATAACAGTACAACAGTGTGCCTGTTGTATCTATAAACAATATAAAGATAAAATGCAGGTGCTGTTGAAAATGTCCAAAGTGTCGTAAGTATATAAAGCATAAAATAAGGTAGCACAATGGACAGGCACTGGTTAAACAAGAACTAGATGTTTTTGTGCATTCAGAATTTTGATACCCTGTGGTATGAAACTGTTACTCAGTCTTGCAGAAATAGAGAAGAAACTTCGATAACCACTTGCAAGAAGGTAGAAGAGAGAAGAGTCCATGTAATGGGAGGGAAAGGTCTTTCTCAATGTTACCGGCTCTGTTATAGCAGCAGGTTGCGTAAATGTCTTTCAGGGAAGGTAGAGGGACACCGATAACCTTTATAGTCGCTTTTATTATCTGCTGTAATGCGATGCCTTCTTAAACATTACAGTTCCTGTACCACAGAGTGATGCAGTTAGAGAGCAGACTTTCAGTGGTACACCTATAAAATATGGTGAGGATTGGTGAGGTGAGGCTTGCTCTTCAGTCTTTGCAAAGAGTGCAGATGCCACTGAGCCTTCTTGGCTATGAAGGGAGAGTTGAGGGATGAAGAAAGGTCATCCGTAATATGGACTCCCAGGAACTTTGTGTTTTTGATCCTCTCATTAACAATTGTTTGCTCATCACAAATCTCAGCTATGTTTGAAATATCACTGTTTAGCTGTCTTTGCAACTTAAAGAGTTAATAAACGTCATGAAATAAGAAACTTACCTGTTGGCCACAAAATAAACACAGTCTCCAAATTAAGCACCTTCCATCTTCACTTTCCTTTTAATCACACTAATCACCTGTCTTTTTTGTCATCATTATCCAAATTCAATTGAGATATGCAGTATTTGTTAGTACAAAAACCTGATAAAAATGTATCTTCATCTTTTCCAGAAACACTTTCCTTATGTATATCACATGGTGTGCTGGGGAGGCAGCATAAAGAAGAGGGACGCCTCATGCCTGGACAAACTGGTGAGGAAGGCAGGCTCTATTGTAGGCACAGAGCTGGACAGTTTGACATCAGTGGCAGGGAGACAGGCGCTGAGCAGGCTCCTGTCAATAATGGAAAATCCACTGCATCCACTGAACAGGATCATCTCCAGACAAAGGAGCAGCTACAGCGACAGACTGCTGTCACTGTCCTGGTCCACTGAAAGACTGAGGAGATCATTCCTCCCCCACACTAGGCAACTCTTCAATTCCACCCAGGGGGGTAAACGTTAATATTTTACAAAATTATTGTCTGTCTGTTATACCTTTAATTTTATCACACTTTAATTTAATATTGTTCTTTATCAGTATGCTGCTGCTGGAGTATGTGAATTTCCCCTTGGGATTAACAAAGTATCTATCTATCTATCTATCTATCTATCTATCTATCTATCTATCTATCTATCTATCTATCTATCTATCTATCTATCTATCTATCTATCTAATAATTATTACAGATTTACATACAAAAAGCTTAGCAGCACTGATAATACTAATGTTTTGACAGATAGATAAAATTATGTAGCTCAGATAGAAGCTTTCACACACACTGCCATCTTGAACACTGTATTCTATAGGAAGACTTCAATAATAGAACTTACCTGTTCCCTGTATTCTTCTGGCTAATTCATTGGTAAACAGGATGTTGTGAAGCTTGGTGTGGTTGTAGACAGTGTCCATACTATAGCTGAGATTTTCCCCACGATAGTGTGAAAAGTCCACCACACCTTGTTTGTGATTGACTGAAGACACATTAACAATCCGGGCAGGGGCTGAGCGCTTAATGAGGTCTGCTCCAAATGAGACAGAAAAATCAATGTCAGGCCAGACAGCTCTAGTGCTTTCAGAGGTTTAGATAGATAGATAGATAGATAGATAGATAGATAGATAGATAGATAGATAGATAGATAGATAGATAGATAGATAGATAGATAGATAGATAGATAGAACTTTATTTACATCCCTCAAGTTAATATTATGGTTTCTAGAATGTGGGACACTAAACAGAATAACATGTCAGTCTATTACAGGCTATGTTCACATGAGGTTACCAAAAAAAATTATGTCTTTGGCATGTGACAAATTAACCTGAATAAACTACAATATCCCGAAAAATGTAAATTTCGGATTCATGTTTCTGTAGCTGTGGGGTTTACTTTTGCACCATGATGTAATCTAGCTTCAGTAATGGCCTTCTTTAAATAAATGATCTAATTCAATATCTTACACAGTTCATTTATCTACTGGGTTGAACAGACTCCTCTCATTGTTTTCAAATTTCTTATGTTGTAATGAACTAACATCACGTGATTTCCCAAATCTTGATGAACTGCAGGAAACTGGTATCAAAATACCAAAGAGGAAAATCGTGGACTGTAAGACATCAAAAGCTGAAAAGTGAATTTTTTGCTGAAATGACACAGTGATATGAATTGTGATGAATTGAACAACCAAGTTTTGTTTCATATAAAGTTTTGTGAAATTGCCCTTAAAATGTTTGCAATTTGCAAAAAACACGATTCATTACAATTTTAAGTTTTTTAGGGGGGAAATTCAGGGAATATTGTTTCCTAAGGATTATTTTGCAACTGAAACTGCTGTCTACTTCTTCTGCCGCCTTTCATGATTTCTACCATAAGGCTCAATACTGAACTGCCTGCCTGTACATTTTTCACTGCTGGTTCAGTTGCACTGCTCTTTTACAGCTAGTGGTAACACTATCTGCACTCACCTTTCCCCACTCCAGAGCCTGATCTTAACCAGGATCCTTCTGAAATATCTTCAATGGCCCAGCATTTCAAAAGTGCTACAAAGTGCTTGCTAGTAAGTGCTGTCTACCCACACCTTCCTTACTACACTTTGCACAAAGCTGGAAAAAAGCTGGCAGAAGAGATGAAAACATACATTCTAATTGCACAAATTTCACGTGTGGTGAAACATTTTTTTCAGATTTTTTTTTGTTTTTTGTTGCAAATTCATTCATGTGTATTTGTACATTACTAGTTAAGAGTTAAGAGAGATTTTCAGATGGTGACTGAAAGGATTATTGTGTTATATAAGTTTATCCGGTGATTTTGACAATGTATATGAAATTGCCAGATACATTTTTTGGTAGAAGATTCTTGGACTATTGATGCATTTTGTAGTTTTTGGTATTGAATTAGCATAGATAGATTGGATAGGATAGATAGAAAGAGGTGCCAGGCAAGAGAAAAAGAGGAAGGCCTAAGAGAAGGTTTATGGATGTGGTGAGAGAGAACATCCAGGTGATGGGTGTAACAGAACAAGATGCAGAGGGCAGAAAGATATGGAAGAAGATGATCCACTGCGGCAACCCCTAACAGAAGCAGCCGAAAGAAGAAGAAGGTATTAAATTAACAGTTTCTTGAATTTATTATTATAGTAATATAATATTTTTTTGTTTATTTAGTGTCTTTCACATGTTCAAAACAGAAAAGAAGCTTTCTTCATCAGACACCTCCTGTAGAATTAGTGTCAAGATTACAGATCCCTGATCTGAGTCATTCTCTTTCCCAATATCTCACCTAGAAGGAGGTTTGTTAGGAGATAAGCTCCAACGTGGTTTGTGGCAAAGCTGACCTCCAGTCCTTCTGAGGTTATTCTCTTGGGTAAACCTGAAACCATAGATCAAATTAATATTTTATAAAGTACCTTGAGGAGCAAGAACTTTCCCAAAGGAAAACAAAAATTGCCAGCATTCCTATCAGAACTGTAAGTTACTTAAATTAATATTACCAGAAGCTCCTGCATTGTTGATCAGGATGTCCAATCTTTTTTCCTCCTCATTAATTTTCTGAGCAAACTCTCGAACTGAGGCCATCAGACTGGTGTCCACAATACGCAAGTGAATATTATTGTTCTGTGATTTCTTCTTAATCTCCTCAAGGGCAGCTTGCCCCCTTTCCTTGCTGCGGCAGGCCAGGATAACCCGAGCACCTCGGCGTGCAAGATCTAAGGCAATATACTTCCCAATACCTTTGAAAAGAAAAGCATGAACATCTCTTTGTAAAAAGTGTGCTAATGAAAATAATGGAAAATACTTTGATGCACTATATTAAAATATTCTGTTAAATATTACCCATCGCAACATTAATAATACTGTTCAACATTTGGATTAAGGTAGGAAACATAATTACATCCTAATCTGTTTCATAATATCCTGCATTTACCAATAAGCACTGAGTTAGCTGAAAAAAAGTAACTCAATTTCTTGGCTAGTCAAGCAATTCCACATAATACAAGAAAACTGTAGTGAATCTGGGTTCTTTACACTCTAGATAGATAGATAGATAGATAGATAGATAGATAGATAGATAGATAGATAGATAGATAGATAGATAGATTGATAGATAGATAGATAGATAGATAGATAGAACTTTAGGTTTTACAAAAGCCCGATAAATAAATATATATTTTAACAAACAACAACATCACCATCAACAAAAATAAACCTGAGATATTAAAAAGAAAGAAAAACTTCCGACTTGGCCAAAGATAAAAACAGCAGTCACAGTCATAGTGAGGCATTATGCAGGCATATTGCTGTTGGTATAAAGGACCCCCAAGTAGTGTTTCTTGACACACTTCTGCTGAATGATTAATTGGCGTAAAGTACTGTGTTAGTGTGTCAGAGAGAGGATGTGCAACATTGTTCATAAAAGCACTCAGTTTTCTTTTAATTACTTCCTTTGTTGCTACCTCCAGGTGGTCCAGAGTGTGTCCAATAGCTGAGCTTGTCCTTTTATGTAGCGTGCTAATTCAGTGGGCCTCTCTTGAAGTGATGTTACCATCCCAGTAAACCACAACGTAGAAAATCACACTGGCCATCACAGAGTTGTAGAAGATGTCTCTGCCCAAATTAAAGGAACACAGTCTCTTAAAAAAACAGCCTGCTCTGCATTGAAGTGGACACCCAAATATTTATAGCATTGTACCACCTCTATCATGTGGTCAGCAACTTAATAGCTTGTATTGCTAGTCAAACTGTCTGTTCCCTGGGAGGAAGGCATCCAGAAAGCCCACTAATGGGCATGGTATAGCAAGCTAACAGCAGAGTGTGGAGGGAAGAGTTGGAGTGGAATGTGAATGCCATGGCTACCTGGGCTTTTTAACAAAATGGTTTCTGAAAGACATTGGAAGGACCTCACCCCAGATAAAAATGGCAAAGAAAAATCTTATGGAGGAGGAAGAGAAAGGAAGTTTCTGGCTGTGGTTACAAACAGATAAAGGCTGTGGAATTATGGGCACCAACTTATCAGCCAACGATATTCTTTAGGGTACCAAACCAGCTACAGGGAGTGGCAGGGAGATGTTCCTAATCACTGCCTTCCAATCTGACCTGAACCAGGCTTACAAGGGCTCCCAGGCTGATGACCCTACAACTGGTTCACATATTTTGTCACTGGCAGAGGTGTGACATGTAGCAATGATTAACAGATTCTAATAATTACCTGCCAATTAATCTGTCAGGGTCATGGGATACCAGTGCCTATCCCAGAAGCAGTAGAAATGGGCAAAAGGAAAATGCAGCCCTTAGCAGGAAAACGGGCCATTTTTAATGTGTATTCATGCACACGGTCATACTTACATTGACACAAGGCTGTTATACTGTAATCAGGATTTCATTCCTGGTTTATTTCTTTTTTTTTTTGTTATTACTTGGTTTATCTTTTTTCGCTATCTTATTTTAACCATATGTTTGTATATTCTATGTCTTATCTTCCTTGAATTTTATGTAAAGAGGCTAGGGGGATGGCCCCTCTGACATGGCAAAAGTGGGACTCCAGGCCTATAAAGGTTTGGGAGAGCCTTTGGATTAGTGCTACCATTAAGAGGTCTGTCATCATCACCCACTATAAGGAGTCTGATTCACTGGCATCAGTGACTGCTTTGGACAAAATTACTTTTAGGGAATGAAAAGCTTCTGTGCAGGTTCTCCATGAAGAATGGGACATCCGGTGCATGATGAATTATAGTTAAATGATAGCTGGTTTTACAGCATGAATAGGTCAAAAAATGGGTAGTCAAAGCAGAACCAGTAAGAAGCCGTCACAGACAAGACATGCATTAATCTCATCACAATGCCCACTTGTTAATTCTATTATAATACATAAAATACGAGCAGAAATTTATTCTGAAGAGGTCAGCGACATTAAACAGCACACTACTGAAATGATGGTAATAAAAACAAATGCTACATTTGAAATATGAAAAAAGCACTCAGTTTCTTTATAAATTTCAAATCAACTTAAAACTATGCATATCTCTCTATTATAAAAAAAATCCTGCAAAGGAAAAGCAGGGCGACAAGACGTGATCATCTCAGAAGACACTTAAAAGACCCACGAGACGCAAACAATATCAAATAAGAGCACGGTCAGCAAAACACTAAGCCGTGTAAAGGCACATAGCACACACAGATCCGATGCTCTCAGCACATACAAAGCGTAAAAGGACAATACGTTGTAGATGAAACATAAACGACTAAGCAAAGAAGAAAGAGCAGCGCGGAGAAAAGAGACCCAAAAGTGTTGGAGAGAAAAAAAGGCAGATAAGAGATTATGAAAGCAGTGGAATTCAAAAGGCTCAAACAAATGATGGCACGATACACATGCAGAGAAAGGTAAAGAATATGAAAGCAGTAAATTTCGAAAGTATTGTAGCGTCCCAGCCAGGTTGAAGCCTTTTTTGTTTTAATTGACTGTTAGGTCCGATTGAGGTAGGGCGGAGTACAGCATGGAAGACTGATAGTGGGGTATTGATTGATGTGGGGGGGGGGTGAGATCCTGGTGATGAGGGGTTGGAGAGGGTGATAGAAAGTTGTGTTTGGGGTTATGGAGTTGGCAATTGTTCAAGTAAAACTTTTGTGACACTTTATTACGTCAGTCGCTACAGTATCAAAAAAAGATAGTAAAGATCGCATTAGCGCAAACAAAAGGAAATTAACCATCAGGACCAGGTGTAATTGAAAAAATAGCAGAACAAAGCAAGGTCAGACATAAAAGGCAAAGAGTAGTCTTTTCGCCTTCGTATCATTCAATGCACAAAATGTAGATTTACACAATAATTGACCATATCCACAACATTTAAAGCAACGACAATTTTTATTTCAAAGAAAACACAGTTCGGTCAGGCGTATATTTATAATCACAGAGAAGCGATCACAATGCGAGCACGCAGAGACACAAAGTGGCAAATAGGACAGCAGCTGTACAGGCTTTAAAATGATCGACGCCCCCTTCACAATGCAAGCAGCGTTATACATCCTAGCGAAAAACAGATTTAACCACACCTGGGGCCAGAAATAAAGGACTAGTATTGTTTTTACAATGTCACGCGAGACAAGGCAGTGAGCCATCATTTAAAACATGTCCACGGACATCTAACCTAGCAGTTGTTGGATTGCTTTTGACAGACACGCATCATGTGCTCCTAGCTCTTAAAACAACGACATGCAACAAGCAGAACAGGCAGCTCGCCAGCAGCAGAAAGACGACAGATGATCCGATGGCATCTCCTTAGCGTGCGTTCAGCCGCCCCACTTCACAACGTGAGCAGCATTATACGTCCTGCGAGAAAGAGATTTAACCACGCCCGGAGAATGGAATAAAGGACAAGTACTGTTTTTACAAAGGTTTTTAAAGTAAAAGTGAAAATAATGCACATGTAACAATTCCCATGAAAATAAAAATCTCTTTAAATTGTATATTCAGTAAACCAAACATGAAGGTGGGAAAGCGAAGTGAGCAGGTGGCGTAGCCCCCTTGTTATTCCTCAATTTTAAGGCCACATTTAAAGTGAATGTTAATCAAAGATTTAGGCACACAATGTGAACAGTGGCAAGGAGGCGGGGGGTTATGTCCCAGGTGCTCTCTGTGTGGAGTTTGGATTCAGGTGGGTTGGCTCTGGTTACCTCTCATAGTCCAAACACATGCAGGTTAGATGAACTGGTGATGCCAAAAGTGTCCTGTGGTGCATGATTACATTTGTATGTGTCACACTGCTATGAGCTGTTGGGATTGTTCCTGCCTGCACTTGTTGCTTGCTAGGGTAGGGTCCACACTTTCAGGGCCAAAACCTGAGGTTAGACAACGGTAGGAGGAGAAGCAAGAAAAGAGTACTGAGTATGTCACCCTACCAGATAATCAAGTAGGCAAGCCTTGTTTAATTAGGCAGCATCTAACATCTAGCATCTAACATAACATAAAAGAACATACATATAAAGTACTGCTTTTGTTACACTGAATCTGTTAAACTGTTGGATGATATATTATCATGTGATCTTCTTTAGCAACTTACATTTTCTAGCATAGAAAAACTCTACATAATTTGTCCAGCTGCTTGGCTCCAGTCAAAATACTTGAAGCTTCCAATTTAATGTTTAATTTGTTTCTTGTACTAAATCAAAAAGCAAAACTTTATTGCTTTGCTGCCTGCATAGAATACCCAGTGGTAATTGGGGCCACTTGGTTGCCAGCGGGGACCTTGTACTTTACTGATAGCAGATGTTTCAGATGGCTGTTTGCCAATTGCATTTCAGTACTTGCATGGGGCCTTTGGGTCAAAGTTGACAACATATTTAAATGAGCCAAACTGATTCCATGTTTAAGTGTGATGTTTATGATTAAGATTGACTGCTGAGTGGGATTAAATCTCAGTGTGTTGGATGGCACAGTGGGTCACATTATATGAAGAGTTTAACTAACAAACCACAAAAGAGGGATGGGAGCTGCAGACAGGCCCCCAGGTTTCAGTATAAAATATTCAAAGAATGAGAACCTAAAGTGCCTTGTTATAGAGTGTGAATGTTGCTATATAAAATAAAAATTGAACCATTTACTACTGTTGTTATTGTATGGCAAAATAGCTGCAAAATATAACATGAAGCTCAAAAATGATGCTCCAATGAAGCCTGATCAGCTTTATGTTGCAGCTGGTTAGGGAAAAAAACAAACAAACTATCAAACAGATCTTCATAGACCTGAGTCAGTGATGCCCTCCATTCATGGAACACAACATTGGTTGAGTTTGAATGATTTGTCCTTTGGATTAATGAAGATTCCTCACTCCAAAGACCTGGAGAAGCACAGGGTTGCCTAATGGCTGCATCACACCGAATAATGGACAGTCCACTCCTTGGGATGACACTTCTCGAAAGCACATGGATAGTGGTCAGTGAGACAGAGCCCTTCACTCTTAACTTTCAAATATATCAGTCACTGTAGAACAATCCACCACTCAATTTTTGTTTTCTGTAGGGAGATTTGAGAGGGAAAAGTAACCACAGTCAATTCCATTGAAGTCTGCAAGGGCCTGATCCCCAATCCAGACAAGTCCAGCTTCCAACACAAATTCTTTAACATGCTTAATATATTTATACTGTATGTTTTCATACATTTTTACCTTTTAAAATGTACTATTTGGTGAAAATTTTAAAATGTGTCACTTTTCCTAGACAACAATTCACTGAGATTTTGATTACATGGCTGCTGCAGTGATTTCGTTTCAAGAATCCTTGTATTCGACTCTTTTAAAAGTGAGTTCAGTGGATCAACATCTGCCTTTGTGTATATGTGTTTTAACCTAAATATGTGTCCAATCAATGTTAGTGCAAAATTACTTCAGCTGTCAGCTGTAGAATGGATGTATTTGGTAAGTTTTTAAGCTTTTCCTCTGTGCCCCATACCGTCCATCGTAAACAATCACAATCACTGAGTCATTTAAGATTTACGTTCATATGAAATTTAAAAAAAATATATATCTTCCCCACTGCTTTAATATCATAACTCTCTTTTGTCATTTTTCTAATAATTCACCTTTTTCTGTGGAGTTTGCTCCCTTACTTGTATCCTAACTTAGACAATTAACAACGAGTTGAGTAGACACAGTGTCAATTGATAAATAATAATGAAAATGTGAGTTTTCTAAATGTATTGGAATGTAGCAAAACATTATGTCCGATAATGTTTATTTTTTTATCTTTAAGTTGATCCATTGTGTTCCCTAGTATCCTTATTCAAGAACTGCACAAAGATACAGTGACCAGTAGCCCTGCATTACACTGTCAACTTAAGAAGCAGACAATGATAACAAGGTAACATATAGCGAAACCCCTTCAGGTGCACCAGCTCCAGCATGTGACTAATCTTCTAGAGTGCGCACTAATCCACAGATGGCCCCCTAGTCATTCTACAGGTGACTCTGAGCCCTGTGTGTAAGGCTCACAACTTTCTGGAATATGTCTGATATTACTGGGCATTTTTGTCAGGATTCAAAAATATTTTGTGGTTTTTCCAATAAGTGGTAAACACACACACACACACACACACAAACACACACACACAAAGAATTAGATGTGCTGAAAAGACATATAAAACCCATCTGCTTGCTTCCTTTCCCACATTCCCAGGTACACAAAGACTTAATTCTTGACACTGACACCAGTAATAATGAAGAAAAGACCATTCTGTCACAGCCTTAATAAGATAATAAAATAAAATAAAATTCATTATCTGGTTTTGATTATGCTTGTTTTTATCAGACAAAAACAAAACCATACAGTTAACCATGTAGTGTAATAAGCTTTCCACAAACATATCCGTATCCATTAAGTCTACAATTCTGTCTGATTGTGACACAAAACTAGACTTCACAGTAGCTCTTTAACCACACCATAATTACTAAAACTGAAAGTAATAGATAATAAAAATCAAATAAAATGTCTTTTGTGAAATAAAAACTAAATTAAAACTAAACTGAATTTCCAAGAAATGTCAGAAAAATACAGAAATACAAACTAATATAAAAAGGCAAAACTATAATAACCTTGATAATCAGTATGCAGCAGTGTAAACGTTCATTAAAAATTATTCAGAGGTGATTTAAATGTGCTAGGAATCAGAACACTGCTTAGGCATAGAAGCTTAAAGGCAGAATTGCCTCAACATGTTGTTGACTTGAATACATTTATACAAATACGAAAGAGTAACATTTATTAATCAGTTTTATTCACCCAAACAAGTTATTACCAAACATTCTCTTTCTCTCTAGCGTATTTTCAAAAAAAAAATTGCTTAGCTTAAGTGCATTCAAGTGTTCAGACCCCTTCATTTTGTTGTGTTGTAGATTTAAATTTTAAATGGATAAATTTTCTATTTTTGCCAAACAATCTACATTCAAAAACCCATAATGACAAAGTGAAAATGTGTTTTCAAAAAGGTTTGCAAATTTATTAAAATTCAAAAACTGAAATTCCTCATTCACACCCTTAAAGTCAGTACTTTGTAGAAGCCCCTTCGGCTGCAGTTACAGCTTCAAGTCTTCTTGTGTAAGTCTCTAGAAACTTCGTACACCTAGGTTACGGCAGCTGGCTCCGTTAGCTTGGATAGGAAGCATCTGTAAACTGCTAATTTCAGGTCTCTCCGCAAATGTTCTAAGGGGTTTAAGTCTGGGATTTGGTTGAGCCATTCAAGAACAGTAAGAGGCTTGTTTTTAAGTCACTCCAGCATTGTCTGGACTGTATGCTTTGGGGCATTATCTTGTTGAAAGCTGAACCATCGCCCTAGTCCAAGGTCATGTGCACTCTGGATCAGGCTTCCTTCAAGAACCTCTCTATATTTGACTGAATTTATCCTTCCCTCTGCCCAGTCTTGCTGTTTTTGCTGCTAATAAGTAACTGCACAGTATCATGCTGCAAACACAACGCTTTATCATAGGGATACCAGAGAATCTTTTTCCCCATACTCTCAAAGTATGGGGTTTTTTAGATGCTATTTGGAAAACTCCAAATGGGCTGTCATATGTGCCTGTTTGGTTGAATACAGCTTATGTAGTCATCCTTCTGAAAGTTTCTCCCATCTCAGCAGAAGACTTCTGAAGTCCTGTTTGAATGACCATTTGGTTTGTGGTAACTTCCCCTGACTAAGGTCCTTCTTTCCCAGTTACTCATGTTGGCCAGAATCCAAATCTAGGAAGAGTTCAAATGGGAACACTGAAAAGCTTTAGGAAAGGTTTTATACCCTTTCCCTTATCTATGCCTCACCACACCTATATCACAGACGTCTACAGAGAACTGCTTGGACTTTTTATTTGTTCTGACATGCAATATCTATTGTGGGACCTTATATACACAGGTGTGTGTTGTTCCAAATGATGTCCATTCAATTCAGTTTGCTACAGATGGACTCTAGTCAAATTCTAGACAAACTCTAGGATAATTGAACAGGATGACATCTGAACACAATTTGGAGTACCACAGCAAAAGGAAATAAGAGATTTCAGTGTTTGATTTTAACGAATTTGGAAACCTTTCTGAAAACATTCTTTCACCTTGTTATTATGGTTTTTTGAGTGTAGATTGATGGGCAAAATTGCAAATTTATACATTTAAAATTAAATCTACGACACAATAAAGTGCAGACAGCAAAGGGGTCTGAATATTTTCTGAATCCACTGTATATTGCATAATTTAGATTTACGCAGATGTTTCCAGCTGTACAGCTCTACCTTTTTTTAATTTCCCTAAAATCTGTCAAATGTTGCATGTAATGATAACAGAAAATGTGTAATGATGAGTGTTTTTTTTGGTATTGTGTATTTGGTAAGAACATACAGGTGGTCAATGTCAGCTGACTTTTTAAAAAATGAAAGGTTTAATATGACAAAAAAATACAATATAGTGTAATCAGTGCTGGTCACATTTACTGTTGTGTGTACAGAGTGCAATACAATTCTTATTGGTTTGCTTGGGAAACACACCTCCAGTTTTTGGTGCAGAAATCTTGCTCCAAAGGTTGTGTGAAATATAACAACACAGAGTAGAAATGGCCTAAAGTAACCTGAGTCTGGGTGCTCCCAGTTCCTCGGTCAATGTCCTACTCACAGTATTTCCAATATTCTATTTGCACTTTGGCTGCATCCATACTTTCATTCAGAAACATGCAGGATTTCGTGTTGTTTTTGGGGATTCAATGACCTGCAGGTTTTATTATGGGTTTAAATGGATTCTCAGTTCAGACAAACTGAAGTGGACAAAAAACATTTCGGCTAGTGTTGAAAAGGCTCACCAGCACCTCTACTTCTTTTTGACAGCTGAGGACAGCTCACACTTTTCTTTCCCTTCTCACAAACTTCTATAGGTGGTTAGTGGATGCCATTCTCACTGGGTACAACACCTTCTGGTATGGCACCTGCTCAGCTCAAAACTGTAAAACACTACAGAGGGTAGTAAAGGTGACACAGAAATTACCAGCACCCAGCTGCCTTTTATTTAGGACATGTTCAAAACTTGCTGCCTTAGAAATGCAAATGGAAGAATTACACATTTTTCAGCCATCCTACACATGTGCTTGTCTCCCTCCTATCTACCAGGAAAAGGTACAAGGCCATTGGCACTTAGAGCCATAAATGTGGGGACAGTTTCAATCCACACATCACAATGTTACTGAGTAGCCTATCTTAACTAGTATTCTAACAAATAATGCAAAATGAACAGCACTAAGATATTCATACGAGTACTAGTAAAACATACATTTGAATATACAATGGACTCTATATGTTTACTTTATGCACAATTAAGAATTTCATTACACAATGTACAATATGGCATGGTATAATATGGTATGGTATAAAGGGAAATATTAGGTCTTCCATACTCCTTTTTAGATCCCTTCTGTATTGACTGCATTAGCACAGCATGTGAAGCATTTTAGTCTCTTAACAATGAATAAACATCAGCAGGAATGTAAATACAACTAGATAAACACATCAGAGTCAAATGAGTATACAAATGGAGTTACAGCATGCAAATCAGCCCACTGCTGCTTTTGACTTTAACTGTGACAATTGCAATTAAGGCAAATACAAATTTGTATTGTGTTCACAAAGGTATCCTGACCTTCTGACTGGATTGAGTAAACTACATTTTCTATTACTAAGAGAATTGGATAACCAAGGGAGCTGCAGACAGGACGTCTTCCAGCCTGAAATATCCAGAGAGTTGCAATCAGGCACTGGTTTTAATTTGGACAATTCTAAGATTGAAATCCTGCTGGCACCTCTTATACCTTGAAGCTATAGGGTTCAAGGTCTGATTTAAAATGTCTCTCAGTCCATCAAAATTTTAGAATAATCATTCTAATAGTCTACCATTACTTTTGTAATTACCTAATTATTTTTTATTTCTTTGTAAAGACCCTTATATGGCTCTTACATTGAAATTGGCTCCTCCAGACCACACTGGGAACGAGGTTCACACAGATTAATAATTCATAAATTTACATCTAAAGTTATTCTGAATATCCATTGGAAACAAAGGAGATTCGCTCATATCCTTATTCATTCCCGCGTGTTTACAGAAAGTTAAGTTATAACAACCTGAGAGGCGCAATTACAAAGTTCTAAAGTTCGAGCCAATTCCGTTAATGCAATTATCTTTGACCGACTTGGTGTGTATTGCGTCCAAATAGAATTTGACCTTGCGTTTATTCTAAAATCTTCTGAAATTTACCGCATAAAGCATGCATTAATGAATGGTTGGAAAGTCTCACATTTCCTTTTTATACACTAACGAGCTATACCTGAAATAATAGCATCTTTTTTTTACTCAAAACAGCCATAGATCAGCACATTGTTATCTCGCAATTTGGTGTTTTTTTTTTTGCGACGACTCATATGGTGCGATATATAACTCACAGTTAGAAAGGCGCTCTTCTCACCTGTGTTAGCCCCAGTCACGATGGCTGTCTTTCCAGTCAGACGTACTGGACACACGCGGGGGTCCCAATACCCTCGTCTCTGCTTTCTCACTACTAAATACAGCAGCACTGAGGTGACCACCCAGACTGGGTGACAGAGAACATCCGTCCATGACCACTCCATGCTTAAAGAGACTCAAACTAAACTCTGACCGATCCGAGATAAAAACTGAAATAATTCAGAAAACTTTCGTGTTAAATAGTTCTCGGGAATCCGCATGGTCCTAAAGATACACCAATCGAAAAAGACTTGGCGACAGAACAGAGACTACTGCATAAGCTCGTGTGGTACTGGATCAAGATCAAAGATAAAAACAAACACACACCCACACACACAGACACAAGAACGAGTAGATGGAATGAAGTAAAACGACGAAGTTGAACATAGAAAACGTCTTTACTGAATTAATCACTCAACTTGTCCATAAGGGAGATCATGAAACGGCGATTTCACTCTGCCTCAAAGGTCTGAACGACAAATCCTCTACACTTGCGTTTATTACATAAGAAGGTGGACCAGTTTTATATTTATACGCTCTTTCGTGGATATTAGGGTTAATTATAAAAGCTCGGAAATTTTCTAAATAAACACGCTTGAGTCTTTTATTCTTTTATTCCTTTCATAAAAAATGTTCGACAGTCTTCAATAGAATCAAGGGCTTCTTCTTCCTTTAGCAATTTTTATCTTATGATCTGCCATACCAAAGGAGCCAGTTGCACGATATTTCAAACATTGGTCCGACGTAGTGCCTACGGTCCCGGGATTCTCCCTAGCTCTACTTTTCTCCAGGTGATCTATTGATTCGTCCTGCTTTGTCGAATTGTGATCGTATTTATTTGTTTCTGAATTCGGACTCCACGAATTAACCAAGTTCAAATAAATGAAATACAGTTAATATGAAATACATTTTAGCCTATGTAAGAATCATGCCTGGAGTACTGACAAATAAAGATAGCTCTTTTCTTATTTTTGTCAATGCTGAGGCACCCAGTAGTAATAGAAAAATGAGACGCTCCTCTGATTTCCTTTCATATCTATCTTGTTTAATTAATCACGGAGCAGACTAGGATTGACATTTATTTGTTTCTGTGCTTTCAGCAGTACGCGCATTTTTTCTCAGTAGAAGTGTGTTAATGTGATGAACTGAATCGTTTCCTGTTTCCAGTAACTGGACTGATTCTTGGATTTGCTCGACACAATCATACACTACAAAAAATGGTACATTTAAAGTAAGAAAACTGGCAGCTATAGTTGCCAGAGTTGTACCGTAAAATATTAGGCGACAATACTTTTAGGTCTAATAATAAATAACTTTTCTTTACAGCACAATACAATAAAAGTGAACCTTTAACCAAAAGCTGAAATCTATCCACTATAATAAATATCCCAGTCATTAAGCCATCAAAAATGCTGTCAGAAAGACAAACCTATATACAAATTAAATCAGTAATATCATACCTATACCAATAGTAAATGTGTTATGCAATTTAATTTTATACAATAAAAATATTTCAATGTGTAATTAATTTATGGCACATCCTCAGGTGGAGAGATAAAGTTTGTTTTTGTGGTGTATGGTGTCCTACAGGTTTTTCAGTTTAGCAAAAACAGCCCAACATAAATCAACTTCCATAACCTCAAAAAACCTTCAACACTTTTTTTTTTTGTTGTTGCTGACCCTGGATCATACTCTATATGGCAACCACACAGACTTGTAATATTGAAAAAGAATAAGCTTCATAAAGCAAATACATATGATCATTTTGACTAAAATAAATGTAAGGTAGCTGTTTAAAATTTAAGAATATGTATTCTTGGTAGACGTTTGAAATATTAGACCGTGACGTACGGTGAGGTTCATGGCTGGTGAGGCACGGACTCCTTCAGAGTCAGATTTACAAATATATGAACCTAAAAGAGTAGCTTATTCACTATTCAGTTGGCAGCCAGCATGCACATTGACTACTGGTTATGTTTCACATCTCATCAGCATTATTGACATACACATAGGTATATTTGGTACATATTTGGCTGAGAAAGAACAGTTACATTTATTGCAGTGAGAGAGAAAAAGGGAGAGAGTACTTTTGCTCCGCACCCTCCATGTGTTCTAAATTTGCCTTTGCAATTCCATAATTAACTGTGGGGTGACTGGTGCCCTGCCCAGGGTTTGTTTCCTGCCTTGCGCCCTCTGTTGGTTGGGATTGGCTCTAGCAGACCCCCATGACCCTGTAGTTAGGATATAGCGGGTTGGATAATGGATGGATGGATGGACCTTAATTGAAATAATTAGTTGTTTAAAAAAGTTTTAATTCTGATGTTTTAATCAATTTTAATACAGACTGTTCAACAAAAGGATAAAATATTTTAAGGTCAAAATTTAGTTTTTTAAATATTGGATTTTCTTTTCTTAGTCTAATCCAATTTTTTTTTTATAAAATTGAAAACCGTTTATGGTCTTACCTTTATTTGTAAATGAAGTCAATGTGCCTATCCTTCTCCACGAAAATCTCTGTCACCTTCTTCTAAAAGTCGTCTTTATTTTCCTTTAGTTTTAAAAATCTTAATCTTCCATCGTGGCAGTCAGTCGGAACAAAAAATAAAATTAAAACGGACTGCTGCAGTGCACTTGACTTTCTGATATTGCTAACTTATTGGCGTCTAGAGCCTCTGCATAGGAGAACAGCAGCAACAAGCACCTGTTGGGTTCACATCTGCCCCTTCAGTGTGGCACTGTTCTTTCTGCCTCACCTTGTGCCTTTTCACTGTGGTTTTATGTCCGATCAGCAAGACTAAATATGTCACACACATTCATTAAAGATATTAGCCAGACTGTGGAAAGTCAGGGTGTATAATAAATGTGTCTGCAAACATTATATTGGTCACTTACAGAGAGACAGCAACAGGCACGCGCCAAATGCATGCATAAACCCAGTGTGCGAGGGAGAGCGCAGTCCGAGGTGAGGCTCGTCGCTGCCACACCTCGCATTTCTCCCATTTGAACAGGAAATGCGCAAATTCAGTGATTTTGACAAGTGTTCACAATTATTGGAATCATACAGAAAACAAATATATAGTGCAGACCAGTGGACACATTCATTTTATGTTATCATTATTAGTTTTTATTTTACTTTTCATGATGAACTAACCTGACTGCAAGTCCCTGGTATTAGAGTAAACCAAAAATGGTCAACAAACATCAACTTTTCTTTAAACTGTTTGGTGCAGTAAAATGAAAGGTATAATGTTATTTCTTTAATGATGGCATTATCTTGTTTTTTTAGTGCTGTGATTACCGTTTTGTCACAGAAAAACTATGTTTTTACAATGAGGAAGAAAAAACATTAATAACTGTAATGATAATAAGTATTTAACTCACAAAATACCAATGACTGTATTTTTTATTAATCATGCAGCATAGAGCTATATGATTTTTTACTTCTATAGGATTTAACAAAGGCGCTATATAGGCGCCTGACCCGACACAGATAGACAAGGAGGCACGTATAAAAACACAAAGACTTTTATTGTTTCTTCAGCTGTGGGACTTGTCTTCCCCGTGCCACACAGCCCAAACACAGTCCCAAAGCACAATAAACACAACCAACAATCCTTCTTCTCTTCCACCACTGCTCCTCAAACTTAGTCCTCTTCCTCCCGACACTGGCTCCTCGAGTGGTGGTAGCTGGGCCCTTTTATAGCCCACCTGGAAGCGTTCTAGGTGATTAACCACCTGGTCCTAATTGCACTTCCGGGTGGGGCTGAAGACTTGTCCAGCCGCTCTGTGGGAAGCAGACAGCCCCCCCTTGCGGCCACCCCGGGCCCCAACCAAGCTGTGGAGGACTCCATCTCCCATGGAGCCCTGCAGGTGGTTGGGGAATCACCGTCGGCCAGGGAGGCTGCCACCAAGTGTCCCGGGGGAGGTATTGAACTGCCCATGGCGGCTCCCCCGAAGAATAAGCAGCAGGGGCGTCCCTGCCGGGCATGAGACCCGGCTGTTCTTCACAAGGATTTGATCTTCATTTAGGTAGGAAAGGAATTATGTTTATGCACAGAACATGAGACTGGCTTACATTCTTCTATGTGAAAATGTTGACCTCTTGATATTAACAGAACATCCTGTGATATTATAAATCAATGTGATCGTTTTCTTCACTCTTGCTTAAAAATATAAGACAAAAATGTCATTTATGAATTAATAAATAAGGATTATTAATTTTATCAAACAAATATAATCTAATGAAGATATTAAAGCTATAAGAATGTAATCTCTTTATAACAAATGTAAAGAAGTTTAAGAAAACTGCTTAAAGTGATTTTGTGTGTGTCTACTGAGAAGGGCACATTCCTTAGAATTGTGAGTGCCTGGCAGTTCTCCGTTTTTGCCATATTCATGTATATCATAAATTAAGATGTAGCCCTAATCTGTGTATGACCTCAAAATGAACTGTTATGTTTTTTTTTGTTCTCTCTTTGGCTTAAGAACAAGCTAGGTGATAAAAGGTGATGTTTTCTTTTCGTCTCGCAGTTTTTCTTTAACTCACTAAGAATAAAGAATAAAGAAATTGCTTTTTATTTTAAGTTGGTTTAGATTCCCGTTGTTTTTCGACTTCAGCGTTCACAACAGGTTAACAATGTATACAAAATATTATACTGTTCTGTAACGAAAGGTTACACTTTTGCATTTCTTGTGATGATTTAAACAAATTAAATGTTCAATTTTTTCAACACAAATTAAGACACATTCTTAATTGCTGTATATTATTATATGTGTAATGCTTACTTAAGAGCATATATTTTCCATACAATTCAAAAACTCTCATTCATGACAAAAAGAAAAGTCCATACTTAATTTGTGTTAAGAAATCTTTCTTTATAATCCACAGGGGGGTCAAAGGTTATGGAGGGCTGCAATTCAAAAGTCCTGAAAATAAAGGCTATTAGGACATGGGATAGACAGACAGAGTTTTAAAGCTTTATTGCAATAAAACAACACAAAAAATAACAAGGACTCAACCCGATATGACCAAATTTAGCTGAGCCCTGAACATTGCAGCAATCAAAGTATTTTTAACAATTTCTTATCATTTTGACCTTGTTCAGTTAGCTCATTCTGCACATGGAGTGAACAATACTGTCTATTATTATTGATTGGTTCTTCAACTGGGCAGATGTTCTTTATTCCATATATGGTCTTTTATGGTATCACTTCCTTCTCTAGCGTTTCATGCTATGCTATAATGGTGGCCTAAAGCTAAGCTTTAATTAAAAAGAAATATGGTATATGTTTTTATTTAATCATTTGCTTGGCATGCTTGATTTGTCTTAATTTCTATGCTAAAGTTAATTTCTAATGTTTCCTTCTAATATTTTTGCTAATGCCTGAATTTACTAAGGATTTCTTTCATGCATTACATCAGTGTGACCTTGTTTACAGCAAAAGCCTTTTGTTGCCTTTCTACTGATTCATCAATCCAGCTGGTTTCTTTACGTGCCTACCAGCACCATCTTCCCCCTGTGGTATCCTTCCTTTAGCTTCCTAGCCTTGGACACAGTTGTTCTCAACCTCTTATCCTGTTCAAGCTGGTTTCTGTATGTCATTTTTTGTTCTTTTTCCTGTACTTTCTCACAATAGTAATTTCTGCTGTAAGCTTAAAAATAATGCAATATAACTGATTTTTAGCTAACTATTTGCTTGACCTATCTGATTTGCTTAACATTCTAATTTATGCTTAATCTAATGTTTTTGAAGCTTTTAATTACTTTGTATGGCTCTTTATGTTAATTTGCTATTTTTTATGCTAATACAAAAAAATTTCCATCTACAGAAATTGGTGAAAAGCTGTGGTGCACCTAGCCCCGCCCCCAGCACCTGATTGGTTCAGGAAACTGTCAAGGGGAATTTGATGGATATCTGACCCCTCCTTGAACCCGCCCCCGGCACCTGATTGGTTCAGGAAACTGTCAGGGGCATTTTGATGGATGTCTGACCCCTCCTTGAACCCGCCCCCGGCACCTGATTGGTTCAGGAAACTGTCAGGGGCAGTTTGATGGATGTCTACCCCACTCCTTGAACTCACCACCGCCCTTCACCCACTTCCCAGCCCCTCTCTCGCGAAAAACAAGCCCGGACAGGTTACAGCCTTTACCTCGACAAGCACAGACATGCCAAGGGCATGTCCTGACAAGATCAGACATGCCCAAGGTCGTCCCTGGTCCAGTCCGGTCACGTTCCCATCCTTACCCTGTCGGCCTGAAGGGACTGCCTCGGCCCCCGGTGAGGCAGCACCTGACGGCCGGACTCCCCACACTTCCCAATCCTCTCTCCGGAGGACGTGTGCTCACTACTGAAAGCCCTTCTGTAAGTGCGGTGTAAAAAAGCGATGCATTTTAATATGAACACGAAATTAAAATATCTATCTCAACTTTGCTTTATGACTTGCAGCTCCAGGCTTTGTTCTTTTGTCATCTTGCCACAGCAATCGGCACATCCAGAGAGAAAGAAATCAGACACACCAAGACCTGCTATGTCTGCCCCCGCCTTGAAATCCACTCCTGCACCTGATTGGTTAAACAAAATGTCAAGGGCCGTTTGATGGATGTCTGCCCCTCCTTGAACCCACTCCTAGCCCACCCCCAACTTCTTACCCCAGGAAACTGTCAAGCGCAGTTTGATGGATGTCTGCCAACAGCTCAGCATGCTTTTATAGCTGACGTAATAGCAGAGCTAATTAGTCTTTCTGCTTAAACTAATGATCAAATATTCAGGTAATTCTTTTTTTTTTTATTTTATTAATTTTATTGGAATCTATACAAAGCAATCAAGTTTTTACAAAAAGAAAAATTGAGTTAAGAACAGATCGATCCCCACCCCTGAGAGAGAGAGCAAGCTAAGCGTAAAATTTAAGGCTTGTAAACATACCTAAGTTAATAAATTCTCTGTGCTTCATGAACTTATTTTAAAATATTACTGATTAGATCCTGCCATGTTTTGAAAAAAGTCTGTACAGATCCTCTAACTGAGTATTTGATTTTTTCCAATTTGAAATTATATAACACATCGGTTTCCCACTGACTTAAAAGAGGAGAGTTTGGGTTCTTCCAGTTTATCAGAATAAGTCTGCGTGCCAAAAGTGTAGTGAATGCAATTACAATTTGTTTGCTTTCTCCACTTTAAACCCCTCTGGAAGAACCCCAAACACAGCTGTTAAGGGGTTAGGAGGGATTGTGACTCCAAGGCTGTCTGAGAGGTAATTAAAAATTTTTGTCCAGAATAATGTTAATTTGGTGCAGGCCCAGAACATGTGACCCAGTGAGGCTGGGGCTTTGTTGCAATGTTCGCAGGTTAGATCATGCCCTGGAAACATTTTGGAGAGTTTTAGTCGAGACAGATGTGCTCGATATATAATTTTGAGTTGTATAATTGCATTCTTTGCGCATATGGAGCTTGAGTGAATTCTCTGCATTGCTACTTTCCACTCCTTTTCTGATATATTAATTGAGAGATCTTTTCCCAGTGTCCTCTTGGATCTTTGAAAGGGAGGGACTGTAAAATGATTTTATATATTGTAGATATGGAGTGTAACTCCTTAAGATTGAGCAGTATTATTTCCAGCATGGATGAGGGGGCAAGATGAGGAAAATCTGGAAGGTTCTGTTTAACAAAGTTCCTGATTTGAAGATAGTGAAAGAAATGTGTAGCTGGAATGTTAAATTTGGAATGTAATTGTTCATAGGATGCAAAGACGTTGTCTATATAAAGATCTCTAAGCAAGTTAATTCCAAATTTTTTCCAGATATTAAAACTGCATATGTTTGTGAAGGTTGAAAGAGGTGGTTCTCTTGCAGGGTGCCACAGATAGAAGCTTCTCCGTCTTAAAATGCTTTCTACATTGGTTCCAGATTCTAAGTGAGTGGAGCACAATTGGGTTATTTGTATATTGCCGATAACATGTGTTTATTGGAGCACAGAGCAAGGAATACAAAGAAGTACTGCAAGATTTTACTTCTATTGGTCCAAGCCTGTGTATGTTCTTCTATTTGTGTCCAGGTTCTTATCGCCTGTATATTTGCTGCCCAGTAATAAAACTGGAAGTTAGGTAGAGCCATGCCGCCTTCTGCCTTTTGTCTTTGTAGGGTCGCTCTTTTGATGCGTGGATGTTTTGAATTCCAAATAAATGAGGTTATTGTTGAATCTAATTGCTTAAAGAATGATTTATTAATGTATATTGGATGTTTTGAAATAAAAAGGAGCTTAGGAAGAATATTCATCTTAACAGTGTTAATTCTTCCAGCTAGTGTGAGATGAAGGGTTGACCATCTATGCAAGTCTTGTTTAATTTTTTCCATGCAGATGACGAAATTTTGTTGATATAGAGCTTTATGTTTACTTGTGATGTTTACCCCTAGGTATTTAAACTGTTCTGCAATGATAAAAGGTAGGGTGTCTAATCTAATATTATATGCTTGAGAATTCACTGGAAAGAGTACACTTTTATTCAGATTAATTCTGAGACCAGGGATCTTTTGAAATTCTGTGAGTGCTGTTAAGACTGCAGGCACAGAATTTTCTGGGTCCGATATATACAGTACCATGTCATCTGCATATAATGAGATTTTCTGTTCCAGTCCTTCTCTGCTAATCCCCTTTATCTGATCAGTATTTCGACAATGTATTGCCAGTGGTTCAATGGCAATCGCAACAGCAGCGGTGACAAGGGGCATCCTTGTCTAGTGCCACGTTCTAGTTTAAAGTAGTCTGAGCAAATGTTGTTGATGCAAACTGAAGCTTCTGGGTTAGTATACAGTAATTTAATCCATGCACAAATGTTCGGGCCAAACCCAAACTTCTCCAATGTAGTAAAAAGGTATTTCCATTCAATCATGTCGAATGCTTTTTCTGCATCCAATAATAATAATATCTCTGCTGCTTTCTTGGCATAGGATTTATTTCTGTGGGAAAGATATGAGATAATCTGTCCTCTTAAGAAGGCCTTAAGAGTTTCCCAGAGTATTCCTGCAGAGATCTCGGTTGATGTATTTGTCTCTAGAAAGAATTTGCTTTGTTTGGATATAAATTCTGTACAATTCTCGTCAGCTAATAGAAGCGGGTTGAGGCCACCCTGGGTGAGTGTATGGGGCTTAGTAATTTTAGCTCCAAGATCATAGGTGCATGGTCAGAAATAACAATAGCATCGTATTCACAAGATTTAATCATAGGCAAGAAGTTATTGTCTATAAAGAAGTAATCAATCCTTGAGTAGCAATGATGTACTGGTGAGTAAAAAGAATATGTTCTTGAATTTGCGTTTAAAAATCTCCAGGGGTCTGGTAAGTTGTGATCAGTTATAAACTTTGTAATTATCTTTGCGTGTTAGATGCCGTTCCCCCTGTGGAGGAAGTCCTATCTAAAAGTGGATTTAGAACACAATTAAAGTCCCCAGCCATTATAACTTTATGAGTGTTCAGATTGGGAATGGATGCAAATAAATTTTGTATAAATTCCTTATCATCAACATTAGGTGCATAAACATTTATCAAAATCATTTTACAGTTAGATAAGTCTCCCATGACCATTACATATCTCCCTTCAGGATCCAATACTACATCTGATGCTACAAATGGTACTGTTCTATGTATGAGAATTCCCACACCTCTAGTTTTCTTTGTAAAACTAGAATGGAACATTTGACCAGTCCAGTCTTTTTGCAGCGGAACTGATCCTTGCTTAGTAAGTGGGTCTCCTGTAAAAATACTATTTTAGCATTTAGACCTGTTAGGTGAGAGAGTACTTTCTTTCTCTTTAATTCGTGATTCAGGCCTTTAACATTCCAGCTTACCAGGTTAACTGTCCCATCATGGAAACACTGATTCTAAGTTTTTGAAATCATTTTATAGTCTTAACTGGAAGTGAGACAGCTTCGGCCTTAATTTCCTATTTCCCTAGAGTTGTTGCCATGCAGCTTATTATTACGTTGGTAGTTATAATTATAAAGATTAATAGAATAGATTAGGTATAGATCAAGCCTGCTCTCTTTCTCTCCCCTTAACCCCTCACCCTCCCTTTTGCCTCCCCAAGTGAGGCTAAAACCCACTTCACACAGTCCCAGTCCTCTGACATACCCAGAGACAGAGCACGTCCAAAGCAAAACAAGCCCCAATGCAGCGGCGTTTCAGGGTTAAAAGATAGAGATATCTATTACCAATATAGTCTTTAAAAAGAAAAAAGAATTTTGCACTTAAAATATATATATATAGTCTTCAGCAATTTTAGTGCATTAAGATGATACACCCAGATAATAAACCCAGGTGATGGTGTTAAAAATGTGTCCAGAATAAGCATAACAAGTCTTAATGCAGTAATAGCAATAACAATAAACCAAGGGTATGATATTGAACAGTCTCGTTTAGGGTAGAGATGAAATAATTAGAAAAAAGAAAAAAAAAAGAAAGAAAAAGTAATTAAGCACAATAAAACATAAACAGATAGCGCCCTAGTAATACTAAGTAATAATGAGAATATATGAGAATATATGCTGATAAAAACCCGTATTTTAAAACGAATAGATCAGACAGTAGATTATTAATCCTTGCTTTATCATTAATCGTCATGACTCACTATTATGTATCAGAATAGTCCCGGGATCAGCTTTCTTAATTCCTTTTCTGCTTCTTCCTTGCTAGCGAAGACATAGAATTGACCCTGCCATTCCACTTTCAGTTTTGCCGGATACAAGAGGCTGTATTTGACGCTGGCTTGCCGTAACCGCTGTTTAATGTTGTAGAAGGCTGCGTGTTTAGTAGCTGTTGCTGGAGAGAAGTCAGGAAGATACGAATGTGGTTATTTTCATATGTAATATTTTCCTTGTTTCTGAGGAGTGCCATCACCTCTAGCTTAAATGATAATCGTTCAAAACGAACTATAAAAGACCTTGGTCTGGGTCTAACGGTGTTTGATCTGTGTACGCGATAAGCCGCTGCTATCTCAGATTCTGCTTTAAAGTCGTCCCCGATTATTTTAGAAAAAAGTTCAGCTGCGAATTTCACAGGGTTTGAACTTTCTCGATTCTCAGGCAGACCTTCAATTCTGACATTATACCTTCTACTACCATCTTCCAAAGCAGCCAGTCTGTCTCCGAGTTTTTGCATTCGGAGCTGACATTTTCTGCTTTTACTTCAGCACTGGTAGCTAAATTTTCGGCTAATTCAATCCTAGTCGTAAATGTCTCCTTGAGAGCCTCCAATTGATCAGTAAGTGTTTCAATTTTACCCAGCATCAGTCGTATATCCACTTGGATTTCTTGTCGCCGCCTTTCATTTGCCTGATGGAGCATCAGCCGCTGCGTTTCGTTTGCTTGTTGCAACTCCTGCCGCTGCGTTTCGTTTGCTTGTTGCCATTCCTGTTTCAATACCAGCATCTCCTGTTTCAATTCCTGTCTCAGTTTCTCATGTGTCTTTGCCCTTGCTTTCTCATTTGCCTTCTTGGTTTTCTTTATATAATGTATGAGCTCAGAGAACATCACCTGCAGTGTAGACATTTCAATTGTGCTTTCTTGTACCGTAGGTGAAGCGTCAAGCTCTACTGTAGCCGGTGTCCCCACTAGTCCCGGCTGGCATGGAGTAATTGAGACCGCGGACTGTAAGGCCTTTTCCAGTTTCAGGTGTTCTTCTCCGATTGGCGAGCTATCGAGATCTGCACTCACGATCGTACATTCGTTCCTCTTTTCACTCTCAGCCGGCGACGATATAGCGGACCTTTGTCCCGAAGAGTCTGTACTATCGCCCAGCTGATCCAGGTCTCTCTCTGAAAGGACGTATCTTGAGCTAGGGCTTACAGCCTTTACTTTGACAAGCACAGACATGCCTAGGGCATGTCCTCACAAGATCAGACATGCCCAAGGTCGTCCTTGGTCCAGTCCGGTTACGTTCCCATCCTTACCCTGTCGGCCTGAAGGTTCTGCCTCGGCCCCCGGTGAGGCAGCACCTGACGGCCGGCCTCCCCACACTTCCCAATCCTCTCTCCGGAGGACGTGTGCTCCCTGCTGAAAGCCCTTCTGTAAGTGCAGTATAAAAAAGCGATGTATTTTCTTGGGTTCTATCAATGCTTTTAATATGAACACGAAATTAAAATATCTATCTCATCTTTGCTTTATGACTTGCAGCTCCAGGCTTTGTTCCATCTCACAGACAGATTCTTTTTTTTATCTTGCCACAGCAATAGGCACATCCAGAGAGAAAGAAATCAGACACACCAAGATCTGCTGTCTGCCCCCTCCTTGAAATCCACTCCTGCACCTGATTGGTTAAACAAAATGTCAAGGGCCGTTTGATGGATATCTGCCCCCTCCTTGAACCCACTCCTAGCCCACCCCCACCTGCTTACCCCAGGAAACTGTCAAGGGCCATTTGATGGATGTCTGCCAACAGCTCAGCACGAATGTATAGCTCACAAAATAGCACACCTAATTACTCTTTCTACTTAAACGAATGATCAGATATTCAGGTAATTCTTAATGAAACACTAAAGCATTAGAGAACAAAAATACATGTTCAGTAGCCAAGTAAAATGACCGGCTGCTTTAACATGAAAATAAAGCGTCTTTAGAGAATAAAGCATCTAAAAGCATCTTTGTAAAGGTCCGATTTTAAAACAATTAAAAGAAAAATCCTTGCTTCCAAAAGAGTTCTGCCCATTTTTCCAAACGTTTTCTTGACTGATCTTTGGAATCATCAGTGCCTTTCTGATCACATCCACCCCAAACATAGCACAGAACTTAATTTCTGTACTAATTTTAAATGATAATAGCCAGTATAAAGTCCCTAAAGGAACTGGAGACATCTGATATCTTCTTTCATATATCTTTTCTTGCCAACCCAAGTCATTCAGATTCTGCTTACAACACAAATGTACGATTATTTTTTCTCAAATGGCCAAATCTTTCGCCTGCAAATCATGAAAAAATAAATATATAAATAAATGACACTTTATTTGCATATTTTATTAAACCTACTTAACTTTTATCGACATTTATCTATCTCTATATTTTTCTGTATCACAATATAGTTTAAGTTAATTTGCTTTGGGTTCAATAGATGTATTTTTCATATTTTCGATTCTTGTTTTCTTTTTTTCACATCTTCGAGTCCCCTTTTTGTTACTTCACACCCCCTAGTGAACCACTGTTGTAGGGTTTTATTTGTAAAACACTCTGAGGCATTTCAAGCTAAATTAGATTCCCTTGTTTATTCAGCCGTCCATCAGTGTTCCATTTTTGTTATAAATTGTATTTAGTCTCTCTTTATTTACTAAACATTTTATATGATGATTAGAAAACAGTTATCTTGTCCAGGCTTTAATTTAAAGCAGCATTTTCATCAACAGGTTATAAACACTTTGGTTTTAGAAATTCTGTCAATGCTTGGTAATAGCCTTCCATTTTACAGCAGTTATGAGCCCCTGAAAATAAGAACGGTTATAGTAGGTTATAGGAACCTGTACACTACAGGGCTGATGATTAGGCTTTGGACACGTCTGTCCAATCAGGACGGAAAATGTTTTTAGTGAATAGTTACATCATATCTATTATATGCGTCAGCATAAGGATTATAATTTTACTAAAACAGTGAGGTTTTATTCTTTCTTTTTGTTAGTCCAGTTGACATAGGACAGCTGTCATTGAAAACTGCTTTTCCCCTCTGTTTGTGAAAAAGCATCCTTTGTTTTAGTAGCATTCAGGGTCCTTTGAAGCACCCGGAGGACATTTTTCATCTCTTTTAATGGAGTTTAGGATCACCCTTTTCATAGAGCCATCTCCACTCCAATTATTTTAGACCGATTTCTCAACTATCAACTTGCTGTCTGCAAGTTCCCTTCCTACGGCCCCAGCCTGTTCATGAGCGCCAAGAACGTCTGTCCATGGAATGTACTTCACCTTTCAAGGTGATGCATGAGATAAGTAGTTTGATATAAGCCTTGTAAAAATCACACAGACGTATGCCGCAGTTCCCTTTTAAATCATGTTTGAGAAGTATAAAATATCTAGCCTGGGCTGATGCCAAAAATGTTCACATATATACAATGCTTAACTTTAGGGTTTATTTTCCGGGGGCTGTCTAAAATCAGACAAAAGAGCAAACCCAAATTTCCTTAATTACATTGTCCTCCTGGCTGAGTAATGAACCACGTCCTGTACATGTCGAGATGCCAGCCCATGCCTGTCATCCCTTACACTATATACTGTAACATGTTTGGTTACTCATTTTGTAAGTATAATATAATGAAGTTATTTTTAACACTAACACCACACCGCTCAAGAGAGACAGATTCCATGTGTGTTTTTGGATTTGAATGTAAGTTTGAACTGTGATTCTAAGAGTCAACAAGTGTCTGCAATCTTCTTGAATACGAGTCAAAGGACCAGGGTTTGTTCAGGGATCACGGTCAAGGGCAGAGTTAAGCTAGACATTATTATTCCAAAATGAAACATTGACTCGCCCCATCACAAAGATAAGGCAGTAAAAACGAAAATTTACAAATACGAAGTCACAGAGGAGATTAAAAAACATCTTAAGACCGGATCAACAAGGGACCTACGTGTTCTGCAGTATATTATCAGCTAAACTGTCATCTATGTAGACAGTTCCACGGGATTGTAAAGAGTTGGGGAAAACATTATTTAACATCTGCTAGTATGAGGCTAATTAACATTAGCCGGTTATTGTTAGAATCTTATCTGGCACTAAAAGTGAGGCTTGTGTTCCTCCTGATTCTGGAACATTAAATATTGGAGTTTAGAATATGAACTAGACTGGTAGTCTTGATGGTAAGGACATTTGTGCCAAAATAAATAAATAAAGTTAATTATGAAGTAAATAACCACATGAAAAAGTGGCGTGATTAAAATTTGAAAAACTGCCACGATGTATAAAAGAATTTGAAATAAATAATAAACTTTTTTGACATGCACAGTCTGGAAGAGTCTGAATGTGTCTTAAAGAGTTCATTTTTAAATAAAACTTAAAAAGGCAAATTAAAAATATTAAATCTGAATAAAACACATAAATATCATTTAATTTTATCAATTAGTGTTAAATATTATCAAGCACCGGGATCTATTTATAAGGTTTATTTAATTTAGTTAAAAACAAAATGATTGGTGGCATTTTGCTTTGAAATTAACAATAGCTTGATTGAGCTTTAAGAATTAGAATGCAAGACAAACCTCTACGCTGTATAACAAAATGTTGCTTTTCCAATAGGAATATCTCGGATTTCTGTTTTAGTTTAACCTTTTGACAAGAAACCCCTGGTCAGGGAAATATACCACCTATATTGAAAATGAACAGTGCCGACATGCTAACTAAATAGATATAATCTAAGATATTTTAGAATATGGCCCTGGGCGCTAACCCCATGATTCTGACAAACTAAAGGGTCTGCACTTAATTGTCCACATTCCAGTGGGTGCTATGGATCTTGTAATGGAGTCTGCAAAAGATTCTATAATCTTTACTCTGTAATGGCCCATATGACGGAGATCTAGCGCCTGTGTCCGCAGTGTTAACCAGTCATAGGACATGATGTTCAAAATTCACCTAGGGTTTTTCAAAAGAGATAGGACGAGTGCGGCGTGTGTTCTGTATTAACTATTCAGAGTGACCATAACCCCGAGACCTTAGGTTTTTTATGTCGAAGTACCTTTCACTGACCCAAATAAGAGACATCCATCAAAATGCTCTTGACAGTTTCCCTAACCAATCAGGCCAGTGGGGCGAGAGTCTCTTTTCAAAGAGTATAAAAAACGTTTTCAACAACCCACCATCCTCGACGATGAAAGAAATTAGGGTTTAAAAATCAAATGGTCCTTTATTGGTCATTTTCAAAAACAAATATTAAAATTCAGAGAGGTTTTACCAACCACTTCAAAACATTACAACTAAACAGTGTGGTTAAAAGCCAACTAAAAAAACATGTGATCTCACTGAGACATTCAGTTCAGACACTTCATCTGATTTTTCCAGGTCGTATACCCGTAAAACCCTAAGGTCCATCAGACTTATCAGGTCCAAAAAATGGCGTTTAGAGAAAGCCTCGGTTAATTCACGTATTTTTGAGTAAGAGTCAGCGTCTGTGTGATGAAAGGCTTGGACAATCGACTCCTGAATAGAATGTTCATTTTTCCGGTCGTCAACAGCATTTTGTACAAAGGTGGTGAAAAGGCAGAAAGATGTAGAAGCAGTCCAGAGTCTTGATGACCGGGCTGCTGAGGCACGGTTTATGGAAAACAGACAGTCGCTGCTGCTGCTGCCCGTAGGCCGTGTCTGGCTGGGTCGTTTTGTTCAAAATCCCTGCTGGTACTTTTTAGGTGCCGATCCGTTATTCTATCCGGCAGAGCCGCCATCCAACTCTTGCCCAGCTTCAGAGAATTTCGAAATGTCTTACCCAGGGTCCGTCAGTTTGTAAGAATCATGGGTTTACCGCCCAGGGTCATATTCGAAAATATCTTAGATTATATCTATTAGTTAGCATGTCGGCACTGTTCATTTTCAATATAGGTGGTATATTTCCCTGACCAGGGGTTTCTTGTCAAAAGGTTAAAATAAAACAGAAATCCGAGATACTCCTATTGGAACAGCAACATTTTGTTATAGAGTGTAGAGGTTTCATGTGGTTATTTACTTCATAATTAACTTTATTTATTTATTTTGGCACAAATGTCCTTACCATCAAGACTATCAGTCTAGTTCATATTCTAAACTCCAATATTTAATGTTCCTGAATCAGGAGGAACACAAGCCTCACTTTTAGTGCCAGATAAGATTCTAACAATAACCGGCTAATGTTAATTAGCCTCATACTAGCAGATGTTAAATAATGTTTTCCCTAACTCTTTACAATCCCATGGAACTGTCTACATAGATGACAGTTTAGCTGATAATATACTGCAGAACACGTAGTTTCTGTTGTAGTGTGCGGTGAGCTTGGGGTGATCCCTTGTTGATCCGGTCTTAAGATGTTTTTTAATCTCCTCTGTGACTTCGTATTTGTAAATTTTAGTTTTAACTGCCTTATCTTTGTGATAGGGGTTAGTCAATGTTTCGTTTTGGAATAATAATGTCTAGCTTAACTCTGCCCCTGACTATGATCCCTGCACAAACCCTGGTCCTTGGACTCGTTTTCAAGATGTTTGCAGACACTTGGAATCACAGTTCAAACTTACATCCCCTTGACCCTGAATGCTACTAAAACAAAGGATGCTTTTCACAAACAGAGGGGGAAAGCAGTTTTCAATGACAGCTGTCCTATGTCACCTGGACTAACAAAAAGAAAGAATAAAACCTCACTGTTTTAGTAAAATTATAATCCTTGTGCTGACGCATATAATAGATATGATGTAACAATTCACTAAAAACATTTTTTGTCCTGAATGGCCTAACGTGTCCAAAGCCTAATGATCAGCCCTGTAGAGTATAGGCTTCTGTAACCTACTATAACCGTTCTTATTTTCAGGGGCTCATAACTGCTGTAAAATGGAAGGCTATTACCAAGCATTAACAGAATTTCTAAAACTTTGTATTATACAAAGCTCCCTGAGTACCAAAGTGTTTATAACCTGTTGATAAAAATGCTGTTTTAAATTAAAGCCTGGACAAGATAACTGTTTTCTAATCATCATATAAAATGTTTAGTAAATAAAGAGAGACTAAATACAATTTATAACAAAAATGGAACACCGATGGCCGGCTGAATAAACAAGGGAATCTAATTTAGCTTGAAATGCCGCAGAGTGTTTTACAAATACAACCCTACAACAGTGGTTCTCAAACTGTGGGCTGACCCTGCTAGGGGATGTGAAGTAACAAATAGGGGACTCAAAGAGGTGAAAAAAAGAAAACAAGAATCGAAAATATGAAAAATACACCTATTGAACCCAAAACAAATTAACTTAAACTACATTGTGATACAGAAAAATATAGAGATAGATAAATGTCGATAAAAGTTAAGTAGGTATAATAAAATATGCAAATAAAGTGTCATGAGAATAAAATCTGATTTATTTATGTATTTATTTTTTCATGATTAGCAGGCCAAAGATTTGGCCATTTGAGAAAAAATAATCGTACATTTGTGTTGTAAGCAGAATCTGAATGACTTGGGCTGGCAAGAAAAGATATATGAAAGAAGATATCAGATGTCTCCAGTTCCTTTAGGGACTTTATACTGGCTATTATCATTTAAAATGAGTACAGAAATTAAGTTATATGCTATGTTTGGGGTGGATGTGATCAGAAAGGCCCGGATGATTCCAAAGATCAGTCAAGAACTGTTGGAGAAATGTGCAGAACTCTTTTAGAAACAAGGATTTTTCTTATAATGTTTTAAAATCAGACCTTTACAAAGATGCTTTTAGATGCTTTATTTTCTAAAGATGCTTTATTTTCATGTTAAAGCAGCCGGTCATTTTACTCAGCTACTGAACGTGTATTTTTGTTCACTAATGCTTTAGTGTTTCATTAAGACGTACCTGAATATTTGATCATTAGTTTAAGCAGATCGAGTAATTAGCTCTGCTATTTTGTGAACTATACAAGCGTGCTGAGCTGTTGGCTCCCATTTATGAGGTCACTAGCATGAGCTAAAGCTGCTGATTTTAAAAACATGATTTTAGTTCGATGAACTTCGTATGTGCAGAAAAGCACTTCTTACATCCCCTGCCTCTAGTTAAACCAGCACACCTCACTATAACCTCCTGTGCTTTCTTATAAATCTCCGTTTAAATGCACAACTGTATTTAAAGAGGTTTTCTTTGTCAAAAGGCTCCTAGGTGATAGAAATGAGCTAAGCAAAAAAATAAATATCATTACCGCAGCAAATCCTAAAACACATGTGGAATCTGTCTCTCTTATGCGGTATGGGATTACTTTTAAAAATAACTTAATTATATTACTCACACGTCTAAAATCACCCGGATTTTGGGTTACTATTCTGTATTAAAATAATTAAATTTAGTGAAATGAATGAAAACACCATTACAGTAAGGTCCTGGAGTCTGTCTCTAACCGGTTTTTCAAATGAGTGTTTATAAAGCAAAAATGTTTCATTATCTCAGCCTTTTAAAACAGGCGGCTCCGTACAGAGAGAGGCCGTTTCGAAAAAGTAGGCATTTCACAAGCGGGTCCCTTCTGCAAGTAGTTCAGAATACTTTTATTATGTCAGAGTTAATGCACCACCAGCCTGCGCTTTAAAGCCACTCCTGAATATTCTCAGAGGAGAGGCCCCTGTTTGAATTTTCAAATGCCAAGACAAAATCTACTTGATTGGATTACCCGTATCGGTGTGAAAAACTACTATTGTTTGCTTCAGTCCTATGAATTTGTACATTAATCATTGTACACGTAGATAGAAAAAAATGCTGCATCTTATATTATATGCACACACTCATGCACTCACGCACGCACTTGAGAATCAACTTGGAAATATTAAGGATTCAAGCATCCGGTTTTTAAAAACATACTCGTTTGGAGCCTATAATAATCATGAATAGTCTGCATGAAGAATAGTTATATTTCATTTAATCCTATACAAAGATAAAAGAAATAATTTTTCTAAGAAGTTCATATTGATGCGGGGGTTATGTGCTTTGGAAACAGTTGAAAAATGACCGACGTATTCGTGGCTTGCCAAAGGGTGTTTTAAAGGCCTCTAGTTAAACCAGCACACTCCACTATAGCCTCCTGTGCTTTCTTATAAATCTCCGTTTAAATGCACAATTGTATTTACAGAGTTTTCCTTTGTCAAAAGGCTCCTAGGTGATAGAAATGAGCAAAAATTTAAAATCACTGACCACAGTAAATCCAAAAACACACGTGGAATCTGTCTCTCTTGAGCGGTGTGGTGTTACTTTTAAAAATAACTTCATTATATTATACTTACAAAATGAGTACCCAAACATGTTACAGTATATAGTGTAAGGGATGACAGGCATGGGCTGGCATCTCGACATGTACAGGATGTGGTTCATTACTCAGCCAGGAGTTCGATGTAATTAAGGAAATTAGGGTTTTGCTCTTTTGTCTGATTTTAGACAGCCCCTGGAAAATAAACCCTAAAATTAAGCTCTGTATATATGTGATCATTTTTGGCATCAGCCCAGGCTAGATATTTTATACTTCTCAAACATGATTTAAAAGGGAACTGCGGCATACATCTGTGTGATTTTTATAAGGCTTATATCAAACTACTTATCTCATGCATCACCTTGAAAGGTGAAGTACATTCCATGGACAGACGTTCTTGGCGCTCATGAACAGGCTGGGGCCGTAGGAAGGGAACTTGCAGACAGCAAGTTGATAGTTGAGAAATCGGTCTAAAATAATTGGAGTGGAGATGGCTCTATGAAAAGGGTGATCCTAAACTCCATTAAAAGAGATGAAAAATGTCCTCCGGGTGCTTCAAAGGACCTCAAACAATTTTCTCAACGGCGTGGGGGTCATCCTATGAGTTGCACAGCTGAAGTGAGAAGCTATAGGGGATGGATGCTTGAAACGGCCAACGATAGATTCAAAGCTGCTTTTAGATGCTTTATTTTCTAAAGATGCTTTATTTCATGTTAAAGCACCTGGTCCTTTTACTTGGCTACTGAACATGTATTTTTGTTCACTAATGCTTTAGTGTTTAATTCAGAATTATCTGCATATTTGATCATTAGTTTAAGCAGAAAGAGTAATTAGCTCTGCTATTTTGTGAGCTATAAAAGCATGCTGAGCTGTTGACTGACATCCATCAAACGGCCCTTGACAGTTTCCTGGGGTAAGCAGGTGGGGGTGGGCTAGGAGTGGGTTCAAGGAGGGGGCAGACATAGCAGGTCTTGGTGTGTCTGATTTCTTTCTCTCTGGATGTGCCGATTGCTGTGGCAAGATGACAAAAGAATCTGTCTGTGAGATGGAACAAAGCCTGGAGCTGCAAGTCATAAAGCAAAGTTGAGATAGATATTTTAATTTCGTGTTCATATTAAAATCATTGATAGAACCCAAGAAAATACATCGCTTTTTTATACCGCACTTACAGAAGGGCTTTCAGCAGGGAGCACACGTCCTCAGGAGAGAGGATTTAGGGTTTAAACTATAAAAAGTTATTTAAAAGGCATTTTTTAAATACATCCAAATGTTGCGATTTTTCTCAATTCGCGGGTGCTCTAGGAACATAACCCCTGCGAATTGTGGGGGTGTACTGTACATTGTTTTACGAATTTAAGCATCTCCAGTAGAGTATCGCTGTTCTGTTCATGGAGATTTCTTACTAAAGGCCCTGTCAAATTACATTTTTTTACATAATCTTAGCAAGTTCCAGGCAGACTGACACACCCAGTGACTCAGTCCAACCAGTCTGGAACTAGCTCAAGGAAGATTCATTTTATCATAGTCATAGGAGATGGCTCTGTGTATGTGAGAGCTGATAACCTTTGAGTACTTTGTACAATACATACTATGCAGCCAACAGGAATAAGGACCATTTCTTCATGTTGCATATCTTATGTACCATGTCAGTTTGGAAAAAGAGAAAAAAATGCAGAGATTACAGCTGAACCCATCATACCTATAAAGCCTTCACATGGACACCACAGGTCCACCAAGCATCAGACAAAAAGCTATCTGAAAAAGGAGCAAGCTCGCAATACTTTGAAAATGTGAAACTGTGCTGGAAAGGTATCTATCTATCTATCTGGTCATTCCACATGCTCTCGTGGTCCTCATTATAGTGTGTGGATGCTAGAGGCACTGTTGCCCCATTGAACCCACCAGACAGACGTCCAAGACACACATTTAAAATACCAAGAAGATCCTTTAATATTTCTTCAATAATAGTGCACAAAACACTGCACACTCCACAATTCTCTAATAAATCAATAACAATAATCAATAATCAACAATAACCAATCCTCCACTCCCAGCAGCTCCGTCACACTTCCTCCCGAATTGGTTCTCCCTGCTGGGTTTCCCACAATCCTTTTAAAGTCCATCACCGGGAAGTATTCCTCCTCCGAGTCAAACTCTTCATACTTCTTCAAGTATCCCGGAAGTACTGCAGGTTAGCATCGCGGTAATATTCCCCGGGTTCTTGGTGAGCTCCCCCTGGCGGTACCCATGGTATCCAACAGGGCTGAAGAGACAGACTCCATGTCCCATACTGCCCTGCGGGAATCCGAGGAACCATTCCCATCCAGGGGAGCTGCCATCTAGCGTCCCGGGGGATGTAGTGTCCTGCAAAGTCTCCTTTCCTATGTTGAGGGACATCCCGGCCGGGCTGAAACACCAGCCACCCATCACAAGTGCTAATGCACTTTTTGGCCTGTCCAGTACCAGACCCATAGGACAAATCCTGGCAAAAATGTATTATAACCTTTCCAACATGCTTCCCAATCCAATGCCAGCTTTCCCATCTCTACTGTGCTCCAAACCCTTAGTCCATGAAAGCCATATTCTTCATTAATCGTATGACAGACTTATTCTTCCCATAACTTGCCATATAGATGTGGAAAGGAACAGATGCACTTGCCACCCAAATTTTATATTACACCTGTCTCTAAATTACCCAATCTTCTGCCAACTTGCCCAGTTCCCAATTCTGCCAAAAGCACACCATAATGTTCATGTTCGAAACTACATAAGCTTCCAATAATGTACACTTCTGTCTGTTCTATAACACATTCATAGCACAAATCCAATTCAAATTTTATTCTGCCTCTTCTATTACAGTGGCATGTCTTTGACCATTTATTTTGCATTCCATAAATCCACATCGTACAATCACTGGTCCTCTGATTTTTCTGAAGTCTTGCATCCCAGGTTATCATTTACCATAGCCACAGTGTCATTCCCACCATAATTTTATTCTACGTTTGCTGCCAGTCTACAAATTCCTATTCAAGTTTGCCAGGCTTACCTCAACTGGGCACAAATTCAAATTGCATGATCCCATCTTAAAACATAAGCCCCAACCCCACGAAACACACACACACAACCTGTTTTGTAATACACCCACAGGAGTCCAAGTCAAAATTAAATCTTAATCCTGGCTTTACAATCAGGATTACCTGTATTTCCTTGAACATAATTTTTTTCAATTCTTTTCTTCAGGCCTGAAAATTTCTTAATTACTTTCTGATTAGAGTCATTTTACAAAGACTGCCAAAATAAAATTAGCCTCAAACTATTGTTTAGATCCGTGTTTCCCACTCCCTTTTTTCTGTAGTGGCACACATTCTGTAACCAAAATTATCCCGAGGCACACCACTATTTTACTAATTACAAACATATTATATCTCATACACTTTTTTAAAATATTCTGAGGAGGGGACAATACCCCAGCACCCTGCATTGCAAACCACTACTTAATTTAATATACCCTGAGATTTCTCCTTGCATAATCTGACATACTCTGGCATAAAGATCAGCGAGTTTGACAACCTATCTGACTAGAACTTGTGTAATTTGACATTGGCTTTAGAAAAACAAGTCTCAAGTTTTCTAAGCTTTTTATAAGTTAACACATGAAGTCAACAGTCTGGAAAGCCAATTGAGGTGAAAGAGAATGACTATCAGTCTATGAAATAAATGTTTGCCTTTTGTCCTTCTCTATGCATGACAGTACCAATTTCTGGAATGGGAGAGAGTGTAAAAATGTAGCTGGTTAAATTGGTACCTTAATTTAGATTCACCACCTGAGCAGCCCGAAGGAGCCCATTAACTAAATTCTAAAGAGGGAACTTCAAAGGAAGTGGGCTTTTTACAAATGTGTATCTGTAACAAAAGGAAAATAGTGATTTGAACATCCTTTCTTTGTACAGTTGGAGGTACAATTGTACCTGCAGAAAAATCCTAACAAATTCACAAGCACCATCCCTAGACAATTCATAAGTCCATCATAGGCACACTTAAGTAAACACCTCAGCTCACTCACTATACAAGAGCACATCCTTAAATGGATTTTCAGACTGTGTGTATCATCTTTCCACATGTGGTCTACTAAGTAAGCAAGGAGCTTTCCAATATTGTACTAGCATACTGTATTTGGCGTCCATGGATATTATTATTGGGGTGAACATAACAGTACAACTTACAATGAGTACCAAAAAAAAAACATGCACATGTCACATGCTATAATCACATCTCAGTATATTGTTTTTGGCCCAGGGAGAAAGGCATGAATGGATTTCCACATTCAAAGATGAATGGAAAACTCTCACTTGCAAAGAACAACCAGTGTTTCTATTCACATCATCTGACGCCCCACATTAATGCCCACTGCACAGAACTGGCAAACCAGCTAAACTGGTCTGGAGCAGAAGATATAAACCAGGATGGATTTTTGCTTTTGGTCCAGTTCTCCCAGGATAGGCTGTAGCTCCTTTGTAAACCTAAAATTAGGTGAAGTCGGCTCATTGAATAGATGGGTGAGAAATGTATGTCGATATACATAGCAAAACTAAACTAGTGTAAAAGAAAACTGCGTAATCATGGCTAAAATTTATATAGCTTTACTGGATTCATAAGTGCAATTTGAATACAGTGAATTCCTACAATATGAAAAAGGTAATGGGGAAATGTAGAACCTCTGGCATAATACTATATAATTTATATGTGGGGTTCTTTAAAGTTGTGATGCTTAAACACATTCAAAAGGGCCAAGGATGTCATAGATTTAAATCCTGTTTTCAACTAAAGCTTTCTGTTAACTAACAGTGCCATTATTTCCAGTTTCAACCTGCATTGCTTAATAATAGAAATTTCCTGCTTACTTTGAATAGGAACTTAACAAGTATTCCTGTGTCTTATGCAATTTCCTGATTTTTCATGGCTATTGGAAAAAAACTCTCAAAATTTATACCAGTCATAGATTTTACACTGATTCTCTTAAGAACAACGGGAAAAAAGCAGTCACCATGGTTTTATGGGAAAAGCCAGAATGAATCACTGATTATGAACTTGGTCGTCAGTTGCCATGAGGTCAATATAACTGAATTTAAGAAGCACTTATTCTCTGAAGAACACCCTAAACTAGGAATAATGCAGATTGCTGCGATTGGGTCCTATTTTGGGATCCTGAGGTGTTTCATCATTTGGTGGGTGCATCGATGCGCTGTATCAGTGTATGCTCCCAACCTCTTACTTCAAAACTAAATGTATTAGAGGAGTTCTGCAAAGCTTTGGCTTCATAATTAATATAAATATCAGCTTATTATCTCCTGAGAATAACTTGTTTCCTTATATCTAATCCATGTATTTAACTTACAGAAGTTCACTTAAGTAAGAATGATACATGTGTAGGTTTATAGGGTCATCATTGTGACTTGTTAAGAGTACAGGGAAATTCTTGCATACATTTTCTTATCAACATGCAACACATCACACCTCCAGTGCCATGACTAGTAAATATAACTTCCTTACCTAAATTAGATAATGATTTAGCTAATATTTATATAAGGAAAGCTAAAGGAGAACTTTTGAGATCTTCAGATAAATGCAGAAATAATAGTAATTATTCATATCGATAAGAATGAAAAAGATATCAAAAGAACACAGTGAGAAACCTGAAGATATAAAACCACTCAAATCATATATAAACATTTTCTACAAACATATACAGCTGACAATTCAGACAGATCATGATACAGAGTTGAGTCACCACCTTGGTGACCACACATAATTAGAATGAAGCAATCCAAAAGAAAACAAGTAATAATTGTGAAAACATCTCTTCAGACATAAGTTCCAATGTGAAATGTTTCAAGACGATGGATATTCTGGTCTTAAGTCCTTCCTACAGGAAGAGGTGGATCCAGGACAGACACCAGAAGTGATGTCAGAGGTTTTACAGCTGTCAATCATTCAGTCTGCTGAAGGAAGAAGAGAAAAGGCTTTAAAACACAGCACCAACCCTTGAAGCAATGGGGAATTACAATCACCAGAGCCCTTAAGCTGTCCCCTATGTGCACACGCATAACAGGATCCCTCCTAGCCCAGACCAGTTGGGTCTGATGGCTCAAATGGTGAGGTCATGAATATGTGGGAAAAGAATGGTGTCATGCACAGACGTTGTGGCTTCATGCTTCCCAAACAGGTGCTCTTTTCTTCTTAATATTCTTAATTTTTAACATTCTTAATATTGACTTTCATTCTTTTACAAATGAAAGTGAGCATCTGCTACAGTCACCAAAAGCTTCTACAGATTGTTTCCAACAGCACAGATAATTATTATAACATGGAAGCAATACCGCAGGAGATTCTCAAATCACCAGGATTTAGATAGATAGATAGATAGATAGATAGATAGATAGATAGATAGATAGATAGATAGATAGATAGATAGATAGATACTTTATTAATCCCAAGGGGAAATTCACATAATCCAGCAGCAGTATACTGATACAAAGAAATAATATTAAATTAAATAATAATAAAAATGAAAAGAATTAAAATAAAATTAATGTTCGCATTTACTCCCCCGGGTGGAATTGAAGAGTTGCATAGTGTGGGGAAGGAATGATCTCCTCAGCCTGTCAGTGGAGCAAGACAGTGACAAAAGTCTGTCACTGAAGCTACTCCTCTGCCTGGAGATGACACTGTTCAGTGGATGCAGTGGATTCTTCATGATTGACAGGAATTTGCTTAATGCCCGTCGCTCTGCCACAGATGTTAAACTGTCCAACTTTAATCCTACAATACAGCCTGCCTTCTTAACAAGTTTGTCCAGGGCGTGAGGCGTCTTTCATCTTTATGCTGCCACCCCAGCACACCACCGCGTAGAAGAGGGCACTCGCCACAACCGTCTGGTAGAACATCTGCAGCATCTTACTGCAGATGTTGAAGGATGCCAACCTTCTCAGAAAGTATAGTCTGCTCTGACCTTTCTTACATAGAGCATCAGTATTGGCAGTCCAGTCCAATTTGTTATCCAGCTGCACTCCCAGATATTTAAAGGTCTGCACCCTCTGCACACAGTCACCTCTGATGATCACAGGGTCCATGAGGGGCCTGGGCCTCCTAAAATCCACCACCAGCTCCTTGGTCTTGCTGGTGTTAAGGTGTAAGTGGTTTGAGTCGCACCATTTAACAAAGTCTTTGATTAACTTTCTGTACTCCTCCTCCTGTCCACTCCTGATGTAGCCCACAATAGCAGTGTCATCAGCGAACTTTTGCACGTGACAGGACTCCGAGTCATATTGGAAGTCTGATGTATATAGATTGAACAGGACAGGAGAAAGTACAGTCCCCTGAGGCGCCCCTGTATTGCTGAACACAATGTCAGACCTGCAGTTCCCAAGACGCACATATTGAGATCTGTCTGTAAGATAGTCCACAATCCATGCCACCAGGTGTGAGTCTACTCCCATCTCAGTCAGCTTGTCTCTAAGGAGCAGAGGTTGGATGGTGTTGAAGGCGCTAGAGAAGTCCAAAACATAATTCTTACAGCACCACTGCCTCTGTCCAGGTGGGAGAGGGATCGGTGAAGCATATAGATGATGGCATCCTCCGCTCCCACCTTCTCCTGGTATGCGAACTGCAGAGGGTCGAGGGCGTGGCGGACCTGTGGCCTCAGGTGGTGAAGCAGCAGCCGCTCCATGGTCTTCATCACATGTGACGTCAGAGCAACAGGCCGGAAGTCATTCAGCTCACTAGGACGTGATACCTTTGGGACAAGAGTGATACAATATGTTTTCCAAAGCCTTGGGACTCTCCCCTGTTCCAGGCTCAGGTTGAAGATGCGCTGTAGAGGACTCCCCAGTTCCAACGCACAGGCCTTCAGCAATCGTGGCAATACACCATCTGGACCCGCTGCTTTGCTGGCACAAAGTCTTTTCAGCTCTCTGCTCACCTGGGCTGCTGTAATTGTGGGTGGGGATGTCTCACTTATGCTGGTATCAGCAGAAGGATAGTTGGAGGATGCAGTACTCCGAGGTGAGAGTTGTTTACTGTGATCAAACCTATTAAAGAAGTTGTTCATTTGGTTTGCTCTCTCCACGTCTGTCTCGATGGCGGCACCCCGCTTCGAGCTGCAGCCAGTGATAATCTTCATCCCATCCCACACTTCCTTCATGCTGTTGTTCTGCAACTTCTGCTCCAGCTTTCTCGTTGACTCCTAACCTTGGAAGAAAGCGATGCTGTCGGTAGAGGGAGAGGAAGCAAAAGAGAGGTAAGCAAGCAGGATTACTAGCTAGGCTAAGAGTGATTCTGCATAAAACCCCTCTCCTAAGTGCTCTTCTTGTAAATACCACATCACTTTCCCAATAAAATGGATGAGCTCTGATTGGAAATTTCCACACATAAGACTGCAAGGGACTGTTGCCTTTTGATTTTTTCGGAGATGTGGCTGGATCCTACCATACTGGACACCTCAGTTGAGATTGCAGGTCGCGTGCTCCACCGAATTGATCAAACCCCCAATTCCCGTAAGAAAAAAAGTGGAGGACTGTGTATCTACTGTATATTAATAATGCTTGATGCACTAATATAACCACAATCAACAAGTCATGGAATATCTAATGCTAACATGAGACCATTTTACCTACACAGGGAACATACAGTTGTTATTGTTACTGCAGTATACATACCAGCTCAGGCTACTGTTAATTCAGCACTAGAGAAGCTGTTTGACCTTATCAGTAAACAACAGAACTCACACCCTGATCCAGTTTTATCATTGCTGGGAGTTTTAATCAAGCAAATCTTAAGGATGTATTCTCCAGATTTTATCAACAGGTACACTGTAAAACCAGAGAGAAAAACACCTTAGACCAAGTCTATATAAACATCAACAGTACAAATCCAATTAACCAGACTGTTAAAGGTTGGCCTGAAGCTGGCATCTTCCAACTCCAGGACTGCTTTAAACGCACAGACTGGAATATACCTTTTCCTCAGACAGACATAGAGACATATACTTCATCTGTTCTTTCGTATATTAATTACTGTGTGGATAACATCACTGTCAACAAAATGATTAAGGTTTACCCAAACAAGAAACTGGATGAATACTGAAGTCAGACAGCTGTTCAGGGAAAGGGACAAAGCCTTTAAATTAGAATACACCTAAGCTTATAGAGCTACCAGAGCTAAATTCAAGAAAAGCATCAAGTCTTCAAAACCTAACTACAAACAATAAGGAGGACTTTCATAGTAGCTCAAACTCACAGAAAATGTGGTAAGGCATCCAATTAAGCACATATTACAAAAAGAAGAATGACATGCAATGCACTCTGGTCAATAACAGTGACAAACTAGTAGAGGAACTTAACAGTTTGTTTTCACAGTTTGACAAGGACAATAACCAATCTCCAGTCATCTTCACCTTGGTCTTACATGTACATGAGGTATGGCGGTCACTGAACAATATCAACATAAGGAAGGCAGCAGGTCCTGATAATGCACAAGAATAAATGCTCTCATGTATATGCATATATTCAACTTCTCTCTCTCCTCATGTGTAATCCTTACATGCCTGAATTCCATGACAATTGTGCCTGTTCCAAAAAAACCTAGGATAACCTGTCTTAATGACTATCAACAAGTCGCTCTTACCCCTGTCATTGCAAAGTACATTGAATGACTGGTAATCACCCACATCAAAACCATCCCAGCTGATCTAGATCAACATTAATTTGCCTACTAGACAAACAGATTGATTGGGTATGCCATCTGTGTGGCTCTGAATACTGCCCTCTAGCCCCTGGAAAAACTCAACACCTATGTTAGGAAGCTCTTCGTTGACTACAGCTCAGCATTTAAAACCATCATACCTAGCCAGCTTATCAATAAACTCTATGTACTAGGACTTGCATTATCCATATGCAACTGGTTACTGGATTTTCTTACAAATCACCCCCAGTCTGTCAGGTTGGACAAACACACATCATTCACCATTACCCTCATCAGTGTGCCACAAGGCTGTATACTAAGTCTCCTCCTCTACACACTCTTCACTCATGATTGTCAACCCATTCACAAATCAAAACATTATTGTTAAATTTGCAGATGATATGACCGTCATTGGGCTTATATCAGACAAAGATCAAGCTGCATATAGGGAAGAGGTTCACAGCCAGATAGCATGGTGGGACATTAACAACCTTAAATACCAAAAAGGCCTAAGAAGTCATTCTGGACTTTTGGACCATTAAAAAGGCTGATAATAATCAAGGCTATGGAGAGAGTTTCCAGAAATATCTAGGAGCCATCATCTCAGAGGACGTGTCCTGGGCTGACAACACTTAGGTTGTAATAGGCAAAGCACAACAACGCCTCTGTTTTCTGAGGAAGCTAAGGAGAGCTAACCTCCCCCAGAAACTGCTGGTCAATTTCTATAGATTCAGTACAGAGAGCATCTTAACTAACTGCATGACGGTCTGGTACAACACATGCACCAATGTTGCTGAAGAAGCACTGCAACAAGTTGCAAAAACAGCAGTGGTCATCATCTGCACTTAACTGTCATCACTCAAAGCCTTGTATAAGACTCGCTGTATGAAAAGGGCAAAAAATATTATCAAGGATAATACTCTTCCTGGAAATTCTTTGTTTAAGCTTCTCCCATCAGGCAGATGTTTTAGATCAATCCACATACACACAAAGACTAAAAATAGCTTTTCCCCATCTGCCATAAACTTGATGAACTCTGAGTCTCCTCAGCCTATGTTTTTAATTGAATATGTGCAATAAGCTACATTGTTAATGTGCAATATACTAATATATAACAATAAATAATATGCAATGTACTATTCATTAATAGGTGCAATAACAATGTATGCTGATGATACGTTGGGCAATAATAATTTGCTCAGGTTACTTAATCACTTAACACTATATATGACATATTTGAAAATATTTGACATATTTTGTATTACTGTTCTAGTTTCTCCTTTTTTCATTTTTTACTTGAATTCTGCTTTTAAATTGTTACTTCCATTCTGTTCTTTAAATGCATCTTTGGAGTTGTCCTAAAAGAAATTTTATTGTGTTAAAAATAAAGTTCTTGAACTTTAAGTTGAATATGAGAGAGAGCATCGGCACTGGTGTGGAGAATCTCTACAATGGAAGATTTTGAACTAATAAGGCTGAAGGTCCAAGAACCACCTGGTGACACATGGATTTGACTCCTTATTAAGTGCCATTCTATGAAGGGGTGCATGATCCATGATCCATCACAAGTGTGAATTCATGGTCCAGGAGGTAAGTACCTTAGCTAGTTAATAGCCCACTTTATCACTAAAGCTTCTCTTTCCACTGTGGTCTCCCGATCTAGTAGTTTCCACCTTAGGAACATGAATTGGTGTTCAACACCATTGACACTTTGGCTTAGCATGGCAGACCTGTGTCTAAAGCAACAGCCTGTAAGACAAAAAGTGAAATCCAGAGTTGTTAGCATAGGTGTTCACATAAGGGCCTCTTTTTAGTCATGGAATGCAGCTTCTGTTTTAGCATCCCATACCAATGTGTTTGGAGCCTGCTTCTTTGTAAGATCTGTCAAGGGCTCTCTCTCAGAAGAATGAGGCACAAACAATGGTAGATTCCCGCTAAGCTTGAGAAGGCTTGGACCTGCCTCCTGGTCCTTGAATGGGGCCAGTTCATGACGGTATCAACTCTGGCACATTGGACTGTACCGCTGTCCACTAATTAGCCTAAATTCTTTGCCTTGTTCAATCCAAAATAACTGAGAATTATCCTGAGGCTAGTTTGACCTGCTGCATGTGTTCCTCGCAAGTGCTGGAATAGATACTGCAACAATGTTGTCTTGATTAAAGGCACTATAGGAATAGTGGGGAAGGGCACTCTGTCAACCAGATTCTGGAAGGTCGATGGGGCCCCATGCAATCCAAATGGGAGAACACTATACTGTCAATGGCCAGCAGGGGTGCTAAGTGCTGTCTTCTCTATAGCAGATTCTATTAAAGGAATTTGCCAGTACCCTTTCATCATGTCAAGTGTGGTTAAAAATTTTGCTTTTTCGAGTCTTTTGAGGAGTTTGTCCACTCATGGCATTGGATAAGCATCTAATCGGTAGACTTGATTAAGTCATTAGAAATCATTGCAAAAGCATCAGCTTCTTTCAGGCTTTGGGGCCAAAACACCGGAGCTTTACCAGATTTTCCTCTATTTTACCAAAATCTGGAATTCTCTTGATGTGAAGCTCTACTTCCGCTCTTTTTGCCTCAGGTAGCCAATGCGGGCATTCTTAGACGATGACTTGAGGCTCTGTGATGATATCATGCACAATCAGGGAAGTTCTTCTGGGTCTCTATTTCCCCACTTCTGGGACAGAAAAGATGGTTGTTTCATGCACTTGTCATTGCTTAAGGTGTTAAAACTTGTGCCCAAATTAAGGTTTGATTTCTAAGCAAAGAATGAATGCGGTTGTCCAATCAATAAAATTGATGTGGTAGACTAATTTGGTTCGATTAGGTTGTTTAACCAAATAATTGACCAGCCCCTTCCTCTCCATAATTTTATATCGCCCTTTCCAATATGTCAATAATGTAGCTTATGAAATAGGAGTAAGAACTTTTACTCAGTCTCCCGATTAGAATTTTCAAAGAGAAGTGCTATGATCATAATAGTGAACCTGTGCTGATTGCATATGTTCCATTTTCTCTTTTAGTAATGGTAGAATTTTTTCAAATCTATTGCATAATTGTGCAATATATTCTAGAACAGGGGTGAACAATACATTGATCACGATCGACCGGTAGATCGGAAAGGTAGTGCAGGTAGATTGTGTTGCATTCAAAATAAAATTTTTTAAATGTTAGTCTATATATCTTCCCTATGGCATTTGCCACTTGATTGACATACAGGGCGGCCAGTTTGAGATCTCTTTTCTTCTAACACACTGGTCAAACGTGCAAGCTACTGCAATACTCCGGCTGTGATCTAGTTAGCCTTCCAATTTATATTGACTAAAGAAGGGATTTAAAAAAAAAATTTGTTTGGGGAGGGTATGGGCTGGATGTGGAATTGGAAGAGGATTTTTTTTCTCACAATGTCATGGTCGAAGTGCGTTTGTCTGATCTGTCAATCTATCATTGCTATTCCAAAGAAGGAAAATATGGAAAGGCACTTTCGAACTGTTCATAAAAACTACGAAACTGACTTCCTTCTGAAAAGCGATTTGAGAAAGAGAAAGGAGAGGGAACTAAAATAGGTTAATTGGACAGCCGTCATTTTTCACTCGGCTGAATTCAAAAGCTAAGGCAGACACACTGAAGCGTCATTTCGAGTGAATCACTCGATCATTAAGCATAAGGGCTGATTTATACTTCACGCTCAGAATGCATACGCGCCCGCACCATGGCTGCCACGCGTTCCCAGCGTTCATTTCATGCATCCTCTGAGCAGGTCCTCAGAAATTAACGCGACACGTGTGCGAGTGGCAGTACCAGCAAAAAGTCGGGGGGCGCAGTGTGTTAAAAGTCGGAACGTGACGTCAGAGTCTCTGTTTACTATCTACATGTGACAGCAAGCCTCTATGGAGATCCTTCGGGGATCGATGTGCGCGCTTTGCTGTTTGATGGATGGTTCAAAGTGTTGAAGCAAAATGCCGACATACAGATGCATTCGTGGTGCTTTTATATTCAAGCGTTGCATATTCCCAATCGTAATGACACGATACATTTTAAAAGTCTCACATACCATCTTTTGTGCCATCTATTTTTTATTTTTTTACTTTTCCTGCTGTCAGGTCCAAGAAGCTCGTAGCGATAAAAAACTGGGATGACGTTTACGATGGTCTGCTTTAATAATAAATTAAACTTACGAGGTTAAAGTGGACATTTCAAGATTAAACCCGAAATTTCCACTTTAATCAGAAAATACACGTTTTCACCGTGTCTTTTATTTTTTTCTCAGTGGCTCAAATACAGCGCTATACATTATGTTGCCGATGTGAAGTTGCAAAAAAAAAATGGACGGCACAAAAGATGGTATGTGAGACTTTTAAAATGTGTCAATACGATTGGGAATATGCGACACTTGAATATAAAAGCACCACGAATGCATCTGTATGTCGGCATTTTGCTTCACCACATCGAAGCATTCATCCTGTCGGATCTGCATAGAGCAGTGATGGCGAACCATTTAGAAACCAAGTGCCCAAACTGCAATCCAAAACCCACTTATTTATCGCAAAGTGCCAACATGGCAATTTAACCTGAATACCACCTAAAACTGAACACCAGCATAACCAAGGAGCTGGTAGTGGATTTTAGGAGGCCCAGGCCCCTCATGGACCCCGTGATCATCAGAGGTGAGTGTGTGCAGAGGGTACAGACCTATAAATACCTGGGAGTGCAGCTGGATGATAAATTGGACTGAACTGCCAATACTGATGCTCTGTCTGTCTATCTACTGAGGTTTTAGTTTAGAAAAGCAATTCATACATTAACATCTTTTGTCTTAAAAGAAAAACATAATAACAGAGCTTTCAATGATACAAACAACTTTTTGTTGAAAGGTAAAAGTTTGCATTCGGTATGCTTTTGAACAATTAATGTGCTTTTTGCTGTTGTATGCATGCTGATAATTTGTCTAACCTTGGCTCATACTTTGTAAGCTTGAGAGCAACACATGCAGCACTCAGGTCATCTGTTAGTCTGTTTCTGGTGTCAGATTTGATTTAATTCAAAGCTGAAAACAGCTGCACACAAGCATAAGATGTTCCAAACAAAGTAAGGAAAGCAATCTCAAGTGCCTTCATTGACTTAAGATTATTTGGCAGAGAATTCCACACTTTAAGGATTTCATTTTCATAACTAACTGTGCTGTCCTTTGTCATCCCTTCGATCCTCTCAAGTGTTTCACGCAGGTCTTCCCTATTAAGCTCCGCCTCCAAAGCTTCCATTATATATTACGGGGTCGTGGATCAGGTGTGGCAATTAGCAACTCCCGGCAATAATTACAGATGCGGACGCCTACTCACCTGTGCGCTTAGCGAGGACTGCCCGCATCACAAAGCTCCCGGAAACCGCTCTGGCCACTCTACCATAACCCCCTTTAACGGCAATTATCTGTTAAAACTGGCCTTTTCAATTTTGAGCTGTGGACCCGCTATACCACATCCCCTCCAACCCTACCACGGGAATCACAGACTCAAAAGGCTGCAGTCCGTGCCGCACCCTCAAGCAGCATGTGTGCAGCCCGCCTTACCCCAGACAGGAGAGGAAGGAAGCGCTCCCATTGGGCTGCTGGGCAGAGGCGCGGGTGATGTGAGAAAAGTCCTCCGGCGCGCATGAAGAGGGGGAGCGGTGAGGGGAGCAGCCCGGCCCCGCATTCCTCTGGCTTTATAGTAACGAACTCTGTGCTCGGGCGACGGCCGCGTGCCCACTGAGAGGGCTCTGAGTGCCCCCTTTGGCACGCGTGCCATAGGTTCGCCACCACTGGCATAGAGGCTTTCTGTCACATGTAGATAGTTCCCAAACGTAATGACACAAAACATTTTAAAAGTCTCACATACCATCTTTTGTGTCGTCTTTTTTATTTTTTTATTTTTGCAACTTAACAGCAACATAATGTATAGCGTTATATTTGACCCATTGAGAAAAAAATAAAGGACACGGTGAAAATGTGTATTTTGTGATTAAAGTGGAAATTTCGGCTTTAATCTCGAAATGTCCACTTTAACCTCGTAGTTGACTTTATCATTAAAGCAGACCATTGTAAATGTCATCCCAGTTTTTAATCGCTACTAGCTTCTTGGACCTGACAGCAGTGGAAAGCAGCAATAGATCGCCACACAGAACAAATTAAATGTATGATATTCCAACTCTCTCTGCACATTTAGAATCTTTAGATTTATACTTGATATCACTTTCATGATGAAATGCATTAAAGTGTGTATGTTACATTTTACATATAATTTCATTTAAATAATGAATACTGTTAATTACACACATGGGGGTATCACGGTGGTGGAGCGATAGCACTGCTCTCTCGCAGGGAGTTATGTTGCTGGTATTTCCTGCTTGTATTCCACACTGTGCTCCGGTTTCCTTCCAAAGATATGCAGATTTGGGGATTTGGTGCCGCTAAAATGACGCTAGTGTGTGTGTGCTTGTATTCACCTTGCGATGAGCTGAGGCCTTGTCAAGGGACTGTTTCTCACTCGTGCCCAATGCTTGCTGGAATGGACACATGCCTGGATTGAATCAAATATTTTTTTTTTTTCAAATTTTTATTTAATCAATAAACATCCTTTTCAGAGATATTGCGGTAAGGTGTCATCAGAATTTAATAGGTGTTCTAGGCAATTCACAACACAGAGAAGCCGAACATGTTCTCACTGTGATAATATCTCGCACTGCCACCTGGTGGATTCCTCCAGATTTACGTAAAGTACACGTGCAAGTATGAACACTACAATGCTTGTGTAGCAGGAGCGTCCGCTGCAGCATGCGTTGCGTCGTGTGAAGTATAACTCCGGCCTAAGAAGTCCTTCCAAGGTGGAGAGATGATAAAAGATGCCTTTATTGAGGCAGATGGCTAGGGATAAATTCCTGCTGAGATTTCAAGACCCCTGGCCGGAGAAAAAGGAGTTTCTCCTTGTCATTAAACATGCAGAATACAAGGAACTTAATAACGATCAATGGCCGCTAAACTTGGCATTTTTTATCCAATCTGAACAACATGTTGAATGAGCTTAATTTACAGCTGTAAAGAAAAGAGAACTCCATGGTCAATATGATTAGCTCAGTTAATGCTTTCAAACAAAAAATGCAACATTTGTCCTTAAAGCTGCAGCGCCTTGATTTGGGGACCATCCAAAACCTCGCGTCAGAGCTGGAGACACAATGGAAGGCGTGTGCGCAACTTGACAGCATACGCTACACAGAGCAGATTGAAAATTGCCTGTCAGACATTGACAGACGGTTTCAGGACTCAGCTTTACTTGAGCCAATCGCTACATTTAAGTGCTATCCATTGAGGGAAGATGTTGAGGGTGATTCACCCGCATCAAAAATTGCAACACTGTTTCACGTAAAACTCCTCTAGAGGATGAGATTTTGACACTACAGGATGACATTCAGCTGAAGTCTGGCGCTCTTGGACAGTTTTGTAACTTACTCACAGAGGAAAGTACCCAAACATGATGAAATGTGCTACCTCCTTGACTGCATTATTTGGCTCTACTTATTTATGCGAGTCAGCCTTTTCCCACATGAAGATTATTAAATCCAAATACTGTAGTGACCATAAATGTATTGAAATGTATTGAAAAGGTTATTCAGTTATGCAAGGTACAACAACATATATTTTATGTATAAAGTATACTCAGTGTATATATATATACAGTATATATATATATATATATATATATATATATATATATATATATATATATATATATAATTTCTAATGTAGGTAGATCATTTTGACCTGGTCATTTTAAAAGTGGCTCACAAGCCGAAAAAGTGTGGGCACCTCTGTTCTAGAATATTGGTATAAGGGACTGTCTCTTCATCCCATCCTTCATATGTCCAATGTTCCCCGTGGTTGTCACTCATTTCAAAAGATGTGAAACCCGTGGAGGCCTGTGGGATATCCCGATATGCAAATAACATGAGGGGGAGTAACTGATCCCAGTTTTTCCCTTCCTCACTGACCACCTTGTGTAACTTTTGTCTGAGCATCTGATTAAACTGCTCCACTAAATTGTATGTTTGAGGATGATATATTGAGCTTTCTTAAATGCTTAAAATTGAGAAACTTGGCAAGCTTTTTGAATTTCTCAGAGGTGAAAGGCATCCCATCCATCCATCCATTTTCTAACCCGCTGAATCCGAATACAGGGTCACAGGGGTCTGCTGGAGCCAATCCCAGCCAACACAGGGCACAAGGCAGGAACCAATCCTGGGCAGGGTGCCAAGCCCACCGCAGGACACACACACACCCACACACCAAGCACACACTAGGGCCAATTTAGAATCGCCAATCCACCTAACCTGCATGTCTTTGGATTGTGGGAGCAAACCAGAGCACCCGGAGGAAACCCACGCAGACACAGGGAGAACATGCAAACTCCACGCAGGGAGGACCCGGGAAGCGAACCCAGGTCTCGTAACTGCAAGGCAGCAGCGCTACCACTGCGCCACCGTGCCGCCCGAAAGGCATCCCCTTGTCTGTTAATACTTATTTTGGGATGCCAACATGTGCAAAGACCCCTACCAATATTCTTGGAATTGGCCAGACCACCCAGCCCCCTCTAGGCATTCTACCTAACATAAATGATCAGTCCTCCTTGTATTGAGGGTTCTCATGGAAGGACTTGATGATGACCTAGCCTTTAATCCATCAATGTAGGGACATCATGGTGCTTTGATTAGGTGGTGGTGGCGCAGATCGTCACCACAGAAAACCGGAAAAAGAACAGAAGAAGGAGTAGGGGTTAGTACAGATTTTGGATCCACCATGAATAGTAATGATAATTAATTGAATATACAGAGCAATGATATAAGAAGTCTAACTTTTGCTATATTTCTTTAGTGAAAAAATGCTGTCCTAGGGATCTGATTAATATACGATTTAAAATTCAGGTCAGAGTCAATAGTTACCCCTAAATTCTTTACCTCCGTCTTGACATTTAATCCTAATGCATCATGTTTTTTTCTAGTAACCTCATTATATCCGTTATTGCCAATCACTAAAATTTCAGTTTTCTCTTTATTTAGCTTGAGAAAATTACTACTCATCCATTCAGAAACACAAGTATGACATTGTGTTAGTGAATCAACAGAGTTGGGGTCATCAGGTGCTATTGATAAATACAGCTGTGTGTCATCAGCATAGTTATGGTAACACACGTTATGCCCCGAGATAATTTGACCTAACATGTAGATCGAAATGAGCAGCGGACCCAGGATAGAGCCTTGTGGAACACCATATCGGATATCATGTGTCTTTGAGATGTGATTACCACAACTAATAAAGAATTTTCTACCTGCCAGGTAGGTTGGTTTGGATTCAAACCAATTTAAGACACTGCCGGAGAGGCCCACCCATTGACTAAGGTGATTTCAAAGAATATTGTGATCAATGGAATCAAATGCGGCACTCAGATCTAAGAGGACGAGAACAGATAAACGGCCTCTATCTGCTTTCACCTGCAAGTCATTTACTACTTTAACGAGTGCCGTTTCTATACTGTGATTTGTTTTGACACCCAAATGAAACTTATCAATAATAGCATGTTTATTTAAGTGGTCATTTAGCTGCATAATGACTGCCTCCTCTAGAATTTTACTTAAGAAAGGCAAGTTAGAAATAGGTCTAAAATTTTCAAAAGCAGAGGGGTCAAGATTATTTTTCTTGAGTAGGGGTTTAACTACAGCAGTCTTAAGACAGTCTTGGAAGACCCCCGTATCTAATGACAAGTTTACTATGTCAAGAATACTATCAATTAGCACGCCTGATACTTCCTTGAAAAAAACTTGTTGGTATTGGGTCAAGGACGCAGATGGAGGGTCCCAGTTGAGAAATTATTTTATATAAATCAGGTAAATCTATCCTGGTGAAAGAATTGAATTTGTTTATAACGTAGTGCTGGGGCTTAAGAGGATCAGTGTTGGGGAGATATGCTATGTTATTTCTAATATCATTAATTTTTTTTATTAAAAAATACAGCAATAGCCTCACAAGTTTCACTGGAAGTATTCTGGAGGCATTCCATTGAGTGACCTGGATTTAGCAGATGATCAATCATAGAGAATAAGACTCTGGGATTACTAGCATTGTTATTTATAGTTCTAGAGAAATAGCAGTGCCTCTCAAGACGGACTGTGTTATTGTATTCTGTTATTTTAACCTTCTGTATCTCATAGTGGATAGTTAGTTTAGTTTTTCTCCATTTATGCTCAGCTCTCCGGCATGTTCTTTTTAAATCAGACACTCTTTGGGTCTTCCATGGTATAACAATGCTAGATTTTTTAACTGTCTTTTCAGGTGCGACTATGTCAGCAGCAGCTCTCACTTTAGTAAGTCAAAATCCTTAGACCTTAGATTAACCCTAACCATGACACATGTATTGCAAGGCCCAGCATTTTACTTAGGGTGGTCTGTGCTTGTCCGGTTTTGATTTTTGACTAGTTTCTCTCCGGTATCACTGGATAAGGTAGACTGCACATGACAGCCACCTTGATCTTATGGTTTACCCCCTAATAAGTTATTATATAAGAGGCAGATCTACCATCGAGTTTTCCCATGAATACATTCCCTACAGTTGCAGAGTATGTAACAGTGTGCAACAATGGAGATGTTGCTACCGGAATCTATAAGTATTGGTATTTTGGGCCCATTGACTACAACAACCCTAGTGTAAGGGAGGGACAAGGGACTGGAGGCGAAACAATACCTCTCTTGTTGCACTCAGCTGCAGTCTTTTGGCTCAACAAAGTGGAGGCATTTTGTGTTGATATGGCCGACCTCCCTATCACTAGAACAGCAAGGTGAAAACACGTGTTTCTCTTTTGGGTTGACCAATGTTTTCACTTTGTGATGGGTGAACTCAGGAATAGCGATAGATCCTGTCGAAGACTTATGGCAACCAGCAGACCGTTCTGAATGTGTAATGGGCTAGAATTAAGTGTTTTAAAGAAAATTACATTTCTGTGTATTGCTTAGTGTATCCATCCATCCATCCTCTTCCGCTTATCCGAGGTCGGGTCGCGGGGGCAGCAGCTTAAGCAGAGAGGCCCAGACTTCCCTCTCCCCGGCCACTTCTTCCAGCTCTTCCGGGAGAATCCCAAGGCGTTTCCAGGCCAGCCGGGAGACATAGTCCCTCCAGCGTGTCCTGGGTCTTCCCCGGGGCCTCCTCCCGGTTGGGCGTGCCCGAACACCTCACCAGGAGGCGTCCAGGAGGCATCCTGATCAGATGCCCGAGCCACCTCATCTGACTCCTCTCAATGCGGAGGAGCAGCGGCTCTACTCTGAGCCCCTCCCGGATGACTGAGCTTCTCACCCTATCTTTAAGGGAAAGCCCAGACACCCTGCGGAGGAAACTCATTTCATCCACTTGTATTCGCGATCTCGTTCTTTCGGTCACTACCCATAGCTCATGACCATAGGTGAGGGTAAGAGCGTAGATTGACTGGTAAATTGAGAGCTTTGCCTTACGGCTCAGCTCCTTTTTCACCACGACAGAACGATGCAGAGCCCGCATCACTGCGGATACCGCACCAATCCGCCTGTCAATCTCACGCTCCCTTCTTCCCTCACTCGTGAACAAGACCCCAAGATACTTGAACTCCTCCACTTGGGGCAGGATCTCTCCCCCAACCCTGAGAGGGCACTCCACCCTTTTCCGGCTGAGGACCATGCTCTCGGATTTGGAGGTGCTGATTCTCATCCCAGCCGCTTCACACTCAGCTGCGAACTGATCCAGAGAGAGCTGAAGATCACGGCCTGATGAAGCAAACAGGACAACATCATCTGCAAAAAGCAGTGACCCAATCCTGAGTCCACCAAACCGGACCCCTTCAACACCCTGGCTGTGCCTAGAAATTCTATCCATAAAAGTTCTGAACAGAATCGGTGACAAAGGGCAGCCCTGGCGGAGTCCAACTCTCACTGGAAACGGGCTTGACTTACTGCGGACCAGGCTCTGACACCAGTTGTACAGAGACCGAACAGCTCTTATCAGGGGGTCCAGTACCCCATACTCCCGGAGCACCCCCCACATGATTCCCCGAGGGACACGGTCGAACGCCTTTTCCAAATCCACAAAACACATGTAGACTGGTCGGGCAAACTCCCATGCACCCTCCAGGACTCTGCTAAGGGTGAAGAGCTGGTCCACTGTTCCGCGACCAGGACGAAAACCACACTGTTCCTCCTGAATCCGAATTGGTGGCAGGGCCCCGGGGGTGGATGAGATACGCCCGGAGTTCCTTAAGGCTCTGGATGTTGTAGGACTGTCTTGGTTGACACGTCTCTGCGACATCGCATGGTCATCGTGGACAGTGCCTCTGGATTGGCAGACCGGGGTGGTGGTCCCCCTCTTTAAAAAGGGGGACCGGAGGGTGTGTTCCAACTATAGAGGGATCACACTCCTCAGCCTCCCTGGAAAAGTCTATTCGGGGGTTCTGGAGGAACAGTGTGGTTTGCTTAGTGTAATAGGCTATGAACCCTTGTTTTAAAGAAAAGTCTAAATTCCTGAAAAATTCTGTTACAGGTATTGTTGATGGCTATCTACAGGACATAATCATTTACCTGTCTAGCAAAAGAGTCACCTGCTTTGAATATTCAGACTGCTTTGATTAGTATCTCATCCACACATAAAGGGGTGATACAGAACTGCCTGCTTCTTTTGAAAATTAACACTAGAATTACCAAAGCCTATGAAAAAAACTCATAAATCCGGTCCACCTTAAATCCCTTTGCACCTCTCCATCAGCATCTTTTGTCTTGTAATTATGTCAACCAACACAAGCAGCAAGCAGCCTGCTACTCCATCCTCCCCAATGCCCGAGAAGTACAAGGGGTCAAAGTTACTCTTCTCAAAACTTAGAAAAAATGGGTATTTATAACATTGGCATGTGGATTGTTATTTTATGCTTTTTTAAGGCTGCTGATCATTTCTGATAGTTGATTCTTTACCATTGGTCTTAGCCCTCTAAGAGCTACTCCCAAAAGGTAAGGAATGACAAATTTCAAACATAAGCATTTGTGGTATCATTTTATACTATTTCAAGATCAATTATTATAAATGTGATGCTATTTTTATTTGTGATGCTTTTCTAGAGATTTAGCCACCTATAGACTTCTATTTGAGGGTGAAAATGACATATTTCTTTTACACTCTAGAATATTTGGACTTTAAAAATTTAAAGTGAAACACATATTCCAAATATTTGACACCACTATTCTTGTTTAGGGTGGCATGGTGGTGGCACTGCTGCCTGGCAGTAAGGAGACCAGAATTTGGGTCCTCCCAGTGTGGAGTTTGCATGTTCGCCCTGTGTCTGTGTGGGTTTCCTCTGGGTGCTCCAGTTTTCTCCCACAGTCTAATGACATGCAGGTTAAGCAAATTGGCCAAACTAAATTGGCAGTAGTGTCTTTCTGGGGTGTGTGTTTTTAATTCATGCATTTACTATTAGTAGGATTGACTACTGCAATGCTGTGTTCACTGTATGTTCAAACTGTTTTTATACAGCGTCCAATTAATCCAAAATGCTGCTGCAAAAATTATTACAAGAACAAGAAAATATGAACACATAAGTCCAGTTCTTAAATCCCCACATTGGCTCCCAGTTAGGTTTAGAGCAGATTTTCAAATCCTCATTTTAACATTTAAAGATTTAAATGGCCAAGGTCTGGCTTACTTATGTGAACTTATTATTACTTACAAATCAGAATGCACATTAAAATCTCAAGAAACCTGTCTGCTAATGATTCCAAGAATTAATAAAACAACAGTGGGAGGTCGAGCTTTTAGTTACAGGGCCCCTAAACTGTGAAATGTTCTGCCTGCTACTATAAGAGATGCCCCTTTGGTCTCAGCTTTCAAATTTGCTTCAGTTAAGCATATCCTGACTAAAGCTGCTGATTAACTGTACAGACTGCATCTCTGTTGTTAGTCATTAGCACTAAAGCATAAGTAATATAAGAGTTATAATTTGTTACTAACCCTCACCTATTCTGTTTCTCTTCTCGGTTCTCAAATGTGGTACTTGGTGCTATTGCCCTACTGCCAAATTGTTTTGCCTACCTAAGGTAAAATCATCTCTGATGGAGGATCGTAGGAAGAGGGTAGAGGGGTCCTATCATTGGACTGGCTGGCCCAGCACTGACTCAGCTGTGGAATGGCCAATAGAGAGAGGTAGCTTGATGGTCAAGGTCTCCAGGGGCCTCATGTATAACGGCGTGCGTAGAATTCACACTATAACATGGCGTATGGACAAAAGTGGAAATGTGCTTACGCACAAAAAATTCCTGATGCATAAATCTGTGCGTACGTAAACTTCCACATTCTTCCACTACATAAATCCCAGTCAGCGTGAAAAGTAACGTACGTGCACACGCTTGCTGTCCTGCCCCAACTCCTACCAGAATTATGCCTCTTTGAGTATGCAAATCAATATAAATAGCCCTTAAGTTCAGCGTTCTGTGAAAACACAATGGGAAAATAGAATTTCAGTGAATACCAAGTGGAGGAAAGGAAAAATATACCATTTGTTGGTTTAAACAGTAACATAATCAAAAAAAGGAACCTGATTGAGTGACAGAGTGTCGGAGAAACTCGAAAGCTCAAGTTCACAAAGTCGCACAGTGCCTGAAATTAAACAGAAGTTGTCAGATATCAAAGTCACCGTGTACAAAAGGAATCAGAAGGACACAAACTTGTACTGGTCAGAGGGAAATCCTGTCGCAATTCCTCCTTATATGGTTTGCTTTTTGCATCAGTTAACACCAGCTAAGATGAAATCCAGTGATTCGATGCTTATTTAGACTGCTGAACTGGTGCAAGAGACACGTGAAGGCTGTGAAGTCACTGTCCATTTCACCATTACATGAAACTCCTGCGTGGAGTTTGCATGTTCTCCCCGTGTCTGCGTGGGTTTCCTCCGGGCGCTCCAGTTTCCTCCCACAATCCAAAGACATGCAGGTTAGGTGGATTGGCGAGTCTAAATTGGCCCTAGTGTGTGCTTGGTGTGTGGGTGTGTTTGTGTGTGTCCTGCGGTGGGTTGGCACCCTGCCCTGGATTGGTTCCTGCCTTGTGCCCTGTGTTGGCTGGGATTGGCTCCAACAGACCCCCGTGACCCTGTATTCGGATTCAGCGGGTTAGAAAATGGATGGTTGGATGAAACCATATATTATCACCATTCCTGAAGCATCCCATTTTTGACACTTGAAATGAACTATTGCAATTTTGAGACTTCGCTGAAAAAACTGCCAACTTCACCCATTCTATCCATCCATCATCCATCCCGCTATATCCTAACACAGGGTCATGGCGGTCTGGTGGAGCCAATCCCAGCCAGCACCCTGGTGCAATTAAGGAACAAACCCCAGGCAGGGCGCCAGCCCACCGCAGGGCACACACACCCACACACACACTAGGGACAATTTTTTTTTTTTTTTTTTTTTATTAATTTTATTACAATCAATACATAGCAATCAAGTTTTTACAAAAAAAAGTTATGCTAAGAACAGATCGATCCCCACCCTTGAGAGAGAGAGCAAGCCAAAGGTGTAAAATTTAAGGCTTTAAAAATACCTAAATCAACAAATTCTCTGTGCTTTATAAACTCATTTCAAAATATTACTGATTAGATCCTGCCATGTTTTGAAAAAAGTCTGCACAGATCCTCTAACTGAGTATTTGATTTTTTCCAATTTTAAATAATATAACACATCAGTTTCCCACTGACTTAAAGAGGAGAGTTTGGGTTCTTCCAGTTTATCAGAATAAGTCTGCGTGCCAACAGTGTAGTGAATGCAATCACAATTTGTTTGTCTTTCTCCACTTTAAGACCCTCTGGAAGAACCCCAAACACAGCTGTTAATGGGTTAGGAGGGATTGTGAGTCCAAGACTGTCTGAGAGGTAATTAAAAATTTTTGTCCAGAATAATGTTAATTTGGTGCAGGCCCAGAACATGTGACCTAGTGAGGCTGGGGCTTGGTTGCAACGTTCGCAGGTTGGATCATGCCCTGGAAACATTTTGGAGAGTTTTAGTCGAGACAGATGTGCTCGATATATAATTTTGAGTTGTATAATTGTATGCTTTGCATATGGAGCTTGAGTGAATTCTCTGCATTGCTACTTTCCACTCCTTTTCTGATATATTAATTGAGAGGTCATTTTCCCAGTGTCCTCTTGGATCTTTGAAAGGAAGGGATTGTAAAAGGATTTTATATATTGTAGAGATGGAGTCTAACTCCTTGAAATTGAGCAATAATTTTTCCAGCGTGGATGAGGGTGCAAGATGAGGAAAATCTGGAAGGTTCTGTTTAACAAAGTTCCTGATTTGAAGATAGTGAAAGAAATTTGTAGCTGGAATGTTAAATTTGGAATGTAATTGTTCATAGGATGCAAAGACGTTGTCTATATAAAGATCTCTAAGCAAGTTAATTCCAAATTTTTCCAGATATTAAAAACTGCATATGTTTGTGAGGGTTGAAAGAGGTGGTTCTTTTGCAGGGTGCCACAGAAAGAAGCTTCTCCGTCTTAAAATGCTTTCTACATTGGTTCCAGATTCTAAGTGAGTGGAGCACAATTGGGTTATTAGTGTATTGCCGATAGCGTGTGTTTATTGGAGCACAAAGCAAGGAATACAAAGAAGTACTGCAGGATTTTACTTCTATTGCGGTCCATGCCTGTGTATGTTCTTCTATTTGTGTCCAGGTTCTTATCGACTGTATATTTGCGCCCAGTAATAAAACTGGAAGTTAGGTAGAGCCATGCCACCTTCTGCCTTTTGTCTTTGTAGGGTCGCTCTTTTGATGCGTGGATGTTTAGAATTCCAAATAAATGAGGTTATTGTTGAATCTAATTGCTTAAAGAACGATTTATTAATGTATATTGGTATGTTTTGAAATAAAAAGGAGCTTAGGAAGAATATTCATCTTAACAGTGTTAATTCTTCCAGCTAGTGTGAGATGAAGGGTTGACCATCTATGCAAGTCTTGTTTAATTTTTTCCATGCAGACACGAAATTTTGTTGATAAAGAGCTTTATGTTTACTTGTGATGTTTACCCGAGGTATTTAAACTGTTCTGCAATGATAAAAGGAAGGGTGTCTAATCTAATATTATATGCTTGCGAATTCACGGAAAGAGTACACTTTTATTCAGATTAATTCTGAGACCAGAGAGCTTTTGAAATTCTGTGAGTGCTGCTAAGACTGCAGGCACAGAATTTTCTGGGTCCGATATATACAGTACCATGTCATCTGCATATAATGAGATTTTCTGTTCCAGTCCTTCTCTGCTAATCCCCTTTATCTGATCAGTATTTCGACAATGTATTGCCAGTGGTTCAATGGCAATTGCAAACAGCAGTGGTGACAAAGGGCATCCTTGTCTTGTGCCACGTTCTAGTTTAAAGTAGTCTGAGCAAATGTTATTGATGCAAACTGAAGCTTCTGGGTTAGTATACAGTAATTTAATCCATGCACAAATGTTCGGCCAAACCCAAACTTCTCCAAAATAGTAAAAGGTATTTCCATTCAATCATGTCGAATGCTTTTCTGCATCCAATGATAATAATATTTCTGGGGTGTTTGATTTAGTTGGTGAGTATATTACATTAAACAGGCGTCGAAGATTTGAAGATAAGTGTCGGCCCCTAATAAATCCAGTTTGGTCTTGTGATATTACTGAGGGAGCACTTTCTCCATCCTTCTAGCTATGATTTTAGAGAGTATTTTAACGTCGTTATTCAGAAGTGAAATTGGTCTGTATGATGCACATTGTAATAAGTCCTTATTTTGTTTTGGAAAGACAGTGATTAGTGCTTGGCGAAAGGTTTGTGGAAGAGATTGGTTATCTCTGGCTTCTGTAAATGTTGCTAATAGGAGGGAGCTAGCTGAGCGGAGAATTTCTTGTAAAACTCTGCAGGGTAGCCATCAGGGCCTGCTGCTTTTCCACCTTGGAGTGACTTTATAGCATCCAGTAATTCTGATAATGACAGAGGTTTATCGAGTCCTCCACACTAAAAGCGTCAATTTGTGGTATCTGTAATTTATCCAGAAATGCATTAGATTGTATATTGTCTTCTTTAAACTCAGTAGTATATAGGGATTTATAGTAGTCTCTAAAAGTGTACATTATATTTTTGTGTTCATGATTTTATCTCCATTCGTGTTAGTAATTACGAGATTGCGTTGCATATCTTGCTTGTGAATTTGTTGCGCTAAAAGCTTATTAGCTTTCTCTCCATGTTCATAATAATGATGTCTGGATTTGTAAATTAGTTGTTCGGTTTCTTTAGTTGTCAAGAGGTTTAATTCTGAATGTAGAGCCTGCCTCCTCTTATGTAGAGTCTCGCTTGGTAGTCTGGCATGTTCTTCATCTATTTTAGTAATTTCGCTTTTTATCTCTGCTACTTTCTTCGCTTCGGATTTATTTCTGTGGGAAAGATATGAGATAATCTGTCCTCTTAAGAAGGCCTTAAGAGTTTCCCAGAGTATTCCTGCAGAGATCTCAGGGGATGTATTTGTCTCTAGAAAGAATTCAATTTGTTTGGATATAAATTCAGTACAATTCTCGTCAGCTAATAGAAGCGGATTGAGCGCCATCTGGGGGTGAGTGTATGGGGCTTAGTAATTTCAGCTCCAAGATCATCGGAGCATGGTCTGAAATAAAATAGCATCGTATTTACAAGATTTAATCTTAGGCAAGAAGTTATTATCTATAAAGAAGTAATCAATCCTTGAGTAGCAATGATGTACTGGTGAGTAGAAAGAATATGTTCTTGAATTTGGGTTTAAAACCTCCAGGGATCTGATAAGTTGTGATCAGTTATAAACTTTGTAATTATCTTTGCGGTGTTAGTTGCGTTCCCCTGTGGAGGAAGTCTTATCTAAAAGTGGATTTAGAACACAATTAAAGTCCCCAGCCATTATAAGTTTATGAGTGTTCAGATTGGGAATGGATGCAAATAAATTTTGTATAAATTCCTTATCATCAACATTAGGTGCATAAACATTTATCAAAATCATTTTACAGTTAGATAAGTCTCCCATGACCATCACATATCTCCCTTCAGGATCCAATACTACATCTGATGCTACAAATGGTACTGTTCTATGTATGAGAATTCCCACCCCTCTAGTTTTCTTTGTAAAACTAGAATGGAACATTTGGCCAGTCCAGTCTTTTGCAGCGGAACTGATCCTTACTTAGTAAGTGGGTTTCCTGTAAAAATACTATTTTAGCATTTAGACCTGTTAGGTGAGAAAGTACTTTCTTTCTCTTTAATTCGTGATTCAGGCCTTTAACATTCCAGCTTACGAAGTTAACTGTCCCATCATGGAGACACTGATTCTGAGTTTTGGTGTCATATTATAGTCTTAACTGGAAGTGAAATAGTTTAGGTCTTAATTTCCTATTCCACCAAGAGTTGTTGCCATGCAGCTTATTATTACGTTGATAGTTATAATTATAAAGATTGAGATGATAGATTAGATATAGATCAAGCCTGCTCTCTTTCTCTTCCCCTTAACCCCCACCCTCCCTTTTTGCCTCCCCAGGTGAGGCTAAAACCCACTTCATGCAGTCCCAGTCCTCTGACATACCCAGAGACAGAGCACGTCCAAAGCACATCAAGCCCCCATGCAGTGGCGCTTTAAGGTTAAAAGATAGAGATATCTGTTACCAATATAGTCTTTAAAAGAGGAAAAAGAAAAAAAAAAAGAATTTTGCACTTAATATATATATATATATATATATATATATATACATACATACATATACATACATATATATATATATATATATACACATACATACATATAATCTTCATCAATTTTAGTGCATTAAGATGATATCCCCAGATAATAAACCCAGGTGATGGTGTTAAAGATGTGTCCAAAACAAGCATAACAAGTCTTAATGCAGTAATAGCAATAACAGCAAACCAAGGGTATGATATTGAACAGTCTCATTTAGGGTACACATGAAATAATTAGAAAAGAAAAAAGAGGAGGAAAACGTAATTAAGCACAATAAAACATAAACATTTAGCCCTAGTAATACTAAGTAATGATAAGTAATAAGTAAGTAATAATAATAATAAGTAATAAAGAATATGAGAATATATGCTGATAAAAACCCGTATTTTAAAACAAATAGATCAGACAGTAGATTATTAATCCTAGCTTTATCATTTACCGCCATGACTCACAATTATGTATCAGAATAGTCCGGGATCAGCTTTCTTAACTCATTTTCTGCCTCCTCCTTGCTAGCGAAAACATAGAAATGACCCTGCCATTCCACTTTCAGTTTTGCGGATACAGGAGGCCGTATTTGACATTGGCTTGCCGTAGCAGCTGTTTAATATTATAGACGGCGCGTTTAATAGCTGTTGCTGGAGAGAAGTCAGGGAAGACGCGAATGTGGCAGTCTTCATATATAATATCTTCCCCTTTTTTCCTGAGGAGTTCCATCACCTCTAACTTAAATGATAATCGTTCAAAACGAACTATAAAAGATCTTGGTCGGGGTCTGACGGTGTTTGATCCGCGTCCGCGGTAAGCCGCTGCTATCTCAGATTCTGCTTTAAAGTCGCCCCGATTATTTTAGAAAAAAGTTCAGTTGCGAATTTCACCGGGTTTAAACTTTCTCGATTCTCCGGCAGGCCTTCAATTCTGACATTATCCCTTCTATTCCCATCTTCTAAAGCAGCCAGTCTGTCTCCAAGTTTTTCTCCGAGTTTTTACATTCGAACTGACATTTACTGCTCTTTCCTCGGCACTGGCAGCTAGATGTTCGCTATTTCGATCCGATTCGTGAATGTCTCACTAAGATGCTCCAATCGATCAGCAAGCGTGCTCAGTTTAGCGAGTTTTTCTCAATGCGCTCTTCAATTTTGCCCAGCACCTGTCGAAGTTCAAGTTGACCTCTTGACGCAGCCTTTCATTTGCCTGTTGGAATTCCTGTCAGCCTTTCATTTGCCTGTTGGATTTCCTGTCGCAGACATTCATTGGCCTGTTTCATCTCCTGTTTTAATTCCTGTTTCAGTCTCTCAAGTGCCTTTGCCGTTGCTTTCTCATTAGCCTTCTCGCTTTCTTTATATCTTGCGTGAGCTCAGCGAGCAACACTTTCAGTTCAGATAGCTCAAATGTGCCTTCTTGTGCCGTAGATGAAGCAGCAGACTCTGCTGAAGCGGTGTCCCGCTGCTCCAGTCCCGCGTATTGCGTAACTGAAGCCGCGGACCTCCCGGCCTTTTCCAGTTTCAGGTAATCCTCTCCAATCGGCGAGCTATCCACATCTGCACTCACGATCGCACCTTCGCTCCCCTTTTCGCTCTCAGCCGGCGACGATGTAGCGGACCGTGGTCCCGAGGAGTCTGTACTTTCGCCCATCTGATCCAGGTCTGTCTCTGACAGGCCGTATCTCGAGCTAGGGCTTGCTGATCGCAGCTTGGATGTAGCTTTAGTCTTCGATTCTTTCGTTCTTTCCTTCTTGTTGGCCATGTTTATATGTGTTTACATATACTGTAGCGGTCCCTCTCGGGTTGAATAAATACAGGATATCTCAGAATAATAAGCAAATAATATGAAAAATAGCACCACTGCTAGCGGAGCTCCACTTCAGACGTCCATCTCCCGCATCGGACGAGACCAACTCTAGGGACAATTTAGGATCACCAATGCACCTAACTTGAATGTCTTTGGACTGTGGGAGGAAACCGGAACACCTGGAGGAAATCCACACAGACACGGGAAGCAAATCCAGGTCTCCTTACTGCAAGGCAGCAGTGCTACCACTGCGCCACCGTGCTGCCCTCACCCATTCTATTTCTGTAGAAATTATATTTTCTGACAGTGTTCAAGCTATACAATATATGCCATTTTGAAGGGGGTGCTCTTCCTGCTCACTTTATAATTTATTCCATGTTCCACAAGAACTTGAGCTTCTGGAAACCTAGAAACCATCTGATTCCTGAGGAACTGACATCTTGATTATTATCTATGAAAGAAATAAATCAAAACAACACTGAGACAGCACACATTTTAGACACAGTGTAGAGGCTGCTATCAAGCATTATGAAGTAATGAAGCATTAAATAAAGTATATTACTATCTGTAAAGAAAAACAAATTCAGTAACAGACAGAAAGCCTAATTTCATAAAGGGCAGAGCAACAAACCCAAACAGAAAGGTAAAATCATATAGTCTTTTACATAAGATGTCAGATGTCACTCACAAAGTGTTTTAATGGCCCATATCCACCATGTAGCTTGCAATGGTTCAATCAAGAGGCATTGAATAGTCATACTGAAGATAAACCAGGGTGAGTGAGAAAGACACAGACAAAGATGTTCTTCATTAAAACCAGGGAGATATAATTAAAAATATCACTCCGCTCTTTGCACCCAATGCACTACTGTGGCTGTGTGCACTCATGTAGCTGCCCTAACATTTCTCACTTCTGGAGTTCTCATAGCACCAATTGCCAACCACCCAAGGTAAGCACCACCGTGTCACGATTTAAATTCAATACAAAATCTATAGTTACACACACTCTCTGAACAACCAAGTAAACACTGTAGCCATAGCAGGACTTACCACATGTGGATATTTAAAAGAGGATGTAGATCTGTTGAATGTATTTCAAATGTGGGAGGAAAACAAAGAGCCCAGAGAAAGACTTTGTGAGAGGAGAGCATGCCCTATCCTGATTGTATCCTGGGAATGGTTTATGTTTTCCGGTGCTGTCACAGCAGGAACATATGAAAAAGGTAGAAAGCTTGCCTTAAATGTGAGCTGAGTGTCAAATTTCTGACTCATTCTCTTTTAATATCTAATTCTTGTGATTCCCTGCTTTGCTCACCCAGTCCTTTGTGTTTCAGTGTTTTTCAGATATTTGTTGATCTGCGTCTTTTTATCTTTTAAGTTTTTCTTTAAAGTCTTCCTTGTGACCATACTACTTATGTTACAGTATGCCATCCAACACTTTATTATTTAAGTAGTGCTGTGAGCATAATTAGAAACATATTTCCATTCATTACAGTTTCTCTGCTGGTTTACCCACAAAATGAAGTTTTGAAACAGAAACCGTGTATTTTCTTTGACTGTACTCCATAAATAAATAGCTGGAATACTTCAAATTTCCATCTGGATGGTTCTTATATACATTTGTTGAGGCACAAGCATTTTTCAATAGATTATTTCTGCCAATCACAAAAAGAAAAACATTATTTTGCAAAAGTATTGCATTATTTCACAAAAAATTGCATTATTTAGCAATAATTAATTGTTCATTTAACATAAGTATTGCCTGCTGCTGGTATCTTTGTGCACATGTGTGCTTTAGGTGTCTAGTGACATCATTTAGTTTTAATACGATTAAAGTTTAGTAAGTTCAGTACAGATGTTTCACCATAGGCAGAGTGGTATTGCAGAGTTGTGATTCCTGCCTCATAGCCCAAAAGTCTGGATGGTGTTTGCACATTCGTCCTGTGTATTTGTTGGTTGATTGGTATCAGTAAGTGTGCTTAAGATTACCTGTTTAAAGACAGAATACTGGAAGTGTATCACCCCTCCAAACTATCAAGTTCATGTGTTTTAGCTGCATATGTTGTTAATAGATGCATAAAATCAAAGACATAGCCATGAACTCTCCATTGTCAAACATTGACAGTACTATTGGTCATAATTAAGAGCTCAGAGACTAAAAACATGACACTATTATAGGATGCCACCTTTGCTACAAGTCTGTATGCAAAATTTAGATTTTTTAGTTATGTTTGGTATACTGTAAGTGACATTTTTGTGAAATAGAAGCATCAAGGAGCAACAACAGCTCAGCCAAGAAGTGGTAGACCATGGCTTAACTGCTAAACATATGCCTAAGATTGCTATGTGCAATGCCAAGAATTGGATGGGGTAATGAAAGGCGTACCACCATTGGAGCAGTGGAAATGTATTCTCTGGTGGGATAAATTACATTTCACTATCTTGTAGTGGTCTGAAGGATGAGTCTGGATTTGGAGAATGTCAGAAAAATAAAACCTTATGAAATGCATATTACCTACAGTAAAGTTTGTTGGAGGAGAGATAATGGTCTGGGGATATCTGGGGATTTGTGTACAGGCTTTGAGCTGGACCCATTGGTCCCACTGAATAGTACAGTTAAAGTTACAATATAACAATACATTTTTGACAATTGTGTACTTCCAACTTTGTGGAAACAGTTTGTTTCTGTATGACATTGCCACTGTGCAAAAAACCAGGTCCATAACGACATAGTTTCATGAGATTGGTGTGGAAGAACTTGATGGCCTGCACAGAAATCTGACCTCAGACTTAATGAACATTTTTGGGATGATTTGGAACACCTATTGTGAGCCAGATCTTCACAACCAGCATTATTACCTGGCCTCACAGATATAGGGGAGTGTATGCACTATAGCTTATGCCAATCAGAGATGCGGCAGGGGGGCAGATGAGCTAAAGATGTTGTATAAGTAATGTGGAACAGTATACAGCACTTCAGAGTTTCTGCTGCAGCTAGATATGGGGATAATTGAGTGTTGCTGCTCAGTGAGGAGATGCTTGCTTGTCATTGCAATCCATAGTGAGGACTTATACTACTTTCAGTTCTGGTAAATTTGTGGTGTTGCCCTAATAGGGGCCTTCCTCCATCTTGACCAGCACTTTTACCAGTGTTTCAGTTTAGCCAAGGTGTCTGAAACTGCCATCCCAGCCTGCAATGAGACTTCCAGCCAGCAAGGGGATCTTGTTTATTCTTTGTTGTTCCTTTTTGGCTGAGATGGTGAAGGAACATACTGTAAAGACACAGACTGGCTAAGAATGCTAGTGTTGTTATGTTTTTCAACTATGTTTTCCTTCATATAGTTTACCTGTTATTTTGGAAGGAAGTCTTTTTGTGGTTGTTTTGATTTTATGTCTATGGATACTTCCGCCACTACTGAACTACAAGTATGTGTGATCCAAGATATGGTTACATGAGTTTGCTGAGGTGAGGTATATACTGAGGATGAGCTTCGTGACAATTATATGGTAGAAAATCTGTAGTATGATGCTGCTCAGACACCGAGGGCACTTTGTCCATCTTTCAGTTTACTACTAGGCTTACAAGCAAAAATCAAACTTTAACCTATTTAGAGCATTTCCCATAATGCAATGAGCTGCATTCAGAAGAGTCTAACTAACATTGTTCCCCAGGGAGACACAGGAAATGATTCACCAACTAACCTGGACAGGGTGAAGACAGCACTCATGCGATGAAGATTACAAACCAATATGTCCGAGAGCTTCTTTCAGAATTCTTAAGCACTTATATCATGATGGTGAGTACTAGAGGGTGAATGGAGATAGCAGTTGATCTCTGGAAGGTTTAAAGGCATGTGAATGTTAAGAATGTGTGTTAATGAAGAGGCAGATCTGATGGAGGAAGGACATGCAAGTGTGATGCAGGGCAGACATAAACAAAATTGCAGGTTAGGAAAACTGAATGCTTCATGAAAGGGATACAAGTAGGATGAAAGGTAGACAATGGGTAAATAATCTAAAAATTCACAAACTGTCACAATGCGTTCATACTCTATTGAGCTCTGGTAATTAGGTTAATGAGGTTAATGAGACTTTCACAGCACTGTTGGGCACAAGGTGAGAACCAAACCTGTATGAGGCACCAATTCATCCTAGATGTAAGGAGAATACCAGATTACTTTTAGATGGGTAGAAAGTTATGAAATATAACAATACAGGACAGCAGAATCTGAGGAGGAAAGCACAATTGTGGTTCAAGGTTCTCATTTGACAATCCAGACTGGGACATGTTGATGAAAGTTTAATTTATTCACTTTTAATGTTATTTTTGTTATGCATCAGCCTTAATGTGTTCAGATTGTATTGTACCCATGTTGGGGGTGCCATGGTGAAATAAAAACAAGCACATAAAAAAAACAACATTTATTTATATAGCACATTTTCATATCAAAAATGTAGCTCAAAGTGCTTTACATAAAGGAGAATAGAAAAATAGAAGACACAGTGAGAAAATAAGTCAACATTAATTAACATAGACTAACATAGTAAGGTTCTTACTGTTTAGTAAGCACAAATTAAAGTTCCTTCTGAATGAAATCACAACACATGGAACTTTGAACTTTGCTAGCAGCTGAGCGCTTTGATCTTTGAGCATGATAAACCTTTACAATTCAAAAGTGATCTTGACTGCTTTGTTTGCGTTTGTTGAAAATTAGGAAGAATAAGTTGTATTTACCATTACTTAAAATATTGATACATTTATTATATTTTTAACTGGTAATAATGTTATCATCTGCATATTATTACAGAGACTCATATGCAGCTAATACTGCCCCCCATTAAAAGTCAACTATAACACCTTAACTCAAGACCCCTGCCATTGAGCACTTTGTAGAGTGATTACACTAGGTGGGTGGCACAGTAGCAGTTTTGTTGCCTCACAACAAGAACTTTGCAAGATGTTTTCTCCCCATGTCCACCTAGGTTTTCCCTTGACTGCACCGGTTTCCTCACATGGTTCAAAGATATGAAGTTAAGCTGAGCTGGTGATGCTAAGTTGGTCCTTGATATGCATCTATGTGTTTATTTGGCGATGGGCTGCTGCCCTGTATATAGACTGTTACTGCCTTGTGGCTAATGTTGTTGGGAAATGCTCCACCTTCACTGCAACCCTCCTGTGGATAAGCAGGTTTGGAAGATGAATGGATGGATTACACTACATGTTAAATATTCTGAAAAGGTTTGGATTTAAAGTGAATGTAATCCTGGTTTACAAGAGAAGGAACCCAAAAAGAGACAGAACCAAAAAGTTATATCCTTTCCCTCACTCTCGTAAACAAAATTGTGGAGGTCTGAGCACAGTGGCATATAAATAACTTCTTACTCAGTACAATGCTTTATTCCTAGACAGACAAAACTGGAAGTCAGTTTTTGGTAGAAACTAATTATGACTTGACTTTTCCATTGTAGGTGTCGAGAACCCAGAGAGAATCTAGAGCTTTGGGCGCTAAGCACACATCAGCTCTGCACAGCATGTCAGTTTATCCAAAAGGACTCTCACACATATTCGTCCATGCTTACTCATATGAGGCAATTTAAAAATAGTAATTAATCTAACATGTACATTTCAAGGGAGACAAGGGTGACACTTATAAAATCTACAAACACAGCACAGACAGTAACTGAGCCACATTCTGAGTTTTGAGGCAGCTGTGTTAAGCACTGTTTCAATGTCAACACAGAAACCATACATTCCTATAATTCGAAACTCAGTAATTAAAAACAAAACAATGGAAAAAAAGATTCAAACTACAAATGCCAATGATCCCACAGGATGGAAATGCAGGCTGGTGGAATGCAGAGCAAAAGAAGTGATGACACATTAGCTAAAAAAAAGCAGGGCATTGTTACCAAAATGTGTCAAAGCAAACTCAGATAAGAAAAAATGAAGTCAAAAATTGTAAGCCACAAATATTTACCCTAAAGTACTGTATGAGAAAAATTTAGAGAGTATCCCCAAACATAAAGAACAAGACAGTGCTGGCTAAAATACTATCATGATGATGACACGTGGCATGCCATATGGGATTGTGTCTCATAAGCACTGGTTAACATACATTTCTGGGGCCCTAAAGCTTGAACTGTTATTGTTTCTTCACAATGAGTAAGGGGGCCTGGGTAATCACTATTCATAAAAACAATAGGCCTAGGCTTATCTAAAACTATTTCACCTTTATTACTTCCCTTACTTTTCTAAAAATAACACTTATTTTTGAGTAAAGGTAATTAAAATAGTATGACCTTATGAACACTTTACTGAAAGAATTCTTAAAAAAATTAGACGCCTATCATGAGTGTCATGTAGGCTTTGTGATTGCCTGTTCAGCAGCTCTCCTTTTTTGTTATGACACACTATCTACTGTTTGTATCTACCAAAGAAGATATTTTACTATCTTTTAATTTTTACTGCACTTAAATTGTACATAGATATAATTGTTATTATTTATTAAAATATATATATTTTAAGTTTTTATAAGTTTGTTCGTGTAAATAAAAAGTTACTGAAATATTGTTCTTTACAATAATCGCAAGCAACCAAATATACTTTCATTTTTTTCGATTACCACTAGTCTAACTAACATAAATAACATTAATAAAACAATGTAATTTCTATGATAAATGTTAAAATGTATTTATTAATATTTTATTTGAAATATATTTAGAGTTAAATATCCTTAACTTGAATGTTTTTCTTTTATTTTCTCTTATTTTGTAGTGAATTACACTGTATTATTATTATTTTTTAAAAACCATTTCTCATACAGTAGACACATAGAATTTAAGCACTGTGGACTAAAATCGCTTCTGGGGCCACTCTCGGTTTAGGGGCCCTGAGGTTTAAGCTTCATTAGTTTCATTGTAGATCCACCCCCGTTGAAAATAAGATTAAAAAAAAACAAATCAAAAAGCAGGTAGAAAACTAATGTGAACTTGAATTTTCTGTGTTTCAACATTACAATTAAAAAAATAATTACCAATGGAAATGTACAAAAAATACAAAATAACAGCTATACCAGCCTAAGATTCAAAACTTTTTCTTTCCGTTATTCTTGTCTGGCTTGCCCAAATCTTACCAATCAAACCAGCCGTAATAAAAGTAGGCCCTGCACACTAGGATGGTGCCATTTCTTTAGTCTGTAACCAAAATATTAAGAATAGTTCTGCTCCATTTCTACAGCTAGAAGGAAAAAAAAAACATCCACTGGTAAACCCAGTGCCTGTACATGCCAGTGTTGTTGCCAGTCCAACCAGTCACTGCAGATACTGTTCTGAAAGTAGATATTCAGAGGGCACCAGAGAAAGATAAAGAAGTGCAGGCTGAAAGTAAGCAGAGCATCTCCAGGTCTGGCAGAAAGCAGTAGACATACAGCATCCCTTATGGAATGTGATGGACACTATTGGCCAGTACTGAGAGTAGGTAGCCCAGAAGCTGTCATGCTGGAAAATTATGACATCAATGGCTTGTACCCTGGTAACTCTGAAATTTGACGGACATGACACTACATTTATTCCACTGTCCACTAGATAGATAGATAGATAGATAGATAGATAGATAGATAGATAGATAGATAGATAGATAGATAGATAGATAGATAGATAGATAGATAGATAGATAGATAGATAGATAGATAGATAGATAGATAGATAGATAGATAGATAGATAGATAGATAGATAGATAGATAGATAGATAGCATCATAAATATGAGACAGAGTCATAAATAGGTTTGGGGCAGCCACCCGTATAATCTGGTATCCTGGCTGCAAAAGTAATGTTGTAGCAAACACAGCACTGATGTGCACAAAACCAAGTCCAAAACAGAACTGAGGGACTAGGGAAAAGGTGCAGGTTTTTAAAGGGGAAGACAGGAAGTGAGATCATATGGATCGGGCTCATGGTCTTCAGCCATTGGTTCAAGTCCGGACGTGACATCACTGGGGCCGGGGCCGGCAAGGTCTTCTTTCATAGGCTCGGTCCCGGAATTGACGTCAAAAGAGCCAGGTAGGATCTCCCATGAATGGTCTACAGGAAAGGGAGAAAAAGAGTCTGTGCACTCTGCCACATCCCAGCATGCTTCGGAACTGCCCTTACTCAAGCCCTTTAGCTGCCTCCCATGCACACGTGTGTGACAATAGATAGATAGATAGATAGATAGATAGATAGATAGATAGATAGATAGATAGATAGATAGATAGATAGATAGATAGATAGATAGATAGATAGATAGATAGATAGATAGATAGATAGATAGATAGATAGATAGATAGATAGATAGATAGATAGATAGATAGATAGATAACTTTATTTGTCTCCAGAAGGAAATTTGGAAGAAATAGTGTTTTCAAGGCTATTCCATGCTAAGGAGGGGAAGGGAGGGTGGTGAAAGTGCTTTTTGTGAAGGAAGGCTGGAAAGGTTGGGAAGCGATACCACCTAAGAGATGGATGGAGTGCAAACAATAGTAATGACAGTCAGATTTAATTTTTGCACAGATAATCTGTATTCTCCCTGTATTCTAACCTGCCCTTTGTTTGGTTTTGTAAAGTTATTCTTGCTATGCCCTGTACCTGAAAGGTTGTAGCACACGCCAAATGTTTGTTTTTGAATAAGTGGTGAGATTATTAAAGGGGTTTTCTAAAGACTGAGGTCAGTCACATAAATGTCTAACTAGACCAAAGATCAGCTGTAACTAAGATGTATTTTGATTATCACACATGATTTTTCGTTTACTTTATTGTAAAACATGGTTTAAATGCAAATTAACTCACAGCTCAGTCTTAAATAACCAAATTGTTGTGATGACCAGCAAATCATTCATTTATGTACATGCTCAAATAGCTCTAGAAACATATAGCGTATAAGCAGCGGAGTGCAAAATGGTGCAGGGATGTCATTTTCAAAGCAGGATATTGTGAAAAAACTTAATTCCTAAAATAATAAAAAAAGATAAATCTAAATCTAGTGGATCCTAAACGCTCTCTTCTTAACACTGGTTCTTGGCAATAATTTTGATTTGGAGATATGCCCAATACTACAAAACTTAATAGAGCGTTAGTGGGCTTTTAATACTGTCATGTGTGCAGAGTGAACTGAAACTTACATGTAACACTTGTCACATTTTGGCACTGTGGCAAACAAAAATACTTGTAAATATACTACTGTAGAGGTTTGAAGTAAACCTGCCACACCTACGTACCTCTACACTAACTTGTTGTGTTTGGACTGAGAATTCCACTTTCCTCCTGGTTTCTTTTATTTGTGGTCGTGCTGTTTTTTCTGTCTGATGCTCATTTCATTGTGGAGATGCTTTAGATAAAAACAAGAGATATGGGCAACAAGGGATACTGCAAGAAGAGGCCATACAAGACTGTGTTAATAAGAAGAAAAAGTTATGGCTCAAATAATACCCATGACCATGCTAATAAGTTGGAAGGAATATTTTCAGAAACTGGGAGAGTATATGTATCCCTTGCGTTTTTGTAAGTTAAATGGAAACACTTTTTTTTTAACTTTCTTACTTAATGAAAATATTTGAATATCTAAGGGGTACCGGGATAATGCCCCTGATGATTCTCCATGATGGTGATGAAGTCACCCCAGCAGCCAGAATGATGTTTAGCAGCAATTCTGGGTCTCAAAAACACAATAAAGGTAAAATTGGTTTGCGACAAACCACTGCACTAAACTGTCAACAGGCATTGACATACTGTAATATGTGGAGATTTTTTTGCTGAAAGTTTACTTTACATTCCTTCCTGTGGAATAAATCATATATTAGAAGCATATAGAGATTTCAGTAAATATATCTCCAACCTTAACAAAGACTGACACTTTGACTAGCCATCTCTCTGTCAAGCACTATTAGCCTCTGAGCAATAAAGACAATGAGATGGTGGTCTCCATGTCAACATACCTCCCTGAATAATAGCACCCCAGCTTGAACCTCACAACTACAGAGACGGGTTACATCAACAACTCCTAACACATCAATTGGAATGGCCAGTAAGGAATCCACCTCTGATAGCATGGGAAGTCCATAACTGAAGAACAAGTAAGGAGGCAACTGAAGAATGTACACACAAGAAATGCCACAGGACCAGATGGAGTCAGTTTTCAAGTTCTTAAGGCCTGTACTGACCAGCTTTGTGGTGACCTCTGTCACCTGTTCAATCGATTGGCAAGGATCCAGAAAGTGCCATTGCTGTGGAAAAATATTAAGTACTGTTCATGTCCCAAAGAAGGCAGATGCCTCTTCACCTAATGATTACTGACCAGTGACACTTATGTGTCACATCATTAAGACATATGAGAAGCTGCTCCTGGATTATATATGTCCACCTATGTTAGACCACATGGACACACTGCATCTTTGCAATTAAACAAAGAGTTTAGTGGAGGACGTGATTGTCTATCTGTTCCATAAAGCTTATTCTCACCTGGACAGAGCTGGCAGCACTGTGAAGATTATGTTTTTTTTTAATTTCTCCAGTGCCTTCAATACCATCCAGACATCCCTGTTAAGAGCTAAGATTAGAGATATGCAGTTAGATGAGCCATTGGTGTCCTGGATAATGTACTTCCTGTTGCGCAGAATGTAGTTTGTGAGACTCAACACTAGAGCATAACAAGGAACAAGGTCCTCTCTCCATTTTCATTCATTATGTACACCTCCAATTATAACACCAGATCATGTCACTGCAGAAATTCTCAGATGACTCAGATGAGACAGAGAATAGAAGTCAGGTGGAGAATTTTGTTTCTTGGTGTTGAAAAAATAGTCTGCACATTAACATCCGCAAAACCAAGGAACTGGTTATTTTTTTTTCATTCACTTTCATCATTCAGAGAGTGGATGTAGAGGTGGTCCACTCCTACAACTACCTGGGGGACCATATCAATGATGGGCTAGACTGGTCTCATAAGTTTCTCTGGAGGCTTTATTCTTTTAATGTGAGCAATAGCATTCTTCACATCTTCTACACCAAAATAAACAAGTTAGTTAAAGGGGCCGGCTCAATTACGGAACATACTCTGAACACCCTGGAAGTCGTAGCAAAGGAAGGAATTAACTTAATTCAATCAAATGAAACAGTGCCGTTGTGAACAATGGTGCACATCCTATCCTTGACAAACTTTCAGCCTATAAATCATTCAGCAGAAGCGTGTCAAGAAATGCTACTGAGGCTCTTTTATACCAAGAGCAATATGCCTACATAATATCTCACTATGACTGACTGTCTAGTCAGACAGTTTTCTTTCTTTTTCATTTTCTTCATTTTTATTTATTCTGGTGAGTGTTCAGACTATAGTGGGTGTGTATGTATTTATTTTTCTATCTAACTCTTTACTTTTTTATTTAAAGAGCTTCTGTAAAAAGCCTGGGGACAAATAAAGCTTCTTTCTTTCTTTCTTTCTTTCTTTCTTTCTTTCTTTCTTTCTTTCTTTCTTTCTTTCTTTCTTTCTATCTGTCTGTCTTTCTATCTGTCTGTCTGTCTGTCTGTTATGGAGAGTGCCTAAGACATAATTACACAAGAAGCCACTTAAGTAGGAAAGTGGCAGCCACGACATCTTAGGCACTCTGTCGGCTCAACTGCTATTAACTGTTGTGAACGGTCTTTATGGGGGTTACCTGGCTGTTTAAAGGTGATCTAGTACTCAGTGATACAGGACATCCTTCAGCCCATCGACAGAACTCCAAAAGAATGCTCTCAGGAGTTCCATAGGGTGTTCCTTATTCCAAAGGTATTCAGAAGGTTTTAACTCAGACATATACCCTAGCTGAGTCTCAAAAGAAAAAAAAAGCTTTATCTGTACTCCTTTGAACTTGGAGTCATGAGATTAGTATTGGGCAAGACTTCACCTTTCCTGAAGATGAAAGGACAGAGGATTGCAGAAACAGGTTTTGGAGATAAGATAAAGTAGTTTCTAATTTGGAATTGAGGTGGGTTTGAGGGCCTCCTATTTCTACTACTTAGATAATGGATTGATGTCCTGTTTAGGAAGGCCTAGAAATATATCAGGTTTTTTTTTCTTTTGGGTATGTTCTGTCTGCTTTGTGTCTCCCTTGTGTTTATTGAGAGTTGAATACAAACACTTTTTTTTAATTTCTAACCTATTGAAAATATTCTGAATTTGAGGATGGTGTCTGCTATGTTCTACACATTAAACTATTAACAAGCATGGATATAATCAGTAGAGTATTTTTTTTTTTAGCTTTATCTCCCTTTCATTTCTGTGGTATCAACCGCAGATATTAGAAGCATATGAAGATTTCAATAAATTTGTCTCTGAGCTTTACAAAGACTGACATCTTCACTGGCCACACCCTATCAAGTTCAGGCACTCACTTTTCAAGAGGCTTTAGTCTCCAGCTCAGCTTTCATAAATCTTTCACTGTGTCAGCCTGAGCAAGTGCCTCAAACTGCTTGTACCCAAACCATTAAAAGTTGGAACATGTACAAGTTCCATCCATCCATTTTCCAACCCGCTGAATCTGAACACAGGGTCACGGGGGTCTGCTGGAGCCAATCCCAGCCAACACAGGGCACAAGGTAGGAACCAATCCTGGGCAGGGTGCCAACCCACTACAGGAAACACACAAACACACCCACCACACACTAGGGCCAATTTAGAATCGCCAATCCACCTAACCTGCATGTCTTCGGACTGTGGGAGGAAACCCACGCAGACACAGGGAGAACATGCAAACTCCACGCAGGGAGGACCCGGGAAGCGAACCCGGGTCTCCTAACTGCGAGGCAGCAGTGCTACCACTGTGCCACCGTGCCGCCCCATGTACAAGTTGTAATTGTAAATCTTTAGAGCATTTTAGCACAATGTTCTCAATAAAGGGGCCTGAATAATGCTAAACTTAACTTTTTTACTTTTTTGGACTCAAAGAAGTGATTTCCAACTTATACTGTATGTTGCATATTGCAGATCAGGTGCCAGACACTTACTGTTAATTCAGTTAGCAGTTCGGCCTAAAAGCAACTGCAATTTTAAGCTCTCATAGTTTTAGCTTTTTTTTTTACTACTAATAATTAGTAAGATATTGAAATAGATATAATCAAACCAGGCACATCCTTGGTTTCAGTCATCTGTGAGCCATGTGTCCCTCTCGTTTAGCTCTTCCTTAGACATCCCTCACTCCTACATGCATGTTTCACCCACTGTTTGATATCCTAAGCATCCAAACTGTTCAGCTTTTTGGCTTTTTCCTGGCTCTGCATTTAAATCACATACGTTTTGCCCAAGGAACAGCTTCTTGTGCATGAAGCAAACCTCATATGAGGAAAAGTCCAAAGAAACCTTGTAGTCACATGTGCTTGCCCTGTCCTGCACCTTAACCTCACTCCGTAATACCTGTTGACTTTACTCCTTATAATCTACCTTTACTATTCTTACGTTGTTGTAGTTTATTCATTAAACTAGAAGAATATTGCTCAAAGTAGACATTGCCCTGTAAGCCTGTCTACTGTTCTCATATTTTGTAACCCAATCCTTCCCTGAGAATCCTGGGCAGCTTTTCTATTTTTCACAAAATCAGGTCATAGGTGGCAGTTAAACCAGGTAAAAACATCAAAGTCAAACCAGTCATGCCTTGCTTCTAGTAAAATATTTATCCAAAAGTCAATAGACTTCTCTGTTCCTGCCATTGGCTGATCCACAAGAAGCAGATTTGTCTCATTTTCTGTACAAAGTTGATCCATTTTCTCCTTGTGAAGCAACTAGTATGTAAAGATTAGCAACAGGTTAAAAAATATTTGTGTTGTTCACATAACAACAGAACACAAATCCCAGGCGCTTAATTTCATTATAATAAAGTTGACAAATCAGTGGCTTATTATGGTTTTCATTGGCACATTGGATAGCTGGAGAATGTCATATCATATCATAGTGTCATGTGTGCTACAGAAAAACCTCTACATGAAGCAATTCAGATTCAAAGATGGGATTAATGAGCCTTTAAAGGGTAGATAAGAAGAAAAAATATATTGTTTTGGCTTTTTTTCCTATCCAAATTCAACACCTGCTGGAACTGTCAGTACATAAGCTGTAAAATATTTAGGAACAAAATTGTTCTGACTGGGCACTTTTGCTGTTATGCATTTAAGTGTCAATTAATTCTCCCAAGTCCATTTATTCCATCTGTTATGGAAGCTGTCCAGTACTGGGCTTGCTGACATGCATGCATATATAGCACACCGTTAAAAAGTAACTTCAACTGGGAAACTGAAGAAATTTGGAAAATGTGGTCCTGTAGTCAAACACATCCAAGTTTTCCACACTAGAAGTAGCAAACTTGCTCTGTTGAGCATTGGTATGCATTTTTAGACTGATTCATTGTTCATTTTACAACATTGTCATTTTTCACTCCTCCTGTCATCAAGCATCAAGATTAATCTGTGTCATGTATCATTCTTTACTAGTCACTCATCACTTTTCACTCATTGTGTATTTTTCCTCATGAATCAATACTCATTTGTAGTTCATAATGCATCACTTTTCATTTACTATACATCACATCAGTATTTCTCCCTCATTATTTTTCACTTTTATCCCTTTTTAGAAAACCAGTCAAAGTTGAGAAGTGGACATGAAAGTGGGATTGGGGTGGGATTTAGGTAAATGAGCTGTTTGTGCAACATCATTGGTTTATTCAATTGTCTGTCAAATATATATATATATTTTTTAATGAATATGGCAGCTGTTCTGATCAACCTCTACCGTGTCAGTTACTGAAGCTTATTTTAGCCACTCGGGAGAAAAAAAAACATCTGTACTGTTTTGCAACAGAAGTATACTATTTCCCAACAATTATTGTGTTAGTTCATAAACATGACTATGATTTCACAGAGATATTGCTTGTTTTCCAGTGGTAGAATCACGCAGGCATGTGCTTTTGTCCGATTGTCTGTAATTTGTTGACAGGAACCATGCCAATATTCACTTTTTTGGAAGTTTCACATTTTTATTATTATGCAACACTGAAACAGAGTTGATTTTTTACATTGATAAACAGTAAAACAGATCACTGCAAAGTCATTTTGTGTTTTATATTTGTAATTAATTTAGATCACTTTGCAGAGATCAGTTTTTTCTTTGACATTAAAGAGTTTATTTCTGCTGATAAGTGTCATAAAAGTCAAATTAGGCCCACTGTGATTCAATGCTGAATTGGGTGAAAACATTTATACACACTGTACATTTAGTTTTAATCATGTTATTTGGTGCAGATGTTCTTAAAGTGTCTGGTGAGGAGGCATGGAGATTGTTTTCATACCTTTCAGCACCAGAGTTTGAGGCTTGATTTCAGCCTGGTGAGGGTCTGTGTGGAGGAATGAACATGCACTATTTTGGTTACTGAAAGTGATGGCACGGAGTTTGCATGTTTTCCCCATGTGTCTGTAGAATGATTGGCATAAGTAAAGGTGCCATGTGACAAATTGACTGGATTGGTTTGTCATCCAGAGATGGTTTGTATTCTTGACACCCTATGCTGTCAAGAAGGACTTTCGTTCAGCAAGTGACCCTGCAAATGATAAAGCAAGTATCCTGAAATCCTGAATGGAAAGTCAGACATATTAGTATTTGTAAGTGTACTATGATTACTTTATTTTATTGCTGGATATTGTAACAAAACCATCCAAACATTATCTCTTTACAACAGCTAACTTCTTTATATTCACTTTTAGAAACTGCTGTACTAAATATTAGGCATTCATTTTTATTTTAGACTACACTAGGGGGCTTTGCCCCCTGCTCACTTTGCTTGCCAGCCCCCCCAGTCTGTGCTACGCGCCAGCCACTTTGTGTCTCTGCTGCTCATGTATGTGGATTTCACTTTCACCAAACAACAAATCTTTTAATTCTCACGGATAGGCCTCTTCATTGGAAAGAAACACTACTTTTCCCTGATGGCAACACGAATTAGACGATCTAAGTTTAAATCTAATATTCAAGCTCTTTTTGCTGTTCCGTTATTTCGTCAAGTAATAATTGTTTGTGCTAATGCAATCTTTACTATCATTTTTTTGAGACTTTCAAATTTTAGTACTTTTATTATCTCTAACATGTTCTGCATGTGTATCACGTTATTTTTGAATTCTTTACGACGTTCTACTTTGTCATCTACTCTTTGTCTTTCATTTCCGGCCCCAGGTGTGGTTAAATCTCTTGGCACAAAATCTCATCTCGCGGGACTTGAAAGTGTCTTTTTGAAAAAGTCACGTCTCATCCGAGACTAAAAAGTCACATCTCATCCCAGGCTAAAAAGTCTTGTCTCATCCCAGGATTTTTTTTATTAAAATAAAGAGATGTGTTACTGTACATCAGCTGGCAGGTTATATCAACTACCAGCTCTATATTTATCCACTTTCAGTGAATTTGGGTGCATTAACATGATCTGCAGTGGACTGGCAGTCCATCTAAGACTGGTTGCTGCCTTACTTCAGTGATGCTAAGATAGATTCTGCCTCCTCTGCAAAATTTATTTGAATAAATGAACACATTAAAAATTATTTGTTTAAAAGATAGCAATTAGAATACCCTGTTTAAAAGACAAACATTAAAAAGAGAACATAGTTTGTGCCTTTGTTACTGTGAGTTCTCCAAAGGAAAGTGCAAAAACTGTACCACCCGGTAGCTTTACTGATTTGTTACTAATAGTTGGGAGTGCTTACCTTCTTGTGAAAATTAAAAAGTACACAATTTAACATCTATAGATGAAGCTATTTATTAGAAACAATGGTGGAAGGCTACATGTTGCACAACTGAATACTGGATATATGTCATTATTACTTTCAGTAACCAATACAGCGTAAGTTCAAGCCTGAACCTCTGGTGCTATGAGGTAAAAATGTTAGTTCCATTCCAGTTATCCTGAGTTAATCGTAAAGGTGTTAAAAAGGCCTCCTCACTATTTTTTTTTTATTTTTATTTTATTTCACCTAGTGTTTTTAGGTATTTTAAGAGTTTCATATAGATTTGTTTTTCATCTTGGCATTTCCAATTATTTTATTTCTTTATGAAAAAGTTTTCTTATTAATAGTTTTGGTTTTCATTTTAGTTGGTCTTCATCTTTTTGGTCTTCATTTTAGTTTTCGTTTACGATAATAACCTTCACAAGTGATGCATATTGAGGGAAAATTGAGTAGTAATGACTGGCAAGTGATGTGTTATGAACTACAATTGAGTAGAGATGTGTGACAGATGATTGTTGAAAATAGCATAACCATAAAAATGAAATTAACAGGTTAGAACTACTATGAAAATAAATGGACAACTTTAACTTTCAGGAAACCAGCTACCAGTGAACATGTTCCTAGGAGTGAAAATAAATTACATAATAAAGCAAAGACACCCTTACTTCTTTCAAAAAATGGAATTTTCCTTTGAATAAGGACATATTTAATATGTCTAAGAACATGAATCAACATTCCTGAACATCTCCTTCAATTTAAAATGGATGTGATCAATAGGTTTAAGGCTTGCATTTCATGTTTGATCTTTAAACTTGCTTGGTGTAATTTTTAATGAAATACAAATTAACCAAAGTAAGTGCCCCATGCTACTGAGCACAAGATACTATTGTGACGATAACCCTAATATCAAAACACCAAACTAATCCTACACTCTTAAAAATAATGTAAGGTTCTTTATTGGGTTGTGAGGTTCCTCATAGAATCATTACTTGACAAACATTTAATTCTGGGAAGGTATCTTTATATATGAAGCTAGTTCTTTGTGCTTTAAAAAAACTTCCTAATATGTAGAAATAAAACCTGAAATATTTAATGTGTGGTAGGCTATAGCAGGATGGTAACAGATTTTGAAAACTTGGAATTAGCCTGTGGTATTATATGCAGAACCTGAGTTATTGCGGTAAGAGTCATTTTAAAATCATGACCCATTGGTATTTCACAAATCTGTTGTTGTCTATTTATGGTTATTTATGTTCTAGTTATGGTTATTTACTGTATGGAGCCTGTTACAGGCCTAAATAAAAAAGGTTCTTTCTGGAACTTTATGTGGAAGTGTCTTTTAGAAACCAAAAATGGTTCCCCAGTGGTGTCTCTCTAAAGAACCACTCTGGCACCTTTATTTTTAAGTGTAAAGGAAGTAACTTTAGCTGGCTGAAGTTACTGACTCCCATCCCTTGGTAATTTTTCATGCCTGTGTTTTTTTGTTCTCCACAGCTCTTTGGCTTAGGCTCAGTTGCTCAGGTGGTCATGGGAGGTGGTTCCTATGGTAACTACTTAAGTATAAACCTGGGCTTTGGTCTTGGAGTCACCATGGGCATTCACATTGGTGGTGGGGTCTCAGGTAAGTTTCCAAATAACTCAATGCAAGTTGAGCCAAAGAGAGACTGAAAGGTAGAAAGTTTGCTCTTTTCTCTACATTCGCTCTTTATTTGCACGTCAAGTCTACTGCTTTTAAACCAGCTGCTTTTTCCTGGATGCTCTATGATTTCATTCTGTGTCATCCTCTATTGCACCTCAATAGTATAGGCCTGGGACCTTCTGTCAAACTGTCAATCAAAATGATTAATGACCTTTAAGCACCACCCTTATGACGCAATACCGGCCCCATCACATCTGATGACGTCACGCCGGAAAGTCCCGGCTCCTCACGTGACCTAGCCCTGCCCCTTTGGCACTGCCCCCTGGCGGCGGATGGGTGAAGGGCACCCTGTCCCCGCCCAAACTCCGCCTTGAACCCGCCCCCTCCACCTGATTGGTTCTCCTTTCTGTCAAGGGGAATTTGATGGATGTCTGACCCCTCTTTAAACCCGCCCCCGGCACCTGATTGGTTCAGGAAACTGTCAAGGGGCCATTTGATGAATGTCTGTCCCCTCCTTGAACTCACCCCGGCACCTGCTTGCCCAGGAAACTGTCAAGGGCAGTTTGATCGATGTCTACCCCGTCCTTGAACTCACCACTGCCCCACGCCCACTTCCCAGTCCCCCTCTCCTGAAAAACAAGCCCGGGCAGGTTACAGCCTTTACCTCGACAAGCCCAAGAAGCCCAAGCCCAAGAAGATTAGACATGCCCAAGGTTGTCCCTGGACCAGTCCAGTCACGTTCTCAATCCGTATTCTGTCGGCCTGAAGGGACTGCCTCGGCCCCCGGTGAGGCAGCATCTGACGGTCGGCCTCCCCACACTTCCCAATCCTCTCTCCAGAGGACATGTGCTCCCTGCTGAAAGCCCTTCTCTAAGTGCGGTATAAAAAAGCGATGCATTTTCTTCGGTTCTATCTATGATTTTAATATGAACACGAAATTAAAATATCTATCTCATCTTTGCTTTATGACTTATGATCTCAGAGACAGATTCTTTTGTCAGCTTGCCGCAACAATAGGCACACTGAGAGAGAAAGAAATCAGACACACCAAGACCAGCTATGTCTGCCCCCTCCTTGAAACTCGCCCCTGCACCTGATTGATTCAACAAACTGTCAAGGGCCGTTTGATGGATGTCTGCCCCCTGCTTCACAAAAATCAGATCAAGACGGCACCGACTGGTGTGGCTGGCCGTCTGCTCGTCTCTTGTTTTAACTTTGTTTTTATGTTTTATTTCATCCCAACGATCACTGTCCTATGATCGGGAGTCTATACTTAACATATTTTCTGGCCTAGTTTCCTCTCAATTTTCATCTTCTGATTGGATTTTTTGTGAACCTCCACCTTTGTTTTATTTATCTCCTGACTTCTTCACCTGGACGCCGGTGTTCACCTGTATCAGTCAGTTGAATGCTCCTCGGAGACGCAAACGCACTCGCCGCCATCGTGGGAAAAGAGCCGGAATTGCTGTTAAACAACGACGTCTCAAGTCCCAGAGCTTTGTTTCCCGATGCCTGCGAGTTTTCTATGACCCATCTTCTCCTGCTCAGGAATCCATCACTGATTAATGGGCGCTGGACACTGGATTTAATTTGTCCATTTCAAGACAGCATCACTCTTTCTCGGTGTGCAATCAGGCAGTAAACACTGCTAATCTTCGCACACTCACCTGTGCTCATCCTGCAATGAGGTCTTCTACTTCTATCAATGCTAGTCTCTTGAACGTGAGAGCAGTGTCTAATAAAACTTTTATTCTGCAAGACTTTATTACCTCAAATAATCTGAATTTCTTCTTCATCACTGAGACTTGGATTTCAAATGGTGACTCTTCATGTTTTACTTACTTGGTTCCATCAGGTTATTCATTTTTAAACTCTCCTCATCTGACTTGTCGTGGTGGGGGCATTACCACTGTTTTTAAAAGTATGTTCTTGTGTCTGAGCCTTACAAGGGATCCGTTTAGCAGCTTTGAAGTGTGTAGCTCCCCTTCTTTGTTGTTTGCCTTGGTTTACAGACCTCCTGTAATTAATAATACTTTCATTTCTGAATTCTCTGATCTCCTGGCTGATATCACCCTCTCCCATGACAAAATATTTATTGTTGGTGATTTCAACATTCACGTTTCTTGTCAATCGAAACCTTTGGTCAAAGACTTTTTATCACTATTGGACTCATTTGATTTTATACAGCATATTAATACGCCAACTGACTCTCTCGGTCACACCCTTGATCTCGTTCTTACTCGTGATATTTCAGTGAATAGTATTGATTTATGTGATGTTTCTTTCACTGATCACTTTTCTGTAATGATGGATCTGCATATTACTGTTGATCTCCCGACTAATAGCCGTCCACCACGCTGCTCACGCTTTTTAAATTCTTCCATTATATCTGATTTTAAAACCATTTTCTCTAGTCTTTATATGCATGACCAAAATAATGATATTGATGATTCTGTCATAAAATTTAATTCCTCCTGTAAAACGGTTTTAGACGCAATTGCTCCGCCCAAGATAGGCAATAATAAGGTAAGACCTGCTCCCTGGCTAAATGAAACTATGCGATCACTGCGCCGTGCCTGTCGAACTGCTGAACGACGTTGGAAAAAAGATGGACTGACTATCTCTAAACAGATATTCATGTTTTCTCTTTTCAATTTCCAGGCTGAAGTTAAGAAATCGAAACATGACTTCTTTGCTGATTTAGTATCCCGCCATTCAAACAATCCTAGAGTTTTATTTAATTCAATTAATGTGGCCATTCAGCCCCATTCTATGATGGGATTAAATAGCACTGTTCATTCATGTGAGCAGTTTCTATCATTCTTTGTCAGCAAAATTGATACTATCCACCATGGCATTGTTCAAACTGGTTATGAACTTCCTACTGTTAATCATGACATTGTTCTAGATTCCTTTGATCAAGTCTCACTTTCAATGCTAAAAAGAACTATTGACACCCTTAAATCAGCTTCCAGCCCCCTCGATATTGTACCACCACGTCTCTTAGTGGAAGCCTTTGATGTGTTGGGCCCATCTTTACTAGCCATTATAAATGATTCTATTAGTTTGGCGGTTGTGCCCTCATTTCTTAAACATGCTGCAGTCCACCCCCATCTAAAAAGGCAGGATTAGATCCTGGAGTTTTAACCAACTTTCGTCCAATTTCCCAGCTCCAATTTCTGGCTAAAATTCTAGAAAGAATTATTTATAATCAATTGGCCGATCACCTTAACTCCAATAATTTATTTGAGACCCACCAATCTGGTTTTAGGCGTTATCATGGTGTTGAAACGGCACTCCTGAAAGTGTTCAACAACATCTCTCTTATTACTGACTCAGGCGATGTGGCAGTCCTTGTCCTCCTTGACCTGTCCGCTGCCTTTGACACCATTGACCATGAAATATTGCTGATGCGGCTCAAACATCTTCTTGGCATTAAAGGGGCTGCTCTAAACTGGTTCAGGTTATATTTAACTGGTAGACACTTTTCAGTGACTTTAAATTCCTCTTTTTCATCTACTGTTCCTCTTAAATATGGTGTTCCTCAGGGATTCATTTTGGGCCCTATTTTATTCTCTATATACCTTCACTCTATTGGAGCGATTTTTAGGAAATTTAACATTTCTTTTCACTGCTATGCTGATGATACTCAGGTTTATATTCCCGTCTGCAATTCTGCAACAAATCAACTCCACAACTGTCTGTCTGAACTAAGATCCTGGATGGCCAATAATTTTCTTGATCTAAATCAAAATAAAACGGAGGTGCTTATAGTGGATCCATCAGCTAAAGCCCAAATTGGTTTTGGACTTCTCGACTCTTTCTCTGCCTCCTCCAAACCTCAAGTCCGCAATCTTGGTGTTACCTTTGATAGTAACCTCTCTTTTGAGAAACAAGTAAATTCTGTAGTCAAGAGTTGCTTTTTCCAACTTCGTCTATTAGGTAAGATAAAGTCTTTTTTATCTTCTAAAGATCTTGAGAAAGCTACTCATGCTTTTATTTTTTCTCGCCTCGATTATTGCAATTCGCTGTATTCTGGGATTAACAAATCTCTGATACACAGGTTACAGTTGGTCCAAAATGCTGCCGCTCGCTTTCTGGTTGGGGCAAGGAAGTATGACACTTTTTCTCCTATTTTATCTATCTTTGCCTATTTATCTGAACTGTGTGTTTTACACCAGTCATCCAGAGTGCTTAGATCTTCTGGTCAGTTGTCTCTTGTTGTCCCTTGTACCAAATGTAAAACCAAGGGGGACAGGGCCTTTGCAGCTGCTGCCTGTGGAACTCTCTACCTCATCATATTAAGGAGTCATCTACAATTGAACAGTTCAAAACAAAATTAAAAACGCACTTCTTTTCACTTGCATTCAGTGACCTTCAGTAATACTGATGGTTTTCCTCTTTGTGATCATATAACATTATTTCTGTTTATTATCTATCTTGTTTTATGTTCATATATTTTATTACTATTTATGTTTTATTGTTTATTGTTTTTGGTTTTTTTTAATTTTATTTTATTATTCTAAAGCACTTTGGCCGCAGCATTACTATGTTTTTTTAAACGTGCTACATAAATAAATTGACATTGACATTGTTTGAACCCACTCCCACCCCACAACCACCTGCATGCCCATGAAACTGTCAAGGGTAGTTTGATGGATGTCTGCGCCCTCCTTGCAGCCCCAGTCAGCTTTCAGCCAACAGCTCAGCACGCTTGTATAGCTCACAAAATAGCAGAGCTAATTACTCTTTCTGCTAAAACTAATGATCAAATATTCAGATAATTTGAGCATCCATCCCCCATAGCTTCTCACTTCAGCTGTGCAACTCATAGGATGATCCCCACGCCGCTGAGGAAATTGGTTGAGGTCCTTTGAAGCACCCGGAGGACATTTTTCTTCTCTTTTAATGGAGTTTAGGATCACCCTTTTCAGAGAGCCATCTCCACTCCAATTATTTTAGACCAATTTCTCAACTATCACCTTGCTGTCTGCAAGTTCCCTTCCTCCGGCCCCAGCCTGTTCGTGAGCGCCAAGAACGTCTGCCCATGGAATGAACTTCACTTTTCAAGGTGATGCATGAGATAAGTAGTTTGATATAAGCCTTGTAAAAATCACACAGACGTATGCCGCAGTTCCCTTTTAAATCATGTTTGAGACGTATAAAATATCTAGCCCGGGCTGATTGGTGGCTGATACCAAAAATGATCACATATTTACAGAGCTTAACTTTAGGGTTTATTTTCCGGGGGCTGTCTAAAATCAGACAAAAGAGCAAAACCCAAATTTCCTTAATTACATTGTCCTCCTGGCTGAGTAATGAACCACGCCCTGTACATGTCGAGATGCCAACCCATGCCTGTCATCACTTACACTATATACTGTAACATGTTTGGGTACTCATTTTGTAAGTATAATATAATGAAGTTATTTTTAAAAGTAACACCACACCGCTCAAGAGAGACAGATTCCACGTGTGTTTTTGGATTTGCTGTGGTCAGTGATTTTAAATTTTTGCTCATTTCTATCACAAAGGGAAACTCTGTAAATACACTTGTGCATTTAAACGGAGATTTTTAAGAAAGCAAAGGAGGCTATAGTGGAGTGTGCTGGTTTAACTAGAGGCCTTTAAAACACCCTTTGGCAAGCCACGAATATGTCGGTCATTTTTTCAACTGTTTCCAAAGCAACCAAACCAGCCTGATTGGTTGAGGAAACTGTCAAGAGCATTTTGATGGATGTCTCTTATTCGGGTCTGAGAAAGGTACTTCGGCATAAAAAACCTAAGGTCTCGGGGTTATGATCACTGTGAATAGTTAATACAGAAAACAGAATACAGAACACATGCCGCACTCGTCCTATCTCTTTTGAAAAACCCTAGGTGAATTTTGAACATCATGTCCTATGACTGGTTAACACTGCGGACACAGGCGCTAGATCTCCGTCATATAGACCATTACAGAGTAAAGATTATAGAATCTTTTGCAGTCTCCATTACAAGATCCATAGCACCCGCAGGAAGTTGGACAATTAAGTGCAGACCCTTTAGTTGGTCAGAATCATCGGGGTAGTGCCCAGGGCCATATTCGAAAATATCTTAGATTATATCTATTAGTTAGCATGTCGGCACTATTCATTTTCAATATACAGTGGTGTGAAAAACTATTTGCCCCCTTCCTGATTTCTTATTCTTTTGCATGTTTGTCACACAAAATGTTTCTGATCATCAAACACATTTAACCATTAGTCAAATATAACACTAGTAAACACAAAATGCAGTTTTTAAATGATGGTTTTTATTATTTAGGGAGAAAAAAAAATCCAAACCTACATGGCCCTGTGTGAAAAAGTAATTGCCTCCTGAACCTAATAACTGGTTGGGCCACCCTTAGCGGCAATAACTGCAATCAAGCGTTTGCGATAATTTGCAATGAGTTTTTTACAGCGCTCTGGTGGAATTTTGGCCCACTCATCTTTGCAGAATTGTTGTAATTCACCGAATTTGAGGGTTTTCTAGCATGAACCACCTTTTTAAGGTCATGCCATAGCATCTCAATTGGATTCAGGTCAGGACTTTGACTAGGCCACTCCAAAGTCTTCATTTTGGTTTTCTTCAGCCATTCAGAGGTGGATTTGCTGGTGTGTTTTGGGTCATTGTCCTGTTGCAGCACCCGAGATCGCTTCAGCTTGAGTTGACGAACAGATGGCTGGACATTCTCCTTCAGGATTTTTTGGTAGACAGTAGAATTCATGGTTCCATCTATCACAGCAAGCCTTCCAGGTCCTGAAGCAGCAAAACAACCCCAGACCATCACACTACCACCACCATATTTTACTGTTGGTATGATGTTCTTTTTCTGAAATGCTGTGTTCCTTTTACGCCAGATGTAACGGGACATTTGCCTTCCAAAAAGTTCAACTTTTGTCTCATCAGTCCACAAGGTATTTTCCCAAAAGTCTTGGCAATCATTGAGATGTTTCTTAGCAAAATTGAGACGAGCCCTAATGTTCTTTTGCTTAACAGTGGTTTATGCCTTGGAAATCTGCCATGCAGACCGTTTTTGCCCAGTCTCTTTCTTATGGTGGAGTCGTGAACACTGACCTTAATTGAGGCAAGTGAGGCCTGCAGTTCTTTAGACGTTGTCCTGGGGTCTTTTGTGACCTCTCGGATGAGTCGTCTCTGCGCCTTGGGGTAATTTTGGTCGGCCGGCCACTCCTGGGAAGGTTCACCACTGTTCCATGTTTTTGCCATTTGTGGATAATGGCTCTCACTGTCAGGTTCGCTGGAGTCCCAAAGCTTTAGAAATGGCTTTATAACCTTTACCAGACTGATAGATCTCAATTACTTCTGTTCTCATTTGTTCCTGAATTTCTTTGGATCTTAGCATGATGTCTAGCTTTTGAGGTGCTTTTGGTCTACTTCTCTGTGTCAGGCAGCTCCTATTTAAGTGATTTCTTGATTGAAACAGGTGGTGCAGTAATCAGGCCTGGGGGTGGCTACGGAAATTGAACTCAGGTGTGATACACCACAGTTAGGTTATTTTTAACAAGGGGCAATTACTTTTCACACAGGGCCATGTAGGTTTGGATTTTTTTCTCCCTAAATAATAAAACCATCATTTAAAAACTGCATTTTGTGTTTACTTGTGTTATATTTGACTAATGGTTAAATGTGTTTGATTATCAGAAACATTTTGTGTGACAAACATGCAAAAGAATAAGAAATCAGGAAGGGGGCAAATAGTTTTTCACACCACTGTAGGTGGTATATTTCCCTGACCAGGGGCTTCTTGTCAAAAGGTTAATATAAAACAGAAATCCGAGATACTCCTATTGGAAAAGCAACATTTTGTTATACAGCGTAAAGGTTTGTCTTGCATTCTAATTCTTAAAGCTCAATCAAACTATTGTTAATTTCAAAGCAAAATGCCACCAATCATTTTGTTTATAACTAAACCTTATAAATAGATCCTGGTGCTTGATAATACTTAACCCTAATTGATATCATTAAATGATACTTCTGTGTTTTATTCAGGTTTAATATTTTTAATTTGCCTTTTTAAGTTTTATTTAAAATGAACTCTTTAAGACACATTCAGACTATTCCAGACTGCGCATGTCAAAAAAGCTTATTATTTATTTCAAATGTTTTTTATACATCATGGCAGTTTTTTCAAATTGTAATCACTCCACTTTTTCATGTGGTTATTTACTTCATAATTAACTTTATTAATTTAATTATTTTGACGCAAATGTCCTTACCATCAAGACTATCAGTCTAGTTCATATTCTAAACTCCAATATTTAATGTTCTTCCTTAATTAGGAGGAACACAAACCTCACTTTTAGTGCCAGATAAGATTCTAACAATAACCGGCCTCATACTAGCAGATGTTAAATAATGTTTTCCCCAACTCTTTACAATCCCGTGGAACTGTCTACATAGATGACAGTTTAGCTGATAATATACTGCAGAACACGTAGGTCCCTTGTTGATCCGGTCTTAAGATGTTTTTTAATCTCCTCTGTGACTTAGTATTTATAAATTTTAGTTTTTACTGCCTTATCTTTGTGATAAGGGCAAGTCAATGTTTTATTTTAGAATAACAATGTCTAGCTTAACTCTGCCCTTGACCGTGATCCCTGAACAAACCCTGGTCCTTTGACTCGTATTCAAGAAGATTGCAGACACTTGTTGACTCTTGGAATCACAGTTCAAACTTACATTAAAATCCAAAAACACACGTGGAATCTGTCTCTCTTGAGCGGTGTGGTGTTACTTTTAAAAAAAGCTTCATTATATTATACTTACAAAATGAGTAACCAAACATGTTATAGTATATAGTGTAAGTGATGACAGGCATGGACAGGCATGGGCTGGCATCTCGACATGTACAGGACGTGGTTCATTACTCAGCCAGGAGGACAATGTAATTAAGGAAATTTGGGTTTGCTCTTTTGTCTGATTTTAGACAGCCCTCGGAAAATAAACCCTAAAGTTAAGCTCTGTAAATATGTGAACATTTTTGGTATCAGACATCAATCAGCCCAGGCTAGACTTTTTATACGTCTCAAACATGATTTAAAAGGGAACTGCGGCATACGTCTGTGAGATTTTTACAAGGCTTATATCAAACTACTTATCTCATGCATCACCTTGAAAAGTGAAGTAAATTCCATGGACAGACACTCTTGGCGCTCATGAACAGGCTGGGGCCGTAGGAAGGGAAGTTGCAGACAGCAAGGTGATAGTTGAGAAATCGGTCTAAAATAATTGGAATGGAGATGGCTCTCTGAAAAGGGTGATCTTAAACTCCATTAAAAGAGATGAAAAATTTCCTCCGGGTGCTTCAAAGGACCCTGAATGCTACTAAAACAAAGGATGCTTTTTCACAAACAGAGGGGAAAAGCAGTTTTCAATGACAGCTGTCCTATGTCACCTGGACTAACAAAAAGAAAGAATAAAACCTCACTGTTTTAGTAAAATTATAATCCTTATGCTGACGCATATAATAGATATGATGTAACTATTCACTAAAAACATTTTCCATCCTGATTGGCCTAACGTGTCCAAAGCCTAAGCATCAGCCCTGTAGAGTATAGGCTCCTATAACCTGCTATAACCGTTCTTATTTACAGGGGTTCATAACTGATGTAAAATGGAAGGCTACTACCAAGCATTCACAGAATTTCTAAAACTTTGTATTATACAAAACCCACTGAGTACCAAAGTGGTTATAACCTGTTGATGAAAATGCTGTTTTAAATTAAAGCCTGAACAAGATAACTGTTTTCTAATCATCATATAAAATGTTTAGTAAATAAAGAGAGACTAAATACAATTTATAACAAAAATGGAATACCGATGGATGGATGAATAACCAAGGGAATCTAACTTAGCTTGAAATGCCGCAAAGTGTTTTTTACAAATAAAACCCTACAACAGTGTTTCTCAAACTGTGGGCTGACTCCGCTAGGGGGTGCGAAGTAACAAAAAGGGGACTCAAAGATGTCAAAAAAAGAAAACAAGAATCGAAAATATGAAAACTACATCTATTGAACCCAAAACAAATTAACTACATTCTGATACAGAAAAATAAATATAGAGATAGATAAATGTCGATAAAAGTTAAGTAGGTATAATAAAATATGCAAATAGTGTCATGAGAATAAAATGTGATTTTTTCATGATTAGCAGGCCAAAGATTTGGCCATTTGAGAAAAGATAATCGTACATTTGTGTTGTAAGCAGAATCTGAATGACTTGGGCTGGCAAGAAAACATATATGATAGAAGATATCAGATGTCTCCAGTTCCTTTAGGGACTTTATACTGGCTATTATCATTTAAAATGAGTACAGAAATTAAGTTCTATGCTATGTTTGGGGTGGATGTGATCAGAAAGGCACTGATGCTTCCAAAGATCGGTCAAGAAAACTGTTGGAAAAATGGGCAGAACTCTTTTGGAAACAAGGATTTTTCTTATAATGTTTTAAAATTGGACCTTTACAAAGATGGTTTTAGATGCTTTATTTTCATGTTAAAGCAGCCGGTCGTTTTCCTTGGCTACTGAACATGTATTTTTGTTTACTAACGCTTTAGTGTTTCATTAAGAATTACCTGAATATTTGATCATTAGTTTAAGCAGATCGAGTAATTAGCTCTGCTATTTTGTGAGCTATACAAGCGTGCTGAGCTGTTGGCTCCCATTTATGAGGTCACTAGCATGAGCTAAAGCTGCTGATTTTAAAAACATGATTTTAGTTCGATGAACCTCAGAGGTGCAAAAAGGGCTTCTTACATCCCCTGCCTCTAGTTAAACCAGCACACCTCACTATAACCTCCTGTGCTTTCTTATAAATCTCTGTTTAAATGCACAACTGTATTTACAGAGTTTTCCTTTGTCCAAAGGATTCTAGGTGATAGAAATGAGCTAAGCAAAAAATTCAAAATCACTGACCACAGCAAATCCAAAAACACACGTGGAATCTGTCTCTCTTGTGCGGTGTGGGGTTACTTTTAAAAATAACTTCATTATATTACTCACACATCTAAAATCACCCCGATTTTCGGTTACTATTCTGTATTAAAATAATTATATTTAGCGAAATGAATGAAAACACTGTTACAGTAAGCTCCTGGAGCCTTTCTCTAACCGATTGTCTAAATGAGTGTTTATAAAGGAAAAATGTTTCGTTATCTCAGCCTTTTAAAAACAGGCGGCTACGTACAGAGAGAGGCCGTTTCGAAAAAGTAGGCATTTCACAAGCTGGTCCCTTCTGTAAGTAGTTCAGAATACTTTTATTATGTCAGAGTTAATGCACCACTGGCCTGAGCTTTATAGCCACTCCTGAATATTCTCAGAGGAGAGACCCCTGTTTGAATTTTCAGACGCCGAGACAAAAACTACTTGTTGGATTACCCATTTCGGTATGAAAAACTACTATTGTTTGCTTCAGTCCTATGAATTTGTACATTAATCGTCGTACACGTAGATAGAAAAAAATGCTGCTTCTTATATTATACGCACGCACGAATGCACTCACACATTCACACACGCACTTGAGAATCAACTTGGAAATATTAAGGATTCAGCCATCCATTTTTTTAAAATCATACTCGTTTGGCGCCTATAATAATCATGAATAGTCTGCATGAAGAATAGTTATATTTCATTTAATCCTATGCAAAGATAAAAAATAATTTTTCTAAGAAGTTCATATAGACGCTGGGGGGGCTATGTGCTTTGTAAACAGTTGAAAAAATGACCGTGGCTTGCCAAAGGGTGTTTTAATGGCCTCGAGTTAAACCAGCACACTTCACTATAGCCTCCTGTGCTTTCTTATAAATCTCCGTTTAAATGCACAATTGTATTTACAGAGTTTTCCTTTGTCAAAAGGCTCCTAGGTGATAGAAATGAGATAAGCAAAAAATTCAAAATCACTGACTGCAGCAAATCCTAAAACACATGTGGAGTCTCTCTCTTGAGCGGTGTGGTATTAGTTTTAAAAATAACTTCATTATATTATACTTACAAAATGAGTAACCAAACATGTTATACTGTATAGTGTAAGGGATGACAGGCATGGGCTGGCATCGCAACATGTACAGGACGTGGTTCATTACTCAGTCTAAAGGACAATGTAATTAAAGAAATTATGGTTTTGCTCTTTTTTCTGATTTTAGACAGCCCCCGGAAATAAACCCTAAAGTTAAGCTCTGTATATATGTGATCATTTTTGGTATCAGCCCAGGCTAGATATTTTATATGTCTCAAACATGATTTAAAAGGGAACTGCGGCATACGTCTGTGTGATTTTTACAAGGCTTATATCAAACTATTTATCTCATGCATCACCTTGAAAGGTGAAGTAAATTCTTTGGACAGACGTTCTTGGCGCTCATGAAGGGAACTTGCAGACAGCAAGGTGATAGTTGAGAAATCGGTCCAAAATAATTGGAGTGGTGATGGCTCTAACTCCATTAAAAGAGATGAAAAATGTCCTCCGGGTGCTTCAAAAGACCTCAAACAATTTCCTCAGCGGCGCGGGGGTCATCCTATGACTTGCACAGCTGAAGTGAGAAGCTATGGGGGATGGATGCTTGAAATGGACAACGATACAAAGCTGCTTTTAGATGCTTTATTTTCTATATTTCTATATATTCTATTACTTGCCCATTACCTTACATTAGTAATATTACCCTATTAATTGCCCAGAGAGTTTGGACACGTGATTGCTGTTATTGTTTACATCCCCCCTCAAGCGAACGCGGAGATGGCGAGTGACATCATCCATTCCACAGTTGCTAAGTTACAAACGCAGCACCCTGAGGCACTTGTGCTAATCGCTGGAGACTTTAACCATGTAACGCTGGACAAAACATTACCTGCCTTCTCCCAGTATGTGGATTGTAACACTCGGGGAAACAGGACTATCGACCTACTGTATGCAAATGTTAAAGACGCATACAGCGCCACCCCACTGCCTGTGCTTGGGAAAGCAGATCATGACCTGGTTCTGCTTCAGCCTCAATACAAACCAAGAGTGAGGGCGCTACCTACAACAACACGCTCATTCAGGAAGTGGTCCCTGAGGCAGAGCAGGCTCTGAGAGACTGCTTTGGAACTACAGACTGGGATATATTGCTTGGGTCACATAGTGAGAACATTGAAGAGGCTGTTGAATGCACAACTGATTACATCAACTTCTGTATGGACATTGTAGTTCCAGTAAGAACAGTATGCTGCTATGCTAACAACAAGCCATGGGTTACAAGTGACATCAAGGGCCTTTTGAACCAGAAGAAAAGGGCTTTTAAAGGTGGTGATAAGCATGAGCTCAAGTGCGTGCAGAAGGAACTCGAGTCCAGCTCAGGGCGAAAGAGCAGTACAGGAGAAAGCTGGAGCAGAAGTTGCAGAACAACAGCATGAAGGAAGTGTGGGATGGGATGAAGATTATCACTGGCTGCAGCTCGAAGCGGGGTGCCGCCATCGAGACAGACGTGGAGAGAGCAAACCAAATGAACAACTTCTTTAATAGGTTTGATCACAGTAACCCACTCTCACCTCGAGTACTGCATCCTCCAACCATCCTTCTGCTGATACCAGCTAGGTGAGACATCCCCACCCACAATTACAGCAGCCCAGGTGAGCAGAGAGCTGAAAAGACTTTGTGCCAGCAAAGCAGCGGGTCCAGATGGTGTATCGCCACGATTGCTGAAGGCCTGTGCATTGGAACTGGGGAGTCCTCTACAGCGCATCTTCAACCTGAGCCTGGAACAGGGGAGAGTCCCAAGGCTTTGGAAAACATCTTGTATCACTCCTGTCCCAAAGGTATCACGTCCTAGTGAGCTGAATGACTTCCGCCTGTTGCTCTGACGTCACATCTGATGAAGACCATGGAGCGGCTGCTGCTTCACCACCTGAGGCCACAGGTCCGCCACGCCTCGACCCTCTGCAGTTCGCATACCAGGAGAAGGTGGGAGCGGAGGATGCCATCATCTATATGCTTCATCGATCCCTCTCCCACCTGGACAGAGGCAGTGGTGCTGTAAGAATTATGCTTTTGGACTTCTCTAGCGCCTTCAACACCATCCAACCTCTGCTCCTTAGGGATAAGCTGACTGAGATGGGAGTAGATTCACACCTTGTGGCATGGATTGTGGACTATCTTACAGACAGACCTCAATATGTGCATCTTGGGAACTGCAGGTCTGACATTGTGTGCAGCAATACAGGGGCACGAGGGGACTGTACTTTCTCCGTCCTGTTCAATCTATATACATCAGACTTCCAATATGACTCGAGTCCTGCCACGTGCAAAAGTTCGCTGATGACACTGCTATTGTGGGCTGCATCAGGAGTGGGCAGGAGGAGGAGTACAGAAAGTTAATCAAAGACTTTGTTAAATGGTGCGACTCAAACCACTTACACCTTAACACCAGCAAGACCAAGGAGCTGGTGGTGGATTTTAGGAGGCCCAGGCCCCTCATGGACCCTGTGATCATCAGAGGTGACTGTGTGCAGAGGGTGCAGACCTTAAATATCTGGGAGTGCAGCTGGATGACAAATTGGACTGGACTGCCAATACTGATGCTCTGTGTAAGAAAGGTCAGAGCAGACTATACTTTCTGAGAAGGTTGGCATCCTTCAACATCTGCAGTAAGATGCTGCAGATGTTCTACCAGATGGTTGTGGCGAGTGCCCTCTTCTACGCAGTGGTGTGCTGGGGTGGCAGCATAAAGATGAAAGACGCCTCACGCCTGGACAAACTTGTTAAGAAGGCAGGCTCTATTGTAGGAGTAAAGTTGGACAGTTTAACATCTGTGGCAGAGCGACGGGCACTAAGCAAACTCCTGTCAATCATGAAGAATCCACTGCATCCACTTAACAGTGTCATCTCCACACAGAGGAGTAGCTTCAGTGACAGACTTTTGTCACTGTCTTGCTCCACTGACAGACTGAAGAGATCGTTCCTCCCCCACACTATGTGACTCTTCAATTCCACCGGGGGAGTAAATGCGAACATTAATTTTATTTTAATTTTTTTCATTTTTATTACTATTTACTACTTTTATTACTATTACTATTTAATTTAATATTGTTTCTTTGTATCAGTATACTGCTGCTGGATTATGTGAATTTCCCCTTGGGATTAATAAAGTATCTATCTATCTATCTATTCTTTATTTGCTGAGCTGTTGGCTAAAAGCTGACTGGGGCTGCAAGGAGGTGGCAGACATCCATCAAACTGCCCTTAACAGTTTCCTGGGCATACAGGTGGGTGTGGGGTGGGAGTGGGTTCAAGCAGGGGGCAGACATCCATCAAACGGTCCTTGACAGTTTCCTGAACTAATCAGGTGCAAGTGCGGGTTCAAGCTGGGGGCAGACATCCATCAAACGGCCCTTGACAGTTTGGTGAACCAATCAGGTGCAGGGGTGGGTTTCAAGGAGGGGCAGACATAGCCGGTCTTGGAGTGTCTGATTTCTTTCTCTCTCAATGTGTCTATTGCTGAGGCAAGCTGACAAAAGAATCTGCCTCTGAGATGGGCAAAAAAGCCTGGAGCTGCAAGTTATAAATCAAAGATGAAATAGATATTTTAATTTCGTGTTCATATTAAAATCATAGATAGAACTGAAGAAAATGCATCGCTTTTTTATACCGCACTTACAGAAGGGCTTTCAGCAGGGAGCACACGTCCTCCGGAGAGAGGATTGGGAAGTACGGGGAGGCCGGCCATCAGGTGCTGCCTCACCGGGGGCCGAGGCAGTCCCTTCAGGCCGACAGGGTATGGATGAGAACGTGACCGGACTGGTCCAGGGACGACCTTGGACATGTCTGATCTTGTCAGGACATGCCCTGGGCATGTCTGCGCTTGTTGAGATAAAGGCTGTTACCTGCCAGGGCTTGTTTTTCAGGAGAGGGGGGCTGGGAAGAGGGTGTGGGGCGGTGGTGAGTTCAAGGAGGGGGTAGACATCCATCAAACGGCCCTTGACAGTTTCCTGAACCAATCAGTTACCGGGGACGGGATCAAGGAGGTGTCAGACATCCATCAAATTCCCTTTGACAGAAAGGAGAACCAATCAGGTGGAGGGGGAGGGTTCAAGGAGTAGTCAGACATCCATCAAATTCCCCTTTACAGAAAGAAGAACCAATCAGATGGAGGGGGCGGGTTCAAGGTGGAGTCTGGGCGGGGACAGGGTGCCCTTCACCCATACGCCGACAGGGGGTGGTGCCAAAGGGGCGGGGTTATGTCACGTGAGGGGCCGGGACTTTCTGGAGTGACATCATCGGGGTGATAGGGCAGGACTTCCGGTATTGCGTCATAGGGGGCGATGCTTATGGGGCAGTACTTCTGGTATGACATCATAGGGGCGGGTCTTAAAGGTCATTAATCATTTTGATTGACAGTTTGACAGAAGGTCCCGGGCTTATACTACTCACCTCTCTTCCATATGCCATTAATATGTTCCTCTTAATCCTATATTTTTTTAGAATGTCCAGCTCTATTTTTGATCTGATTTTAGTTCTGCTTTATTTAGGTGCTCACATGAACACTTCAGTGACATTTGCAATGTGCCTAGTAGGAAATCTGGTTTGGAAGAAGCTGCCAGTATATGCACTGGGACAATTACTGGGCTCCTTTTTGGCTGCAGTCACCATCTTCTGGCTTTATTATGGTTAGTGTTGACGTTCTCTTGGCAGAGTGTACTCTACAAACATTAATGCATTTGAATGGTAATGTAATGGCTGGTACAGGGTGAATTCTTACGGCCTGTCTTGCTTTGGGATTGTAAAAGGTTAGAAGACCAAAACTGGTGAGTGGAGTACATCAGTCTCATAAATGTATTAAAAAGAAGCTATTGGCCACAATTTGTAGCTGTGATCAATTGTAGACTATAATGTGAATGTCAACCCTTAAACATTGCGAGACATGATTATCACAAGTGCCAATTCATCTTGGGTACTGCTTTGTTTATCAGATCATCTGTGAGTGGCATTGTACTGCATTTTCTACTTCAGATTAAAATTTCTACCCTGTCACTTTCAGATCAGATTTTTGTATGTTCTTCTTATGACCTTTGCAGATTTTCTCATGATACCTTAGTTTACACCCACATCCTAAATACACAAGATAGGCTTACTGGCAACTTTCAACTGGCCCTGTATGAGAGACTGTTGGTCTGGATATTGTCTGCAAAGGACTACCATTCTGTCCAGGACTGAGCCAATTAGTCTTAACTTTCCCTTCTGTATCTATATTGCCTAGAGGGGGCTGGGCGGTCTCATGGCCTAGGAACCCCTGCAGATTTTATTTTTTTCTCCAGCCGGAGATTTGTTTAGTTTTTTCTGTACTCCCTGGACATCGGGTCTTACTTTTACTCTATGTTAATTAGTTTTCCCTAATTTTATTTTTTTATATATTTTGTGTTTTTTCTCTTTTTTCATCCTGTAAAGCACTTTGAGCTACATCATTTGTATGAAAACGTGCTATATAAATAAATGTTGTTGTTGTTGTTGTAGTCACTGCTGTCTGTATATGTTCCCTAACACCCAAAACTAGAATAGATGTATGAATACCACAGTGGCACAAAGGAAACAATCACTACCTATAAGTCTGAGGGACCTGGGTTCAAATATCAGTCCTGTGTTTATGGAGTTTGCATGTTTTTCTTGTACTTGCATAGGTCTTTGCCATGGAATATGGTTTACCAGAGTCATTCTAAGTAGTCTAATGAAAGATTGTCCTAGTGTGGGGGTGTGCTTGAGTATGCTGTCTCACATCCCATCTAGTCTTGGTTCTTCCATTATATCCGAACTAGGGGGCTTACCCCCCCCTTTTCTGCGCTATGTGCCAACCACTTCCCGTCTCTGCCGCTCACGTTGTGAAGAGGGGGGCTGAATGCACCCCAAGGAGATGCAATCGCTCCTCCGAAACCCCCTTTTAAACAGTGAAACAATGGGAAACAAATACAGTTTTTTATTTACCTCCTCTTTGCTCGATCATCTGCTGTATTTCTGCTGCTGTGATGCTGCCTGATCTGCATCTCGCGTAGCACTTCGAACATTTAAAAGCCTGTACAGCGGCTGTCTTTGTCATCTACTCTTTGCCTTTTATTTCAGGCCATGGGAGTGGTTCAATCTCTTGGCACAAATTCTCGTTTTGCAGGACATGAGTTCTTGATATTTTTTTGTTTATAATTTAAAAACGGAATAAGAATCTGAAAATCTAACAACATCACATTAAAGTTCGATAAATACTAAAAAGAATGATACCAAACATATATGTAGGTTTTAAAATAAGCCCGATTTAAAGCGTGACAAAAACATAACATGAAAATGTCACATAAAATCGGTGCACTTTTAGGCTTAGGATTTTATATATAGAGAGTAGATAAACAGGAGACAGGGGTTGCATCTCCAGTGACCATTGATTTGAAGTAAACATGTCAAGAAACATTAGAAAAGTCCAACTAAAACAGAAATGAAAAATAACGTAGATTTTTCACTTCATTATTTAATTGAATGTACATATGGCAATTTACTGCACTGTACTGAAAATTAATAAAAAATATAATTAGAAAAATGCAAGAGATGACATGGTAAAATTATTTGCCCTCTAACTGTGTTTACTTGTTGCTGCAGTCAAGCTCACAATTTGCATATATGTTTTTATTTGACTCTAAGATAATAAATGATATGATTATAGATATCCTTATGGTTTGAAATTATTTTACTTGTAGTAACTGTAGGCAGGGGTCTTGTTCTTATTCAGTGAAGTTATGAAATGCAAAATGGTCAACAATAATAATTTATAATACATTTTATTTATTTAATACAGTAATCTGTCATGTGGGCATTCAGTGTGGGCTCTTATATACTAGTTACAAGAAAAAATGTTGGTTGACTGAATTTCAATTCAATGAGTAGCTTCTTTCATTTATTTTAGTTGATTTTCTTTTAGATTTGCATGCATTATTCTACAACAATCCAGAAATCATGTCTGCATTTCTTGTAATATCCACAGCACATATGCTGTCCCTGGTGAGCCACTTTTCATTTCACCAGTTCTGCAGCACACCCGCTGGGCCACAACTTTATCTTGACCCACAACTTTTTACTATCTAATCATTAATGGAGCTTTATTTGGTTCCAACTGTAAAAGTTGAAAATCTTTCTTTAGATGTTCAAAACAGGAGCATGAAGTGATGTCCCACTGACTTTGAGACCTCTGCGTGCTTGATTTCTTATATATATATATATATATATATATATATATATATATAGTAATCAAACCATAGGCTGTCATCTTATGTGTCTGGTACTGTTGATTTCCCCATTATAGGACACTGTAGTGAAAGTACTAAATGCAGAAAGGGAAACATCTTCTAAATCCTCGTGTTGGCAATTATAAAGTGGGTACTATACAGGATGGTCTGGGCTAAGCATTCATAAACATAATTGTTGTGAGGTTTCTCTGCCATGTATAAAGGACATGTACACTCTAGATCAACCAAATCTCGAGATTAAAATATTTTCATTTGAAAAAGTAAAACAGTATACTGCTCACATTAATATGGCTAATTTCTTATAAAATGGGACATCCTTTTACCTTAATAAGTTCAAAATAATCAGCCTCTGTAGATTTAGTTCTCAAAAATTCCCCTGTTTGTGAGAGTAGTGACTTTTATTGTTAGCAATTAGAAGTGACAGAAATAATGAGGTGGTTGTGTCTATTTTCACTTTGTCTCTCTGTCCTTCTGTATTCAGATGCCTTACAAGACTACTGTGGTGGAAACTTCACGGTGACTGGACCCAAAGCCACAGCAGGGATCTTTGCTACGTATCCAGCTCCTTTCTTGTCTGTAGCAGGAGGTTTTATAGACCAGGTGAGACATGGTATCTTAATTTGCTTTTAAATGACAGGCCCTAGTTTCTCAAACTGTTAAGCATAAATACAAATATGAAGAATGCACAAATTAAGGGTAGAAGTAGTAGACCTGGTAAAATAATAATAAGAAAAAACATTTGTTCAACACCTAAAAACCAAACTGCTGTCATTGCAGTCCAAAATGGCCTGTTGAAAGAGCAGCCCTCTTTTAGTTTACTTAGTTTCAGCATGTCAATGCAGAACTAATGTTAATTTCTATTTTAAAAAGACAACAAAAGAACAATGGAAAAATACTGTAAAGCACTATAGAGGTCAGTGAAGTCAGCTCAGAATATCACTGATATAAAGCCCCCTTCTTTCCTGGACATACATAATATATTCTGTCAAGGAGACTACTCTCAATTGTTATTCTCACTGTGAATTTAGACCTATGAAGAATTTTTTTTTTTAATCTAACCTTCATTTCTCCTTTATCTCAGAACAACAACATTCCTTACTTGATGAGCCATTTTCTCTTAGGGAGTTACACTTAGCACACTCTCTGTCAAGAATAAGGGCAACATCTATCTCTTAATCATCTATTAATTACTCACAGTTCTGTTCTAGCTTGAACCTTACTTTACTGCATAAACATACAAAGGATGCAACATTATGTCAGAATTATCGACTCCTCTCCTTTACCAATTCAGATGGGTTACTGGATACAATTATAGCTATTTTTTCTTGGAAAGGAATTCATGAGTTGGTACACCCAGACTAGCCTCATAAAATCTTACATGTCCTCAGACATTTTATGCAGATTGCTTCATGTTAATGTTTCTGTACTTAATTTAGGATCTCCCATGCTTTTGTCTTTAGAGGACAACAAAGCTTTTGACCGGCTAAATTGGAACTAACTATGGTCAGTTCTACCTAACATGGAGTTTGAAGGCTTTTTTATCAAGATGAACACTTTATTTCTCTCCATCAGCCGTTGTACTTACAAATCCATTAATGTTTCACCTTTTCCCTATCACAACATAGATAGATAGATAGATAGATAGATAGATAGATAGATAGATAGATAGATAGATAGATAGATAGATAGATAGATAGATAGATAGATAGATAGATAGATAGATAGATAGATAGATAGATAGATAGATAGATAGATAGATAGATAGATAGATAGATAGATAGATAGATAGTGTGAACATTGCCCCGGACACAGACAGGCTGACACACTCAAGTTTCCCAATACACGTTTATTTTTCATCTCTATTTTACAAAAGTCCATGCTCACCAGCCCCAATACCCCTCAGTCCAGGCCAACACAATGCTTTCTCTCTTCTTGTTTCTTCAGGCCACCTCCTGCCTTCTCCAGACCTTGTCCTATCTTCCACCCGACTCTTGTCCATTCTGCAGGAATTGCTGGATATAAGAATGATTGAAATAAATCAGTTAAGTTCACACTTAATTCTAAATGCCCCATAATATTGTTACCACCATTCCTTTATTCATTCAATTTACACTTTTGGGGATATATATACATTCATCTTTAAACAAAATTTCATCCTCAGATAATTTCTATATTATTCATGAAATCATGGGCAGAGTCGAGGCTCTGAGGCTAAGGATTTGTGCTGGCAATCGGAAGGTTGTTAATTAGAATCCCGTAAATACCAAAGGAGACTCTACTCTGTTGGGCTTTTGAGTAAGACCCTTAATGTGCAATTGCCGTCTTGGGTATTACATTAATCTGCATCCAGCCCTGCATGTAGGCCCTACAACCTACAGGGAAAACCTGGGGGTTGGTGGCAGAATTGGCACTCCAGCCACCATAAAGAAACCTCACATTGGTTCCACTCCATCTGAACTAGTGTGATGCTGAGGTGTCACCTGTTGCATGGCTGCACTCAGGTCCTAATCTGGAATCCTGAGTTGGTTTGTCATGTGGTGGGTACAGCAATGCACTGTATCAGCGCATGCTCCTAACCTCTCTCTCTCTCTTTTTTCCTGGTTCCTGGATTGAGTGATTGAGGGTGTGCTAGAGACGTGCTATCGTGAACTTTGCAAACACGAGAGGCTGATGAGAGTTTTTGGTGTTTTCTGTGGTGGTTCATTAAAAGATACGTTTTGCTCTTAAAAACTTGGGTTTTAGTTGCCGCGAAGTAACCGTGTTGGAATTTTTAAAGCGTTTTTACCATTAGAAGGGTTTTTTTTTTTTTATCCCACACAAGAGCAAAAGTAGTAGGGTGCATTTGGACAAGTCACTTGTACTTGTACGTGTACTTGTTCTTGTTATCTGTATTTGAACTAGCATCGAAGAGACAGGGTAGAAAGCAGTAGTAACTGATACCGGCATTTGTAAGCAAATAACTGTGTAGTCGTTAGTTTAAAAGAAAAAAAGGCAGAGGCTGACTTCAAAGCAGTAAAGGGGAAGGTTCAGCAGTGCGCAGGTAAGATGCTGATCAGGCACAAGGGGCTGTAGGAATAGATAAGGTAGTAAAGCTTTATTTATTTATTTAATTTAGATTGAACTGTTCTTAACGGCCCAGAGGTAGAACATTTAAGCGTGCAATAGCGTAAGGGTTCATTAATATGGGATGGTACAAACAGTGCGAGTGGAGAGATTATAAGTAAGGAATAAAAGGAACATAAAGTTAGGAGAACAGGCAGAAAAAATTAAAGTTAACCTCAGAAGGAAAAACAGCAGGCAGCTGAGAAGGAGAACAGTGCAGGAGCATAAGGGGACAGAAGGTGTAAAATAGCTGTAAAAGTTCTAAATGGTACCATTTAAGTTAAATAATTTAATTTTAGGAAAAAAAAATTAAAGCCAATTTTACTAATCCTAAATCAAATTTTAATAATGATGCTAGTGCAATTCAAGTCCTGTTGGATGTTGGACTTTTTAGATGGTGGTTTGGGGGAGCCCATTGTCTATGAAGGTTACATCTGCAGGAGATGCCAGCTGATCCAGCACCTCAAGCTCAGAGACGATGAACTGGAGGAAGAGTTGGCTGGCCTGCATTGTAGTACAGAATTGGTGGACCTGGCCCAGGTGTCCTTTAGAGAGATAGTGTGCACCCCCAAGCAGACCAGACAGGTAGGAATAACTGGGTCATGGTCACAAGGCGTAAGGTAAAGGGTGCACACTGTCCAGGGCATCAACCCCAGAATTAGAAGAGTCAAACCGTTATGAAGTTCGTGTTGAGCTGGACGGTGGAGCCCCAATGGGCTATCTCAAAACCATTTCTCAGAAAGAGAGAGGTTGTGGTAGTTGGGGACTCTTTCATAAAGGGGATTGAAGCACAGGTTTGCTCCAGAGACAGAGTCTTGCACAGTGTGTTGCCTTCCAGGTGCACAGGTGGATGACCTCCCTGAAAGAGTGGATAGGTTCTTGGCCAGAGCGGGGTGGATCCAGTTGTCATTGATTAGTCAGTTCTGTGAACCAAATTCAAACAGTTAGGTGCCAGACTGAGGAGCAGAACTGACAAGGCAGGTATCTCTGAAGTTCTGCCTATGCCACGAGCCAGTCTAAGATTGAGTAGATTAAAAGGCTTAACGCGTGGCTCAAAGCTTGGTGCAGGGTAGAAGAGTATACGTGTATGGGGCATTGGGACTACTTTTGGAACAGATGGGACCTGTTCCACTGTGATGGATTACATCTGAACCGGAAGGGCATCGATGTATTAGAACATTAGAACACTCTAGATGAGAACAGGCCATTCAGCCCAACAAAGTTCAGTCCTATCCACTTATTTCTTCCAAAAAAACATCAAGTCGAGTTTTGAAAGTCCCTAACGTCTTACTGTCTACCACACTACTTGGCAGCTTATTCCAATTGTCTAATGTCTATTGTGCAGGCGTATGTGTACTGGCCTCACTGAATCTCCTGTTCAATTATCCAGCAAGCTAAAAACCCTCATACAATTATTTCAGGAACCACAAAGTGATGTTGAGAATGTTTAATTACACAAATGGTGTGAAACTGTAAATACAAACGCAAACAAACATTAATAAGTACTTGTATAAGTAACATAAAGTAAATACAGCAGCATTTATAACTAAGAGCTTAACAGCTGAAAGCTCAGTAAATTTATGTGTTGAAATATAACATTTACTTTGACATTAACTGACCAAAGTTACTTAAACAAAAGCTATAAAACTAGAAAAAAAGATAACTTACAGAAAATGTCATCACAAGGGTTAACTAAGCAGGATGGTGAAGGATTGTTTGAGAGAACAAACACTGACATAACAAACACACCATGCTTACTGCTGCTGCACTCACTTACTTGCTGTTTCCTGCAGCAGCAGCAGCAGCAGCATTAGGATATTTATGTTAAGGTTACAAAAGTTTGCTAAATAGTTAGAACTTAACTGGTAGTGCCAGAACACTCCCCGCCTGGTATGTTTAAGATACCACCAATGATCCTGAGCCAGACACTTTAACACTAGAAACCCCGAACCTTACGAAAAAACTCATGTTTTGTGTAGTTCTTTGCTATACTAATTTGTTGGCCAACTTTGTGATTTTTATTTTATCTTGGACCTAAAATTAAAATACTTAATCACTCCATCACACAGAATCTTAATGTTTTACATTTTAATTTCTTGTGATTCATACCAAAAACTGTTAACACTAGAATCTCTGAAGCCTACGAAAAAGCTTGTAATCCTGGGCCACCTCTCCATTAGTGTCTTTTGTTTTGTAAATGTGTTGATCAGCACAAGCAGCAAGCAGCTTGCTATCCCATCACCCTCACCGCCACAGATCAACCTGGTCAAAAACTTCTCCCAGCTCAAGTATTGTTTATCTGGGTGTGAGGTGCATGGAATTGTATAGGGTAAATAATATATCCTTATTTCGAACACATGCATTTCATGTGTGTTCTGTGTCTACAACGATCTTGGTAAATGTAGGATGACAGGAAATGCAAGAAATGTTGAACACAAACCTAAAACAAACTTTTTTCATGTTATAGTACTAACAACAAAATTTTGACATTAAGTGTATAATGTGTGAAGACTGAAGTCCAAATATCAAATAATACTTTCACAAAAGATACACGTACACTTCAGATACACTTCAGTATGCAAGGAATGGTACGAGAATGAGGTCAGATGTCTCTTTTTGGGCACATACACTGTCAGATCTAAACAGTAGCATGGAAAGTCACCTGCATACTAATGTCTGTATAGCTCCAGGTGGAAGCTGCCATCGCACTTTACGTAAGTAATCTTTTTCTCAATAAAGAACCTTTGTCAGCATGCCCATGTTGATCAAACAGAAGAAGCTCTGCAGTCTACTTGCGACTTTACGCTATAGGAAGATAAGTAAATAAATTTTGGTAAACAACATTTGATGTGGCGTTCAAGCTCTGTAAGCCCTGCTGCTTCATTGAAGTACATGCGTGTAGCAGGGTAATGGCCAACCTGTTATTTCATCCAAACGGTGACATCTTTCACCTTTACACATGGTGCAGGTGCATTGTTCTTATGTGTGAGTGGATGTTTCTTGCGGGGACGGCTTCTGTTGTCTTTCTCCGATGTAGAACCCTCATCCCCATCTGAGTTCACCTCTGTTGTAGCACATCTTTATTTGTAAACAGCAGTGTTAGGTTTGGGGGTGGGCGTGAACATGTCTGAGAGAATAAAACTGAATAAAAAAAAAAAAAGCTAATCTTTCCAGATACCATAAATTTACACTGACTGTTACAGACTCAAATCAATTGTATGTTTTTATTGTATAATAGTAACAATAAGAGCAGCTTACTACTCAAAATGTTAATTCTGGGAAGCGGGCGGAATCAAACCGGTGACCGCTTGATTATGAGTTCTTACCATTGCACTACCCAAGCGGTCGTGTCAGTGTTGTACCCTAACATTTCTTTTTCTTCGGTTATATTCTTCAATAAAAATGTACTTGTTTTGTTATGTGTATCTTTTGTGAAACTGTTTATTTGAAATTTGGACTTCAGTCTCCACACATTATACACTTCATGTCAAAATGTTGTCATTAGTACTATAACATAAAAAAAAGCTTGTGTTTTAGGTATTTGTTCAACATTTCTTGCATTTCTCACATATCCTGTCATCCTACATTTACATAGATCGTTGTAGACATGGAACACAAATGAAATGCATGTGTTCCAAATAACAATATAATTTTACCCTATACAATTCCATGCACCTCACACCCAGATAAACAAGACTTGAGCTGGGAGAACTCCCCCCAACCGAGTTTAGCTGTGGCGGTGGGGGAATGGGATAGCAGTCTGCTTGCTGCTTGTGCTGATCGATACATTTACAAAACAAAAGACACTAATGGAGCGGTGCAAAGGAATTTTAGGTGACCCCAGGATCACAAGGTTTTTCATAGGTTTCAGGAATTCTATTGTTAATCTGGTGATAAAAGAAAAAACAGTTTTGAAATAGGTCTGTGAATGATTTTTTGTTACTCCTTGCTGAACCACCTTTATCTCAACCTTCCTTATTAACTTTTTTAGGGTGGATGTCGACTTTTATCGACAGGAGATAATGTGGGCGGATGTCGACAAAAGTCAACATCCTGGGATAAAGGGCGACAATCATCTGTTAATGACGACAATACTCACTGTTACGTTAAAGGCATTCCCTCTCTGCTTGGAGGAATGTTAGACTCATTGACTTGGCATCTAATCCTTGCGTGTGCGTGAGTTACGAAATGTAAACAAAGGCAAGATGGCATCAACATCTCACGAGGTAGCAAAGCGAGTGCAGAAAACAAAATACTCAGCAGACGATGTTTTGTGCATTATCGCTGACTCTGACTCTAATTTTTCAGAATCTGATTTTGTTGAGAGTGATCAGGAAATTGAGCAAGAGAGTGAGGAACTGGCATCAGCTGATCGGACACCAGCCGATGCCGCCCCAGCTGATCGGCTGCCAGCTGAGCGCATTTGCACAGCCAATGCACCCACGGCATGGTTTGTGTGGCAGGTATACCCAGACATTGATCCGTGGGAGCCAAACTGGCTACCAGACTTCACAAGACAGCATGGCTTGCTGTTGGACACAACATATTACCAGCCACTGGACTACTTCAGGCTGTTCTTTCGTGAGGCTATCTTTCAGCTACTGTCAGACGAGACAAACAGGTATACAGAGCAATTTTTTGAATCACTGGCTGAGCTTGCACTGCATTCTCATTTTTCAAAGTGGAAACCCACAACCAAAGACAAGGTGAAGGGCTTTGTGGCATTACAAATAGAGATGGGACTAGATTGGTGATATAACTTCAGGGAGCATTGATCCAAACGTGCTTTGACCCCTGTTGGCTTCGGACAGGTTATGCCACGTGATAGGTACGTGCTCCTGCAAAGTTTTATTCACTTCTGTGATAACAAGAAGCAAATCCGAAGGGTTGAGCCAGGCTATAACACCATGTATAAAGTTCAGCCCCTGCTTGACATTGTGGAACCAACATTTAAACAGTTTTATCAGCCTGGCCATGATTTGTCTGTGGATGAATCAATGATAAAATACAAGGGCCGCCTTTTTTCCACCAGTATATGCCAGACAAGCCCACAAAGTATGGCATAAAGGATTTTGTACTGGCAGAAGCAAACATTGGTTTCTGCCTGAAAGTAATTACATATACAAGAAAGTATTCCTTTCAAAGAGAAAACTGTCCCTTGACAAGTCAGGTTGTGCTGGAGCTGCTTCAGGGCTATGAACATTTGGGTCAAGTTCTGTACATGGATAATTTTTATGCATCACCAGAATTGTTCATGGAGCGACAGAGCAGGAGAATTGGAGCTTGTGGCACAGTGAAGGTGAACAGGAGACACATGCCTTCACAGCTGAAGCCAGACAGGCTGATGATGAAAGTGGTGACAATAAGGTTTTCATGTGGGTGGAAAGGCCATCACAAAGAGCAGTGCCAGACAGATTGACTGAGCACCACTTTCCTGCAACATATGAGGACAAAAAATACAAACCTGACTGTGCTGTGTGCAGCAACAGATAATTGAAAAGGAGGCACCAGTGCAACTTATACTGTAAGCAGTGGAATGTGGCAATGCATGAAATTGGCTGCTTTGAGTGATATCATACTTTGCAGGACTTTGCTATGTAACATGTATGTGATATGTATGTGAAATCATAGTATGTGAAATCATATAGTATGCAGACACATACAACATGCAAGACAGTAACATTTGCCAAAAATAAATATTTTTGTTGAGTTAATGTGTTAAACCATTCCTTTTTAAAAAAGTCAGTTTTTGGAAAAATGTTCAGCCCTGGGAGAAAAGAAACAAAAATAAAATTAGCCCTAAAAAAGTGAATCCATCTTTCCTGGGTACAGCCTTCATTATTATTCCCATATGCCTTTTTATCCTTTTGACTTGCTTCTCCTTCAGGAGGACAGCATCATCTTCTTTAATGTCAGGACATTTTATTATGCCATTTCTGTCATGTATGCAGAGTGCTGAGGTACTCTGTTCTCCACCTGCGCCATAATTCCTCAGCGAGGTATTGGACACGCTTCCATTGGTGTCTCAACATCTCACCTGTGCCAAAGTTACTCTGAGACAGAAAAGGTGTGCCTATTTTTTGGGTGAGCAGCAAGGAGTTAGGATGTTCAGGATCATTGGAAACAGGAACCAGGGGATGTGCATTAATTATGGCTTTGACATTAGTGTCGTTAACACTTAATGAGTAAGTCGTGCATGACCAGACTGCAATGGAATGGAGTCTAATATGTGTCGTACCACTCTGATCGTGCATTCTTACACTCCCTCCATATGCGATGAATGAGGAGGGTTGAAAACCCAAGTGCATCCTTAATCTTGTAGGTACTCCTGCACCTTGTCTTTCTTTGGAGCTTCCTTTCCTAATTCTCTGCAGGTACCCATAAAATTGGTACCACAGTCTGAGATCAATTGTTTTGCTGGACCACGCATTGCAAAGAAACACCTTAATGCATTAGTGAAGCTGGAAGAGCTCATTTCTTCAACAACTTCTATGTGGACTGCTCAAGTACACAGACAAGTGAAGAGTACTGCCCATCTTTTACTGTTTGCATGACCTCGTCTTGTGCGTCTTGTAGACACTTCCCATGGGCCGAACAAATTTATACTCACATATAAGAATGGGGGATGCATTTGGAGCCTTCAGCTGGCAGATCACACATTTGATGTTCATGTACTTTGTCTCTGAGCTTCCTGCAAGTCACACGCTGGTTTGGTACTTTACCTATGCACTGTTTGGCACTAATTAGCCATAAGCCGCTTGCTCTGACAGCACCCTCAGTGAAATACCTGGTGTTGTACCTTTTGGTGGTGATACCTCATAAGACGAGTTGCAACATGATGGCTGCCATGGATGATGAAAGAGTTAGTTTCTTTTGATTTGAGTCCAGACTGATTGATGCGCCCAACAATGCGGAGGAGGCTGCTGTTGTCAATGATTAGATTCAGCTTGATGAGGGAGCTTTGTGAGGGAAAGTACGATTTTACCCAAATGCATCCGAGTTCTTTTAAATATACATCATGCTGCACACTTCTGGTGATTAAGTTTTCAGCCTTTACTAATGATCCATCTGAGATGCTTTTCTTCCAAAGCAGTCAGCAATGTGGCAGAGATGAGCCACAGCCTTGACTAGTGATGTCCATCTAGAGAAATATTCCCACTATTTTTAGTTTAAGTGACTCTCTGAGGCGTGAGTAGACAGAGAGTTCACTTTAGGCCGGATATCTACATCTCTTTCTGGGTTGATGAGGTCGAATCTATTTTGTTCTTCTGGCATTTTCTGTAGTGGAAGGCAGGTACAGTAATCCATGTTGAATCAGAGAGCTTGGAGGCTGAAATGGAGCATGAAACATGCTCAGCAAAATTTTGATCTGTTGGCACATAATGCCACTAATTAGTTTGAGAAGACCGCAGGATTCGTTACATAGACACTGAAATGTCTGGATTGATTGTGAATATAACCCAAAACCACCTTAGTGTCTGAGTAAAAACTTGTGGAGTTTAGCTGGAGATCTATTTCCTCACTGACAACTTCCACAACTTCCACAGCTAGCACCACAGCACATAGTTCCAGCCTGAGCACTGGGAGTTCAGGTTGGGGGCAAGTCTTGCCTTGCCGAGGACAAAGCCCACAGCTATTTGATTGTCATGGCTTATGACTTTGAGATAAGCCACAGTAGTAATGACGTTAACAGAGGCATCTGAAAAAAAGGCACAGCTCAATGTGCAGGACATTAGAAGGAGAAATAGCAGAATATACTGTATATGGGGTATTTAAATGTCTCTGAGGCACTACAGTGAACTCTGCCATTGCACCCATTGTTAATGTATGCTCTCTGGAAGGTTGGCGTCCCAATCATTGCTATGTCTTGAGAGTTCTCTGAGAAGTAAGTGTTCCCGGATCATCACTTGTGCCAGGAAACCCAGCGGATCAAAAAGACTATTGACCATTGAGCATACTCCTCTTCGAGTATATGGTCTCTGAATTTCAGGTGCGTAAAATGTAAAAATGAATCACATAATATTCCACCTCATGCCAACACTTCGCTGATCGGGTGGGTCAAGAAGATCAATTGCTTCCAACACAGTGGGGACGGACATTACAGCATTATCCATGAATAAAACGGTACACATCACTGCCATATTATTTTTCTCCCTCTTGTGAAACTCGCCTCAGACCATAAATGGCCACAGCAGGTGAGAGACTATTACCAAAAACATGCACCCTCATTCATTGGTCAACAACCCTTATGTTCAAATCACTGTCCTGATATAATAGGAAGCACAAAACATCCCTGCAATTTTCTTGCACTAGAAAACAATGAAACATTTGCTGGATGTCAGCAGTAACTACAACAGGGTTCTTCCTAAATCTTATAAGGATACCCAACAGGCTATATTATTCAAGTCCAACCCAGACAGCAGCACATTGGTAAGGGAAACCCCTTCAAACCGAGCACTAGAATTAAAAAGCACACGTATTTGGGTGGGATTTTGCGTGTGGTACACTCCAAAGAAAGGCAAATACCAGTACTCCTTACCATCTTGAACTGGAAGCACAAGCTCTGCATGACAGCTGTCCAACATCTTTTTCATGAATTCCAGAAAATGAGCTTTCATCTCTGGATGTTTCTCAAGGCTGTGGCTTAGAGATCTAAACCGATTCATAGCATATACACAATTATTAGGTAGTTGCCTCCATGGTTTGCCAAAAGAAAGTGGGGCCACCCAGCTGTTGCGAGAGTCTTTAAAGAATTCATTCTCCATACTTCTGAGAAATAAAAGATCTTCCATAGAAGGTGCATGTTTGTGATCACTTTTTGTTTTGTAGAGCACCGATTGCCCAAATCTTTCACCAATTGTTGTGGTCAGATGACCTTCACTAGGAAAGCGGCAGAAGAGCTGGTGCTGCCCAGAAGGAACCTCTCTTTGACCATCATATGGCTCTCACATAGGCAAAAGTGACTTGATCTGCCATTCTCCAAGATTTAAGGTTTCATGCTAGTGACCTCTGAAGGCCTGTGTGTACCACCCAGGCACACATCACTAACTATTATCCAGCCCAAGACCAACTTCTGGGCATATGCTGCATCATGAGGCCCATTGATCTGTTTATATTTATTTATTTATATTTTTTGTACCCGTCCCAGCAACAGTAGAATTGCTGCTTCTGTATCCTGATGTGTTATTTCATAGGTTATTGCCTTGAGGTGATGGTGGTTGCAAGCAGCTTCTGGAGTAGGAATTTCATCGCATTCTAGGAGAGTAGTTATAGGCAGGGACATTCTGTCAAACTGTCAATCAAAATGTTTAATTTACCTTTAATGGCCCCGCCCCTATGACGTCACACCGGAAGTCCCGCCCCATATGCCCTGCCCCGATGACGCAATGCAGGAAGTCCCGTCCCTTCATCCCCTGATGACGTCACTCCGGAAAGTCCCAGCCCCTCACATGACCTAGCCCCGCCCCTTTGGCACCTCCCCCTGGCGATGGATAAGTAAAGAGCACCTAGTCCCTGCCCAGACTCCACCTTGAACCTGCCCCTGGCACCTGATTGGTTCAGGAAACTGTCAAGGGCATTTTGATGGATGTCTGCCCCCTGCTTGAACCTGCTTCCACCCCACACCCACCTGCATGCCCAGGAAACTGTCAAGGGCAGTTTGATGGATGTCTACCCCCTCCTTGAAATCACCACCACCCCACACCCACTTCCCAGCCCCCCTCTCCCGAAAAACAAGCCCGGGCAGGTTAGAGCCTTTACCTTGACAAGCACAGACATGCCCAGGGCATGTCATGACAAGATCAGACATGCCCAAGGTCGTCTCTCGACCAGTCCGGTCACGTTCCCATCTGTATCCTGTCAGTCTGAAGGGACTGCCTCGGCCCCCAGTGAGGCAGCACCTGACGGTCAGACTCCCCACACTTCCCAGTCCTCTCTCCGGAGGATGTGTGATCCCTGCTGAAAGCCCATCTGAAAGGGCAGTATAAAAAGCAAAGCATCGTCTTCAGTTCTATCTATGATTTTAATATGAACACGAAATAAAAATTATCTGTCTCATCTTTGCTTTATGACTTGCAGCTCCAGGCTTTTTTCCATCTCACAGAGAAAGAAATGAAGCACACCGAGATCTGCTCGCAGGGGCCATCAGTGGATGAGAGCAGGTCTCGGTGTGCTTCATTTCTTTCTCTCTCGATGTGCCTATTGCTGCGGCAAGCTGACAAACTGTCTGAGCCAGCCGAGTGCGATCACACCCCGTTTCGGACCCCTCCTTGAACCCTCCCCTGCACCTGATTGGTTAAACAAACTGTCAAGAGCCGTTTGATGGATGTCTGTCCCCTCCTTGGACCCACTCCCACCCCACACCCATCTGCTTGCCCAGGAAACTGTCAGTTTGATGGATGTGTGCCCCCTCTTTAAACTTACCCAGGCTTTATTCCCATGCCACAGACAGAATCTGCAGTAAAAACAGCTTTAGCGGTGATTCAAGCTTCCCATCTCACAGAAAGAAATCAAGCAGCCCAGCTTTTAGCTGACCCCCTGCGAGCAGGCCCTGCTCTCTCTCTACACACAGAAAGTAAAGTCAAGTATGGGAGGACTCTGTGAGTTCACGTGCAAACAACTGAGCCCGCCCGTTTCCAGCACCCATCCCCATAGCTTCTCACTTCAGCTGTGCAATTCACAAGCTGACAAATGATGTAATCTCCCACCCCCAAACTGCACCCACGCTGCTGAGGAAATTCTTTGAGGTCCTTTGAAGCACCCGGAGGACATTTTTCATCTCTTTTAAGGGAGTTTTGGATCACCCTTTTCAGAGAGCCATCTCCACTCCAATTATTTTAGACCGATTTCTCAACTATCAACTTGCTGTCTGCAAGTTCCCTTCCTCCGGCCCCAGCCTGTTCGTGAGCGCCCAGATTGTCTGTCCAGGGAATTTACTTCAATTTTCAAGATGATGCATGAGATAAGTACTTCGCTATCAGCCTTGTAAAAATCACACAGATGTATGCCGCAGTTCCCTTTTAAATCATGTTTGAGACGTATAAAATATCTAGCCTGGGCTGATTGGTGTCTGATACCAAAAATGTTCACATATATACAGAGCTTAACTTTAGGGCTTATTTTCCGAGGGCTGTCTAAAATCAGACAAAAGACAGTTACTAAAAAAGAGCAAAACCCTAATGTCCTTAATTAAATTATCCTCCTGGCTGAGTAATGAACCACGTCCTGTACATGTCGCGATGCCAGCGCATGCCAGTCATCCCTTACACTATACAGTATAACATGTTTGGTTACTCATTTTGTAAGTATAATATAATGAAGTTATTTTTAAAAGTAACCCCACACTGCTCAATAGAGACAGATTCCACGTGTGTTTTTGGAGTTGCTGTGGTCAGTGATTTTTTAAATTTTTGGCCTAGCTCATTTCTATCACCTAGGAGTCTTTTGACAAAGGAAAACTCTGTAAGTACAGTTGTGCATTTAAACTGAGATTTATAAGAAAGCACAGGAGGTTACAATGCATCCAGAAAGTATTCACAGTGTATCACTTTTTCCACATTTTGTTATCTGACAGCCTTATTCCAAAATGGATTAAATTCATTTTTTCCCTCAGAATTGTACACACAACACCCCATAATGACAACATGAAAAACGTTTACTTGAGGTTTTTGCAAATTTTTTTAAAATAAAAAAAACTGAGAAATCACATGTACATAAGTATTCACAGCCTTTGCTCAATACTTTGTCGATGCACCTTTGGCAGCAACTACAGCCTGAAGTCTTTTTGAATATGATGCCACAAGCTTGGCACACCTATCCTTGGCCAGTTTCTCCCATTCCTCTTTGCAGCACCTCTCAAGCTCCATCAGGTTCGATGGGAAGTGGCGGTGCACAGCCATTTTAAGATCTCTCCAGAGATGGTCAATCAGATTCAAGTCTGGGCTCTGGATGGGCCACTCAAGGACATTCAGAGTTGTCCTGAAGCCACTCCTTTGATATCTTGGCTGTGTGCTTAGGGTCATTGTCCTGCTGAAAGGTGAACCGTCGCCCCAGTCTGAGGTCAAGAGCGCTCTGGAGCAGGTTTTCATCCAGGATGTCTCTGCACATTGCTGCAGTCATCTTTCCCTTTATCCTGACTAGTCTCCCAGTTCCTGCCGCTGAAAAACATCCCCACAGCATGATGCTGCCACCACCATGCTTCACTGTAGGGATGGTATTGGCCTGGTGATGAGCAGTGCCTGGTTTCCTCCAAACGTGACGCCTGGCATTCACACCAAAGAGTTCAATCTTTATCTCATCAGTCCAGAGAATTTTGTTTCTCATGGTCTGAGAGTCCTTCAGGTGCCTTTTGGTAACTCCAGGCGGGCTGCCCTGTGCCTTTTACTAAGGAATGGCTTCCGTCTGGCCGCTCTACCATACAGGCCTGATTGGTGGATTGCTGCAGAGATGGTTGTCCTTCTGGAAGGTTCTCCTCTCTCCACAGAGGACCTCTGGAGCTCTGACAGAGTGACCATCGGTTCTTGGTCACCTCCCTGACTAAGGCCCTTCTCCCCCAGTCGCTCAGTTTAGATGGCCAGTCAGCTCTAGGAAGAGTCCTGGTGGTTTCAAACTTATTCTACTAACAGATGATGAAGGCCACTGTGCTCATTGGGACCTTTAAAGCAGCAGAAATTATTCTGTAACCTTCCCCAGATTTGTGCCTCGAGAAAATCCTGTCTCGGAGGTCTATAGACAATTCCTTTGACTTCATGCTTGGTTTGAGCTCTGACATGAACTGTCAACTGTGAGACCTTATATAGACAGGTGTGTGCCTTTCCAAATCATGTCCAATCAACTGAATTTACCACAGGTGGACTCCAATTAAGCTGCAGAAACATCTCAAGGATGATCAGGGGAAACAGGATGCACCTGAGCTCAATTTGGAGCTTCATGGCAAAGGCTGTGAATACTTATGTACATGTGCTTTATCAATTTTTTTATTTCTAATAAATTTGCAAAAACCTCAAGTAAACTTTTTTCACGTTGTCATTATGGGGTGTTGTGTGTAGAGTTCTGAGGAAAAAAATGAATTTAATCCATTTTGGAATAAGGCTGTAACATAACAAAATGTGGAAAAAGTGATGCGCTGTGAATACTTTCCGGATGCACTGTATAGTGAGGTGTGCTGGTTTAACTAGAGGTAGGGGATGTAAGAAGCGCTTTTCTGCACATACGAAGTTCATCGAACTAAAATCATGTTTTTAAAATCAGCAGCTTTAGCTCATGCTAATGACCTCATAAATGGAAGCCAACAGCTCAGCATGCTTTTATAGTTCACAAAATAGCAGAGCTAATTACTCGATCTGCTTAAACTAATGATCAAATATTCGGGTAATTCTTAATGAAACACTAAAGCGTTAGTGAACAAAAATACATGTTCAGTAGCCAAGGAAAACGACCGGCTGCTTTAACATGAAAATAAAGCATCTAAAATCATCTTTGTAAAGGTCCAGTTTTAAAACATTATAAGAAAAATCCTTGTTTCCAAAAAAGTTCTGCCCATTTTTCCAACAGTTCTCTTGACCGATCTTTGGAAGCATCAGTGCCTTTCTGATCACATCCACCCCAAACATAGCATAGAACTTAATTTCTGTACTCATTTTAAATGATAATAGCCAGTATAAAGTCCCTAAAGGAACTGGAGACATCTGATATCTTCTTTCATATATCTTTTCTTGCCAGCCAGTCATTGAGATTTTGCTTACAACACAAATGTACGATTATTTTTTCTCAAATGGCCAAATCTTTGGCCTGCTAATCATGAAAAAAATAAATACGAAAATAAATCAGATTTTATTCTCATGACACTTTATTTGCATATTTTATTATACCTACTTAACGTTTATCGACATTTATCGATCTCTATATTTTTCTGTATCACAATGTAGTTTAAGTTAATTTGTTTTGGGTTCAATAGGTGTATTTTTCATATTTTTGATTCTTGTTTTCTTTTTTTTCACATCTTCGAGTCCCTAGCGGGGTCAGCCCACAGTTTGAGGACTACTGTTGTAGGGTTTTATTTGTAAAACACTCTGCGGCATTTCAAGCTAAATCAGATTCCCTTGTTTATTCAGCCGTCCATCAGTGTTCCATTTTTGTTATAAATTGTATTTAGTCTCTTTTTATTTACTAAACATTTTATATGATGATTAGAAAACAGTTATCTTGTTCAGGCTTTAATTTAAAACAGCATTTTCATCAACAGGTTATAAACACTTTGGTACTCAGTGGGCTTTGTATAATACCAAGTTTTAAAAATTCTGTTAATGCTTGTTAGTAGCCCTCCATTTTACAGCAGTTATGAACCCCTGTAAATAAGAACGGTTATAGCAGGTTATAGGAGCCTACACACTACAGGGCTGATGCTTAGGCTTTGGACACGTTAGGCCAATCAGGATGGAAAATGTTTTTAGTGAATAGTTACATCATATTTATTATATGCGTCAGCACAAGGATTATAATTTTACTAAAACAGTGAGGGTTATTCTTTCTTTTTGTTAGTCCAGGTGACATAGGACAGCTGTCATTGAAAACTGCTTTTCCCCTCTATTTGTGAAAAAGCATACTTTGTTTTAGTAGCATTCATGGTCCTTTGAAGCACCCGGAGGACATTTTTCATCTCTTTTAATGGAGTTTAGTATCACCCTTTTCAGAGAGCCATCTCCATTCCAATTATTTTAGACCGATTTCTCAACTATCACCTTGCTGTCTGCAACTTCCCTTCCTACGGCCCCAGCCTTTTCGTGAGCGCCAAGAACGTTTGTCCATGGAATGTACTTCACTTTTCAAGGTGATGCATGAGATAAGTAGTTTGATATAAGCCTTGTAAAAATCACACAGAAGTATGCCGCAGTTCCCTTTTAAATTATGTTTGAGAAATATAAAATATCTAGCCCAGGCTGATTGGTGGCTGATACCAAAAATGATCACATATTTACAGAGCTTAACTTTAGGGTTTATTTTTCGAGGGCTGTCTAAAATCAGACAAAAGAGCAAACCCAAATTTCCTTAATTACATTGTCCTCCTGGCTGAGTAATGAACCACGCCCTGTACATGTCGAGATGCCAGCCCATGCCTGTCATCCCTTACACTATATACTGTATCATGTTTGGTTACTCATTTTGTAAGTATAATATAATGAAGCTTTTTTTAAAAGTAACACCACACCGCTCAAGAGAGACAGATTCCACATGTGTTTTTGGATTTGAATGTAAGTTTGAACTGTGATTCCAAGAGTCAACAAGTGTCTGCAATCTTCTTAAATACGAGTCAAAGGACCAGGGTTTGTGCAGGGATCACGGACACTAGACATTATTATTTCAAAATGAAACATTGACTTGCCCCTATCACAAAGATAAGGCAGTAAAAACTAAAATTTACAAATACGAAGTCACAGAGGAGATTAAAAAACATCTTAAGACCGCACACTACAACAGAACCTACGTGTTCTGCGGTATATAATCAGCTAAACTGTCATCTATGTAGGCAGTTCCACGGGATTGTAAAGAGTTGGGGAAAACATTATTTAACATCTGCTAGTATGAGGCTAATTAACATGAGACGGTTATTGTTAGAATCTTATCTGGCACTAAAAGTGAGGCTTGTGTTCCTCCTGATTCAGGAACAACATTAAATACTGAAGTTTAGAATATGAACTAGACTGGTAGTCTTGATGGTAAGGACATTTGTGCCAAAATAAATAAATAAAGTTAATTATGAAGTAAATAACCACATGAAAAAGTGGAGTGATTACAATTTGAAAAACTGCCGTGATGTATAAAAACATTTGAAATAAATAATAACCTTTTTTGACATGCACAGTCTGGAAGAGTCTGAATATGTCTTAAAGAGTTCATTTTTAAATAAAACTTAAAAAGGCAAATTAAAAATATTAAAACTGAATAAAACACATAAGTATCATTTAATGATATCGATTAGGGCTAAGTATTATCAAGCACCGGAATCTATTTATAAGGTTTAGTTATAAACAAAATGATTGATGGCATTTTGCTTTGAAATTAACAATAGTTTGATTGAGCTTTAAGAATTAGAATGCAAGACAAACCTCTACGCTGTATAACAAAATGTTGCTGTTCCACAAGGAGTATCTCAGATTTCTGTTTTATTTTAACCTTTTGAGAAGAAGCCCCTGGTCAGGGAAATATACCACCTATATTGGTATAGATATAGATAATCTAAGATATTTTAGAATATGGCCCTGGGCGCTAACCCCATGATTCTGACAAATTAAAGGTTCTGCACTTAATTGTCCAACTTCCTGTGGGTGCTATGGATCTTGTAGCTATGGATCTTGTAATGGAGTCTGCAAAAGATTCTATAATCTTTACTCTGTAATGGTCCATATAACGGAGATCTAGCGACTGTGTCCGCAGTGTTAACCAATCATAGGACATGATGTTCAAAATTCACCTAGGGTTTTTCAAAAGAGATAGGACGAGTGTGGCATGTGTTCTGTGTTCTCTTTTCTGTATTAACTATTCACAGTGACCATAACCCCGAGACCTTAGGTTTTTTATGTCGAAGTACCTTTAGCACTGACCCGAATAAGAGACATCCATCAAAATGCTCTTGACAGTTTCTTTAACCAATCAGGCTGGTGGGGCGGGAGTCTCTTTTCAAAGAGTATAAAAAACTTTTTCAACGACGTGTTTTGAATGGTTAACAATCAGTATCTCTCCAGCTATTTTCCTGATCAGCCACGGCGGTCTACGGAGCAGACGGACCCCTACGATGGCCTGTTTTAACCTGAGGCTATCGTGCCTCCGAGTACTGTGCACCTAACAGCTAGCCTGCAGACCAGCCTTCTCGGCCAGACCATCTTATGCCTTCAACTGCCCAGATCTAGGGGCCTGAGCCTCAGGTATCTGCCCCATGTAATCTATATTAGTCGGATAGTTTCCTGGAGAACCGCGCAGTACCTGACATTTTTGTACCTGCTCTCATGATGTTCCGGGGTTCCTAGCAGGGTCTGAGGACATAGCCATTCAGGCTGTGCAACAAGAAGAGGCCGTGGACGACCCGGTAGAGGCTCCGGCCAATTGGAATAAGAATGGGATTATGCGGGCACGACCCTTGAAAAAACTGACGGACCCTGGGTGAAACATTTCGAAAGGCTCTGAAGCTGGGCAAGTGTTGGATGGCGGCTCTGCCGGATAGAATAACGGATCGGCAACTTAAAAGTACCAGCAGGGATGTTGAACAGAACGACCCAGCCAGACACAGCCTACGGGTCTGTTCGACACTGATCGGCTCAGCAGCAGCAGCGACTGTATGTTTTCCGCAAACCATGGCTCAGGAACTCGATCATCAAGACTCTGAGCTGCTTCCACATCTTTCTGCTTTTTTTACCACTTTTATACAAAATGCTGTTGACGACCTGAAAAATGAACATTCTATTCAGGAGTCGATCGTCTAAGCCTTTTATCACAAGGATGCTGACTCAAAAATACGTGAAATAGCCGAGGCTAGACCTGATGAGTCTGATGGACCTGAGGAGTTTTACGGGTATACAACCTGGAAAAATCAGATGAAGTGTCTGAACTGAATGTCCCGGTGAGATCATATGTTTTTGTCAGGTTTTAATCACACTGTTTAGTTGTTATGTTTTGAAGTGGTTGGTAAAACCTCCCTGAATTTTAATATTGTTTTTGAAAATGATCAATAAAGGACCATTTGATTTTTTAACCCTAACCCTAATTTCTTTCACCGTTGAGGATGGTGGGTTGTTGAAAAAGTTTTTTATACTCTTTGAAAAGAGACACCCGCCCCACCGGCCTGATTGGTTAAGGAAACTGTCAAGAGCATTTTGATGGATGTCTCTTATTCGGGTCAGTGCTAAAGGTACTTCGACATAAAAAACCTAAGGTCTCGGGGTTATGGTCACCATGAATAGTTAATACAGAAAAGAGAATACAGAACACACACCACAGTCATCCTCTCTTTTGAAAAACACTAGGTGAATTTTGAACATCATGTCGTATGACTGGTTAATACCACAGACACAGGCGCTAGATCTCCGTCATATGGGCCATTACAGAGTAAAGATTATAGAATCTTTTGCAGTCTCCATTACAAGATCCATAGCACCCACAGGAAGTTGGACAATTAAGTGCAGACCCTTTAGTTTTAAAATCATGGGGTTAGCGCCCAGGGCCATATTCTAAAATATCTTAGATTATATCTATTTAGTTAGCATGTCGGCACTGTTCATTTTCAATATAGGTGGTATATTTCCCTGACCAGGGGTTTCTTGTCAAAAGGTTAAAATAAAACAGAAATCCGAGATACTCCTATTGGAACAGCAACATTTTGTTATACAGCGTAGAGGTTTGTCTTGCATTCTAATTCTTAAAGCTCTATCAAACTATTGTTAATTTAAAATCAAAATGCCACCAATCATTTTTTTTATAACTAAATTAAATAAACCTTATTTAAACTCTGCCCCTGACTTTGAACCCTGCACAAACCCTAGTCCTTTGACTCGTATTCAAGACGTTTGCAGACACTTGGAATCACAGTTCAAACTTACATCCCCTTGACCCTGAATGCTAATAAAACAAAGGATACTTTTCACAAACAGAGGGGAAAAGCAGTTTTCAATGACAGCTGTCCTATGTCACCTGGACTAACAAAAAGAAAGAATAACCCTCACTGTTTTAGTAAAATTATAATCCTTGTGCTGACGCATATAATAGATATAATGTAACTATTCACTAAAAACATTCTCAATCCTGATTGGCCTAACGTGTCCAAAGCCTAATCATCAGCCCTGTAGTGTACAGGCTCCTATAACCTGCTATAACCGTTCTTATTTTCAAGGGCTTATAACTGCTGTAAAATGGAAGGCTATTCCCAAGCATTAACAGAATTTCTAAAACTTTGTATCATACAAAGCTCCCTGAGTACCAAAGTGTTTATAACCTGTTGATGAAAATGCTGTTTTAAATTAAAGCCTGAACAAGATAACTGTTTTCTAATCATCATATAAAATATTTAGTAAATAAAGAGATACTAAATACAATTTATAACAAAAATGGAACACTGATGGATGGCTGAATAAACAAGGGAATCTAATTTAGCTTGAAATGCCTCAGAGTGTTTTACAAATAAAACCCTACAACAGTGGTTCTCAAACTGTGGGCTGACCCCGCTAGGGGGCGCAAAGTAACAAAAAGGGGACTCAAAGATGTGAAAAAAAGAAAACAAGAATCGAAAATATGAAAAATACACCTATTGAACCCAAAACAAATTAACTTAAACTACATTGTGATACAGAAAAATATAGAGATAGATAAATGTTGATAAAAGTTAAGTTGGTATAATAAAAAATGCAAATAAAGTGTCATGAGAATAAAATCTGATTTATTTATGTATTTATTTTTTCATGATTAGCAGGCCAAAGATTTGGCCATTTGAGAAAAAAATAATCGTACAAATCGTTTGCAAGAAAAGATATATGAAAGAAGATATCAGATGTCTCCAGTTCCTTTAGAGACTTTATACTGGCTATTATCATTTAAAATGAGTACAGAAATTAATTTATATGCTGTTTGGGGTGGATGTGATCAGAAAGGCCCTGATGATTCCAAAGATCAGTCAAGAAAACTGTTGGAAAAATGGGCAGAACTCTTTTGGGAACAAGGATTTTTCTTATAATGTTTTAAAATCAGACCTTTACAAAGATGTTTTTAGATGCTTTATTTTCTAAAGATGCTTTATTTTCAAATTAAAGCAACTGGTCATTTTACTTGGCTACTGAACATTTATTTTTGTTCACTAACGCTTTAGTGTTTCATTAAGAATTACCCGAATATTTGATCATTAGTTTAAGTAGAAAGAGTAATTAGCTCTGCTATTTTGTGAGCTATACAAGCGAGCTGAGCTGTTGGCTACCATTTATGAGGTCATTAGCATGAGCTAAAGCTGCTGATTATAAAAACATGGTTTTAGTTCGATGAACTTCGTATGTGCAGAAAAGCACTTCTTACATCCCCTACCTCTAGTTAAACCAGCACACCTCACTATAGCCTCCTGTGCTTTCTTATAAATCTCAGTTTAAATGCACAACTGTACTTACAGAGTTTTCCTTTGTCCAAAGGATCCTAGGTGATAGAAATGAGTTAAGCAAAAAATTTAAAATCACTGACTGCAGCAAATCCTAAAACACACGTGGAATCTGTCTCTCTTGTGCGGTGTGGGGTTACTTTTAAAAATAACAATTATATTACTCACACGTCTAAAATTATCCAGATTTTGGGTTGCTATTCTGTATTAAAATAATTACATTTAGCAAAATGAATGAACACACCGTTACAGTAAGCTCCTGGAGTCTGTCTCTAACCGGTTGTCCAAATGAGTGTTTATAAAGCAAAAATGTTACGTTATCTCAGCCTTTTAAAAACAGGTGGCTCCGTACAGAGAGAGGCCGTTTCGAAAGAGTAGGCATTTCACAAGCTGGTCCCTTCTGCAAGTAGTTCAGAATACTTTTATTATGTCAGAGTTAATGCACCACTGGCCTGCGCTTTATAGCCACTCCTGAATACTCTCAGAGGAGAGGCCCCTGTTTGAATTTTCAGATGCCGAGACAAAAACTACTTGATTGGATTACCCATTTCGGTATGAAAAACTACAATTGTTTGTGTCAGTCTCATGAATTTGTACATTAATCGTTGTACACGTAGATACAAAAAAATGCTGCATCTTATATTATATGCACACACTCACGCACGCACTGAAGAATCAACTTGGAAATATTAAGGATTCAGCCATCCGTTTTTTAAAAACATACTCGTTTGGCACCTATAATAATCATGAATAGTCCGCATGAACAATAGTTATATTTCATTTAATCCAATACAAAGATAAAAGAAATAATTTTTCTAAGAAGTTCATATAGACGCTGGGGGGTTATGTGCCTTGAAAACAGTTGAAAAAATGACCGACGTATTCGTGGCTTGCCAAAGGGTGTTTTAAAGGCCTCTAGTTAAACCAGCACACTCCACTAGAGCCTCGTGTGCTTCCTTATAAATCTCCATTTAAATGCACAATTGTATTTACAGAGTTTTCCTTTGTCAAAAGACTCCTAGGTGATAGAAATGAGCTAAGCAAAAAATTTAAAAAATCACTGACCACAGGAAATCCAAAAACACACATGGAATCTGTCTCTCTTGAGCGGTGTGGTGTTACTTTTAAAAATAACTTCATTATATTATACTTACAAAATGAGTAACCAAACATGTTATACTGTATAGTGTAAGGGATGACAGGCATGGGCTGGCATCGCGACATGTACAGGACGTGGTTCATTACTCAGCCAGGAGGATAATTTAATTAAGGACATTAGGGTTTTGCTCTTTTTTAGTAACTGTCTTTTGTGTGATTTTAGACAGCCCTCGGAAAATAAGCCCTAAAGTTAAGCTCTGTATATATGTGATCATTTTTGGTATCAGACACCAATCAGCCCAGGCTAGATATTTTATACGTCTCAAACATGATTTAAAAGGGAACTGCAGCATACATCTGTGTGATTTTTACAAGGCTGAGAGCGAAGTACTTATCTCATGCATCATCTTGAAAAGTGAAGTAAATTCCCTGGACAGACAATCTGGGCGCTCATGAACAGGCTGGGGCCGGAGGAAGGGAACTTGCAGACAGCAAGTTGATAGTTGAGAAATCGGTCTAAAATAATTGGAGTGGAGATGGCTCTCTGAAAAGGGTGATCCAAAACTCCCTTAAAAGAGAAGAAAAATGTCCTCCGGGTGCTTCAAAGGACCTCAAAGAATTTCCTCAGCAGCGTGGGGGCAGTTTGGGGGTGGGAGATTACATCACTTGTCAGCTTGTGAATTGCACAGCTGAAGTGAAAAGCTATGGGGATGGGTGCTGGAAACGGGCGGGCTCAATTGTTTGCACGTGAACTCACAGAGTCCTCCCATACTTGACTTTACTTTCTGTGTGTAGAGAGAGAGCAGGGCCTGCTCGCAGGGGGTCAGCTAAAAGCTGGGCTGCTTGATTTCTTTCTGTGAGATGGGAAGCTTGAATCACCGCTAAGGCTGTTTTTACTGCAGATTCTGTCTGTGGCATGGGAATAAAGCCTGGGTAAGTTTAAAGAGGGGGCACACATCCATCAAACTGACAGTTTCCTGGGCAAGCAGGTGGGTGTGGCGTGGGAGTGGGAGTGGGTCCAAGGAGGGGACAGACATCCATCAAGCTGCTCTTGACAGTTTGTTTAACCAATCAGGTGCAGGGGAGGGTTCAAGGAGGGGTCCAAAACGGGGTGCGATCGCACTCGGCTGGCTCAGACAGTTTGTCATCTTGCCGCAGCAATAGGCACATCGAGAGAGAAAGAAATGAAGCACACCGAGACCTGCTCTCATCCACTGACGGCCCCTGCGAGCAGATCTCGGTGTGCTTGATTTTTTTCTCTTTCGATGTGCCTATTGCTGTGGCAAGCTGACAAAAGAATCTGTCTGTGAGATGGAAAAAAGCCTGGAGCTGCAAGTCATAAAGCAAAGATGAGACAGATCATTTTTATTTCGTGTTCATATTAAAATCATAGATAGAACTGAAGACGATGCTTCGCTTTTTATACTGCCCTTTCAGAAGGGCTTTCAGCAGGGATCACACATCCTCCAGAGAGAGGACTGGGAAGTGTGGGGAGTCCGACCGTCAGGTGCTGCCTCACTGGGGGCCGAGGCAGTCCCTTCAGGCTGACAGGATACGGATGGGAACGTGACCGGACTGGTCGAGAGACGACCTTGGGCATGTCTGATCTTGTCAGTACATGCCCTGGGCATGTCTGTGCTTGTCAAGGTAAAGGCTGTAACATTCCCGGGCTTGTTTTTCGGGAGAGGGGAGCTGGGAAGTGAGTGTGGGGCGGTAGTGAGTTCAAGCAGGGGGCAGACATCTATCAAACGGCCCTTGATAGTTTCCTGAACCAATCAGGTGCCGGGGGCAGGTTTAAGCAGGGGGCAGACATCCATCAAATTCCCCTTGACAGTTTCCTGAACAAATCCTGTGCCGGGGACGGGTTCAAGGAGGGGTCAGACATCCATCAAAATCCCCTTGACAGTTTCCTGAACCAATCAGGTGCCCTTTACCCATCCACCGCCAGGGCCAGGACTTTCCGGAGTGACATCATCAGGGGTGATGGGGCGGGATTTCTGGTATTGCGTCATCGGGGCGGCGGGGCTTATGTGTTTGGAGTTCCGGTATGATGTCTTGGGGGCTTAAAGGCCATTAATCATTTTGATTGACAGTTTGACAGAATGTCCCTGCCTATAACTACAGGAGTTTGGGCAAAGGAAGACTTACTTTTTCATCTAATGCCTTTGCTACTCCAGAGCAAGATTTCAATGTGTATGTAGCTAATGGTACATGTATGCTAAACATGTCAAAAAAGTCTGGCCAAGCTAGGGACCTATTGCTTTGATCATCCAGCAAGGCACACATCCTCCTGCTTTTGCTTCAGTCGCTGGCTGGATAAACATTCACAAGGCATATTTTTGCACAAAAATTCCCACTAAAGCCTTCACCGCACACCTCAATGCATTTGGACTTAATAGCTTTGTCTGCTGCTTCTTTCTTCTCCCTGCCATGCTGTGCGAGAGGAGAAGGGGACTTGGAAAGCCAAGGAGCTGGGCCTGGATCGAGGGTAACTGAATGCCTGTCTCTCTTACATTCAGAATATTTGACACTTGATTCACCATATTGGGCAACATGTTTGGTTGATGCACAGCATGTGAAACAGATGTTATGTGTTTTTAATATTCTTTTCCATTCATCAAGTGATATCCCTCTGAAGCCTCTGCACTTTCTCAGGGGATGAGGTTTGTAATGAACTGGACATTGTCTATCTGGGTCATTTGCTGGGGGATTGGAAGAGGGAGTAATATCTGTTTTGTGCACAGACACTGGCTTACGGGCATTACTGTTACTCTCGATGAATCTCTCTCTCTCTTGTTAGGATTAACAGTGGAAGAGGGAGAGTAAAGCTGGGGTCATTAGGTCCCTTAGCTTCACCACGAATAAACTGCAAAAAGAAGGAAAATAGCAGAAAGGCGAGCCTGTGTTTTTACTTACTGTATAGTGGAAGCTTTGCATCATCAACTTCTCGTAAAGCGCATATGGGAGCTTTTCTACTATTGGTTTAACACCTCTAGCAGTATCCAATTAGGAAAGCCCTGTTAAAAGGCCATCTTGTTTTGCGGCCTCAACCTCAGACAGTAAATCACTCATTTCTATAATCTTTTGGTGCTCTTTTGGTAGACTTTTAGGAAAATTGTCCAGTTTTGCAAGCAGAGCACTTTCAATGGCTTCTGGTGACCTGTAAATCTCCTCTAATCTATCCCAAATGTGCTGCGGCTCAATAGACAAGTTCCGCACATTTGCTGACTTGATGCGACATGCATGTTCTGCAGATTCTGTCCCAAGCCATTTAATCAATAAATCTATCTCTTCTCCTGCTGTAAGTCCAAATGTCACTATGGCACCAAGAATTGTGAATTTCCAGGCCAAATAATTCTCTGTCCAGTCATCAGACCTATTTAGTCCTGACAATATCAGTTGGCTTTGTGCCAGATACCTTGTTAAATCTGATGAGGTATGGCCATGGGTGTGTCCAGCAGTTTCACCCATGTGGTGGTTATAATGACTGGGGCAATGTGTCAGCACAGGTAGGCTATGGGCACTGCTTGGTTGATTACTAAAAAGGGAAGGATGGCTCCTTTGCCTTAAAGGAGACTCATTATTGTGTACAGTAGTATCTGCAGGATGACCTGATGCCAGATAGCCTGCTTCTTCTCAGGCTATAATTTCATCTGCTACCAGGTTAAGGACACACATGGGGCCATTATTCATATATCCTTCTCCTGCCTTGCGCCATGTGTTGGCTGGGATTGGCTCCAGCGGACCCCCATGACCCTGTAGTTAGGATATAACGGGTTGGATAATGGATGGATGGATGGATGAATAAATGCCTGCTCATTTACATACTCTTCAGTACGCTGATGTGGACTCTGTACTGGCAGTAACTGGGATCCAAGTTCAATTTCTGTGACCTCAATGTTTGCATCTGCTGCCTCCATTACAGCTGCTTCAGTCAGCACAGCCTCTGCTTTTCTCGCTCTTTCTCCAGAGCATCTAACATGGCTTCTAGAGGGGTCTTTTCTATTCTAATTTCAATCTCCTTCTTTGAAAAGGCAGCTCTAGCTTGGGCAGCTTCAACTTTAGCACGTGCTTTGGCTGCTGCCACACTGACATTTGAAACAGTGAAAGGTTTAGTCGAATGATAAGGAACAGATCTAACTTCTGATTCTTGAAATTCCATTTTACACAGAGAGGCTGACACTGTAGTAACTGTACCTCCTCTAGCAATCCTTGTGCAAATTACTGCAGCTGTTATTTTACATTAAGATGCCATGTAAGACAATGGACTGTGGTGGGCTGGCACCCTGCCTGGGGTTTGTTTCCTGCCTTGCGCCTTGTGTTGGCTGGGATTGGCTCCAGTAGACCCCCATGACCCTGTAGTTAGGATATAGCGGGTTGGATAATTGATGGATGGATAAGACAATAAAGTCAGATCCATTGAGCAATCTTGCTTGTATGTCTCCCTTTCACTGTACTGGCCTCACTGAATCTGCTGTTCAATTATCTAGCAAGCTAAACACCTTCATGCAATAATTTCCAGAACCACAAAGTGACTCTGAGAATGGTTAATTACACAAATTATAACTAAGAGCTTAACAGCCGAAAGCTTAGTAAATTTAGATGTTGAAATATAACATTTACTTTTATATTCCCTGACCAAAGTTACTTAAACAAAAGCTATAAAACTAGAAAAAATAGATAACTTACAGGAAATGGCTGCACAGGGGCTAACTAAGCAGGACGGCGAAGGATTGTTTGAGAGAACAAACACAGAGGTAATAAATACACCATGCCTACTGCTGTTGCACTCACTTCCTGCTTCCTGTCAAAATGGCTTACTGTTTCCTGCAGCAGCAGCATTAGGATTTTTATGTTAGGGTTACAAAAGTTTGCTAAACATTTAGAACTTAACTGGCAGTTCCAGAACAGTATCAGTAGGCTAGTCGAAGATTGTTTAAACTAGGGCAGGGATTCCCAAACTCGGTCCTGGGGACCCACTGTGGCTGCAGGTTTTCATTCCAACCAGCTTCTGTTTTTTAATTGGACTCCTGGGCTAATTAAGTGAACTGTTATTGCCCAGATTCTGTGATTTGGGAACAATGTAGAAATTAGAAAACTAAGTTTGGTTAAAAAAATGTAATAAAATGTACTAAGCAGTTATATGGGGAAAAATGTATTTTTCTTTCTTTTTAACATTTTCATTCTACTTTATCAGGTGTTCTAATTGTTTAATTAATCCAATTATTTACTAATTAGTGGGTCTGACGCTAAAGTAGTTGCAGCTTTTCATTATTCAGTGTCGTTTGCCTGGGTGTCTGCTCTGCTCGCTTTTTATTGTCATTATTAAGATACAATGAAGGCCGCAAACTGCACAGAGAAAGGGCAAACTATAATGAAATCAACAAAAAAGAGTTAAGCATTTCAATCTATAGCAAAAATAGAAATATTTCTAAATGTCTTATAAATGTAAAAATCATGCTGCAGTGCTTTTCTGAATGTAGAATAAGAGAAAAAGAAAAAAAAATACCAGCTAATTAAATGAGATCAGTGCTATCAGTTATTAACACTGATTATGAATCTGGTGGGAACGAAAACCTGCAGCCACAGTGGGCCCCGAGGACCGAGTTTGGGAATCCCTGAACTAGGGGATGGGGTGGGGAGCAGGGAGATTAGGACCGGCCAGGTTTAGAACTATACATAGATAAACAAACAATGGTGTAGAAATAAAAATACACAGTGATGTAAATTCTAACCAACATTTAAATGTGGAAGGAGTAACACATTAAAAATAGCTTGCCTTAATGCTAGAAGTATCAAAAATAAGGTGAGTTGGAGTTGTATGTAGCAGAGCATAATTATGATATTATAGTAATAATGAAAACCTGGCTAAATATCAAAGATGGGGATGAGTGTAACATAGAGGGATACACATTTTGTAGGAAGGATAGCCATGACAGAAAAGGAGGTCGGGCTGCTATTTACATCAAACAGAATTGAAATGTAAGTCAGCTGGATGATGAGCCCCATCTTAATGAGGACATGTGGCTTCACCTGGAAAATATTAGGGAAAAAGGTCTCATTTTAGGAGTGTGTTATAGACCACCCAATTCAGACAGTAATTTCAATACACATCTTTTTAGTAATATCAAAAAGGCAAGTTTACAGGGGGATATTATAGTCATGGGGGACTTTAATTATCCAAATATTAACTGGGATAACCTTACAGATGGAGGAGCACAAGAGCAGGAGTTTTAAGAAGTAATCAGCGACTGTTTTTTAACACAGCATGTTAAAGCACCAACAAGGGGTGAAGCCTGTCTGGATTTAGTATTCTGTAATAATCAGGATAGAATTGAGGGTGTAGAGGTGATTGAACCACTAGGGTCAAGTGACCATAATGTAATACAATTCTCAGTATTTTGTAAGAGTGCAGATGCAAAGACTGAAATTGTTAAGTTGAACTTTGGTAGGGCTAATGTTGAGCAGATGCGACAAAGTCTAAGTAGGATAGACTGGGATAAGCCTTTAAGTGTGGAGACAGTCGAGGAGCTGTGGAACTGGTTTAAAAATGTTTTACATGTAATGCAGGACAGATACATACTGTACAGTACCTAAATTTGGAATTAATAGGAAATTTATAAAGACTCCAGAGTGAATTTATAAAGATTTTAAAAAGTATTAAAATTAAAAAACTGTTTTATAAGGCATACGTATAAGACTAATGACTGCAAAGTGAATCGTAGAGTTATGACAACAACAACAACATTTATTTATATAGCACATTTTCATACAAACAGTAGCTCAAAGTGCTTTACATATTAAAGAATAGAAAAATGAAAGACATAATTATAAAAAATAAATCAACATTAACATCGAATAAGAGTAAGGTTCAATGGCCAGGGGGGACAGAAAAACAAAAAAAACTCCAGACGGCTGGAGAAAAAATAAAATCTGTAGGGATTCCAGACCATGAGACCGCCCAGTCCCCTCTGGGCATTCTACCTAACATAAATGAAACAGTCCTCTTTGGATTTAGGGTTCTCACGGAAGGGCTTGATGATGATGATGGTCACGTAGACTTCTTCCTTGAAGAGCATGAGGGCAACCATTAAGAAGGATATCAGGGAGGCTAAAATAAATTTGGAGAGGAATATAGCAGATAAGGCGAAAGAAGACCCCAAGAGATACTTTCAGTATTTTAGTAGTAAAAGAACAGTCAAAGAGGAGGTGAAGTGCATCTGAAATAGTAAAGGGGAATTAAAAGATACAGGCAGTGAAGAAGTTGACACCCTAAACTTACATTTTTCTGAGGTCTTCACAAGTGAGGAAGTGGATAACCTACCAGAGGTAAACGGGACTAGTAAGGAGGTACTGAAGGATTTGGAAATTGTAGAGGGAGAAGTGCTGCTCAGATTAAATAAGCTGAAATCAAACAAATCACCAGGACCAGATAATATTTACACTCAAGTTTTTAAGGAGGCTAGCGAGTACATATATAAATGCTTGACATATATTTTTAGGTAGTCACTGCGCACTGGACAGATTCTGAAGGACTGGAAGACTGCAGATATCATCCCATTATATAAAAAGGGTGACAGGGCAGATCCAAGCAACTATAGGCCAGTAAGCTTAACAAGCATCACAAGAAAATTAATGGAAGGAATTATTAAGGATAAAATTGAGTAACACCTGGCAAGGACAGGAGTTATTCTGAACAGTCAGCATGGGTCCAGAAGAGAATGCTAACATGCTGTAATTCTATGAGGAGGCAACAAAAGGATACAATCAAAGTGGAGCTTATGATATTATTTACCTGGACTTTCAGAGAGCATTTGATAAGCTGCCTCATGAGAGGTTGGGCATCAAGTTAAAAGAAGTAGGAGTTCAGGGTGATGTTTTTAGATGGGTGCAGAATTGGCTCAGACACAGGAAGCAGAGGGTGATGGTGCGAGGAACCTCATCAGAACTGGCCGATGTTAAGAGCGGTGTTCCACAGGGGTCAGTGCTAGCTGTTATTTTTAATATATATAAATGATTTAGAGAGGAATATAAGTAAGCTGGTTAGGTTTGCTGTAAGTAAGACTTTAGGGACTTTCAAAACTCGACTTGATGTTTTTTTGAAAGAAATAAGTGGATAGGACTGGCAAGCTTTGTTGGGCTGAAAAGCCGGTTCTTGTCTAAATTGTTCTAATGTCCTAATGTTCTTGCTTTTTCTGTCCCTTTCTGCTCAACGTTGCAACCAAAATAATATTCCACCTAGCTTGAAGTTTGGCAGTATGATTTTACTTTATTAGTTCCCTTGCATTATTTGATGAAATAGTAAGTTCCTGCTGTCTACATTCATCTGGAATGGCAGGAAACTGCGGTTAAAGTATGCAACTCTGTCTCATGCCAAAGATGCCACTAGCCTCTTTACCAGACTTGAAATGACATCATTGGGCTGTTGTTGTTTGTCCCCTGATAGCATGGATAGATGTTCTTAATTATTATACTCCCTGTTTACTGTTTGAGTCCTTTATAGCTAGCTCTCACAAAATTGCTACTATTCTGTTGTTTAATCTCCCTATAAGATCTTGTAGACATAACATCATTCAGTTCCTGCACTCAGTTTCACAGAAGATTTGGTTTATTACAAGTGGCACAAAAGACTGCTATATTTCATAATTGATCCATCCTAATTGGAAGGGAGCTATGCACATACCCTCCTTGATCTATCCTGGGAATTCTGAATACAGTATTGGCAATATTTTGAACAAGTCAGGACTGTGCATGTTTCAGGAACTGCTTGTGCAGTTAATCTGCCTTCAATCTCTTTTTTCATTTTTTCTTCAGCTTAGGTCAGCTCTTAAAAACAATGGTATCTGCCAACATGCTACTCTTCCTTCACATGTTGTATATCTACATCTAACTAATATCACATCCTCTTGTAAACTTGCTTCTGTCATTTCTATTTGAACTAAAGACCTTTATCATTATAAAATAGACACAGGCTGTGACACCATGTTTAAAAATGTATACTTGTTATCCAAAAATCCAAACTTTTATTTCTCAGAGCTACAGTCCATTTATAAAACATTCCTTAGTTCTAGAAGGTGAAACAAAATGGTCTTGGAATCTGATCTGTTGTGTCATTTCCATTCACTACAGTATGCATTCCTGGTACTTTCCTCCATGTGTTTGTGCATTTCTAATATTTTCACTTTTGTTTTACTGTCATCCATTTGCTTTCCGATGAATTCAACTTCAAAATTCCCTTCTTCTTTCAGTCTTCCTCCTTGTTGATGATTATTTTGTTCCTTTTATTTATTATCAAAGGAGAGTCTTCTTAATGGGTACTGTAGCTACTAAGATTATTGATGTTTATAGATGGAAATCCCCAATACTGATGACTGTTCAGTACTGGGTTTTTTCACTTTTTTCATTTCATTAACTTAGAAATCTCTACTGCTAGAACTAATAATGCTTCTTTTAAATCACTCACTCTGTTGGTGTTGGCAGCTGAAGTACTAAAATTCTGTATATCTTAACACTTCTTTCTATTTTTAGTGTCCTTTTTTCCTTTCTTAGCACCTTTCCTTTTCCTCTGCCTCTCTTGTGTTTTCAGTTCAGTTCAGTGCCCAGTATATGGAGGTTTGCTTTGTTGCTTGAATTTCATACTGGGGAAGGTGACAGAGTAGATTATACTGTATATACTTATTGATTGGTATAGGGTTTTGTCACAGCTGTAATTCTTTTGTTGCTGGTTAAACAAAACAAAAAAAAAAAAAGTCACAAAAAATGCTAAAGATCTGAACCATAATGATCAGTTACGTTTCTACTCCATTATTCTGGCACCGGACTATTCTGGCACTTATACCACCAGATTCATTGACAATTTCCCATTTAGGCCATAAGGCTGTGGAACAGCATTTCAAACTACAGTACCATACAGTGCATCTTTGTTTCTTATTATCTAGTATTATAGTTCATATCTGTTTTGTATTTATTGTTAGTTATTGCTATATATGCAAGTAAGAATCTTATTTCACTGTGTAGAAAATGAGATAAAATGGGAGCCAGCCCAGGAATGGTTGCAGGGTCATCACAGAGCACATTGATATACAGTGCATCCGGAAAGTATTCACAGCGCATCACTTTTTCCACATTTTGTTATGTTACAGCCTTATTCCAAAATGGATTAAAATCATTTTTTTCCTCAGAATTCTACACTCAACACCCCATAATGACAACGTGAAAAAAGTTTGCTCGAGGTTTTTGTAAATTTATTAAAAATAAAAAAACTGAGAAATCACATGTACATAAGTATTCACAGCCTTTGCTCAATACTTTGTCGATGCACCTTTGGCAGCAATTACAGCCTCAAATCATTTTGAATATGATGCCACAAGCTTGGCACACCTACCCTTGGCCAGTTTCACCCATTCCTCTTTGCAGCACCTCTCAAGCTCCATCAGGTTGGATGGGAAGTGTCGGTGCACAGCCATTTTACGATCTCTCCAGAGATGTTCAATTGGATTCCAGTCTGGGCTTTGGCTGGGCCACTCAAGGACATTCACAGAGTTGTCCTGAAGCCACTCCTTTGATATCTTGGTTGTGTGTTTAGGGTCGTTGTCCTGATGAAAGATGAACCGTCGCCCCAGTCTGAGGTCAAGAGCGATCTGGAGCAGGTTTTCATCCTGGATGTCTTTGTACATTGCTGCAGTCATCTTTCCCTTTATCCTGACTAGTCTCCCAGTTCCTGCCGCTGAAAAACATCCCCACAGCATGATGCTGCCGCCACCATGCTTCACTGTAGTGATGGTGTTGGCCTGGTGATGAGCGGTGCCTGGTTTCCTCCAAATGTGACGCCTGGCATTCACACCAAAGAGTTCAATCTTTGTCTCATCAGACCAGAGAATTTTGTTTCTCATGGTCTGAGAGTCCTTCAGGTGCCTTTTGGGAAACTCCAGGCGGGCTGCCATGTGCCTTTTACTAAGGAGTGGCTTCCATCTGGCCACTCTACCATACAGGCCTGATTGGAGGATTGCTGCAGAGATTGTTGTCCTTCTGGAAGGTTCTCCTCTCTCCACATAGGACCTCTGGAGCTCTGACAGAGTGACCATCGGGTTCTTGGTCACCTCCCTGAATAAGGCCCTTCTCCCCCGATCGCTCAGTTTAGATGGCCAGCCAGCTCTAGGAAGAGTCCTGGTGGTTTCGAACTTCTTCCACTTACGGATGATGGAGGCCACTGTGCTCATTGGGACCTTCAAAGCAGCAGAAATTTTTCGGTAACCTTCCCCAGATTTGTGCCTCGAGACAATCCTGTCTCGGAGGTGTACAGACAATTCCTTTGACTTCATGCTTGGTTTGTGCTCTGACATGCTCTGACTGTGGGACCTTTATATAGACAGGTGTTTGCCTTTCCAAATCATGTCCAATCAACTGAATTTACCACAGGTGGACTCCAATTAAGCTGCAGAAACATCTCAAGGATGATCAGGGGAAACAGAATGCACCTGAGCTCAATTTTGAGCTTCACGGCAAAGGCTGTGAATACTTATGTACATGTTCTTTCACAATTTTTTTATTTTTAATAAATTTGCAAAACCCTCAAGTAAACTTTATTCACGTTGTCATTGTAGAATTCTGAGGAAAAAAATTAATTTAATCCATTTTGGAATAAGGCTGTAACATAACAAAATGTGGAAAAAGTGATGCGCTGTGAATACTTTCCGTATGCACTGTATATCTCACTTACAGTAGGTAAGCCTGAGTATCAGGTGAAATGTTTTACACGTAAAAGGAGAACATATAAACACCACACAGATAGCACACTTTACTATATATTGTGGAAAGATCAGCCTCGACTCAGACAAACACAGACTCACAATGTCCCAAAACACTCACGTTTATTTTCAGTTCTTCCTTTACAGCACCAAGCAACACACAAATTACCAACAGTGCTCCAATCACTACCATAAACTCACAGTCCTTTCCTTTCTTCTCCTTATTCTTAAGCCTCCTCCACTTCTCTCCTCGCAAACTCTGTCCTCTGTCTCCCGACTCCGGCTCCTCAAATGGAGTGAGGCAGCCCCTTCTATAATACACCTGGATGTGCTCCAGGTGCACCCTGATGGTTTTCCTGCAGCACTGCCTGGTGTGGCAGAAGTGCTGTAGTTCATGGCTCTGTAACCATCCGGGCACCCCCTGGCAGAGGCCACGGGCCCCAACAGGCTTGAGCTTCTGATATCCGATCCTGTGGCCCCGATGTAAACTAGGGTGGCTGCCCTCTTGTGTCCCGGGGGAGGTATTGTCCTCTCCCTGTCCTTCCATCCTCCAGGTGTCCTGGCTGGGCAGGAGCCCCTGCCGTCCACCACAATATATACAATACAGTTATTGGATTACTCATCCAGTGATTGTGACCAGAAACAAGAAGGTGGGTTCTGCCACAATAAGAAAAGCAAAAAAAGAAATAAGTGGGACTTATTTTCCAATAACTATGAAGTGGTGACATCCACCTTATTTGTCCTGCAGAGCATGAATCTTGGGGAAGGGACATCTCAGTCTCAGAATAAGGTCCATATCTAAGACATTGCAAGAGACCAAACTGTATTATCGGTTCATATTTTTTCCTCTACCAAAAATTCATACAGTATACTCCGCAAACAAAGATATACAGTAACGTAAAGGAATTCAGTTTTTAAAATGGTACTCTTACTTAATTATTGATAATATGGTTTTTTTTTATTAAAAATAGATGCTGCAGTGTTAGACAAAACCAGTTTGCGTTCCTGTGCCTGAATGACCAAGACCTTATTACAAATTCGCCCAAGAGCCATAGCAAGGTTTGAAGCAACCACCTATATATTGTTTCCTGGCTGCAAAGATGAAAAAGTGATAGCATTGATGTGCACAAACTGAGGGGATAGTGGAAAGGTGGCGGCTTTTAAAGGCCAACAAAGGAAATGACATCAGAGGAGCCGGAACTGGAAAGGTCTTCATCCATAGGCTCAGACCCAGAAGTGAATGCTCCTTATCCACATTATTTTCTTCAGAATAGAAGAAGAAAATGTGTAAGTGACTGTATTAGACACAAATCCTTTCCCCACTTACATATGAAATGTCTTTGTGTGTGTGACAATATGTAAAAATGAAATATATAAACTCATGTCAAAGTTCTAGAATTACATTTTTTGGTTAGAAATTAACATAATAAAGGTTAAGTTTAGGCCTAAAAATAGAAATTGTGATTGTGGTATCAGTGGTACCACCTACCACAAAAAAACACTAAGATGCAAAATAGATAATGGAAAGATTTATTAACAGCCATCCATGATGAATGCCACAGTTTTATTTTTGACAGATAAAAATGCATTTATACATTATAATTGTCTGTGCTAGCAGCTGTAATAAAATAGTATGCTATGCTAAACAAAAGTTTCTTCAGACAATTTAAGGGCTAAGACATATGAGACATCTCTTTAACTGGCAGACAGAGTAAATTAACACTTGGGGGCCCTGGAGCTCAAGGCTCTCCTTCCTATGATAGATTTTATTTATCCTTGGAACTGTAAGAGAAGCTTATGTTTTATGATCACAATGTATGATCTGGAGAATAGGCATTAATAAATCCTATGAGATAAAAGGAAGCAAGGCTCCTGATAGCTTCATGTGTTAGATGGAGGATTTTTGAAATCAACTTCAAAACTTACCTGCTATCCAATGTAGAGATTTAAGTTCAGTTATATGCTTGTACTTGATAATTTTAACCATTACTGTTGCAACAACATTTTGAAATAACTCCACAGTGGAGACAGAATTATTTGAACATACAAGTACAACATTGCAGTAGTCAATTCCATTTGAAATAAGTCATTGAGGATTTTTTGTAAATTTCACGAAGTAAAAATAAATTTTATTTTTTCTGTAGTTCTTAGATATAACGATCATGTGACATATTGTACAACATATTACAACACAGTAATGTGAGGCCTGAAGAAGAGATCATTATCAATAATTTAGTAAAGTTATACTTATTGTTTAATGTCAATACTGTCTAGTTGGGGTTATATACATTAATTAAAAATTTAAATATATATCAGTTTTTGATGCATAATACATGTATGACATTTATTCATCCATTAAGCTAACTGAAGCAGTTTAACTAATGACACAAAGGAATATATACAGTATTAGCTTTGACTGATTAGTACCACTGTGCAATATCCATATGATTAAAAGTAACTTAACATTTTGAATAACACTGTAGGTCCAACGGTAACATATATAGTACAAAACACATGAGCATAAGTCCTGAAGAGAGGTAGGGTCCCATATTGGGATCACTTCAAAAATGTAAGAATGTTTCATCTTCTTCAAACGCAGTCCACAAAGTGGAAGTTCTGCTCTCTAGTACATATCCTGTTTGGCTGAAAACAGTCTTCTGTGCTTGGGCACTTTTTTTAGCTAGGAACTGGAAGAGGTGGAGCATAGTAGGAGGAGAACCATCACGCTGTATAGGGCAAGACTTCCGGCTGCATGAGGATGGGAATAGAAGTCCTAATGAAGAATCAGTGTAACCCCCATTTCTTTCCCTATTGTCATATTTTTTAATTATTTTGTTTTGTGTGTCACTTCATAGCTTTTTTATCATGGAGAAACTATTCTTTGGGGTTTTGAATTGGGTTTTTTTGGCAAAGGTTTTTTTTTATTTTGTAATCGCCAATCTTTTGTTCATGCAACATGCAGAGACATTTTATTTGACTGCCATTGGCACTTCAGTGATCTCTGCAGAAGTCCGCTATAAATCTGTTAGTGATGTCGCAGAGCACTATCCCTTGGTTGAATAAATGATAGGTCTGGATTCTCATGTAATGGACTATTTAATTCTTACAAGAAAATGTCACCATTCAAGTGCCAGTACGATTTTAAGACACGCATGTTAAGGTGTAGTGAATCTCCTTAGTTGCTGGTGGCCTTCCTGACTTTTTATCATCATTGCTGAATAACTGCTCCATGTTGAGGATGCAATTATCAGAGGTGAATGCCACTTCTAAAGTCTACATGGATGAGTGGAGTCAAGTCCAGATCACTTTTAAGTTACTGCAGAAAGTGTGGCCTGGAAATTGTACCATTAGGCTTCAACTGCCATCACACAAACTGCATCCTAAATTTATTTAAGCATATATTATTATTTGGAGGGTGACTCTTCATATACAAAGTGACTCTTTTTTTCCATTTGAGGACGCATTCCTCATTTCATGTGTCCCACCTTAAGCATTTCCAGACTTGTAGATACATATGCTCCCCCTCCTCCTGTAACTGTTTAAGGCTCCCAGGAATTCAAAGTTCATAAAATTCTGGATTATAGGAAGCGTGGCTCTAGGGTTAACCACGTAGTGAACAGGTGTGTTTATGAGTCTGAGAAATATTCATGGGTATCTGTCCACAATGTTCATGGCTAGGTTAATAAATTCCACTTCTTATTTTGTTTGAAGCCAGATGATGCCTTAGAGAGAGTGTTATGTCATATCAATTGATATTGTTTTGTGTATCACTATACAGTTTTTTTATCACAGAAAAACTATTTTAGGGGTTTTGAGCTGTTTTTATTTATTTTGTAATTTAATTTTGACCATCTTTTGTTTATGCGACATGTAGGGATGTTTCATGTGACCACAATTGGTGCTTCAGTGATGTCAGCAGAAGTCTACATTAAATATGTTGGCAGCACCATCTACTTTATCTCTCAGGTCTTTAGTAGTAGTTAGCATTGATTTAAGTAGGCCACATGTTAGGTTTCATTTGGGTATTGAACTCTTTTTTGACTTAAATTTTTGGTTTGCCCCTGCATTTTGTTTACATGGACACATTCTCTGTTCTTCTTGTTTTAATGTTCGCCTATATAATTATTTATTTATAATGATCCGTGGAGACATTATTTATTAACATCATGAGAAATCACAGTGACCCCTAGGTTTTAAAGGCTGTCACTTAAATCACTCAGTTAGAAAAGGAGTAGGGTGCAATAAAAGAGCAGATGAAGGAACTTGCTATAACAACATACCCTGAATGAAATCACTGCTCTAAAAGAGTCTTCTAGAGCTGGTTCCGATTGCTGGTGTAAGTGAGTCTGAGCCTTATATGCCTCATCTAGAGTACTTTTCTGGGGCTGTGAAAAAAATTCTAGGGTTTGTCAGTCAGTGAGAGCTGGGGCCTCATGCATAACGCTGTGTGTAGAATTCACACTAAAACATGGCATATGGACAAAAGCAGAAATGTGCGTACACACAAAAAAATCCAGATACATAAATCTGTACGAATGCCAACTTCCACATTTTTCCGCTCCATAAATACCAGTCAGTGTGAAAAGTAACGCACTTGCATGCGTCTGCTGCCCCACCCCAACTCCTCCCAGAATTACGCCTCTTTGAATATGTAAAACAATATAAATAGCCCTTAAGCTCAGTGTTCTGTGAAAAAGCCAATACCAAGTGGAGACAAGGAAAAACGTACTATATGTTGGTTTAAACGGTGGTATAAACAACAAAAGGAAGTTGATCAAGTGACATAGAGTGTCGGAGAAACTCAAAAGCACAAGTTCACAAAATCGCACAGTGCCCTAAATAAAAAAGTTGTCAGATATCAAAGTCGCCGTGAAAAGGCTAGTCGTAGCCCAGCGTCTGATTATCATATGAAAGCTTATTAGGGTACAGAGAAAAGAAAAAAAAATACAGACACAGTGAGAAAAAAGCTCGAAATGTCAACTTTAATCTCAAAATTTCCACTTTAATCAAGAAGTTTATTTTGTCATTAAAGTAGAACATCATAAACTTCCTCTTTAAATCATTTAATTTACTAGTTTCTCAAATACCATCATAACTAAAGTACCACGTTAAATGCTTTGTTTTGTATGTGTTCTTCTATGTGCTCACTACGTGCTTCTTAAACGGGCTTTCTCTTCCTCCGACAGGACACAGAATCCATTACATACGTAATACTACAACTTTCTGAATAATTTAAATACTTGATATCATTTGCATGATGATAGGAGTTAAAGCATGTTATTAAACATGGGAACAAGCTGGCACAGTGATAGTGACGAGCTGCCACCCTGTCCAGAGATTGTTCCTGCCTCCCGCAAGATGTTTGCTGTGCCGTGCGCAACCTTCGATGAAATAATTTATTGCAGCAGTGATGTCTCTTTCAAACATACTAACCTCCAATTCCTGTCCTTCCTTTCCTTTCTCCAAGTAACCGATCGCAACACAATCAGCTCTGTAATACATGTTAACCCATCTGTAAGCTTGAAACGGTGATTCTTTAAAAGTTTTAAGGAACATTGAAATATCTTCGTAGTGCATGTTTAATTATTCCATCCACCTATCCTTCCAGTGTCGTGCCAGCCCCAGCAAGAATACAGTGCGAGGCAGGAGCAATCCCTGAACAGGGCACCAGCTCCTTGCTAGCGCTGCGACACCATGTCCTCACATGTTTAATCATTAAAAATATAGATTATTTAAATGATTGTTAACATTTTATCTGTATAATGTAATAAACATATTTTGCTGCATTTTATCTTAAAAATGATATCGTCATCATATGTAAATACGCGCTTTATAAAGTGGCGCAGGTTGCACAATATTATAACTGTAACGCAAGTTTACAGTGAGGTGATTGTACTAATAAGTACAAACAGTTCTACAAGGAGCACTTGATGGACTGATTGAATGCATTTATAGTTCTTGGGATGAAACTGTTACTGAACCGCGAGGTCCATACAGGAAAGGCACTGAAGTGTTTGCCGTATGGGAGCAGTTCAATAGACAGTGCGCATAGCTCAGGCAGTCTGTGCTTGATGCTGTATCACGATAATTCTCTTTCCGATCAGCTGCTGTAGAGCTTTGATTCCACCCTAAGATACAGTGGGATAAATACTCTGAGTGGTGCATTGACTGGAACAACGCTAAAGCAGCTATAGTATTTGGAATAGTTTGGCCATTCCGTGGACCATTATATTGTTACAGATTAATTACAATCTGATGCCTTAAACTAATAAACAATATGCAGTTAATTTCAATGTATTTGATAAAGGAATGTTTATCTAAACAGAAAGGGAAACCACACTTGAACAAAAGCACTGTTTTGATACTGGGTGCCGCCAGTGTGCAAAACCAAGTGGGAAACTTGCGTACACCAAGCATTTAGGTGGCATGAAAATGTGCGTAGCTTTACGCCAAGTTTAGGTTGTGTACATCGCGATTTGAGCGTGGAAACAGGAGAACGCAACATTTTTGTGTGTACGCACCGTTTATACATGAGGCCCCAGGTGTTTAGCTTGCAGCCTCATTCCTACCCCAATGGCAAACCAAAGATCACTTATATGGGTTCATTGATTACTGATAAACCTTTAGAATGGGTGTCTGCACTATATATGCAAATAGGCATAAGGTTTTTAATATTACAGATCACGTTTAGAATTCCTGCAGTGACCTTCTTAATAATATTGAGCATCCTTATAAGAAGACCGTAGCTACCATTTAGCAATGCTGATGATTCAAAACTATTTTGCTCTGTGTTTCACACACTGCTTTCACTGCAGTTTGAGATTAAATACATTTATGCAAAAGAAAACTGTGGTTATTAATACACGGACATCCTTTCTACATTATTTTTATTGTATTTGAAAGGGCAGGCAAATAAAGTCAAAGTGCACTTTTGAACAATTAAATGCAATTTAATTTTCTTGATAATACAGAAATTACTGTATTTATTAATAACGAGCAGATTCAGGATTAGATTTTTATTTTCCATTCCTACTTTTCCTAATGTACTTCTTGTTATCCCTTGTTGCCTGAAGAAGCCCTCACTTAAATGTTTGTGTTTGTCACTGTTCACATAACTCTCACTTGCTCCTCTGTCTTCATACTTCACACTGATTACAGTAATGAACCTGCACACATCACTGAATGATATCATTTGGAGCAGGCTTCATCCATTCGCTGTACTTTTCATTCTTTTCTCATTCTCTGTTGTATGATGTACAATGTCTTCTGACTTTTCTTTAACATAACTGGTTTAGATCACATCCTCTTGGCTTGAGTTAGTCTGCAGTGTTAGTTAATAATTTTATCATAATTCCTCTTTTATTGTTGCTATGTAGAGGATGTAATCTAAAAAAGTGAATTGTGTACTTTGTCCAGAATTTTTTTTTTCACTACAAAAAGCAGTGAAGCATATTTATTTCACCAAACATTGACAAAGAGGCTGGAGCGGCAGCAGTACAGCTTCTATAACTAAAAAGCAACAACCTTGAAATTTGCAGGAATCTGAGTATTAAACACAGTAGAAACACTCCACATTTAATAGGCAATAAAAATGTATGCAACACAAGAAAATATTCTGATTCTAGAGCATTCATTAATTACATTTTTCAGGGACAGGCAACAAAAATCCAGAATAGTTCTGGAGTATTCTACATGTGTGACAACTCTAATCTGGTTTCAGTGACCTAACACTATATGAGGGAGTACCCAAAAATAGCTAAAATCTGTACTTGGCACACAATCTAGACTTTGTTGTGAATTTCACTGCTAGGTGTAGCAAACTTACAGTATTCTCTGTCAGTCTGCCAAGTGGCGTTGCTCTGTAAGGAAGTTTTAAGTAAAACACAGGTCTATGTGGGAAAGCCATTGGGACAAGTGCATTCATTCATTCATCTGTTACAAAGCCAATATAATAATTTTATTTCTTTACAATGAATAGATTGCAATACCCACTGATCAAGATGGAAGTATGCAGCTGTAATGGGCTAGAATTCAGTGTTTGAAAGAAAATGACATTTTTGTGTATTGCTTAGTGTAATGAGCTATAAACCATCCAGCCATTATCCAACCCGTTATATCCTAACTACAGGGTCATGGGGGTCTTCTGGAGCCAATCCTAGCCAACACAGGGTGCAAGGCAGGAAACAAACCCCAGGCAGGGTGCCAGCCCACCGCAGGGCACACACACATGCACACACCAAGCACACACTAGGGACAATTTAGAATCGCCAATGCACCTAACCTGCAGAAAAGGTAAAATTCCTGGAAAATTCTGTTACAGGTTATTGTTGATGACTATCTACAGGACATAAATATTTACCTGTCTTGCAGAAGAGTAACCTGCTTTGAATGATTAGAGTGCTTTGATTAATATCTCATTCACACACAATGTGGTAATACAGAACTGCCTGCTTCCTTTGAAAATTAATGAGTTCTGGGGACATTGGTTTTTAATCAGGTACTTCTTGATAGCTGACAACAGTACTATTTTTGAACCAAAGTAAATGTGTTTACAATATTGTTCTGCCGAGGAAATTGGCATGCCCCATTGTTTAACTGATTGTCATGTTGATCTAGGCAGAGACTGAAGGATTTATATATTTCTGAGTAAATCTTATAACAGAGACGTATGGTCTCAGACTCATGACTGCTGGCTGCTTCTTTTATGCTTTTGACAGCATATTGCTGTGGCTACCCCCAGTAGCAACAGAGGCTTGTACCTGGCCCAGGTTCCCCTCGGCTTGAGGCTGGTAACACAGCAAACACTAATGGCAGTTGTCACAAGAATTACATCAAGAAGTCTTTAGTACTAGGGTGTTCTACCGTGTTAGCCATTATGAATGTAGTTACAAGTCAAGCAAAATGACACCTTTTATTGGCTAACGAAAAAGATTACAATATGCAAGTTTTCGAGACAACTCAGGCCCCTTTGTTCAGGCAAGATGTAATCAATATGCAAGCTTTTGAGGCAACTCAGGCAACTCAAGACTCGCGCAAAAACCCCTACCAATTCCTGTTCGATGGCTATTGACAAGAGCAACTACATTTTTCATGAATTTAAGGGAATCATCATTCCATTGTCCCCTTTTAAATGAAGCCGGCGTTTCTCTAAACTGATAGTGTAACTGAAATAGAATGTCAGGACTGACCTCAATGGGTGTGGTTTCCTCCCACTCTGCCTCAGCATTGGAAGATGAAGTTGCAGCCCGCAATGGCCCGGCAAGCAGCACATCATACTGAGTGGACATATTGTCTCTTTCCGCCGGCTGATTACACGGTGTGTTTTGTTTCTGTCTATTACTCGGCCCAGTTTTGATGTTTAGAAGTGGGAAGTGCTGATCCGCTTTTAATTTTCGACCTGTCCTGCCCCATATCACTGCAAATGGTGGATCTGGAATGACCACCAGAGCTAGTGTTACTAGCGATTCTTCGTGGCAGACTTGTAACTGTACAGGTTATTCTGGTCTTAGTTTTTAGCCACTGTTGCGGAAGCACATACTTTATCAGCGGGCAACAATAGAAATGTTACTGCCGGAATTGAACGAGGCTTTGGTTTAATATTACCACTCCTGTATGAGAAACATTTCTCTGAGAAATGCAGAATTGTGACATGAAGAGAAGATCTTTGTGTGAAATATTTAATTGAAAAAAAAGGAAACTTTATAATATTTGATAAAAATGCTTACCAGCTGTATTTTTGCAGAATAAATTGAGGAAAACTTGTTCACCATAATCGCAATTGAAGTATTAGCCATGTAAATATGGAGAAATCTTGACTGAAATCTTTGTGGACGAGAGACAAATGTAACTTGTGATAATGTGAGCCTTATAAACAGCCGTAAGATGTAAACTCTAGTAATTAAAGAAGCACGTGCCAAAGAAAGACACAGGTAATGCTAAAATTTCCGAAGTACCAAATAAAACAAGTACATTTTATAACAAGTACCTGTAAGATTTTTTTATATATTCTCGCTCTGCTCATGATAACTACCTCAAAAAACTTTAATAAGTGTGCCTTTTGTCTTTTGGGCATTCAGATATTATATGGCCTTTATTACCACAAAAGTTATATGAACTACCCCAAACAGAAAAAGCCAAAAACCAGAAAAACGCATTTCTCAATACTAAATTTTATTTTCCAATAATTTTAGGTTATAAATTAAATAAAACATGTATTTATTCAGAATTGAGAAAAACAATAAGAAAAAAAAAAGTTTTTACAATTATTAGATCATCAATATTAAAAGAAAAGAACAAAGAAGCAGAATATATTAGTTGTACCTGGCCAGGACGCCTCCACACTGGGAGGATCGTGGTAGCAAGCGTGACCAGAGCATTACCTCCCCTGGGACGCTAGATGGCATCCACCCTGGGTTTCAGCAGTGCCTCAGACTCCCACAGGGCTTCATGGGAGTTGGTGTGGTGCAGCTCTGTTGGGAGGAGGAGGACGAAGCTTGACCGGAGTAGTGGAAGAGAGAAGGAAGAGGATTGTTTTGTGTTTGTGCTTGTGCTGGACTGTGTTGAGCTTGTAGGCATGGGGAAGGCGTTGCCCACAAGGTTAAAAAGAAAATAAAAAATCAGTGTGTGCCTTGAACTTGTGCCCTACACTTGTCTGAATCGGGTTCAGCTAGCAGCGCCAGTCTGGGTGGTCCACATAGTAAAAAAGTAATTCTTACTACAAGGCAATTATCCCATAATCAAAATTCAAAATCCTGAATCCCAAAAGAACAAGTGCAAAGTTAGGAGAACTCAAATAGCAAAATTGGTCAAACACCACAAAAATGGTACTCAAAGAGCATGTTATTCTAAAATAAAGTACAAATTCTTGACTGGCAAATGGAATAAACAAGAGGAAAAAGCAAAAGGGTAGCCTTTAACAAGCAAATGGTCAATATTTGAAACAGCAGCAATCTGTTTTCATTGTCAAAAATCTTAGTCAGCAAATGAGAGCAAAACTCCTGGCTACATATCGAATCCTTTCCCTAATCAATGTGAGTATGTATTTAGAAAATATCCATAAACATGGATGTTGTGCGTTCCACGCTGCCAATTTAAACAGTGACTCTATAATGATGCCACATGCCATACTGCCAGTAGTCACATTGGTATACACAAAATGGCTAAGTTCAGGAAACCGCATGAGAATTGTTCACTCTTGGCAAAATTTTAGAATTGGATGTTTTTTCCCAAATACAGGGCAATCTGAACATTAATAAATATTGTACTTTTCAATCTGTTTTCTGCTCTAAACATAGCACAGAAACAGCCTTTGTGAGAGTCAGAAACAATCTGCTTCAGGATGGTGATTTTGGGTTCCATGAAGTCATAAAGTCAGTCACAATGCCTTGTATCAGCTGTAGCTACTGGAAAAAATAGTGGAGATAAATTAATAATCTGAATTTTATACAACATTGATTGCATCTCTTGCACACTAATTTGAGCTCACCAAAACCAGACAGCAAAGGTTCCACTGTTTGTCACATTAGTTAGTAAACATCTCTGTTGTTTGACACAGTGCTGCATTCATCAATTTGCATGTTGCTGTGTGTATTAATTAAAGTGAACGTATTAATGTTACAGCAGTCAGTCAGTCATTTCTCAACCCGCTATATTATACCAGTTATTTTGTTAATCTTCTATTATTCCACAAAGATGTTTGCTAGTATTCACATGGTCAGATTTTTAAAAAGGCTAATTATGAGATGATATAAGAACAGATAAAAATTTAGTTATCAAAGAAAAACTGTGATCTTGTGTTTTTCTTAAAAGATGCAGATGGGGACATGATCTTACAATACCTTGCAGACATACTTTAGCTTTTGAAAAAGTTTAACTTATCACTTCAGGAAACACAAAACAATTTCCAACAGTTCTAATAAAAGAGCAGACAAAATCAAGGAAATTGCACTTTTGGATACATAAAAATTAAAACAACTTCAAAACTGAACCTACCAAATAAATGAGGCAGAAAAGAGAAGAGAAGATTACAATTTTAACCAACTAAAACTTATTGTGATCAGTCATTTGCAAAATGTCATTTGTTAAATTTGATCACTATTTTCCTAAAAGTCAACATCCAAGAAAATATGTATGGGTTCTGGATTTGTTTAATGTCAATGAAAAAGTGAATAATTATCTGTCTATAAATGAAGCAAATATATTGACTGATCTTTCTTCATATGTTATGTAAAAGATTTTGAAGATGAATCTACTTCTTGATAACTTTTTAGTAAAAGAAATCCTAGTTAATGTGGTCTTTTAAATAAATAAGCATTTAGCATTATATTCTAGTCGGCTTCTACATGCTTATGTGAAAGCAGATTTTTGACTGTCACTACAATTAAAACAAAATATCAAAAATACGCTAAATTTGACACCTGCATTAAGACATTAACAAACTTTACATTAAATATTCATGATTTAATTTAAACAATTGCAGCATATCCTTATACATTTACCATGTGTAAAACAGGAAACATTTTTAATATTATACCTTTCTGCATGATATAAATAATGTATATGTTGTAAAATGACAGATAGAACATAGATGAAGATTTGAGGCACCACCTTGGTAATCTCGTATAGTTTAACAGTTTGAGTAGAGTAAACACGCAAATTACCTGCGGTGATGTCTTCACAGACAAGAGTCAAAACACAACCAAAGTAGGTAACTGGTTTGCTGGTTTATGAAGGAAGAAGGTAGGAAGGGATGGGTCCATGAGGAGAGACACTGGAGATGACATCAGTGATGTTAAGGTCATCAATCACCCTGCCTGCAGAGGAAAAAAGAGAATTAGGATCAGAAAACAATACCAACCCTTAAGCTGTCTCCAATGTGCACGTGCATGACAATGTATATTTTTATAAATCATTTCTTGATTAAAATAACTTTCACATAACTAATTGTTTTATAATTTCCTTTGTAAAATTTTCCATAGTGTTTCCATGGATCCATTTTTTTTTCATATCGGGCTCCACAGTTCCAAATAATTTAAGGAACACTGCTGTTAACCATAAACAGGCTGGGGTTAAAACCAGATTAGCAGCTGATTACAACCCAATATGTAAACCTAACTCAAGGGAAAAGTTTTTTTTAACAAATGTATTTATTTGTTAAAAACAGACAATTGCAAGCAGAGTGTCACCATTTTAAATACTAATGATCTGCTATTAAATTATAATCTGTCACTTCTGGAAGGGTGACAAAGGGTGAAGTTACTATCAAGAAAAAAAAAAAAAGAGTACAAAATGTTGGTGCACTTTTCCGAAAATGTGATACAATATTTTGTACTACTAAACATAAAAATATAATGGGAAAAAAACAAACAAATCTAAATAAAAAAAAAAACAAAACCAAAAAATACTATAAAGTTTAGCACATTCCCAAATGAAAAAACCAAGAACAAAGAAGAGAGTGAAGCAAACATGTAATCAAAGATCAAACAAAGGAGTGAGGCAAAATTACAAAAAGCTAGGGAAAAATAAAAACAGAACACCACATGTCTCTTCAGTAATAGCAGCTAAGAACCAGGCTGAAACAGTCAATCTGATTCAACTTTTATTTTCATTACAATTGTTCCTTGATTAACATTTGCATTTCCTTGTACAGCTGTTTCCTGCTTTGAATGTGGACCCTGTGCATGCTTAGGAATTACTCAAATAGTCCATAATAATGCTACAGTCACTCTAAAAAAGTAGAGGGCCCGGGGAGTATCTGGAGGGGGGTGTCCCTAAAAATAAATTGTAAAAACATGATGGCATTAGAAATCACACATTATTGATTTTTTTGAGGAAGCACTGTAGTAGCAGCTGGCAGACGGCTCTTTTGCTAGGTCATCATACTCTGCAGGGTCAGGGCTAGTCAAGTAAGTGATAGCAGTCCACCTGGCAGAGACTTGCATAGGAAATGATTAAATCGGATGACACTGTAGATTATAATGGTGGATGGTAGAAAGTGGAGAAGACCACTATTATTGTTATCCAACAGTGTTTGTGTGGCAGGGGAACACTGCCTTCCATGCGCTTAACTAACCAGGCTAGCCATTTTGTATAGTCTCCATCTGTGTTCTCCTCATGTTCTTGTTAAAGAAGTTTCTTTTAAAGCAACAGCAGAAAAACTCTGTACTAATTACTTTCAAAGTTAAAAAATTTATGTCACCTTTAAAGCTTAATTTGCATACAAATGAAAAAGATTCAGTTCCTTCAGCCTTTCTTCATAACTTACCTTGCAGTCCTGAATCAGCTCTTCTGTTGACTTTCTCTACCACTGCTACATCTTTTTGTAATATGGATGCCAAAACTGCACGTAGTACTCAAAATGAGTTCTTGGCAGTGTGTAAAAAAGTTTAAGCATAATTTCCCTTGACTTATACTCTACACATCATGCTGTGAAAGCTAATATCTTAGTCTTTTTTAACGGCTTTGATATACTGTGTGGAGAGAGAGATGAGTCCGCTATAACTCCTAGGTGCTTTTCAAAAGTTGTGTTTTAAAGTTTCAAACCTTCCATTTTATAATGAAATCTAGCAATTTTACCTTTACAAACATTAGATGTTATCTGCCAGAGATCTGCCCAAGCCTATATGCTGTTTAGGTCTCTCAGTGCTGATTAAGCAAATTCTGTGTTTCCTGCAATTCCACCTAGATTGCCATCATGTGCATACTTAACCAGATTGTTTTTTTTTAATTCTACAAACATAATAAATATAATATATGGAACAGTGGCCCCATCATTAATCCCTGACCGATGCAACTTTTAATGTCATCTACTGTAAAAGTTCCTCTCACCATAACTTTTCCTTCACAGTTTTTAAGCCAATTCTGCAGCAATCCACAAATTGCACCTTAAATGACAAATGTTTAGTTGAATGTCTAAACTCTCTTTACTTCAGCAAAAGTTTTCTGAAAATCCAGATAAGTAATATCATGTGAACTTATGCTTTTGTTGTTTGCTCATAGAATTCCAGTATACAGTATTTGTAAAACACAATGTCCCTCATCTGAACCAGTTTTGACTGTCTGCCATTAAACCTGTTTTTTATGTGATTCTTAATCTTATTTTTAATAATTTCTTACTTTAGTCTACCCATGAAGCTTGCTGGCCTATAGCTACTTGGATGATCTTTTTCAAATAATGTGAGAATTTTTCCTGGTTTCTGTTTTTCAGGAATTTCTCATATGCAGTGGTGTTTGAAAAATAAGCATCAATGCTTTACATATGCACTCACTTATCTCCTTAAGTGTTCTAGGATAAATGTTATCTAGTCCTGGTACCTAATTACACTTCAGTCTAAGTATCACCTTGCAGTCCCATTTGCTGCTAGGAAGCTCTCAAATTTTTCACATGTGTAAGCTTCAAAAAAATGCAAGTTTTGAGCATTTCCTATTTCACTCTATATTTTAGTCACCCCTACTGCTCTTGATTCACATCACCTCCTCCTTGACTGTTCTTTTTACTACTAACATACCAAAAAATATGTTTGGGCTATCTTTCATCTTTTCTGCAATATTTCTCTCTAACTGCCTTTTTCCCTTTTTTATATTCTTTTTAATCACTACTCTTATGTCCACTTAAAAAGAAGAGTTACTGCTGGAATTATTTCCTTAGCAACTTCTTTTTTAACTCATTTATCCACTATGGAGTTCCTTTTAATTTGAAGAAGTAAAGTAAGTACAAGGCTGAGGGTCTTAATGAAGCAATAGGTACACAACAGGCTACAACACTTTGTTCAGTGGAGCTTATGCACCTATAGGAGAAAAACAGAAAAAAATCTTCAAGTTACTACATCACTCTAACAGCCTTTGGTGAGGGTGCTGCAGAAGGGCCAAAAAGACTCATTTTATTAATATTGTCTTATTTCAGGCCTCAGCAGCCATCATACTTCAGGGTGATGTTCTCCTGTCTCAGCTTCCAGCTGGTTTTTGCATTATGGTCTCTGACTTGTTTTTCTGTGCTTCGTGTGTGTATATCTCCAAATATCAGTCACCATGATTCAGTATCCCATCAAGCTCCAGGACCATGGTCAGTGGCTTCTCTCCCTTGAGTCATGTGGGGTTGTTTCTAGACAGGACATGTTTTGACATCCATCTGGCCCTTCTTCCTTATGTACTTCCTGAACCTCTTGTCCCCTCTATCACATGAGAGTTCAGAATGTCTTCCAGCTTCCTATATTTTTAACCAGATTGGTGTCACTTTATTAGGATATATTTATTAGGATAACACCTTTCTAACTCTTTAAGTGTGTGTGTGAGGCAGTTAGTTTGTTCTTTGTGTCCCTGCCAGCCCCGGCTCATATGAAGTATTGTGTGGCTTGGCTATTAAGTACCAATGCCAGGTTGTCTGTCATCTCTTTCCAGGACCAGAGTTAACCACCATGAATGTAATCTGACAAGTCACCTGTGTTATACTATTATAAGACAGTTTCACAGTAAATATACAAACAATATTAAATTAAAGAGTGATAAAAATGCAGGTATAACAGACAATAACTTTGTATAATGTTAACATTTAACCCCCCGGCTGGAACTGAAGAGTCGCATAGTGTGGGGGAGGAATGATCTCCTCAGTCTGTCAGTGGAGCAGGACAGTGACAAAAGTCTGTCGCTGAAGCTGCTCCTCTGTCTGGAGATGATACTGTTCAGTGGATGCAGTAGATTCTCCACGATAGACAGGAGCCTACTCAGTGCCCATCACTCTGCCACGGATGTCAAACTGTCAAGCTCCGTGCCTACAATAGAGTCTGCCTTCCTCACCAGTTTGTCCAGGCGTGAGGCGTCCGCCTTCTTTATGCTGCCTCCCCAGCACACCACCGCGTAGAAGAGGGCGCTCGCCACAATCATCTGATAGAACATCTGCAGCATCTTATTGCAGATGTTGAAAGACTCCAGCATTCTAAGGAAGTATAGTCGGCTCTGTCCTCTCTTGCACAGAGCATCAGTATTGGCAGTCCAGTCCAATTTATCATCCAGCTGCACTCCCAGGTATTTATAGGTCTGCACCCGCTGCACACAGTCACCTCTGATGATCATGGGGTCCATGAGGGGCCTGGGCCGCCTAAAATCCACCACCAGCTCCTTGGTTTTGCTGGTGTTCAGTTCTAGGTGGTCTGAGTCGCACCATTTAACAAAGTTCTTGATTAGGTTCCTATACTCCTCCTCCTGCCCACTCCTGATGCAGCCCATGATAGCAGTGTCATCAGCAAACTTTTGCATGTGGCAGGACTCCGAGTTGTATTGGAAGTCCGATGTATATAGGCTGAACAGGACCAGAGAAAGTACAGTGCCCTGCAGCAGTCCTGTGTTGCGGACCACAATGTCAGACCTACAGTTCCCAAGACGGACATACTGAGGTATGTCTGTAAGATAGTCTATGATCCATGCCACCAGGTATGAATCTACTCCCATCTCTGTCAGCTTGTCCCTAAGGAGCAGAGGTTGGATGGTGTTGAAGGCACTAGAGTCCAGAAACATAATTCTTACAGCACCACTGTCTCTGTCCAAGTGGGAGAGGGATCAGTGTAGCATATACTGTAGATGATGGCATCCTCTGCTCCCACCTTCTCCTGGTATGTGAACTGCAGAGGGTTGGACCTGTGGCCTCAGGTGGTGAAGCAGCAGCCGATCCATGGTCTTCATCACATGTGACGTCAGAGCAACAGTCCGGAAGTCATTCGGCTCACTAGGATGTGATACCTTTAGGACTGGGGTACTGCAAGATGTTTTCCAAAGCCTTGGGACTCTTCCCTGTTCCAGGCTCAGGATGAAGATGCGCTGTAGAGGACTCCCCAGCTCCAACGCACAGGCCTTCAGCAGTCGCGGCGATACTCCATCTTTACCCACTGCTTTGCTGGCATGAAGTCTCCTCAGCTCTCTGCTTACCTGGGCTGCTGTAATTGTGGGTAGGGGAAACTCTCTCCTATGCTGGTATCAGCAGAAGGATGGTTGGAGGATGCAGTACTCCGAGGTGAGAGTGGGTTAGGGTAGTCAAACCTGTTAAAGAAGTTGTTCATCAGGTTTGCTCTCTCCAAGTCTCTCTTGATGGTGGCACCCCACTTCGAGCTGCAGCCAGTGATGATCTTCATCCCATCCCACACTTCCTTCATGCTGTTATTCTGCAACTTCTGCTCCAGCTTTCTCCTATACTGCTCCTTCACTGCCCTGAGCTGGACTCAGAGTTCCTTCTGCACACGCTTGAGCTCATGCTGATCACTGTCTTTAAAACCAATTTTTCTCTGGTTCAAAAGGCCCTTGATGTCACTTGTAATCCATGGCTTGTTGTTTGCCTTACTGTTCTTACTGGAACTACAATGTCCATACAGAAGTTAATGTAGTCCGTAGTGCAGTCAACAACCTCCTCAATGTTCTCACTATATGATCCCTGCAGGATATCTCAGTCTGTAGTTCCAAAGCAGTCTCTCAGAGCCTGCTCTGTCTCAGGGGACCACTTCCTGAATGAGAATGTGGTTCGTCGATCTTATTTGGTAGTGAGTTCACATTTCCCAGGATCATAGAAGGCACCGAAGGCTTGTATCGCCACTTTCTTGCTAGCTTCTTGGCTTTTAGCTTAGCGCCGGCTCTGCTGCCAAGATACGATCTTCTTACCTCGTCGGGTAAATAAGGAACCACACCAGCATGGGCCTTTGTTCTCAGCGCTAGAAGTTGACTACCTGAATAGACGAGTCTCGGCATGTAAAAATCCATGTCCAAGTAGTAAAAAGTAGTAAAAAGTGTCCAGCAAACGAGTCCACATAAAAGAAAGTGGTAGGAGTGATCAGTGAAATAGAGAAAAATAGAGAAATAGGTAGAAAGATTAAGTCATACACAGAGCTGCTGGAAAGGCTGCCACTCACGACGGCGCCTGAGTCTTGTTGATTATTAATCAATGCCTCATTTCTTCCAAGCATTTGAATGGTGGGCAGTAATGCCCTGTGCTAATACTGAAATAGTTCAAATTAACTAGTTTAGTTTTTAACTAATTTCACTAATATCTAGCATTTCAGACTGCACACTATTCAAACTAGCAGTATACAGAAAGACACAGTAGCAATCCTATGAGTCTTTGGTTTCCTTTTTATGATATACTAGCAAAATACCCGCACTTCGCAGCGGAGAAGTAGTGTGTTAAAGAAGTTATGAAAAAGAAAAGGAAACATTTTAAAAATAACATAACCAGCGGTAAAGCAAGGAAGACTCCGTAATAAGGACGGTTGGGTGTACGTAGATTTGGTGCCTGCTAACCTAAAAGGGTTATTCGGAGCTGATGGCTTAACTTGTCTGTTGTGGAGCAGGCGTTGGCCATGGATGGACAGCAGGTCACCCGGGTGAGACGGAATTTATTCTTCAATAAAGGAACTGTCGCCGAGCCGGTGAGACCACTTCTTTACATGTAAATTAAGTAAACGTGTCCACAGCGCACATCAGGATTGGTTGCTGGATTCACTGCAGACTTCCCAGGCCGTGTGATTATAAACTTTTAAAAGAAAGTTCAGATATTCTCAGTTGGAGAATTAGTGATGAGTGAGTCGGTCAGTCAGTGAGTCAGTCAGTCAGTGAGGGCTTTGCCTTTTATTAGTATAGATTCTGGAAGTACAGAATATATTTAAGAATATTTTAGCAAAATGCATGTTGTTTGTATGTTTTGAGCATATGACTGTGTGACACATGTCTGGTGACACTTACAGGTAATCTAACTTAGACACCATTAACATATCTGACTATGCCACCCAGTTTTATTAAGAGACTGGGAACTCTTGAAATTTACCGATAATAGCACACAGATTTCTTTAAATTGGGCGGTGAGTAAACACACAATGAAAGACACAACAGTAATTTCAGGAAAATCAGCAGTAACTTCTATTACACAAGACAATATAAAGTACATCAAAAAGATAAATGTACCTAAAAAAACCTAACAATATCAGATTCCTTTATTTAAAAGGAAAGCACACAGTCCACACTCTAAAAGTCCATTAAAAACATGAACTGGAGGATACAACCTTTAGTGGTGCAGAGTCCAGTTTTTACACTGTGTTACCCCAACCATTAATCGTCCAACTGTCCACGGATGCACTCTGTTCACCGGATGCTCATTTCCCAACAGAAGTCTTGTCAAATCATAGATTCCCTGTCAGCGTCTCTTCATTGTTCTTTCTATTCTAATCTGGGCTCCTTGTGTTGCTGTAATCTAGGCACACCTTATTTCTCATCTGCCAGCTTTCCTCTGCACTTTCATGCAGCTTCCCTCTCTCACTGGACCCACAACCGGCATCTCCTTGTGGAGCTGTCTCTTCCTCCCTGGAAGTAAGTGTTGCTGTCCTTGTGTCTACGTCGTACCAGCCACGCACCCACATCTGCCTGAGAGCCCCTGTGCTCTGTGCAAGTGTCTTGGCAGCGTACTCAGCGGACTGTCCCTCACTCCTGCCTTCTCCTGCCCAGAAGTTTAAATGTCCTTCAGTCCCTACCTAGATTGACAGGATGATGGATTAAACAATGGCACATCCAAATTTCCTAGGTTTAACAAACAGTGTAAACACAAGTTAACAAAAAGTATTGCTGACAACTATCAATGAGCACACATATGCTGATTAGAAACCAATATTCTCAGACATGTTAATTTTCCAAATCAGATAAATATAAACATTTTCCAAGAAAGGAGCAGATCTTTTATCACAATTTTGTATTGTTTGTATACTTAAGCAGTTAAAACGTCAAAGTGGTGACTCTTCTGCAAGACAGTAAATACTGATATCCTGTAGACAGCCATCACAATAATCAGTAACAGGATTACCCAGGAAATTTTTCTTTTAACTTCTCACCCCAGTCCAAACAATAAGCGCCTATTGCCTCTTCATCTACTGTGTTTTAAATGTAAATGTAAAGAAAGAAATGAAACCACCCAATGTACAAAAAATGTCCCCCTCTGACAACTGGATAACTGACAGGATTAGGCAATTTTAATTTAATGTCAGTCAGTCAGTCATTCTCCAACCCGCCATATCCTAGCACAGGGTCATGGGGGTCTGCTAGAGCCAATCCCAGCCAACACAGGGCGCAAGGCAGGAACAAATCCCGGGCAGGGCACCAGCCTACCGCAGGGCACACACACAACCACACACCAAGCACACACTAGGGACAATTTAGGATCGCCAATGCACCTGTGGGAGGAAATGAATGCAGACACGGGGAGAACATGCAAATTCCGTGCAGGGAGGACTCGGCAGGTGAACCCAGGTCTCCTAACTGCAAGGCAGCAGTGCTACCACTGCACCACCATGCCGCCCGATTTAATGTGTATTTATTTATTTATTGTCTTTTTTTGTGTATTTTTTGTTAATGTTTACTTTGTGTGCTATTATCACAAATGTTCTTTCCCTGTTCCCCATAAATATGTGAAATGAATTTTTTTTCTCAGTCTTCACTACAAACTACATTGGGTAATTAACATTTAAAAAATCACTTTTGGATGGAGTATTTATTTAATGTCATCAAAACCAAGGAGATGATAATAGACTTTAGAAGGCAGATCAAACTCATCTACGGTGCTTCAATTTTTTCACATTTTCACAAGTTTTACCATTTTGTTAACATCATTTAAATTCATTTTTTCCTCATCAAACACTACTTAATACCCAAGAACTATAAAGCAAAAACAGGATGTTTGGAATTTTTGCAAATTTATTAAAAATAAAAAGCTGAAATATCACATTGACACGTTCTATTAATCACCATTTAGATGTATCTACAAATGGTTTGGAGTCTTTTGTTGTCAAATCAATTGATGTGACATATTTATAAAAGGCACACACCTGTCTATAGAAGGTCCCACAGTTGATGTGTATGAGAACAAAAGCTAAGCCAAGAGGTTGAAGGAATTGCCTGCAGATATTATAGACAGGATAATGCTCACACACAGATCTGGAGATGGTTACAAAAAATTTCTGAAATATTGACGATTCCCAACAGCATAGTGGCATCCATAATTATTAAATGCAATTGGGTTAGGAATATCCACAACTCTTCCTAGAGCTGGCTGATAGGCAAAATTAAGCAATAAGAGATGCGGAGAAGGACCTTGATAAACAAGGCCAAGTACCCAATGGCTGAGCTCTGGAGAACCTGAGTGGAGATGGGAGAAATTTCCAGAAGAACAACACCCTCCACTGATGTTGACTTTATGTCAGAGTGGCCAGATGATACATGAAAGCCCACTTTAAGTTTGCAAAAAGGCAACGAAAGGACTCTCAAACTGTGAGAACAAAGATTCTTTAGTCTGAAAAATGCAAGATTGAACTATTTAGCCTCAATTCCAATGCCTGGAGGAAATCAGGCCCTGCTCATCGTGTGTAACACTATTCCAGTGGTGAATCATGGTAGTAGCATTATGCTGTAGGGTTATTTTTCAGCAGCCTGGGCTGGGAGGCTAGTCAGCATCAAGGGAACACTGAATAGATCAAACAACAGAGATATCCTTAAAGAAAACCTGCTCCAAAGTGCTCTGGACCTCTGACTTGGCCAAAGGTTTGCCTTCCAATAGCACATTGACCCTAAGCACAAAGAAAACACAATACAGGAATGGGCTTTTTACAATTCTGGCAATATCCTTGAGTGGACAGTTAGAGCCCAGACCAGAACCAAATTGAACATCTCCAGAGAAACCTAATAATAGCTGTCCACCTCTGGTCTCCATTAAACCTGGCAGAGCTTGAGAGGGTCTGCTGAAAAAAAATGGCAGAAAATGGCAAATCCAGGTGTGCAAAGCTTGCCATGTCATACTCAAGAGTACCCCACGCTGTAATTGCTGCAATGGGACCTTAGCTGAACAGTACTTATTAAAGGGTCTGAATACTTGTATCAATGGAATACTTGTCTTTTATTTATAATAAATTTGCAAAAAATTCTAAAATCTTGTTTTAATTTTGTCAATCTGGTGTAGAGAAAAGCCAAGCAAAATGACACATTTTATTGGCTAACTAAAAAGATTACAATATGCAAGCTTTCGAGGCAACTCAGGCCCCTTCTTCAGGCAAGATGTAATACAGAAACTGAAGTTTCCTGTGTTTATAACCACCCACTAGGACAAGAAACAACATTGGTAAGTCTTTAAATGAGAAATCTTAAATGTAAAAAATTAATTTGTTCATTCAGGCTAAGATTAATTAAACAGGAGAAACAGGAACAATGTATAGTCAAGATCTAAGTATTGCTGGATATGGAGAAAGATTTAGCACAAGACTGAAGCATAACAAAATATCTAAACATACAGGGGCCTCAATGCTTTCTGAAGCATTTTCTATGAAAGAGGATTCTGTATAAAGGTTTGCACCTTAAGCCTACTTACTGTCACCATTGTTGATGACTGAAGCTAGGCAAGACATGTCATGAATGTTTCTTATTTTAAGGATTAGAAAACCCCTGTGTTCTGTTTAGTACTTTTTCATTGGTCTTAGATACATTTTTTTTCTGGTTGCGACACATTAATATCATGAAAGCTGGATTTACAAACTTCATTTTCATGTGTGCATTTTTGTTTAATATCTGCCCTGTGTCTTGTACAGTATGTGGAGACTGTCCTAGTTGTATAAAAGCCAAGGCTGCTAATGGAATTCTTAGCTTCAGCAAAATGCTTTGTTTAGAATCCCTGTTTTTATGCGTTTTGAATTATTTGGATTTATTGGCTTGTTTTGTTGGCCTTTAGACAAATGGTTTTAAATATCCTTCCATCTCCTATTTAAATGACATTTTTTGTGACTTTTTGAATTTTGATACTCATTTGTGCACCTGTGTAGGCTGAAAAGCTTAACTTTTGAACTAGTGTTAGGCAACTAACAATACAATTCATGAAAATGTGACCTTCTTTATGCATCCATGAAAGATAGCCTTTGCCTCAAAATAGGGTGAGCAGCCTTGCTTCTAAATTCATGTAAATTTAATTTTATATCGTCAACAGGTTCATTTTATTTTTTAAAACACCTAACCAGTAAATATACATGATGCATAAAATATTTTAATTTCTTAAATCACTTTACTCGCCAACCCCTGGGGGCGAGTGCTGGGCAAGTCTGATAAAGTGATTGCATTTAAAGAGGCGAGTATACAGAATGCAGGTGGAAGACGGTTTGATCCTTAGTTGTTAGAGATAGAAAAATGGTTACTTGAGTATTTCACTACAACTATTTTAAATACCAATGAATAATAAAACGTAGTAAAAGTAAAAATGTAGATGTAAAAAAGTAAAACTTATTAAAAAGTGAATAAAATTACATTAATGCCTAGTAAAAAATGATATTATTAACAACTTTATCTTCTAACCTATATTATATAAATGTTACATTTTTGCATTTCTGCTTGTGGATTGTTCAGGATATTGTTCTCTTTCTCTTTTATTGGATGATTCTCTTTGTTCTTGATTTTTATTATATGCAGCTCCTTTTTGTTCATTTCAACATTCATTATAAGCTCTTGCTGCTGTTTTTCTATTGCAATCTAAAATTCAACATTCTTGAACAGATTTGATTTTCTGCCTTGCCATTATAACCGACTATGTTAGCAGGTAACAGTGCTGAGAGTGTCACAGGGTGGTATGGAGAGAGGATTTGCGAGTGGGAGTAATGATTGGGTAAGTGGTGTGGAGAGGAGTGGTCAAGACTGAATAACGTGGACACGACAGAAAACTTTTTAATATAACAGAGATAAGTAAAACTTATAAGTGAAACACAACTGACACTGTTCCACAGGTTTATTATAAAATAATGTTAAAAACATCAAGAAGACATTGTTTAATATTGGTAAATATAGAAACCAATGTCTGACACCAACGAAGGATATGATCCAGTTCCAAATGTATGTTAATTTACTTGTGCTATCAAGTGTGAAAGTCCCTTTTTATAATTTCCCATTAATATTGGTCTATCTAAGTCATCACTTACTGTACTTCTTACTTAATAACTTCCAGGCCTATGAATATATGCCATTTGTATTTGACATTAATGGTTTGTCAAGAGAAGGTTTATGTGAGATGTGAGAAATTTTGAACGTCTTTAACTTATACTCCTGTTATTTACGTTTATTTTCTTGAGACCGTCATATAATATACTTTTGCATCTTTCATTATAAAATCTTAGTTTTACAGATGTCTATAAGGTGTAATTAAAATATTATTTAAAGAAAGTTGCTTGGGGGACCTGCCAGTCAAATATACTATCTGTTATGACTAAGTCTTCTTTGCCCATTGTGTTTAAATTTATACAAATTTAATTTAGTTAATCCCAGAATATTAGTAGGTTAGTAGTTAGTATACTATATTAGTGGTAAGAATGTTAGTAGTTAGTAGGTTATGTCCTGGATATGACGTTAAACTGCATCAGCCTTGCAAACAGTCCTCCATCTTGCCGGCAAAACTTGGTGAGTGGTGGCAGGACTGTCACTCCAGCCACCGTAAAAAAAACTTCACACAGCTGTGAAATGACAGACAGGACTCCTTTCTGATGTCCGCGGAAGTAGTTTTGCTGCAGCCACCCATAGGAAGGCTGCTCACATTATGAAGGGGATGAGGGAAAGCTCTCCGGAGCCTCATCCCCATTAGAGTCAAAACCGCCGGAGAGCCAGTGGGGTCAGCCAATAGGAAATTGAACTGATGTGGTGCTGAGGTAGGACTCGGGTCCCAATTTGAGGCAGTCCATCCTGGTAGGCACGTGGAACGTCTCATCTCTCTGATCATTTTTCCCTGCTGTCGGAGGAGCTGCAGAAGCTCTGCGTTTTAGTGGTGGCACTCTTTGATGTGCGCAGACCAGATCTTTGTAGATGGGTACACCTTTCATTGGTCTGGTCGCTCTGATGGCTCTCATATTCAGGGAGTAGCTGTTGCTATAGCGGTTTGGCTTCTTCTGTTGGTGTCCGATGTCACTTCTTTCAACAAACATATTATGAAATTCAGATTAAGGCACTTTCTGGGTGCTTTGTCTGCTCTCTCATTTTATGCTCAGTGGTTGATGGGTGCCCACAAGATGACACTCTTCTGGTGGTGGTTTCAATGCAACCACTGCCATTGAAGGGCTGGCTATGATAACTGTGTCAGTCCCCATGGGTTTTCTGACCCTGGTGAAAGTGGCTCCATGATCCTTGACTTTGCAAGTGGTCAGGGGCTGCAGATCGCTGGATCCTGGTTCCAGCACCCTGAGCCACATCGTTGGACTTTGTACTCCAGTGTTGCAGTGAATGAGATCAATCACATCCTCATAGGCAGACACTGGAGGATCTTATAAAACTGCAGGGTCTACAGAAGTTCCCAGTTTGTGAATTCTGAGCACAGACTTGTTGCTTCTCCAGGCTGGTGGTAAGGCTGTCCTCCTGGCATTGAAAGCAATCTTTGCTTCCATCTGTGAGATGGGCGTCATCCCAACTGACTGGAAAGTGGAAGTTGTTTTCCCTAACTGGAAAAAGAAGGATGAGCGCCTGGATTGCATCAACTACAGGGCAATAACATTGCTTTCTGTACCAGACAAAGTCCTTGCTAGGGTCATCCTTAATAGGATCCGTGATCATTTGCTCACCTACCAGCAACCAGAGCAGTCTGGTTTTATGCCACAGAAGTCTACCTTTGACCACTTCCTGGCACTGAGGTTTCTCATGGAATGGAAAAAGTGTTCCACTCAGTTGATCGAGCTGCCATGTGGGACGTCCTGAGACTTCGCGGGATCCCCCCAAAGTTGTTGGATATTATGGCCAGCCTGTACACTGGTACTGTGAGTGCTGTGCAGAATGGAAACAGAACTTCTTCCTTTTTTCCCAGTTGATTCTGCGGTTCATCAGAGGTGTGTTCTTGTTCCTATTCTGTTCAATGCTTGCATGGACTGGGTGTTGGGCAGTGTTGGGGAGTCCAGCAGCTGTGGGGCATCTGCTGGAGAAGAAAGGTTCATTGATCTTGACTTTGCTGACTATGCTGTGATCTTCATGGAGTCAATGGAGGCTCTGATAGAGGCTTTCAAGAGACTGAGTAAGGAGTCTGATTGTGTGGACTAGAGAGTGTCCTGGATAAAAACCAAGATCCAGGCCTTTAATGACCTCTTGGGCACAGCCATGTGTGTCTGTCTAGGAAGAGTGTGTCGACCTTGTCGAGAGGTTTACTTACTTCGCCAGCGACATTCATGTCTCTGATGACTCTTAGTATGAAGTCAGTAGACAGGGAGTCATGAGGTCGCTGGAAAGGGCTGGGTGGCTCTCCTGATTTCTCTTCAAAAGGATGATGGTCCAAGTCTTTAGAGTGCTGGCGCTTCCTGTTTTGCTATATGGTCATGAGACATGAATGCTATTCAGTGACTTGTATTGTTTCTCTTTGGAGAATCCTTGGGTACCATTGGTTTGACTTTGTGTCAAACGAGCAGTTGCTCATGGAGTCCTGAATGAGGCACATTACCTGCATTGTGAGGGAGTGTCAGTTACGGCACTATGGCCCCCGAGGGTGATCCGAGTCACAGGATCCTCATTGTTGAGGACCCAAGCAGCTTGACCCGGCCAAGGGGATGCCCACATAAGAACTGGCGGCAGCAGACAGATGGTTATTCCTGGGGCCAGGGGACTGGACCACGTGTCTGCCTGGGGACTTGACAGGATCCTGAGATGTTTTGTTGTAAGGTGGGTGCGGCAATGTGCTGTACCAGTGCACGCTCCTCAAATTGACCTGACCTGACCTGCAGTTAGGTTGCATCTGTTCCATTGACACAGCATAAAATGCTGCATGTTCATTTTTGGTGATCCTTCATTAGCTTGCTGTTATAAATGTGCAAAAGTGTGACAGCCCTCTAAATGACCCACAAAGTAGTTCAGGGCCTTTAGAAATAGGCCTGACTCCAGAAATCCTGACCCCAAACTTCACAGACAGGCTTTGGCCTGCACAATTTCAAAAACAGAGAAGTAACTTTAAAAGTGCAACAAATTTTCAAAAATGCACAAAAATGTCCCTCAAGGGAGCAGAAACCATAAAAGCTCTGACTTGAGAGACAAGCCCATCTTATATATATATCTTATAAATAAAGAATTTATTTGAAAAATAATTAGCAATGAAATTAAAGATAGAAATATACAAAAAGGATTTACCTAAAAAGGACATTGTGGATAAAATATAAAATTGTAATACTTCCAAATTAAATAATTAAAACATTATCCATGAAAAACATGATTTTACATAAAAGCAAACCAAAAGCAGAATTAATAACATATGCTGAAAACTTATTAAACAACAGAACTATGAAAGAAACATGAAATAAACTTAAGCTAGAGAAACTCTGGATGAACCGTGACCCTTGACTGCTGGTCCTTCATGATTTAATGATGTATGTGTGCCAAACAGACACAATAGTCGGGTTTACTGATGTATTAAATGATGTATGTTTCCTGACAGTAAAGTTCTATTACAGTACAGTTGTTATGATTAAGCTGGTTGTAAGGAAAAAATGTGGAATGACAACTACTAGCAGCAAGTGTTTTACATGGAATGATTTATTAATTTATTGATATTAACGATCAATTACCCAAAAGTATTCAGTTTTCAAATGACAAAATATGCATTAATATTTATTGACAAAGACCTTCTAACCAAATGAAACCTAATACAAAATTTGACAAACTTCTTTATTTATCTAAAGACACCTCTTAAAATAACCATAATTGTTAAGAATAAATTCTAAACTGTAAGGGAAACACTTCAAACTAGCTATACAACTTAATGGGCCACAAGATGCATTCTTAAAAAAAAATCTAATTATTCTCCAAATAAGCCTTTGGTTTAGCATCTTTCCATCCACAATATCATCAAGGAGGAAACCTAAATTTGTAGCTGAAGATGTCTGTGATTCGATAACTTACTGTAGATGTTTATCTGTCTGACAGCAATTCTGGTAATAAATGATCTGAGCAAAGGCAGCAGGCAGCAGAACACTAATGACAAACAGATCAACAGAATCAAAGGAGCAATACCTATTTTGGCCAGTAGGGTCTTCCATGATCACAAATCAAACTAGAAATAGTCCCAAACGTTGCCATCAAACCCAGCATTTTCTTTAACTTCCTCCCTGAGGGCCTTTAACTTTGCCATAGCCTGTGTAAAAGACCCATCAGGTGCAGTGTTATTGGGAATAAAAGTGCAACACTCATCCCCAAACATATGGCATACTCCTCCTTTTTCCGCTAATAGTCAATTGAGTACCTGTCTATTTTGCTATGTCATGCAAGTATTGGCATCCAACTGCTCTCCTGATGTTGTTAAAGCCGAGTCAGCATAATTAATAAATCTCTGCTGATTATGGTACAAGTAATTAATCCACTCTCTATTCTTGTTAGGTGAGATCCACAACAACAACAACATTTATTTATATAGCACATTTTCATACAAACAGTAGCTCAAAATACTTTACATAATAAAGAATAGAAAAATAAAAGACACAATAAGAAAACAAAATAAATCAACATTAATTAACATTGAATAAAAGTAAGGTTCAATGGCCAGGGGGGACAGAAAAAACAAAAAAACTCCAGACGTCTGGAGAAAAAATAAAATCAGTAGGGATTCCAGACCATTAGACTGCCCAGTCCCCTCTGGGCATTCTACCTAACATAAATGAAACAGTCCTCCTTGGATTTAGGATTCTCACGGAAGGGCTTGATGATGAAGATGGTCACGTAGACTTCTGCCTTTTAATCCATCCATCATTGTTGGAGCATTATGAAGCTTTGAGTAGGTGGTGGTGGCCTGCGCCACCACCACAAAGAGACCGGAAAAAGAAACAGAAAAGAGAGTAGGGGTCAGTACCGATTTTAGAACCACCATGAATAGTTGTTATGATGAATTGAACATACAGAGTATCAGGATTAAGTTAAATTAAGTTAAATTGAAGTTATAAAAAGGCCATGTTAAAGTAATATGTTTTCAGCAGTGTTTTAAATTGCTCTACTGTATCAGTCTGGCGAATTCCTATTGGCAGGCTATTCCAGATTTTAGGTGCATAACAGCAGAAGGCCGCCTCACCACTTCTTTTAAGGTTTGTTCTTGGAATTCTAAGGAGACACTCATTTGAGGATCTGAGGTTACGATTTGGAATATAAGGTGTCAGACATTCCGATATATAAGATGGGGCGAGATTATTTAAGGCTTTATAAACCATAAGCAGAATTTTAAAGTCAATCCTGAATGACACAGGCAACCAGTGTAGTGACATTAAAACTGGAGAAATGTGTTCGGATTTTCTTTTCCTAGTTAGGATTCTAGCAGCTGCATTCTGCACTAGTTGCAAACGATTTATGTCTTTTTTGGGTAGTCCTGAGAGGAGTGTGTTACAGTAATCTAGTCGACTGAAAACAAACGTGTGAACTAATTTCTCAGCATCTTTCAGTGATATAAGAGGTCTAACTTTAGCTGTGTTTCTTAAGTGAAAAAACGCTGTCCTAATGATCTGATTAATATGTGATTTAAAATTCAGATTACAGTCAACAATCACCCCTAAGCTTTTTACCTCCGTCTTGACTTTTAATCCTAATGTATCCAGTTTATTTCTAATAACCTCATTGTATCCATTATTGCTAATCACTAAGATTTCAGTTTTCTCTTTATTTAACTTAAGAAAGTTACTATTCATCCATTCTGAGATACAAGTCAGACATTGTGCTAGTGAATAGTGCATAGTGCTGATCCAAATAAATATAGACTCAAGTCCTGCCTTAATTTCATTTCATTTCATCTAGAATACCCCTAGGTTTCCCTATCGCATCCAAAGATCAGGTTCATATTCTCTCACAACTCGCCTGTCTTGTGGGTTTCCGATTGTAACTTCCTGTACAGCCATCACCATTGTGCACTATCCCGACCAGTCATATGGGAGAGCATCTAACAATCCATATTTTGGGCCACACAACCACCAACTGTCCGCACACATTAAGTTCCAGGTTTTAGTACAGTTTCCACCAAACCTTCCTTCTGGTAGCAATCCTTTTCTAGTATCCATCCATCCATCCATCCATCCATCCATTTTCTAACCCGCTGAATCCAAACACAGGGTCATGGGGGTCTGCTGGAGCCAATCCCAGCCAACACAGGGCACAAGGCAGGAACCAATCCTGGGCAGGGTGCCAACCCACCGCAGGACACACACAAACCCACCCACACACCAAGCACACACTAGGGCCAATTTAGAATCACCAATCCACCTAACCTGCATGTCTTTGGACTGTGGGAGGAAACCGGAGCGCCCGGAGGAAACCCACACAGACACGGGGAGAACATGCAAACTCCACGCAGGGAGGAACCTTGAAGCGAACCCGGGTCTCCTAACTGCGAGGCAGCAGTGCTACCACTGCACCACCATGCCGCCCTCCTTTTCTAGTATAGCATTCAAATTCAGCCTGAGCTATCTGGGTGTAGGCGGGTGGTCTGTGTTTGGTTGTTGGTAAAACGCTAGAATGTTTACAGTCTAGCCAATTTAACCCATCCATGCTAAAATTTGATGATCCTGGTAGCAGAATGCACCAGTCAGGGCAATATGTCTCTTTTTCTACCAAATGCTGTTGGCATGTTTTAGCAGAGTATGGAAATGGAACTACAACTATTGCTGGCTTTCCTTTTGCACACAACCAGCACTCTTTTTTAGCTACCTCCTTGGCTGTATACATAGCACATTTAAACCAGTCATTTTTCTGAGCCTTTTCCCACAGTTCCACACTCTCATTATAATTCTCATATTGCTACTCAGTTGTGCTGATTCTCTTAATTCTAGTTCCATTACTGCCAGGGTACTTTATTGCTGCTGCCATTTTAATCTCATTGTCCATCTGCATATTGCTGATATTAAATGTCCCATTATAGGTCTGAAAAAAATGATTTTGGGGAATCCCCTTGAGGTACCTTCTCCTGGACTAGCTGGGCCATCACTATTATGCACAGTAGTGTTATCTGGATCAAGAGTAACCTACTGATGATAGGTATACTTTCATCCACTGAGCATTTTCTTGCATCATCCTCTGTGCCAGGTACAGGTTGTCCTTACGATGTGCCTCCAGGTAACTCTGTGGTGCTTCTTCCAGGGATTGACAGGTCTTCTGGACCTGATCAATACTGCTCATCCCCAGGAACATTTTCAGCATTACTTCCTTTATCTTCTGAAGACGATTCATGACAACTTATCTGGGCAGCCCTTGGAACTGCAGTGCAATAATTCAGATGATACCAGGCTGAGCTCCCTTTCACTTGAACAGCTGTTGGAGTGGCTCAAACAACTTTGTGTCTTGGCTTGTTCCACTTTCTTTGGAACACCCTCAGGAAGACTTGGTCACCAGACTTAATCAGGCTCACCAACTCTTTCAGCTGGCTCTGGCTCTCAGCTCTTTTCCTGTAAATAGATACTGTAGCTTAATGAATAGCAGTTAAATGTTTCATATAGTTCCTGATTTATGATTGTAGTTGCTGTAATGGGGGACCCTTATAGAGCTCTCTGCTAACAGGCACAGGTATTGGACAGCCAGTAAATATTTCATGTGGTGTTAGGTGCGTTATTCTATTATTATGCATGCAGTAGCTCACCAAAGCAAAAGGCAAGGCTTCTACCCAATTAATTTTCACTGAAGTGCAAATCTTATTTATTTTTGCCTTCAATGTCCAGGTCACTCGTTCTACCATCCCTTGTGACTGAGGGTGGTACACGCAGCCTAGTCTTTGTTTAACACCTAAGACCTGCAAGACCTGTTTTACTGCTTTTCTGAATAAATGCTGACTCTTGTCTGAGCTTATTTCTGATGAAATACCAAATCTCAGTATAACTTCTCTAGTTAAAAATTTCACCACAGTAGCTGTTCCTTGATCTGGGGAGTGGGTTGCCTCCACCCATCTACTGAACCTGTCTATTATTAGTGGTAAATATCTTTGTTTTCTTACAGTTCTGAGCATGTGTATATAGTTCATTAATAGATGTTTAAATAGGCCCTCTGGTGTTGGTATGTATCGTAATGGGGTGGTAATTCCCTTTCTTACATTGCTTCTCACACAAATGAGGTATTCTGACAAAAATTTATGAACAGTGGCTTGCAAATAGAGTGACCAATATGATGATTCTTAATCCTCTTGACAATTTCCCCCCTTGCACAACGGTCAAAACCATTGCGTATCTGCTATTAAAAGATTAAAAAGCACAGTAGAAGCAACAATTAAACGATCACTAAAGTGCCACGATCTGTGATCATCTATTTTCATCCCCCTTTGATTCCAGACTGATTGCTCATACACTCCTGTTCTTTCCTGCATGTCAAATATGTCTCTTTCTGTTCTCAATAATTATAAAAGGGGTCAATACAGGGATAGGTGTTTCAGAAATTTGCCTACCTACCTCATCTGCAATGCTGTTTCCTGTGCCTGAAATTTGACTACAGTGTATTGCCAAATTAGAGGGTAACATCATAGCCCTAATCGGCTCTTGAATTTGGTTGCAATGCTGTATAAGTGATTCGTCACTTTTCTTAAATCCTCGCTGCTTCTGTTCACAACCTTATTTTCCCACAGTTTTCAGGCATCAGTAAATGCCTTTAAGTTCAGCTAGCTAGGCTGAGCAGGGCTATTTACAACCTTGCTGCACAATTACTTTAAATACATCAGTTTTTGTCCATTCCACAATTCCAAATCCTGCATGGTTTCCTACATGAACCATCTACAAAATACGTGTGTTCTGCAAAGTGTAGAACAGATTACAAGTCTCATTAGTGAAAACTAATGAGTCTACTACACACTCATGAGGCTCCCTTTCCACAGGCATAAATTTTGCAATGTTTAGTGCGTTACACCTTTGTATAGATTTATCAGGATACGTTAACAAGTGAAAAGCAGATATTAATCTAGCTGGTGTCAAAACAAACCTGCATTGATTTAGAAGTTCCACAATCTCGTGATGAGTATAAATGACAACTGGATAGTCATACGCATACTGGACTGTTGTATATGTCCTGAACTCACAGTGGGGATCCTGTAATATACAGTGTCACATTTGGGAACCTCTGGGCTTAATACAACTTGAGCTGAGCAGGTGCCATACCAGAATATTATGTAGCTGGTGACAATGGATACTACTGTGCACCAGTAGAAGTTAATGAGAACAGATGGAAAAATATGCAATTTTCTTAGACATCTGAGAAAGTAAAAATGTTGGGTAGCTTTCTTGACAACAGCCAAAGTGTGCTATGCTCACTTCAGTTAATCAGTGATGGTCACTCCAAAAAATTTAAGGCTTCTCTCAATAGCATCCCCTCCAATGTAGATTGAAGCATGGTGTGCCTTCTGCTTCCTGAAGTCCATTATTATCTCCTTTATTTTGCTGACATTATGAATGACATTGTTGAACCTTCAACACGACTTTTCTGGCACCTGACACCTCTTCACTGCCTCTTCATTGTTATTGATCAGGTCTTTGATGGGAGTGTCACCAGGAAATTTAATGGTGCAGTTGAAGCTGTGTTGGGCCACATATATAAATGAGTAGTAAAAAGGGAATTTCAGACCAAAACACTGTAATACCTGTAATGAGGGTCAGCATGTAGAATGTGATATTGTCAGTAACATTTCTGAGGTCTGCTGGTTAGGAATTCCAAAATCCAGTTTCAAAGCATAACACTTAGTCCTAAATGGAAGAATTTTTGGTCAGCTTTATGGTACAACAATGTTAAATATTGAGCTGTAATCTATGAATAGATTATGGCATAGAAGACAATAATATCCTGATGTGTCAGGACATTTGGAATTGTAATGGATGTGAAATCCTCTGTGGACTGGTTGTGATGATATGCAAACTGATGGTTGTCCACACTGTTTAGTGTATTCCATGACAAGTCCCTCAAAATGCGATTGAAGTCTGTGGTCATTCAGACTGTCAGCCATTGTTTTCCTAGGAAAACACAGAGATGATTGCTATCCTTTGAAGCAGACAGGGATCACAGATTCTCTCAGCAAAATATTAAAGGTGTCATTGAATACAGCAGCCAAATGGTCACTTCAGGTTTTCAAAACACATTGTGAAATTGTATCCTGCCCGAATGTCCTAATTTGTCAAATACAGAAACAAAGGATGAATCGTGTACTGCTGAAGGGAATCAAATGGTACACTACTTGTTATTGTGATCAAAGAAAGCATAGAAGGCATTAAGTTAATTGGGAAGAGAAAATGTAGATGAGATTGGATTAGGTTTTACTTTTAAATCTGAAAGCACCACTAGCTCCTGCCACAGTACAGATGAATTGCTACAGTTGATATATTTTGTCTCTAGTTAAGTATAATACTGAGGTTTAGCCAATTTGATTGTTTTGCTACCCATGTATCTACATGTTTTGTATGTTTCCACAGTGACTTTTCAAATACATTGCTGCAAGTTTTCATCAGATTTCTAAAATCACTGATGATCTATACCTTTTCAATAGAAAATACGTGCATTGTTTTTCATATGTACACATCATCTTCACATGATTTTAATCAACACTGTTATGATGGTTGCATATTGATCCAGGTCTGATTAGGAGGTCTAAACATAAATCAGTTTAAACAATAAAAGCAGTTCTGCAGTGTAATTATATAATACAAAGAATCCAAAATACACAGTACCAGAAAGAAGAAATTCAAACTCAAATGACCGGCGCTGCAAGCAAACAGAAAACTATCTCAAGGTTCAAACAGCCAGACTGGGACTGCAGCTATTCATAAATAAAACAATCTCTGTTCCTCATTTGTTTGCCTAAAGGGGTCTCACGCCTAGGTTTGTGGTAATATGCCTCATTAGCATTACCAGCCATTAAATAAATTTAGTTTAGTGTCCTCTGCAGTATTAAAAGAGAGGCATTTGTTGGGGAAAAAGAAAAGACAAATAGGTATGAAGAAATAAAGCTTGCCTTTTCGTCCATTTAGAAATTACAGCGGGACGTCTTCGCAGAATATATGAGTGCCTTCTGGGGAGCGTCTCATGGTGGCTCTGCCATTGTCCGGCCAGAGTGGCATTGTCCGACTCCCACTCGTGCACGTGCCTCCCACAACCTCGGTCAACACTGTAAATACTGTAAATAGTCAACATTTTGGGCTCTGATTTATAACTATTTTGTGTGTAATCCTTTGCAGTATTGGACTGTGTATTGATATATATTTTTCACAGGACGTTATTTTTTTTTTTCTTTAAGTGCACCTGTTAAGAAAACCTTGCTTTATTTCTGCAAAAACCCAACCCTTTTGTGTCTGTATCTCCTTGTCTTACACCATCATCCTGGTCACGCTCGGTCCCACATACTAGACACCTAGAGTGTAGACTGATGTCCCCAAATTCCCACTACACGGGGTGTCACAAGCTTGAATTAACAGAGCAAAATTAATTAAATTGCAAATAAATAACAAAAGCTAGTTAAATCATTTAGAAAAATTAAGTAATACTCCTGAAAAGTAACTAGCAACATCAGGCATGAAAGTGAATTGAAATCATTAGCAAAACAAATGGGGAAAATTTAGTAAGACAAAAACTCAGAACAAGCCCAATGTAATCATGACAGCAGCATTTCATTGTGTAAATGCAATCCACTGTATGCTGTTAACAGTTAACAAAGATTATGTTAACCCTCTCTATAACAGAAGGGTATTTAATGCAGTATAAACTCAGTCAAATCCTGGATTACTTAGTTCTGAGATGAGTGAAAAATCTTAAACCTGACAAACAGAGCCCTGTTCTAAATAACATGATTCCAAGAAAAGAATTACACAGAAATAGGAAGTGATATGAGCAAGACACATCCTTGTTAACCTGCAATCCAGATACCTGACCAATGCTATGAATCCACATTAGGCAGCTAATTGAGACAAGTAATCATAAAAGGAAGAAAGAAAATGAATTTGTTTCATGTGAATTGTTTTGTTGAAAAAAAGAAATCACAGAAAAGCCGTAATGATATCATGCAGCGATTATCACTATTTCCTATGATCTCCCCTGTCTGCATAAGATTCACTGCTTCTCCTTCTAGCTATGTATATTTTTCTCCTGGTAATTTGCATTTCCTTGCCCTTCTCAAAAATGTGAGAATTAAGTTTTTGTTCACTCTAAAGGAACCTCATATGAGTAAACCATGCAATGGTTTGGCACACTGTTTTCAGTTGGCTCCTTCATTGTGCTTGATACAACTGGGATAGGCAGGTTTACAAACTGGATGGATGGATGTACAGACAAACCAAGATTCCTCATGATTATACTTTATGTATAATATTCCTTAAATACTGAAGAATGTAGACATTTACAACCATGTGTATTATCGCATCATCTCTCAGCTGGAATTATATTAAAATTTGTATGCTAATTTTGTAAACAAATTGTGGAGTAGTGGGTCTGCAGCTTAGCAATCAGGATCCGTTTTAAATAAATAAATAAATGACCTGCTTGCTCTCTGCTAGTGTGTGTGCTTGCACATCTGCAGGAGGGTGGTGAAGGAATTGGGGCAAGATGCACCTGCATGTGAGGGCGCAGTCTGTCTCAGTTGCTTCATCAGTTTTCTGTGGTGCCCAATTGTAGTACTGCATCCAGGGAGGCATGGGGAGTCGGCATGAGGATTAAAAAGAAGAACAAAAGGAAACATGAAGGAGTTTAAGAAAAGAATGGAGAGAAGGCAGAAGACAGAGAGAGCTGGTGCGAGTGAGTGAATGAGAAAGAGAATGCAGGCAGCCGAGGGAAACTCTGTCAGGAGAGTGTATGGGCGACACTCAGCTGAGTGATCTGAGAGCTGGAGTGAGCAAGGCACTGCTCGGTTGGAGCAACTCCACATAAGACTGGGAGAAAAGCAGCAGGAGCTACAGTTTCCAATCCTAGAGATATTAACCTTGCTTTTAATGGCTCCATTTATTTGACTGGTTTTATCCTCCGCAATTCACTTTTATGGATTACTTATTCTTTGAGCACACTGCATATATTGAACACTGTTTTTATTTTTGAGTCATTTAATAAAAGCACTGGAACACTTTTTGCCCCAACCCCTTGCTTTGTGTGTTGTGTCCTCATTTGCTGGGTCATCCCTCAAGTATGTTATCAGTGGTGGTGGGTTCCATAGGCTCCCAGGATGCAACCGGTAGCAATGGGCTAACCTGCACCTTCACACTAATGTACAAAAGCTGGATTAACAAAACAAAATCATTTAAATAACAAATAAAGTAACAATGGACAATTATTTAAATTAGAACAATTAAGAAATAATAATTAAAAATAACTAACAACAACACTACCCACAGGTGAAAATGGACTGAAAACCATTAGCAAAACAAGGAAGCAAATTGGGAAAATGCAATGAAAAAAGTACAAGGAATGGAGACCAAAGACAACCCACAATTCATGTGTTAAATTAGTTGAAGACTCTGAAGTGGCTAAGTGTGGCTTTATTAGATTAGATTAGAATTAGAATTAGAATTAGAATTAGAATTAGAACAATCTAGACGAGAACAGGCCATTCAGCCCAACAAAGCTCGCCAGTCCTATCCACTTGCTTCCTCCAAGAAAACATCAAGTCGAGTTTTGAAAGTCCCTAACGTCTTACTGTCTACCACACTACTTGGTAACTTATTCCAAGTGTCTATCGTTCTTTGTGTAAAGAAAAACTTCCTAATGTTTGTGCGAAATTTACCCTTAACAATTTTCCAACTGTGTCCCCGTGTTCTTGATGAGCTCATTTTAAAATACAAGTCTCGATCCACTGTACTAATTCCCTTCATAATTTTAAACACTTCAATCATGTCACCTCTTAATCTTCTTTTGCTTAAACTGTAAAGGCTCAGCTCTTTTAATCTTTCCTCATAATTCAACCCCTGTAGACCTGGAATCAGCCTAGTCGCTCTTCTCTGGACCTTTTCTAGTGCTGCTATGTCCTTTTTGTAGCCTGGAGACCAAAACTGCACACAGTACTCAAGATGAGGCCTCACCAGTGCATTATAAAGGTTGAGCATAACCTCCTTGGACTTGTACTCCACAGATCGTGCTATATAACCTAACATTCTGTTAGCCTTCTTAATGGCTTCTGAACACTGTTTGGAAGTTGATAGCTTGGAGTCCACTATGACTCCTAAATCCTTCTCATAAGGTGTACTCTCGATTTTTCGACCGCCCATTGTGTATTCAAACCTAATATTTTTACTTCCTATGTGTAATACTTTACATTTACTGACATTAAATTTCATCTGCCACAAATCTGCCCAAGCCTGTATGCTATCCAAGTCCTTCTGTAATGATATAACGGATTCCAAATTATCTGCTAATCCACCTATCTTGGTATCATCTGCAAACTTAACCAGCTTGTTACTTATATTCCTATCTAAATCATTTATATATATTAAAAATAGCAGCGGCCCTAGCACTGACCCCTGTGGAACACCACTCTTAACATCGCCAGTTCTGATGAGGTTCCTCGCACCATCACCCTCTGCTTCCTGTGTCTGAGCCAATTCTGCACCCATCTAAAAACATCACCCTGAATTCCCACTTCTTTTAACTTGATGCCCAACCTCTCATGTGGCACCTTATCAAATGCTTTCTGAAAGTCCAGATAAATAATATCATAAGCTCCACTTTGATCGTATCCTTTTGTTGCCTCCTCATAGAATTCCAACATGTTAGTAAAACACGACCTCCCCTTCTGAACCCATGCTGACTGTTCAGAATAACTCCTGTCCTTGTCATGTGTTGCTCAATCTTATCCTTAATAATTCCTTCCATTAATTTTCCTGTGATGCTTGTTAAGCTTACTGGCCTATAGTTGCTTGGATCTGCCCTGTCACCCTTTTTATATAATGGGATGATATTTGCCATTTTCCAGTCCTTTGGAATCTCTCCAGTGCACAGTGACTTCCTAAAAATATGTGTCAAGGGTTTATATATGTACTCACTAGCCTCCTTAAGAACACGAGGATAAATATTATCTGGGCCTGGTGATTTGTTTGATTTCATCTTATTTAATCTGAGCAGCACTTCTCCCTCTACAATTTCCAAATCCCTCAGTACCTCCTTAGTAGTTGTGTTTACCTCTGGCAGGTTATCCACTTGCTCACTTGTAAACACCTCAGAAAAATGTAAGTTTAGGGCATCTGCTATTTCATTGTCTGTATCTTTTAATTCCCTTTACTATTCCTGATGAACTTGACCTCCTCCTTAACTGTTCTTTTACTACTAAAATACTGAAAGAATCTCTTGGGGTCTTCTTTCGCCTTATCTGCTATATTCCTCTCCAACTGTCTTTTAGCCTCTCTGATATCCTTCTTAATGGTTGCCCTCATGTTCTCATACGCTACGGTTCTCTTTGCAGTCATTAGTCTTATATGCCTTATACAGCAGTTTTTCCTTTGCAACTTCTTTTTAAATCTTTATTAATCCATCGTGGAGATTTTTTAGTTTCCTATTACTTCCAAATTTAGGTATGTATCTGTCCTGCATTACATGTAAAACATTTTAAACCTGTTCCACTGCTCCTCGACTGTCTCCACATTTAAAAGCTTATCCCAGTCTATCCTACTTAGACTTTGTCGCATCTGCTCAAAATTAGCCCTACTAAAGTTCAACTTAACAATTTTAGTCTTTGCATCTGTACTCTTACAAAATACTGAGAATTGTATTACATTATGGTCACTTGACCCTAGTGGTTCAATCACCTCTACACCCTCAATTCTATCCTGATTATTACAGAATACTAAATCCAGATAGGCTTCACCCCTTGTTGGTGCTTTAACATGCTGTGTTAAAAACAGTCGCTGATTACTTCTAAAACTCCTGCTCTTGTGCTCCTCCATCTGTAAGGTTATCCCAGTTAATATTTGGATAATTAAAGTCCCCATGACTATAATATCCCCTGTAAACTTGCCTTTTGATATTACTAAAAGATGTGTGTTGAAATTACTGTCTGAATTGGGTGGTCTATAACACACTCCTAAAATGAGACCTTTTCCCTAATATTTTCCAGGCGAAGCCACATGTCCTCACTAAGATGGGGCTCATCATCCAACTGAAGATGACTTACATTTAATTCCTGTTTGGCATAAACAGCAACCCCACCTCCTTTTCTGTTCTGTCTATCCTTCCTAAAAATGTGTATCCCTCTATGTTACACTCATCCCCATCTTTGTTATTTAGCCAGGTTTCCGTTATTGCTATAATATCATAATTGTGCTCTGCTACATACAACTCCAACTCACTTACCTTATTTTTGATACTTCTAGCATTAAGGCAAGCTATTTTTAATGTGTTAATCCTTCTATCTTTACGTGTTTGCTTAAAATTTACATTACTATGCATTTTTATTTCTACACCATTGTTTGTTCTTCCATGTATAGATCTAAATCTGGCCTGTCCTAAACTCCCTGCCCCCATTCCCTAGTTTAAACAATCCTCGACTAGCCTACACATACGCCTCCCCAATACATTGGTGCCCCTCCGGTTCAGATGTAACCCGTCACGGCGAACAGGTCCCATCTGTTCCAAAAGGAGTCCCAATGCCCCATAAACCTATACCCTTCTACCCTGCACCAAGATTTGAGCCACGCGTTAAGCCTTCTAATCTCCTCAATCTTACCTGGACTGGCGCGTGGCACAGGCAGAACTTCGGAGAAGACTACCTTGTCAGTTCTGCTCCTCAGCTTGGTACCTAACTCTTTGAATTTGGATCGCAGAACTGACAGACTACCCTTATGTATGTCATTTGTTCCAACGTGGACAATGACAACTGGTTCCACCCCCGCTCTGGCCAAGAGCCTATCCACCCTTCCAGGGAGGTCTCCCACCTGTGCTCCCGGAAGGCAACACACCGTACGAGACTCTCTCTCTCTGGAGCACACCTGCGCTTCAATCCCCCTAATGATTGAGTCCCCAACTATCACTACCTCTCTCTTTTTGGTAACTGGTTTTGAGGTGGCCCGTTGGGGCTCCTCAACCCTGCCTACCACCTCAGAATTATCAGAGTCACCGTCCAGCTCCGCGAGGACATGATAACGGTTAGACACTTCTAATTCTGGGGTTGATGCCCCCGGACAGTGTGCACCCTTTACCTTACGCCTTGCGACCGTGACCCACCTATTCCTACCTGTCTGGTCTGGAATCTCCTCCCGCGCCACCTTAGGGGTGCACACTATCTCTAAAGGACACCTGGGCCAAGTCCGCCAATTCTCTATTACAACGCAGGTCAGCCAACTCCTCCTCCAGTTCAGCGACCCTGAGCTCGAGGTGCTGGATCAGCTGGCATCTCTTGCAGATGTAGCCCTCATAGACAACTGGCTCTTCCAAACCATCATCTAAAGATTAGATTAGATAAAATAAAACTTTATCAATCCCATGGGGAAATTCAAATATATACAGGAGGAGAACAATAAAAAATAAGAATGCAGACCCATGGGACAGATCATACAGCCAATCAATAAATCAAATGATAAATAAATAAACTTAACAAATACATTGGGTGGAAGCAATGCATTGTCTTATAGCAGTGGAAAGAAAAGAACCCTAGATATATTCCTTAGACAGAAAGCACATCCTGTGATACACTAAGCCCCACACAACTACATCCAAAACAACATTTATTTATATAGTACATTTTCATACAAATGATGTAGCTCAAAATGCTTTACAAGATGAAGAAAGAAAAGTTTATAAAAAATAAAAATAAGATAAGGCAATACTAAATAACAAAGAATAAAGTAAGCTCCAATGGCCGGGAGGACAGAAAAAACAAAGAAAACTCCAGAGAGCTGGAAAAAAAAATCAAAATCTGCAGGGGTTTCAAGGCCAGGAGACCACTCAGCTCCCACTGGGCATTCTACTTGACATAAATGATCTAAATCAGTCCTCATGGTTTTCAGGCTTCACGTCAAAGAATTTGATGATGATCAAATGGTCATGTGGACATCTGTCCTACAATCCATCAAGGTAGGGACTGCATGGTGCTTTGATCAGGTGGTAGTGGGACAGATCGCCACCACAGAAAAACCAGAAAAAGAACAGAAGAAAAAATAAGGGTTAGAAAGGATTGCAGAGCCATGATAAAAATGATAATTCAATGCATATACAGTTTACCAGGGTTACACTAAAACGTAGCTATGTGAAAGCCATGTTAAAATAATAGGTTTGTAGCAGTTTTTTAAACTGCTCCACTGCATGGCAAATGTCTATCGGTAAGCCATTCCTGATTTTAGGTGCATAACAGCAGAAAGCTGCCCTACCACTTCTTTTATGTTTAGCTCTTGGAATTATAAGCAGACCCTCATGTGAAGATTTAAGGTTACGATCTGGCATGTAAGATAACAGGCATTCCGAAATATAGGATGGAGCAAGATTATTAAAGCCTTTGTAAACCATAAGCAGTATTTTAAAGTCAATTCTAAATGGCACAGGTAACCAATGGAGTGACATCAAAACTGGAGAGATGTGCTCTGATTTTCTTTTCCTAGTTAAGATTCTGGTAGCTGCATTCTGCACTAGTTGCAATCGATTGATGTCTTTTTTGGGTAGTCCTGAGAGGAGAGTGTTACAATAATCTAGTCAACTAAAAACAAAAGTGTTGAGATAATTTTTCAGCATCTTGCAAAGTTATATGGGATCTAACTTTTGCTATATTTCTTAAATGACCTGGTAATCTGATTAATGTGATTTAAAATTTAGGTCAGAGTCAATAATTACCCCTAAATTCTTCTACCCCTAAATTCTGTCTTGACTTTTAACCCTAATGGATCAAGTTTATTTCTAATTCTCTCACTATGTCAATTTTTGCCAATATCTAAGATTTCTGTTTTCTCCTTATTTAGTTTGAGAAAATAACTACTCATCCACTCAGAAACACAAGTAAAACATTGGGTCAGTGAACCAAGAGAGTCGGGGTCATCAGACACTATAGTTGTGTGTCATCAGCATAGCTGTGGTAGCTCAATTTATGCCTTGAGATAATCTGACCTAATGGAAGCATGTAGATCGAAAGAGCAGTGGGCCCTTGATAGATCATTGTGGAACACCATATAGAATATCATGTGTCTTTGAAGTATGAGGACCACAACTAAAAAATAATTTTCTACCTGTTAAGTAAGACTCAAACCAATTTAAGACACTGCCAGAGAGGCCCATCAACTGACTAAGCCGATTTATAAGACTCTCAGTACAGTATAGATTGGCATTGAATTAACTATCAGCACCTAAAACAAAAGTATTTAGTGTGAAAAAGTTTCCAAAATAGTTTAATGCTGCAGTGTTCTCTGTTAATTCTGAGCCTAGAAATAGCCATCATGCACAGACAGAGAGCATTAAATAAATTATGAAATCCTGTTATACAGCCTGCCCTGAGTATTATCCTACATTCATATGAGGTAATAGAAACAGCCTTTGCTTCTTATTGAAAAGAGTTCTTGACCTGATAAACAATAAATTGGAATTCACTTGTAAAATTACACTTTATTTAATCAGTAATTATTTTACTGATTTACCATAAAGAAACTAAAGAATACATATTGTTCAGATAGCTGTGAGATTTAATATTGGTAATCATAAAGCATAAGTACTGTTCTCTTGTGTAACAATAATGGCAGAGCAGTGCATTCGACTACAAATTTCACATGTCACCATTCTCAGTTCTTGATTGAAAAATTGCTCTAAAAGTAATTTTCATTAGAGCAGTAAGGACTATTTTGAATTTTCGCCCTTGACGTTTGTTTTCTTTATTTATGTGCTGTTTCCTTGTTTGTATGTTATTCTTTTGGAAAATAATAGTTCTAAAAAGGCACTTTCCTGGGCTGTGCAGTTTCTTCATTGAAACAAAAAAAAATTAATTCTGGGAAGAGTTCTTTGATTATGTAATTGGTTCTTTTGGCTTGGGAAATTTCCCAGTATCTGGACAAAATCAGAAATCTTTAGTGTACAGTAGACTGCCTAGCAGGACATTGACAGATCCAGAATACTTGAACTTAGCTTGTGTTATCCTGTGCAGCGGCATTCCTTTTAAAATCATGAACTCTTGTATTTCACAAATGAATTACCACCTGTTCATAGTTATTTTTGCAACTTGTTACCATCCTAAAAAAATAAAAGTTATTTTTGAATATGGTTCTTTATCAGCCAAAAGAACTCCATTATGACATTGTGCTGAAGACCAACTTTTGCAGTTTTAAGAGTGTTCTTATTTCTTTATATTTTGCATTTGATTTCATTTCCTCTTGTGTACTTAATTATTTTGTTGTTGTCACTGATTTCAAGGGTGGCCACGGGGCCTAGCCCCACCAACAGAAGCACTATGTTACAAAAAAAATCTCAAATAAAGGGTATTTTTCTGTCATTTTTTTAAGGTCACAGTTAATGTTAATATGTTTATAATCAATGAATATGCCACATGGAGATGCAGTGGTGCCTCCTAGTAAGTAGTTCAAGGGTAAGTGCAGTTTACATGTGGGTCTGTGTGGCTTTGCTCAGGTTCCCTCCCACAGTCCGAAGACATGCATTACATAAATGATCTGGAGAGTAACATGAGTAACAAGCTGGTAAAGTTTGCAAATGATACCAAGCTAGGTGGATTGTCAGATAATCTAGAATCCATTGAATCATTACTGAAGGCTTGGGCAGATTTGTGGCAGATTAAATTTAATGTAAGTGAATGTAAAGTATTACACATAGGAAGTAAAAATGAAAGAAATGAAAATCGAAAGTACACTTTATGAGAAGGATTTAGGAGTCATACTGGACTCTAAACTATCGACTTCTCAACAGTGTTCAGAAGCCATTAAGAAGGTTAGTAGAATGTTAGGTTATACAGCACAGTGTGTGGAGTACAAGTCCAAGGAGGTTATGCTCAACCTTTATAATGCACTGGTGAGGCCTCAATTGGAGTAATGCATAAAGTTTTGGTCTCCAGGCTACAAAAAGGACATAGCAGTGGTGGAAAAAGTCCAGGGAAGAGCAACTAGGCTGATTCCAGAGCTGAAGGGGATGAATGATGAGGAAAGATTAAAAGAGCTGAGCTTTTTAGTTTAAGCAAAAGAAGATTAAGAGGAGACATGATTGAAGAGTTTAAAATTATGAAGGGAATTAGTACAGTGGATCAAGATTGCTACTTTGAAATGGGTTCAACCAGAACACACGGACAGAGTTAGAAACTTGTTAAGGATACATTTCCAACAAAACATTAGTAAGTTTTTCATTACAAAGAGAACTATAGACACATGAAATAAGTTACCAAGTAGTGTGGTAGACTATAGGACTTTGAGGACTTTCAAAACTAAACTTAAAAGTTTTTCTAGAAGAATTAAGTGGATAGGACTGGTGAGCTTTGTTGGGGTAAATGGCCTATTCTTGTCTAGATTGTTATTATGTTCTAAGTTAGGTGAATTGCCAAAGCTAAACTGACCACTGATGTGTGTGTGTGTGTGTGTGTGTGTGTGTCTGTCTGTTCACCCTGTGATTGACAGGCATCTTGTCCAGGCATTGTTCTGGCCTGCATAGATTGTTTGCTTGCTTGCTGGGATAGGCCCCCTGCCTTGGATAAGTGGATTTGAAAGGTGGATGGATCAACAAATAATACTGTAGAACATGATGCCCATAGCATGCTATTCTTGACATTGTGTTGGCCATGCTGTATATTATAGCAGTGTGCATTTCAGTGTCTTTACTTCAAATAAAGGAAGACAAATGTGCCTGCGCCACCACCACCTACACAAAGCATCATGATGCTCCAACATTGATGGACTAAAAGCCAGAAGTCTACATGACCTTCATCATCAAGTCCTTCCATGAGAACCCTAAATCCAAAGAGGACTGTTTCATTTGTGTGAGGTAGAATGTCCAGAGGGGACTGGGCGGTCTCATGGTCTGGAATCCCTACAGATTTTATTTTTTTCTCCAGCCTTTGGAGTTTTTTTTGTTTTTTCTGTCCACCCTGGCCATCGGACCTTACTCTTATTCTATGTTATTTAATGTTGACTTATTTTATTTTCTTACTGTGTCTTTTATTTTTCTATTTTTCATTATGTAAAGCACTTTGAGCTACATTTTTTGTATGAAAATGTGCTATATAACTAAATGTTGTTGTTGATGTATCAATAGTGAATAGTGCTTGAGCATAGAAACAAATAATTTGGGGAAAGATTTCTGATTTGGACTTTAGTTTTGTTTAATTTTCTTCCTTGTTTTTTATCATCATTGATTATTACATCTTAGTGTACTGACCTTTGCCAGCAGCAAACATTATTATTATTTGTGAAGAAAAGTCTGAGACCAGATAAATAGGAGGCGGGCCAACATTAAACCCACAAAGACTGTCAAAACCAGCAAATGTTTATCTCTCCATTGGACAGCACTAAAGCGTGCCATTGCTATATTTATGGTGAGAATTCTGCTGACGTTATGTTTGATACATAAAAGAAAATCCACAATGAAATAAAACATAAACTCTGATAAAATAAAAAAGTTTCAAAACACAAGTGATTAAATTATATATGATAAAAAAAACATCAGTTCACACATTTGATGGATAATCATTGTTATTATCAGACTATACATTATTAGACTCATGTTGTTAATAATCTAATAACCATAACCTTTCAAGTGAGTTCTGAATATTTATATAATGATTACATTGAGTTTTTGACGATTGATATTACACTACTCAAACTTGAGCTACTATTCTTAGTGTTTGTTACAAAAGTCTAAATGCATCCTTCTTTTCTATGATTTAATTTATTGTTCCTTTACACTATTGGAGCAGATAAGAGTCTGGTTAGTGTCTTACTGGGATCTATTTGAAGGTTCAAGAGAAGAAGTAAGAGATAGTATTTTCAGGGATAATTGTGAGTAAATAAATTGATCAGGGAAACAAAAACATAAGGCTAAATTCATAGTAGAGGTCAGGCAAAGGTCAAAAACAGAAGAACAAAGAATGTGACCAAGTGAGTGAAGTGCAGAGGCTAGTCAAAAATCAAAGTCAAAAAGGAGTTCAGTGAGTTCAGTTCAGCAACTCAGCCTACATGGATCAAAGCTAACGACTACCAAATATTTGACATTTATCAAACCAAGAGACAGCATTAAATAATGCCACAAATATATTTGTGTAGTGATTAAGGCTTTGGACTTCAAACCCTGAGGTTATGGGTTCAAATCTTACTGCAGGAACTGTGTCCATGAGCAAGTCACTTGACCTTCCTGCACTCCAATTGGAATGCCAAAAGAAATGTAACCAAGAGTATCATAAATTCTGTAAGTTGCCTTGAATAAAGATGTCAACCAAAGAAATAAATGTCATCAAGTGCCAACTGCAGTGATATGAAATATCTGTGCAAGTTGTGTAAATAAACAAGTCTAAATAAAATATAAACTGCCAAAATGAATAGAAACTATTCAAAACCCCTAAAATAGTTTCTTCATGATAAAAAGAACTATAAACTGACACACAAAATAAATAATAATCGCCAACCCCCTACCTGTGCTACATGCCAGCAACTTCGCATCTCTGTCACTTGCATATGTGGATTTCACTTTCACCAAACAACAAAACTTTTAATTCTCGCAGATATGCTTCTTCATTGGGAAGAAACACTACTTTTCCCTGATGGCAACACAAACCAGACAATCTACAAGTCTCCAACCTAAAGTTTAAAGCCGAACAATATATTCGATCTCTTTTCACTGTTCCGTTATTTCACCGAGTAATAATTTTCGTTTGTTTGCGCTAATACAATCTTTATTATCCTTATCTTGGCATAATGTCATGTCTCGCGGGACGTGAATGTGAAATCACATCTCGTCTCCTTCCAAGATTTTTCTTATAATAGAGAGATATAACCACTTCGCTAAGGCACGCACTCTGAATTCAACCCTCTGGCTTTAAAAGAAATAAGCAGCAAAATGTATTAGGCAGCCTAGCAGCATTAATATTGTGGCCAGTCACCCATAACATTCTTCTGGTCCATAGACATGCCAGTCCAGCAAATAGTCAACCCTAGAGTGCATAATTATATGAAGTTTGAACTCCTGATGGCCTTTGACAATTATAGGCTTTGGGAGTGCTTTAAATACTCTGAATTTCCGGAAAGTATTCTGGTGGGAAAAATGAAATGAAGAATGAGCCACTTTGCATGTGATTAGAATCACCCTCATGAGAACAGTATATTGTCCAGTAAATTCAGGACACAGATTGTGAGATGGCAGTTTAAGCCTAATTGTACAAGTTGCAAGCCACACTTTCTATCCCTCCTTAAAAGTGGGTTGAAGCCAATGCTGCTTATATAAATAGTCTTTAGAAGTGGCATTCACCTGTGATAATTGTGTCCTTAACATGTTTGGTTGAGAAAGCTCTGCTTTCGAAATTTAGGTTGGCAGTATGCTCACTCTGAGTTGGCATTTTTTCATACTGAAAACAAGAGAATTGGTGGCCAGAAGAGAAATGTATTGCTTGCTGTATATGAACCACCTCTTTCTGAAGATGAGAGATTCACTTAATTCCTAGTCATGTAAGCAGTTTGGAATTTCAACAAATATACAGCTCCAACAAACTTAAAAGGTGGAATGATAGGTTCAGAATCAGCCATATCAGAATCTAGCTCATACATATAAGATGGGCCATTGGCCCTACCATTATGATCACAAGGGTGATAAGTGATCACAAAATTGAACTGACTAAAAGATAGCAACCAGCATGCTTGGCTAGCAAGCATTAATATGTTTCGTAGATTTCAAATAAATAAAATTCTTGTGATCTGTAAATATGGTGAATTCATGAGTCACCTCTCCCACCAATGATAGTAATCCTCTACGGCAAATTTAATTGTCAATAATTCATGATCACAAACTAATAATTCTGGTCTGCAAAGCATAATTTCTTGGAATAATATGCCCAAAGAAGGAGCTTCCCCATAAATCAGGAAAATGTTGAGACAACATCGCACCTATGCCAATATTGAATGTGTTTAATTCCACCATCAGATGTTATTCATTAATTGAGACAGGACTTCTGTAAAATGAAAGATATGGGAATCAAGATTCCTGAAAAAAAAAAAGTCTTTGATGTAGACCAACACAAAATGAACCAACAGGTCATGAAAAAGGTTAACAAAGGAATAAAAAACTACAGAAGCATTGGCCAATCCATATGGCATGTCAGAGTATTAGTAGTAAACTCAAGGTCATATTAAAAGCACTTTTCTACTCATTCATCTCCCATATACAAATCAAATTATAGACAGGCTCTGTAAGTCAAGCTTCACAGAAATTGTGAAGCCCATAATCTGACCAATTAGAGAAGAAATGAAGGGAAGGGGTTAATTGATCTTGGTGGTAATTTTATTTATTATTGAAAACTAATACAAGGGTATAAAAACTAATAAAACTAATACAAGGGCACCGCAGGGGACTGTACCTTCTCCTGTCCTCTTCAGCCTATATACATCAGATTTCCAATACAACTCGGAGTCCTCCAACGTGCAAAAGTTCGCTGACGACACTGCTATCGTGGGCTGCATCAGAAGTGCGCAGGTGGAGGAGTATCAGAACCTAATCAAGGACTTTGTTAAATGGTGCGATTCAAACCACCTACACCTGAACACAAGCAAAACCAAGGAGCTGGTGGTGGATTTTAGGAAACCCAGGCCCCTCATGGACCCCGTGATCATCAGAGGTGACTGTGTACAGAGAGTGCAGACCTATAAATACCTTGGAGTGCAGCTGGATGATAAATTGGACTGGACTGCCAATACTGATGCTCTGTGCAAGAAAGGACAGAGCCGACTATACTTCCTTAGAAGGCTGGCATCCTTCAACATCTGTAGTGAGATGCTGCAGATGTTCAACCAGACGGTTGTGGCGAGTGCCCTCTTCTACGTAGTGGTGTGCTGGGGAGGCAACATAAAGAAGAAGGACACCTCACACTTGGACAAACTGTGAGGAAGGCAGGCTCTATTGTAGGAATGAAGCTGGACAGTTTGATATCCGTGGCAGAGCGATGGACACTTAGCAGGCTCCTGTGAATCATGGAGAATCCACTGCATCCACTGAACAGTATCATCTCCAGACAGAGGAGCAGCTTCAGCAACAGACTGCTGTTACTGTCCTGCTCCACTGACAGACTGAGGAGATCGTTCCTCCCCCACACTATGCGACTCTTCAATTCCGCCCTATGTAAACATTAACATTATTCAAAGTTATTGTCTGTTTTTACCTGCATTTTTATTACTCTTTAATATTGTTTTTTGTTTTTTTTATCAGTATGCTGCTGTTGGATTATGTGAATTTCCCCTTGGGATTAATAAAGTATCTATCTATCTATCTATCTATCTATCTATCTATCTATCTATCTATCTATCTATCTATCTATCTATCTATCTATTGTGAACGCTGGCCCGGACACAGACAGACAGACATCATAATTTCACCCACACACCGTTTATTTACACTATTATTTACAATTACAAACTCCAGTGCCTCCAGCACTGATCCCCCAAAGTCCAGGCCACACAGTACTTTTTGCCTTTCTCTCCTGGCCGCCTCCAGTCCTCACTCCAGCTCCGCCTTGCTTCCTCCCGACTCTCGCCTCGACTGCTGGGAGGCAGCCCCTTTTATGGGAACCCGGATGGGCTCCAGCTGCTTCCCGGCACTCCTCCGCAGACACGCCCTTGTGTGGCGGAAGTGCCGGCTGCGCACTCGAAAGCCGTCCGGGTGTCCCCTGTCGTCTTCCCCCCAGCACTTCATGGTGTGGCGGAAGTGCTGGGCTCCAGGGCTGTTCAGGCAGCAGGGCGCCACCTGGCGGTGGCCACAGGCCCCTACAAGGTTGGGCTTCCATGCCCCCTACCTGAGGCCACCCACATAAACAGGGTGGACACCCCCTCGTGGTCTGGTGGAGGTACAGGCCTTCCTCCGGTCCTCCTGGGCGTCCCGGCCGGGCTCCTGCCTTGGCCGAATGTGACAGATGATGGTCTGGAAGTGGGGCGCCGCCTGGCGGTGACCATGGGCCCCTACAGGGCGGGGCTTCCATGCCCTCTACCCAAGGCAACCAGCGTAACCAGGACGGACGCCCCCTTGCGGTCTGGAGGAGGTACAAGCCCTCCTCTGGTCCTCCTGGGCGCTACACTATCTATCTATCTAAAGGAACTTATTTTTTCAAAATGAGAAAAACAAACAAAAACAAAACATAAAACACAGCTCCCAGAGGGCAATTAGAAGGTCTAATAAAACCATTGGTGAAATTTTCAAACATATAATCACCCTTGGCCAATGGCTCAACACGAGAATCTTGGAGAGAGTTGTTCTGCACAGGACTGAAGCAGAAGTATACCTATTCTGTCTGGGTCATCATTATGGTCAAAGAATGGCTGAGTCCTAGCTCCAGTCCTAAATCTCATTTAGTGATGAAAAATTTCTAGATCAGAATTAATTGAAGTTTTGAGCCACTAATTGATTTGTCAATTTTTGATTTCTTCTAGTTTGTTAGTGATAGAGAGCTCCAAATGATATTGTAGCAGGCAGTGCGGTGCAGTGATTAAGATTTTGGCATGGCGGCTGGAGCCCATAGGATGTAAGGCAGGAACAAACTCTGGAAAGAGTGCCAGCCCATCGCAGGGCAAACACACACACACAAATACCTGCACACTAACACAGACAAGGGCAAATTCACCTAACATACATATTTTTGGACAGTGGGAGCAGACAGTGGGGCGGACATGGGGAGAACATGCAAACTCCATGTGCATAATTAAATAGTTTTCAGTGGCACAATATTTAAACTAAAAACTGTCTCAAATTTGACTAAGTAGTACCTGTACATAGGGATCCTGTGATACATGTCAGAACTGTACTAATTAGCCCCATCTCATAACTTATTAGCCATTTCACAACACTAACTAAGTAATAACAGAATTTTATCAATGTGTATTTTTATAGCATTTTAAACCAAATGCAAAAAATAAAAAACACATATTATGTAACATATCATTGGTGCATTAGTCACTGCACATGGATTTCAGAGCGCTGTCTTTAAATGGACCACTTGGTCGTCAGCCACTGTGGTATAAATGAAATGTGGCTGAGGTGGTAGGCCGCTTTTGTCTGGAGGTGGGCAGTATGCAATAGAAGCAGGGAGCTGATGTGCATAATGGCCCACTCAATTCAAGTCATTGTGCTTTAACGCCTTGTGTAGCTCCGACACAGTTGCCATTTCCACTCTTGCTGATACTGTTACTGATGGCATTGTTAGAAAAACAATGCATTTCTGCACAGACAATCCCAGGTCCACCACAAGCCTATGGGCATGGGACAAGTGTTCTTGTTCTCCTTCCCACCTGTATCTAAATAAAAAAATCAACAAGCTTTATTTTGTATGGGCAGCCAGTATGGAATGAAGACTTCTATGAGCAAATAAGTTAGTTTGCATGGATTCCAAATGAATATATATATATATATATATATATATATATATATATATATATATATATATATATATATATATATATATACAGTATATTTGATCAGCTGTGATTTATTTGTGCTCTTGCAAAGCATCCTGGGATAATTTCTTTTTTAAAAAGACACTGCATAAAATACAAAAAAGGACTCTGTTAATTTATATAGTATTTATATTAAACAGAATTTCAAAGTATTTTTCTGAAGAATGTGCCAGTGACCTGAACCATGAAGAAATTCTAATTCACTCCTTGATGTACTTCATGTTTTGACATTTTCCATTTAGCTTACAGTGACCTCAGAAAGAAAACAGCAAGTTTAAATATTATACAGATGCTTGGATAATTTTAGCAAATGGAAAAACTAAAACTAATACAAGAAAAAAACAAAAGTAAATGTGTTTGAAAGATGAGTGCATGGAGTTACCATGAAAAGTAGGAAAGGATAGTTCTGAATTAAAAACTTAATCAGAAACAAAAGATGAACATAAATATATGTTTGCATTTCTGTGTACTGTTTGTATTTTTTGAATGATCAGTATCTACATTTGTGTTTGAAAGTTTGTGAACCCTTTAGAATTTTCTATATTTTTGCATAAATATAACCTAAAACATCATCAGATTTTCACTCAAGTCCTAAAAGTAGATAAAGAGAAACCAGTTAAACAAATGAGACAAAAAAATTATACTTGGTCATTTATTTATTAAGGAAAATGATCGAAAATTACATATTTGTGAGTGGCAAAAGTATGTGAACCTTTGCTTTCAGTGTCTGGTGTGACCCCCCTTTGCAGCAATAACTGCAACTAAATGTTTCCGGTAACTTTTCATCATTCCTGCACACCAGCTTGGAGGAATTTTAGCCCATTCCTCCGTACAGAACAGCTTCAACTCTGGGATGTTGGTGGGTTTCCTCACATTAACTGCTCGCTTCAGGTTCTTCCACAACATTTCGATTGGATTAAGGGCAGGACTTTGACTTGGCCATTCCAAAACATTAACTTTATTCTTCTTTAACAATTCTTTGGTAGAATGACTTGTGTGCTTAGGGTCGTTGTCTTGCTGCATGACCCACCTTCTCTTGAGATTCAGTTCATGGACAGAAGTCCTGACATTTTCCTTTAGAATTCTCTGATATAATTCAGAATTCATTGTTCCATCAATGAAGGCAAGCTATCCTGGTCCAGATGCAGCAAAACAGGCCCAAACCATGATACTATCACCACCATGTTTCACAGATGGGATAAGGTTCTTATGCTGGAATGCAGTGTTTTCCTTTCTCCAAACATAACGCTTTTCATTTAAACCAAAAAGTTCTCTTTTGGTCTCATCCGTCCACAAAACATTCTTCTATTAGCCTTCGGGTTTGTCCACGTGATCTTTAGCAAACTGCAGACGAGCAGCAATGTTTTTTTTGGAGAGCAAGGGCTTTCCCCTTGCAACCCTGCCATCCACACCATTGTTGTTCAGTGTTCTCCTGATGGTGGACTCATGAACATGAACATTAGCCAATGTGAGAGAGGCGTTCAGTTGCTTAGAAATTACCCTGGGGTCCTTTGTGACCTCACCGACTATTTACACGCCTTGCTCTTGGAGTGATCTTTGTTGGTCAACCACTCCTGGGGAGGGTAACAATGGTCTCGAAATTCCTCCATTTGTACACAATCTGTCTGACTGTGGATTGGTGGAGTCCAAACTCTTTAGAGATGGTTTTGTAACCTTTTCCAGCCTGATGAGCATCAACAACTCTTTTTCTGAGGTCCTTAGAAATCTCCTTTGTTTGTGCCATGATACACTTCTACAAACATGTTGTGAAGAGCAGACTTTGATAGATCCCTGTTCTTTAAATAACACAGGGTGCCCTTTTACACCTTATTGTCATCCCATTGATTGAAAACACCTGACTCTAATTTCACCTTCAAACTAACTGCTAATCCTAGAGGTTCACATACTTTTGCCACTCGCAAATATGTAATATTCAATCATTTTCCTTAATAAATAAATGACCAAGTATAATATTTTTCTCTCATTTGTTTAACTGGCTTCTCTTTTTCTACTTTGAGGACTTGAGTGAAAATCTGATGATGTTTTAGGTCATATTTATGCAGAAATATAGAAAATTCTAAAGGGTTCACAAACTTTCAAGCACAACTTTATATCAGCTACCTTTCTGCCCATGACATTTTCAATGCACAAAATCAGATTTATTGTTTAAAAAAACTACAGCATTCTGTTATAAAAATAATGAAAATGCATGTTAGCTGATTTATATATCAGATATAAATAGCTGCATCAATTAAAGGTGACCTGCATTTCATCTGTTAACATAATCAATTACGTCAGCTCCAGATGGTAAAAATACTTTTCTTCTTCAAGATTAGATTTTTTGGCAAATTAATTTCTATTTTCAAATATATTTATTTCATGCATTCATTTTTTATATTCATTTTTACATAGTATTTGTTCTTATTAATTCCATAGTAAATTGCTGTTTCCTTGCTTCTTTCCATTTTAGCTTCGTCTCTTTTGTCCTTCATGGTCACTGCTGGATGGTGTTCACTGTGAACATTCTATTATAAAATATTCAGTTAATGTGCTGCATGACCTCTAAGAATTGGTCATCTTTGTGCAAAGTTTACCATGTTTGTAAAAAAAATCTCTCTGTTATAAAAAAAAAATCTTGGAAGGAGATGAGACATTATTGTCTCAGAGACACTTTCACGTCCCGCGAGATGAGTCTTCATGCCAAGCGATGTAACCATGTCCGGGGTCAGAAGCCCTGCGAGAAAAGAGCTTATGCAAAGAGATTTGGAAAAGTCCTGCGTGGTTATGTCAGACACATTTCTTGTTGAGAGAAAGAAACGATATTCACTCATGGGCAGTTATATTTTGCGTTGTCACAATGTAATTCCAATCATGGAATCAAAATTCAATGCAATATTGATGGAAAGGTAAAAGTGAAAAGAGATTGAATATATAGACATAGGTGATATAACAGAAGTGCGCCACGTGAAATGCAGATCACATGGCATGGCAGCAGTAGCAAGCCAGCAGGTGATTGAGCAAAGAGGAGGTAAAAAAAAAATGTATGTTTCCCACCGTTTAAGAGGGGGTGTCGGAGGAGTGATCACGTCTCCTTGGGGTGCATTCAGCCCCCCTCTTCACAACACAAGTGGCAAAGACGCGAAGTGGTTGGCGCATAGCACAGCCAGGGGGTGGGGGATGGGGAAGAGCGAAGCGAGCAGGGAGAAAAGACCCCTAGTTATTTAAAAAAATGAAACATAAAGTTCTCTCTCTCAGTTATTGGCAGTGGACCTTACAAATTCAGGAGTGAAATCAAATCAAGAGGGTTTCCCCTTAGAAGGTTTAGGAGAGTTAAATGTGAATGAGACCTGCGTTCTTCATTTCTTTGATGCCTTATCTAACGCTGATGCCAAGATGGGATTTTATCTGACATCCTGACTAAGAGTACATTAGGTAGTTTCAGAAAATCTGTGGAGTGTTGGATTGGATTTTCGTTATTGTTTTTTTTTTTTTTAACTGCATAATTAACCTATTTTTTGAATTGTGAAAAAAGTCTAGGTCTCCGTACTCAGCTAAATATCATATGTTCAAAAACTACAAAAGACACCGTTATGAACCAAAATAAGGAAAGAGTGGGGTTAGCATATGGAGAAGAAAAATCACAAATAAATAGCAAAATGTTAACCATAGAGCCCCTTTACCATAACTATTGTCATTGACATTTTTCTGTTGGCTGGGCTGGCTTGTCTGTTTGTCCACCAAACAGGAGCACCAAGCACTCCTGTTCTCAAATTTCATCTTGCTCTCTTTCACTCCCTCTCCTTCTCACTCACTAGCCAAGTGCTCTCCACCAGCTCTCCTGTCAATTCCAGACTCAGTTTTCTTCTGACCATGATGCAGCTTTAAAATTCTTCATGGTCAAAACTGACCTTAACTTGTGTGGGCTCTCTGCACATGTTACACATATTTATGTTTAATACTCTTTTTAGGAGATTTTTCAACTGTTAATCAGAAGCTTGCTGTATGTTGGACCAGATTATTGAGAGCACCTCTGATCTTTGCAGTTCAAAATCAGCGTCTCTACTTTGAGTGTCGCCTTTATGAGGTATTGGATTGGTTTAGAAATGTGACATCAGGACAATATAGGTATATACTACCTTGCTCTGTCAAACTTAATGAATTGGCCCAACAAGAAATATGTCCCTATGTGAGTTTTGTTAGCTGGAACTTGTAATGAAGAAATTGTTTGCTTATCTAAACTACACTTAATCCTTGTTTTTATTGCAAATAATATACAGTGATCCCTCGCTATATCGTGCTTCGACTTCCGCGGCTTCACTCCATCGCGGATTTTAAATGTAAGCATATCTAAATATATATCACGGATTTTTCACAGGTTCGCGGATTTCTGCGGACAGTGGGTCTTTTAATTTATGGTACATGCTTCCTCAGTTTCTTTGCCCAGTTGATTTCATACAAGGGATGCTATTGGCGGATGGCTTAGAAGCTTCCCAATCAGAGCATGTATTATGTATTAACTAAAACTCCTCAATGATATACAATATGCTTCCCAAGCGGTGCTTGATTGTTTGCTTTTCTCGTTCTCTCACTTTCTCTGACATGCTCTGCGCCTGATGAAGGTGGTGTGAGCAGAGGGGCTGTTTGCCTAGAAGATACGGAGGCTACTCTAAAAAATGCTGAAAGACTACCTTCACATTGCTCCCTTCTTTGCGGCCGCTTTATCGTGGTGCTCTAATAATGTTAACAGTGTGGGAGAGTTTATAAGGGCTTAAAATATATAAAAATAACTACACAAACATATGGTTTCTACTTCATGGATTTTCACCTATCACGGGGGGTTCTGGAACGCAACCCCTGCGATCGCGGAGGGATTACTATATTAATTATTATTGTAGAAATGCATTTTGCCTTTTTGTATTTATTTAAATTTTTTTTAATTAAAACCCTTAATTTTTATTTAGCTACTTAACCAGCAAAAACACAATAATGTGATGCAAAGTGACCCAGCAGATGTACAGCTAACTCAAGGGTCTTAACTCAGTTCTAATAGGGTCACCATTTTTTCTCCAGCCAATGCGTTAATGAGAAACCAGTTCTTGCTGTTAATAAAACACAATCTTTATTATTGTGCTTTCTTTCTGCCACACCAGGGGCCTCATGTATAACGCTGTGCGTAGAACTCGCACTATAACATGGCGTAAGCACAAAAGCCGAAATGTGCTTACGCACAGAAAAATCCAGATGCAGGAATCTGTGCGTACTCCAACTTCCATGTTCTTCCGCTACATAAATCCTGATCAGCGTGAAAAGTAACGCTCGTGCACGGGCTTTATGTAACGCCCAAACTCCTCCCAGAATTACACCTCTTTGAATATGCAAATGAATATAAATCACCCTTAAGCTCAGCCTTCTGTGAAAAGACAATGGGAAAAACACGGGGGAAAATATAAGAATTTCAGCAAATACAAAGTGGAGGCAAAGGAAAAACATACTATTTGTTCAAATGAACCGTGGTATAATCAACAAAAGGAAGTTGATCGAGTGACATAGCGTGTTGGAGAAACTTGAAAGCTCACATTCACAAAATCGCGCAGTGCCGGAAATGAAAAAGAAGTCACATATCAAAGTCGCCGTGGAAAGAAGAGTTGTAAGCCCACTGTCTGAGTGTCATATGAAAGCTTATTAGGGTACAGAGAAAAAAAGGCACATAGTGGGGAAAAAGCATGAAATGTCAACTTCAATCTCGACATTTCCACTTTAATCACGTAGTTTATTTTGTCATTAAAGTAGAACATCATAAACTTCATCTTAAAATCGTTTAATTAACCAGTTTCTCAAATCACATCGTAATTAAAGTAGCACGTTAAATGATTTGTTTTGTATGTGATCTTCTATGTGCTCTATGTGTGTGAATCACTACTTGCTTCTTAAACTGGCTCTCTTCCTCCAACTGGACACAGAGTCCATTACATTAATGATATTACAGCTCTCTGAATAACTAAAATACTGAGATGTATACGTGATATTTTCATGATGATAGGAGTTAAAGCACGTTATTAAACATGAGTTTCACTTCGATGAAATAATTTATTGCAGCAGTACTCTGGGGCGGCTCTAGGCTTGTGGTGGCACTGGGCAGAGAAAGAATTGGTGGCTCCTTCGCCCGCCAATGTCAGTAAGGTAGCTTAGGCACGGTGTAGATGGCCATGTCCATTGCAGACACTGCATAGCTGCCTCATGCTCATGACACGAGCATTTAACTTTTGCCGAAATTTGTCGCTGCGTTTTTAGCTGTGTTGTTATTTTCTCTTTCTGTTTTATATTCAATATATATTGGCGTAGCCGCCATTGCAGTCCTTGCTTTTCTTTCCCCAAATACCCAATCACCACACAATCAGCTCTGTAATAGACGTTAAGCCATCTGTAAGCTTGGAGCGCCGATTCTTCAAAATGTTTAAGGAACATTGAAATATCTTCATAGTGCATGTTTAATTATTCTATCCTTTACAACACTCCCAGTGAAGAATATAGATTATTTAAATGAAGTTAAAGTTTTATCTGTATAATATAATAAACATATTTTGCTGCATTTCACCTTAAAAATGATATCGTCATCATATCTAAATACGCACTTTATAAAGTGGCTCAGGTTGTGCGATATTATAACTGTAGTGCAAGTTTACAGTGGGGTGATTGTACTTATAAGTACAAACAGTTCTACAAGGAGCACTTGATTGAGTGCATTTAAAGTTCTTGGGATGAAACTGTTTCTGAACCGCGAGGTCCATACAGGAAAGGCTTTGAAACGTTTTGCCGTGGCTGAGACAGCGTGTACTTGAAGCTGTATACCGATAATTCTCTTTCCGATCAGCTGCTGCTGTGATTCACACTCAGATACAGTGATATAAATACTCCGAGTGGTGCAGTGAGAGGAATATGGAAAAAGATGATCCGCTGTGGCAACTCCTAACGGGAGGAGCTGAAAGAAGAAGAAGAAGAAGGTGCAGTGAGAGTAACAACGCTAAAGCAGTTATGGTATTTGGAATACTATGGCTATTCCTTTGACCATTATATTGTTACAAGTTAATTACAATCAGATGCGTTACACTAATAAACAATATGCGGTTAGTGTCAGTGTATTTATAAAGCCACGTCAGGAAAATAAGGTGTAACCACACAGGAATAGTAGCATTGCTTTGACGCTGGGTGCCGCCAGTCTGCAAAACTGAGTGGAGAACTTGCGTACAACAAGGTATGAGGTACCGTGGAAAAGTGCGTGGATTTACACCAAGTGTATGTTTTATACATTGCGATTTTAACGTGGAAAAGTTCTTACGCAACATTTCTGTGTGTATGTACCGTTTATACATGAGGCCCCAGGTCCTTCTAAAACTGTTGACTTTCTGAGAGCACATTCCAGATATGTAGCCAACTAGACTATATTTGTTGGACCTTTAACTTTATTTTTTCAAATATGTTATTGAAACAGGTATTGTATGATGGACACATAATCACAAATGTGATCCTGTCAGCTCAAACACAGCCACATGCTAATGTATAAAATTAATAGACATGTTATTTAAAACACAAAGTAATACATATAAAGACAAAACACATTTCAGCTAAACACCCTTGTTTTTATTTATCCTAGCTTGGGATTTTAAGATAAAATAAAGATGCCCATATTAACCAAATGTTATCTTTAACACTGATTTGCATAAAATCACCTATATTGTCTTTTTGTTACTTTTTATATATTTGTTTCTTTTTTGCAAAAAAGTCATCTTTTGCAATCCAGTCAATTATCTTTTCTGGAACGATACTGCCAAATCCAGCCATCTGTTTTTAAAATCTCCATTTTCCTTTCCAGGCTTCTTGGAGACTCTAATATATGGTATATACTTCTGTTAAAGTAGTTTCAACTTAGGCATCAATCTATAATTATGTCAGGAATTATCAGGATTTTGTCATTTATTTTCAGTGTACAACATCTCCAGTTTCTGTTGCTCTAAATAGTCTGGTACATGTAGAGATGCTAACAATATTTTGTTTAAGATCAGTGAATTGAGGGATACAGTAACTACTTAGCTAGAGAGAAACATCACTTGGAGTACGGTCATCTTCCAAGCTCATAGGTCATATTCATTGACCACTCCAGAGAGACAGGCAACTTTAAATAAATCATATATACATTTTCATAATCCATTTACAGGTTTCCAGGAAGCTGGAGCCTATCCTAACAGCATTAATTTAAGGTGGGCATAAATCATAGACAATGTATAGGATAACAGGAACAGGGTAGTTACTTATTACTTAAGAGCTTGCCAGGTGTGGAGACAAGACTAAAACAAAGTCCACAGCTTTCTGGGAAAACACTGTCAGGGGATGCTGAGCGATTGGCAGACACAAGTGTAATATTTGGGGTGCCAAACTGGCCGCAGCCGCATTTAATAGACAAAGAAGTAAAAGAAAAGTTCCCCACAGGACACAAAAATGAAAACAGGGCTTGTGCTTCTACTGTGCTTTAACAATTTGGGTGTTAGAAAGCTCCATCTCCTTTCCAGTCTTGGTTCAAAAGATGTCATTTTCGACTTATCTTCCCAGTTATATCAGCCTGCGTCTGGGAGGGGCAGAGCTTTGAACGCCCCTAGAGGAAGGCATTGTCTCCTGGTGACAGGTGCATGCTGTGGAGAGAACAAGTGAAACTGTAAATGACCGTGCCCCCTCCTGTCTGGCAGTGGTATTACTTGGCTTACCTGAGCCATCCGTGTGTTTGCCAAGAATGCATGCAAGACAACACAAAAGACATAAGAGCTGCCAGTGAACTGAAGCCCAACCCCACTGCATCCCAAAAAGCAAAACAAATATTAAGACCCTCATCACAGCTTTGTTTGGAAGCACCAGCCCAAGGCTCCAGTCCATATGCTAATTGTTAAAAACTATAGGCTTATCCCATATTTTCTTCTGCTCATAAACAATTAGATGGGAGTGATGTCTCCTCTTACTGATGATTCCTCTTGTGTGGTGCTAATTATGGCAGCCATCACAGACTAATAAGAAGGACTTCTAAAGGCTAAGCACTTTGCTTTGGCATTTTGTAGTCTAATCTAGAGGCCCTCCTGGTAAACATGTAATACAGAATTGTCTTTCAGGTTCTATGAATTCCTTGGTTAGCTTCTTAATTAAGTAATTGGTTTATTATTACTTTTCTTTTGAAATTTCCTTTATTTGGTCCACTGCTACTCAGAATTGCATGCAGTTTCAGTTCTTGGTTTTGCATTAATTTTTGCTTATTCTTTTATATTACTTTTTTATCTTATTTACTTAGGTTTTTTAATAAGTATATTTTCCTTTTGTTTTCTTATCATTCTGGCATTGTTTGAGTTGTTAATTCCTGTTGATTAAATTCATTATTAAATCCTATTTAATTGCTTTATTGCTAGTTCTTTAGTTGATTTTATTGGGAATTGCCCCTGTTGGTTTATGGGTTGTTCGTGGGAAGCAAATCTTCACATACATATATATGAAAATTGCCCACCTGCAGTGTACACTTATGATTTCATCAACACATGATACCACCAACTGTCACATTAATAAACAAACATAGGAGCTCATGAAAAAGATCCCAGCAAAAAAAAAATCATAGAAAAGTTGTAAACAGTATAAAAATGTTGCCAGCTCCTCTAAACTGACACTAAGACAGGCTGTTGCCTCTTTAGATTTATTTCCTGCCTTGTACCTAGTGTTCTACATCTTGGAGATACTGGAATATGAAGGGCAGGTTCAGAAAAATCATAGATAAACTCAAATCTCAACATCTTTAATGACATAGGACTTTTAAAAACAGTTATCAAATCCGATTGTCTAATCCCAAAGTCCAGGGGCCTCATGTATAAATGGCTTGTACACAAAAAATGTTGCCCGTTTCCACGCTCACATCTCGATGTATAAAAACTAAACTTGCCGTAAAGCCATGCACATTTTCACACCAAGTCAATCCCTGGCGTACGCAAGTTCTCCGCTTGGTTTTGCAAACTGGCAGCACCCAGTGTCCAAGCAGTGCTACTGTTTCTGTGTGGTTTCCCTTTTACTTTTTTGATTCACATCCCTAACGTGGCTTTATCAAATACATTGAAATTAACTGCATATTGTTTATTAGTTTAAGGCATTTGTAATCAATCCGTAACCATATAATGGTGTACAGAATGGCTAAACTATTCTAAATACTATAGCTGCTTTAGCGTTGTCACTGTCAGTGCACCACTCAGAGTATTTAACCCACTGTTTCTGAGTGTGGAATCACAGCTCTACAGCAGTTGATTATCAGGATACAGCATATAGCACACACTGTCTCAGCCATGCACACAGTCTATTTGAACTTTATCTATACGGTATGGCAAACGCTTCAGAGCCTTTCCTGTAGGGACCTTGAAGTTTCATCCCAAGTGCTCTAAATGCACTTAATCAGTCCATCAATTGTTCCAGGTAGAACTGTTTGTACTTATAAGTACAATCACCGCACTGTAAACTTGCGATACAGTTATAATATTGCACAACATGAGCCACTTTATAAAGCGCATATTTACATATGATGACAACTGGCTTCTAAGTCGATTTAGAATTCCAAGTACTATCTTCTTGGAGCTCTTGGTATCATTTTTAAGATGAAATGCAGTAAAGCATATTTATTACATTATACAGATAAAATTTTAACATCATTTAAATAATCTGTATCTATATTAATAAAAGGCAAAGCCCTCACTGACTCACTCACTCATCACTAATTCTCCAACTTCTCATGTAGGTGGCAGGCTAAAATTTCGCAGGCTCATTCCTGACAGCTTACTTACAAAAGTTGGGCAGGTTTCATTTCAAAATTCTACGTGTAATGGTCATAACTGGAACCTATTTTTTCTCCATATACTGTAATAGACTGCAGCGTGATGACCGTGGGAGGTGGAGTTGTGTGTCGCATCATCACGCCTCCCACGTAATCACGTGAACTGACTGTGAAGGCGGTACGTAGAAAACAAGTAGGAGCTCCAAAGAGCTCTGAAGAAAACATGCATTATACAATTGAGAAGGCAGCGAAACAATAAGAAGTGAGCGAGTGACACATACAAGCATATGCAGCTACTGTGGAAACAAAGCACGGTGTAAACCGTATGTTTAAATTAAGTTCATAGACAGGCTGCCGCTGGCGTTTGTCATGCCCACTACTAATACGACATTTGCAGGATACAACTTTAATGAGAGGACCCAGGGTATAAACGAGAGTTTTGATCACTTTGTAAGTTAAAATTGCTGGTGAAGGACTGTGCTTATGCAAATTCCGAGAGACTGTGTTTGTGGGGGGGGGTTGATGTCATCATCTCCCCTCCCATTCACCTCATTTCATTTACTTAATTTCGCTCTGAGCTGAGCTCCGCAGCTAACGCAGTCTTGCGGAAGCGACTTTGTGACGCTGCCACCAAATACTCACAGAAAAATCTACAAATTAATACACACGCTGTCTCTAGGGTTTCTCCACACTCTGAATCCTCCAGGCACTACTGAGCATAATCTAATTTTGAGGGTTGGGACACCACTAATATTACTGAAAACCTTACAGCCACCGAGACTTTGTAATGGCACGAGACTTCAGGTCACGTGTCTGCAAAAGAACCTAATTGAGGCAACTATTTTTACTGGCAGTTGCTCAGGGGAGAGAGTTTGTATTCCTCGCATCCCTTTGAAGCTTCGATGCATGTGCTCCATAACGCGTTAAAAAAATAACACATTTAATCACACTTTGCATTCCAAGCAAAGGGGAACTTTTGTCAATGCATGATTTCCTGGTACATCAATTACATCGATGCACACATCAGAGCTACAAAAATGGAAGAGTCTGAAGAAAACGCGTTGCTAGGACTGATCGGATGCAAATTTCATTTCAAAAGACTACCCGATGGAAGCCTTGATAAAAGCGTGCTTTTGTGCAAACTGTGCAAACAGGAGTTTGCAGACCACCGAAGCACTTCAACCTTACGGTTCCATCTAAATGCAAAACATGTTACAGCGAGCACAGAAACTGTGTATGCTGTTAGCACTAGCAGTACGGGTTTGAGTACCAACAAAAGGTGTCGGCAGCCCAAACCTGATGAAATGACTGGCTTCAGGACCAAAATTAGTAAGTCAACATCGGTCAAACATACAAACTCTCTCGCAAAATGGATTGCTTTGGACTGTAGACCACTAACAGGGGTGGAAGATAGGGGGCTAGAAAATGTGCTACAGTTAGCGTCAGGTGATCCAACTTTCCAACTGCCATGCCGAGAGACTATTTCAAGTAAAATTGAACAGCTTTATGACACTGAAAAGCAAGCAAATTTAGATGCATTACAGAAAGCGGACTTTGTGGCTCTTACTGGGGATCATTGGACTTCCATGACCGTTAGTAATTTTAATTACATCTAATTACAAAATGTTCAATGATCACACTGTTTTAGCCTAATGTAGAAAATAATTTTGGCTAAGGTTACTCAGAGTTTAAAGGTGAACATGGTCAAATTACCTTTTATGTTTCTGCCTTATTTTTTTAAGAAGAAAAACTGCACTTTATGTTGAAATTTTTCTTCTTATTTAAATACAATACCATTCTGAACATGTATTTAAAGTACTTAGAATACCACTTTATTTTTAAGTCTGTCCAATTTTAGCCAGGGATGATATTTTTGTTTCTGTTTTAAATTGAAATGCAGTTTAAATGCATTTTTTTCTGAAATTAAAAGAGCTTGAGTTTACAATATTCATGTCCATGTCTATTATTTGATTCTGTTGCCCACTAAAACACTTTTACATTAATAAAAACCTTTGCGCTTTGGGGCAAATTTACTTCTGCGATTACATGCGCTTAATCAAGATTAATTAATTACAAGGCCTCTAATTAATTAGATTATTTTTTTTAATCGAGTCCCACCCCTAATATATATATATGTAGATATGTATATATATGTGTATATATGTAGATATGTATATGCATATATAGTTATATATATATGTGTGTGTGTGTATATATATATATAGACACACACACACACACACATACTGTATATACATATGTATGCATATATATATGTATATATGTGGATGTATATGTATATATATATGTTTATATGTGTGTGTGTGTGTATATACAGTATATATATAAAGTGGAAATTTTGAGATTAAAGATGAAATTTGGACATTTTTTTCAGCAGTGTCCCTATATTGTTTTTCTTTTCTTTGTACCCTAATACGCTTCCATATGACACTCAAATGGTGGGCTACAACTCACCTTTTCACGGCGACTTTGATATCTGACCACTTCTTATTTATTTTGGGCAATGTGCGGCTTTCTGTATTTGAACTTTCAAGTTTCTCCGCCACTCTTTTACTTGATCAACTTCCTTTTGTTGTTTATATCATTGCTTAAACCAACAAATAGTACGTTTTTCCTTGCCTCCACTTGGTATTCGCTGAAATTTTTCTTTTCCCCCATGCTTTTGCCATTGTCTTTTTGCAGAATGCAAAACATAAGGGACTATTTAAATTGATTTGCATATTCAAAGAGGCATAATTCTGGGAGGAGTCTGGGAGGGGCGACAGGCGCATGTACAAGCATTACATTTCATGCAGACCAGGATTTATGTAGCAGAACGTGGAAGTTGGTGTACACACAGATTTATGCATCTGTATTTTTTTGTATGTACGCTCATTTCCACTTTTGTTCGTACACCATGTTTTAGTGTGAATTCTACGCTTGGCATTATGCATGAGGCCCCTGGAGTCTATTTAGTATTTTACAACATATCTTGCCCTTGTAGATTCTGCAACACATAACTAGAAATAAATTTGATAAAACAGGAAATGTGTCAAAAGCTAATAAAGGTACACAATTAAAGTTGAGTTTTACTGCAGATTCAAGTAGTACATAATAATGTCCACTCATGGTAACAATGAAATAATACTGTTGTTTGTATACACTTAAGGCTATGCCACATTACACCATATTTCCGTTAATTGTCAGTCACAATCTTCATTTACATAATATTACTGACAACCTCAGTGACTCTATCCAACCTGTCTGTGACTGACCCAAAGAAAATTAAACATGTTTGATTTTGTCTCAAGTTTTTTATTTTTTTTTTTTTTTGTTCTGTGTGTGTGAGAGACGAAAACCAAAGAGCAGCTCTGCAGGAACTACAATTCATACAATTGCAGCAACAAGGAGTAAGGAATGCAGGATTGTTTGGATCTTGCAAACACAAGAGTCTCGTTTGTCTAATGTCTTGTGTTTTACATACTACAACAGAATAGAAAAAAGAAAAAGAGGTCTTAGATTGTAGCTGAATTTGTTGTACCTAGAAAGCATTCATAAAGCACCAGCTCTGTCAGGTAACACATTATTGGTTATTATAAAAATGGCCAAGCTTGTAAAACTTTGGAAATATGAAATTGTGCTGGAAAGTTGTAATTGAGTAATGTCATTTGTCATGCTCTGTAATACAATCTGACATCCCTTGTCGACAAGATCAGCAACAGCAGTCATCAAATTTGACATCCTTTCTAAGTAGAAGTTATGCAATGTGCCACTTACTTTAACTAATGAAAAATGAATGCAGGAGATCTAAAATAAAATAGTATTACATCAAAATTAGTTAAAAACCTTAATTTCCATTAATATTATTTTTATATGTCACATTTTCATTATATAGACTCAAGGTCCTTAATGTACAGTATATGCAAATAAAACACAAAGCACTGTGCAATATTGCATATGGGCATGATTTTCTTTGTACAGGAGAAGGATGTTTTTGAACAGAAGCCAATGCAAGATTTAAAAACAGTAATTATACAGTTGTATTTCTCAATTTTAGTCATCACTTCCATGGTAAGTGAATGATTTGAACAGGCTGAGAATTAAGCATTACAAGAGCAAATTTTACTTGAGAGAAAAAAGAAAAAACAAGCTTTTCAGTTCCCTGTGTATTAAGAATCAGCCACAAGTATAAATTATTTCAGAACTAGAGAAGACAGGTTTTAGAAAGTGTGGAAAATGTTAAATCCAAAAGAGAGATTACATGCAAGTATTCTGTTAACGGTTTTCACATTTTTTTTTGGGAAAATCATAGGGAGATATGTAGAATGAGTCTTCTCCAAAACCAAGCAAGGGGTGAATGAAAGACAACTCTTACTGTATATGGAAGCTTTATAGCAAATGCAGAAACCATACCCATGGTTGAGTTAGCTGGGAAACAAAGTATGGCATCAAGCATAAATCATGGAAAAATATTAGTAATTGCACACCAAGACCTCTGGAAGTTATGTTCCATGAAAAAAATGAAATCTAAAAACATACTAAACATATGCTTCATCCTTCCCAATTTAAAGATTGTGGGTTATTTACAATATTTTCAAAAGGTAAAAATTGTCATGTTGGGAGGTACTGTATATATATCCTGTAACATTAATGTGTACCAGCTGATACTTTATCTACAATATATCAAACACATGCTGGTGGAATTTCTAACTACAGAGAAAATTACATCCTGTGCGTGTTTTAAGTATGTAAAGAATGTAGTCATCTGTTATGAATTAGACAATAATCTCTGATAGCAGAGTTTAAATTTTACCCGTAACTAAAAGAAGAATAGAAAAAGCAAAACAGGAATAGGAGTAATAGGAAGATAGCAGAATACATATTGACATAAAGAAACTAAATAATCAACACTGATAATATAAAACATGAGAAAAAAAATAGAAATGAGGCTTTTGAATACTGGGGGGACCCTGGCTTAAACATGCCATAGTCTCATCCTTAACACAAAGTCAAACCAGCAGTACGTTTTCCAACATGCAACCAGAAAAATGTACATCTATACTAATAAAAGGCAAAGCCCTAACTGACTGACTCACTGACTGACTCACTGACTAACTGACTCATCACTAATTCTACAACTTCCTGTGTAGGTGGAAGGCTGAAACTTGGCAGGCTCATTCCTTACAGCTTACTTACAAAAGTTAGGCAGGTTTCATTTTGAAATTCTACGCGTAATGGTCATAACTGGAACCTACTTACCTCCATATATACGGCCATAGCCTGCAGCTTGGTCGCCGTGTGAGGCGGAGTTGCGTCCCCCATCACCACGCCTCCCACGTAATTGAGTGCCTGCCCATATAAGGCCGTCCGTCAGCAGCAATCCAACAGACTCGCTGCCGCTAAACATTCGCAGGTGAAGGATGCTGGTGTCTGTCATGCCTATGACGAATACGATATTCGCGAGATACAAGTTTAATGAGAAGACGTGGGGTAAAATTGCTGTAATGGAGTTAAAATTGCTGGTGAAGGACTGTGCTTATGCAAACGAATAGGAAAGCAAGATGTAAAGCCTAACTTTAAATTAAGTTCATAGACACGCTGCCGCTGGAGTTTGTCATGCCTAAGACGAATACGATATTCGCGAGATACAAGTTTACTGAGAGGACGCAGAGTATAAATAAGACTTTTGATCACTTTGTAACTGAGTTAAAATTGCTGGTGAAGGACTGTGCTTATGCAAACGAAGATGAGATGGTCAGGGATAGAATAGTGTTTGGCACAAACTCAGCAAAAGTGTGAGAAAAACTTTTAAGTGCCTGGTCTGAGCTAACATTAAATAATTGCTGGTGAAGGACTGTGCTTATGCAAACGAATAGAAAGCAAATGTTACGTTATTTTTAAAATGTTTCCTTTTCTTTTTCATAACTTCTTTGACACACTTCTCCGCTGCAAAGTGCGGGTATTTTGCTAGTAATGAATAAAATAAAAATGAAAGAAAATACTGTAACTGTTATCAAATTAGATCAAATAGACCCAAGGCATCACTTTGAACCCCAGCCAGAGGGAAAATGCTGGCTGAAACATGATAATATCACTCTTCAGGATCAGATACTATGTCTGATACTACAAATGGAATTGTTCTGTGTATTAAGATTCCCACACCTCCAGTTTTCTTTGTATAACTGGACTGAAAAATTTGGCCAGTCCAATCTTTTTGCAACTGAAACTGGCCCTTACTTATTAAGCGAGTCTCCTGCAAAAATACTATCTCAGAATTTAGATCTGTTAGGTGAGAGAATACTTTTTTTTCTCTTTAATTCGTAATTGAGACCTTTGATATTCCAGCTCACAAAGTTCACTGTTTGGTCATAGAGATATTGCTTCGGAACTTTATTGATTTTTTGTAGTCTTAAGGTAGTACATTGTTACATAAGGTAGTTAGTTTTCTCTGCGCTCCATAGGCAGAGTTGTGAGTCCAGTTGGCGTTGATGCTGCAGATTCATGGGGAGTATTAGCTGTAATTGACAGCGAGGATGGAGAGGCCATGTTCAATACCAATAATCCTCTTGGAAAGATAAATTCTCCTTGCCCGTCTCACTTGCTGTTTCGCTCACACTTTTTGCTCTTGGCTGAAACCAATGCTGCAGTGTTAGATCCCAGCAGATCTGTTCCTTTGCCTGTATGTTTCAGGTCAGTCTCTGGCAGGTTGTACTGTGAGCTTGAGGTTGGTGTAGACCTTGATGAAGCTTTAGCTGCCTTTCTTTTTCTTTCTGAGCCCTTTGTTTGCTGCTCATGCTTATGCTGTATATACTTGCATATACAGGCAGTCCCTGGGTTACGTATGAGATAGGGACTGTAGGTTTGTACTTAAGTTGAATTTGTTTTTAAGTCAGAACAGGTACATTATTTTAATAAATGCTGTAACCAAGTGCTCTGCCAATGAATGATGGAGTTTCACCCCTCTCTGACCTTTTTATTTTTTCTACTTTATTTTTAATGGTGATGGTATTTCTCTTCTTTACTGTATCACCTGCACTTGCATAAGATTTGTGTTTCAGAGACATTCTTGAAGGGTAAAGACAAAAGGTTAAAATGAGCTCTTCTGCATAGCGCTATACACACTATCACAGCACGAAGACACCTGTAAACACATCTGATGTACTGACAAGAGACAACTTCCTGCGATGTGCATAACAGTACAAGCAGGGTTACTATTGAGAATGACTGGGGCGGCGAGGGGGGTTCACTTGCCCACCACATAGTCACCTCCACTACAGTATGCTGCCTGCAGCGTCCGCCCACCGAGAATGAACACGGTGCGGCCAAAGGCAGGTAGTGAATTGCCCAACCCCAATTCAACAGGCAGCCATCCGAAGCACACTACAATGCTACCCCTGCCGCCCTGTTCACCCTCAATGGCCTCCGTCCAACCACAACCGGGTCACCGCTTGCAGCATTACCAGCTGTGTATGCTGGGCGGGCAGTGAAACGCCCCCCTCCGCTCCATCCAACCTGCGTCCAGTCAGGAGCAGTAGCTGCGGCGGCGTAGTGGGCGGGTGAGTGAACCATCGTCCTGCACATGCGCGATAGCAGTGGCTATGGACCACAGGTCACCGGTTGCCGCCGGGAGCCGGCAGAGGGACACTACACTGCGTGAGCAGCGAAATCACTCCCCTCCAGACACCTCGAGGTCGAAGATGACGGAGCGGCAGTTACTGAGGTGCATGCGTCGCAGCTGTGGCCTTGTTCATAAGTCATAGGTTGGATGTCCGTAACCTGGGGATTACCTGTACTATAATTAAATCCTCTCGGGGTGAGTAAATACAGGATACTTTGGGATGATAGTTAAACAAAGAAAAAAATTAAAGTAAAATAACACCGCTGTTAATGGAGCTCTGTCCTAGACTTCCATCTCTGACAACGGACGAGACAAAACTTCAAAGATGTATGACTTCAACAAACTTACTATTAGAAATGAGTAAATCATAAAAACATAAGACACTTGATAAGCATGACGAAACTACTTAGCCCATTAAGCTTTAGGGTGTTGTTTCCACTTCAAATATATGGTTCGCTCATGACAGTTTATGTAGAAACGTTCAGACCTCTTTTTGAATGTAAACCATTTTTTGAGTCTTGAATGCATGTAGTGCCTGAAATACAAGGATTATGGAGGACAAGGACGAGGCAGTGCAATGTTAAATTTGACATTACATTTTCATTTAGAGGGCGGCACGGTGGCGCAGTGGTAGTGCTGCTGCCTCGCAGTTAGGAGACCCAGGTTCACTTCCCGGGTCCTCCCTGTGTGGAGTTTGCATGTTCTCCCCATGTCTGCATGGGTTTCATCCCACAGTCCAAAGAAATGCAGATTAGGTGGATTGGTGATTCTAAATTGGCCCTAGTTTGTGTGTGTCCTGCAGTGGGTTGGCACCCTGCCTGGGATTGGTTCCTGGGATTGGCTCCAGCAGACCCCTGTGTTCGGATTCAGCAGGTTGGAAAATGGATGGATTTTCACTTAGTTTTAGTCACATTTTAATCATTTAATTATTGTTAGCTTTAGTCTAGTTTTAGTTGAGAAAAAGTAAATTAACTTTATTCGAGAAAAAGTACAATGGTTTTAATCGATTAAAAGTAAAAGTAAATTAGTCAAACTGTCAAAATCAGATGGATTTCTTATTTCACATATGAATATGCAAATAATATACTCTACCTCTAAGCCAGTGTTTCTCAAATAGTGGGGCGGGCCCCTCTGGGGGGGCACGTGGCTCCGTCAAGGGGGGTGCGTTTGACCTCGGGGAACATGCTTTTTTATTTTTCTATTTTGATTTTTTTTACTGTTCTAGAATAAAGTGCAATACTACTCCACTACTCCATATTTCTTTCTTTTTTTATTCTCTTATACGTTAATAAGGATACAGTGTTATGCAGAGGTGTACTTATAACAATTTTATAGACAAATGATACTATTTATAGTCGCGCGGGGGGCGAGATGGTTTCTTCTTCCTAGGGGGGGCATGACAGAAAATAATTGAGAAACACTGCTCTAAGCTAACATGCTACTAACATGTACGCTAATGATTCAAACCACATGTAGTGATTGTTGAACATAAAATGAAGCGTAGATGTAGAAAGGATTTACTCCAAAAGATCTTGGTCAGATAATGGCAGCTCTGGTCTGTCATCACAGTTTTATGACCCTCAACATGCCTTAGTTATGCTGCTGTAAGATTTTACCAAAAAAAATGTATATGACATAAGAGCTTTCACTACATTCTTCACATTTTAGGGGTTATGTTTATAAACATTAGCTTGCCCTCAAAAACCAAATGAATAACCCAAATTTTGTGTTTGCATATTCATATTCAGCAGTGAAGCAATGCTGTTTTGTCATAATGTACATGTACATATCGTATTAATTGGGGGATGCACTTCAAGCACTTGCGGTGGGCTGGCGTCCTGCCTGGGATTTGTTCCTGCCTTGCACCCTATGTTGGCTGGGATTGGCTCCAGCAGACCCCCGTGACCCTGTGTTAGGATATAGCGGGTTGGAAAATGACTGACTGACTGACTTCAGGCACTGAAATTCTAAATACATTTTATGTTAGTATTAATAAATGAAGCAGCTAATTTCATCAATGATGGTAACAAGCCAAATAGTCACTTCATTTGAAACTTGCTTTGATTTTTAATTGCTATGACTGTTGTCGTCACTGCGACTGTGCCCTTATTTGTAAGTGGATGCGTGCGAGGTAAGTAAGTGTATATGTGTTCATTACAATCAAGGAACAAAGGCAAAGCTTCTTTTCCTTTATAGGGACTATGTAGGACACTGTAATAATAGCAATTAATAACCCAAAGGGATAAAACTGGCAGTAACAAAATCCTATTTTATGTCTGAGCTTTTTTTTATTAATAAGCATGCATTCCCCAATCGCATATTGAACTTCTTGAACACACAGCATTGTCAGACATGACTTCTGCTGTTTTTCTTTTCAACGTGTTGATGCAGTGCTGTATCATTGCTACTGTTCAGCCCTCATCATATGTAGTTTTTACTCACATATTTTTCACATATTATTGTTCCATCTGAAGTTATTCGTAGATTTGTGGTCACTTAAGAGTGCAGACATCCCTACTACCAGCATATGTAAAATAAACTAATGCACTTGGCACATTAGTATTAGCAGGGTGAATGAGAACCAGTGGTAATGTTATTGGCATGAATCTCAGGATGGTGCGCCTCTCGGCCCCTTTTCATATTTGTGATGTTCTTTCCTGTGAGCTTCATTCTACGTGACTTAAATTGGGTTTTATTTTCGTCAGCATTGTAATTATAGATGGTCGATATGTCTGACTGCTTTTTGCCCAAGAATCATGCTGGCCAACATAGTCGAGCAGAGTGGAGCAGGATTTCCTAATTGCACCCAAACTAGTGTTAGCCAATTACAAGCATTCATACAGGTTTTTAAAATCGCAACATTGCATTCATGTTCATTATGTGTTGGCGGACCACATCATGTATAATAGACATGTGTAAAGAGCTTCACATCACTCATTGCCCAATTGTCTGTTTGTAACATTTTCGTTTTGTTTATTTTTCTTTAACAATGATTTTAAAAGCATTTGGCTTAGTTTTCATCATTAATGGCTCATTTTTATTTAGTTTTTGTTCCGTTTTCACCACAGAAAAAATGTCATTAACAAGTACTTTTCATTTTATATTTTATCAACAAATTTAACACTGAGGTAGAGAAGTGCCACTTGGAACAAACTTTAGTTTGTCCAGTAGAAAAAGATAGCTCTTTGGGTGGACAAGGTTCAATGTGGGGAATCACACTCTTGAAATGTGTATCCATTTACAGTGCCACCTCAAACCAACAATGGCAACAAAACAGTAGAATCAACAACACAAAAATCAATTACAAGTAATAATTTTACACATAGCTTATATTAATGAATGTTATGTCAACAGAGATGAATGCAGCAGTTTGGTGAGGTGCTGTTTCTTCTCCTTTATAATCTTCTTCAGATGCCGTAGGAGTCTGCAGGACCTTAAAATGTGGAAGGTTATGGAGGGCAGCAATTCAAAGGTCTTCAGGGTTCAGCAAGTTAGCAACTGTGGTGTTCCTGTGTGTCTGGAGTGCAGTGATCTGTTTGGTGTCAGCATACCAGAGTGCAGTGACACTTTTCATAATTGTAATAATAATACTCATAATAAGTAAAAATAAAGTATATATAATTAGGCAATTTACATGAATTGAATTATTATTAAATATACATAGCATTTTGATGCACCGAAATTCACAGCTGCCCAGAAAAAAGAAATTCAGTTTAAAAAGTTTTGATGAATTGTAACAGTTCTTTCAAGGATCTATTTACACATTTGCCTTCACAGTCCATAATGAGGATTTCCAGCTAGCTCACACTTCAATTTTTTTTTTCTCTAGGTGGTAGGAACAGCGGTACTGCAGCTATGTATTCAAGCTATCAATGATCAGAAGAACTGCTCAGCCCTCAGTGGGACATCTCCATTGGTGACTGGCCTGTTGGTGGCACTTATTGGTATCTCCTTGGGTAGTAACAGTGGCTATCCTATCAATCCAGCCAGAGATCTTCCTCCCAGGATCTTCACTGCTATGGCAGGTTGGGGGACTACTGTTTTCAGGTATATGAGACTCTAAAGTGTGACTCTTTTCATTCTCCAGGTTCTTAGAGTGCTGTACTCACTAGTTCATAATTGCACCTTGTTTGGGATTTTTCTGAGAAACCAGTTGTGGAAATTTTGACACTGGGCCCATCTTCTGTTTTAATGTTTAGATAATGCTGTGTAAGATGAACACTATATGGTGCCTGACCCGACACAGATTCACACGGGAGGCATGGGTAAAATAAAATAACCATTTATTTTTCTTCAGCCACAACACAGTCCCAAGCACAGTATTCAAGTACACACCAAGCACTTTCTTTCTCTTGGCACCACCACTCCTCCTCAGCAAGCTTTGTCCTCCTCCCCCCCAACTCTTGCCACTGAGTGGTGGTCGCTAGCTCCCTTTTATTGGGTACCCGGAAGTGGTCCAGGTGCTTGATTGGCGACATCCAGGTGCACTGTTTTGTCTTGGTAGAGTTCTATATTACTCTACTTTACAATATTCTTTATTGTATAGCCTTTGTATTGTATTGCACTATATAACTTCCTCCCCACCTACATTTATAACCACAGGCAATTAGATGTAGTAAAAGACAAGCAGGAGTTAAGTTACACTTTAATGCATTATTGATAATATTCATAAAGAATAACACTAAGCAAAGTACAAGTGAATATTAGCAACCATACAACCTGATAAATGCTGATGTGTAATTTCAGGCAGTACACAGAGTTTTTTGTTGCTTGTCTCTAGGTAAGGCATCATTTTTAGTCAACTTTCTTTTCAGTTCATTGTGTGCGAGATGCTCCTTCATCAGATGGTGTCAGAAAGAGAGGACGGGGTAAAGAAACCAATAGGGCATCATGGTACTTAATGGTTTTTGATTTAAAACCAAACAGGCAACTTTAGACCAATAGAATTCTGGTTTGACACAATGGTTTCACACCTGCCCCCAATATCATTTGTTAAGGTGAAGCTTGCCAGCTAGGTAGTTGATCACCATTCCTTTGTCCTGCAGACAATCATTGCCAAACTGGTTTTAAGCACTTCCCCTGAATCTGTCATAAAATTACAAAGACTCAGGGGTTCTTAACCATCAAATCATTGCTGCTTTTATCAATAACGTAACACTAATATTGCATTGCGTTGTCTAAGTTACAAATAAAGACATACAAAATATTTATCAACTTATATACAAATTTCACACCACAACAAAGGGTAAGAATGTCACAATTGCAAAATCTCCAACTAGTGCAATTAAAGCAAGTTGTCCTTCTAAGGGCATCAAGTTACCTAAAAGAGCAAGAGCAAAAACTGTCTTGTCAGTCTCTTTAACAGTGGAAATGCCTGAATTATCAACACTATTCTTTAAAACCAGTTCTTTCAACCAATGATCAATGAGGGATTCTTAAGTCAGGTCCATAAGTATTTGGACAGTGATACAATGTTCATAAACTTGACCCTGTATGCCAACATGTATGTGATTGAAGTGTAGACTTTCCTTTTGAGTCAATTAGGAATGAGAGACATTTTTCTGCATAGCCCCCACCCCCCATTTCCAGGGGCTCAGAAGTATATGGGTATTTTACTTTCAAGGTGTTCCATAACTGTTAAACAAGTAAAATGTCTGCAACCGATTCCAAGTGTCGAATTTACATTATGACATCCAAAGAGCTATCCATGCAAATAAAAACAGTCCATCATCAGGCTGGGAAAATGAAACATACCCTTTAGAGAGATTGCCAAAACACAAAGAGTGGTCAGATCAACTATTTGGTATATTCTTAAAAAGAAGAAACACACTGGTGAAATCAGCAACACCCGAAGGTCTGGTAGACAACAGAAGACTTGAAGAAGATCCCCTTCACAACATTTAACCAAACAAAGAAAACTCTCATGTCATTGCCAAAGTCTACAATCAAGAGAAGACTTCATGAAAGTAAAGATAGAGGGTTTACCACAAGGTGTAAACAACTGGTAAACATAAAAAATTGGAAGGATAGATTAGACTTTGCCAGAAAACATTTTTAAAAGCATATCCAGTTCTAGAAACATTTTTTTGGAGAAAGGAAACTGAGATCAATATGCAGTATACCAGAATGTTGGAAGCGTATGGAGAAGAAAAGAAATGGCTCACGATTCAGTGAATACCACCTCACATGTGAAATATTGTGTAGGCAGTTTTATGGCATGATCACGAATGGCTATGACTGGAAGTCAGTAGTGTTTACTGATGATATGAATGCTGGCAGAAGTAGAAGGAAGAATTCTGAGATGTATAGGGCTATACTATTTGCTCAGTTTCAACCAAATGCTATAAAAGTGACAGGACAATGCATCAGAGATCAGATGGTCAATGAACCAAAATATACTGAGAAAGCAAACCAAATGCTTTTCAAAGCAAGGTAGTAGAAAACTCTTCAAAGGCCAAATCAGTTCAACTGACCTGAACCCAATTAGACATGCATTTCAATTGCTAAAGACAAAACTGATGGCAGAAAGTCAAATGAAAAAGTAGAAACTGAAGACAGCTGCAGGAAAGGCTTGGCAAAGTATCACTAGGGTGGAAATCTAGCACTTGGAAAAGGCCATGGGCTCCCGATTTCAGGTGGTCATTGACTGTAAAGGATTTTCAACCAAATATTGTAAATGATCATTATGATTGTGAGTTTCTCCAAATACTTTTGAGCCCCTAAAAATAGGGGGACATGTATAACAATGCCTGTCTTTTCCAAGCAGCTCAAACAATATTTTTGTTAATCCCCTTGAATTAAAGCTGAAAGTTTATACTTGAAAACTGTGTCACTGTCCAAATACTTATGGACCTCAGTGTATATTATTAGAATTTTGTATATAACTGATTTATTATGAATGTAACAAATTTACAAATGTCCGTGCTAGTGTCGTGGCAAAAAATTCATCGTCAGAAGGCTTTTTACCTAAAAATAAAGGCTATTAGGATTTGGGATAGACAGACAGAGTTTTAAGGCTTTATTGCAATAAATCAACACAAAAATAACAAGGACTCAACCCAATACGGCCAAATTGAGCTGAGCCCTGAACATTGCTGCAATCAAAGTTTTTATAACAATTTCTTATCATTTTGACCTTGTTCGATTAGCTCATTCTGCACATGGCTCTACTGTCTATTGTTTATTTCAGTTTCTGTTTTTCTTATTCCTGATTGGTTCTTCAACTGGGCAGATGTCCTCTATTCCATATTTGGTCTTTCATGGTGTCACTTCCTCCTCTTAGCCCCTCAAAGCTAAACTTTAATTAAAAAGAAATATTGTATATGCTTTCATTTAATCATTGCTTGGTATACTTGATTTGTCTTAATTTTTACACTAAAGCTAATTTCTAATATATTCTTCTAGTATTTTTGCTAAAGCCTGAATTTACTAAGATTTTCTCTTCATGCATTACAGTGTGATCTTGCTTACAGCAAAAGTCTTTTGTTGCCTTTCTGCTGATTCATCAACCCAGCTGGTTTCTTTACGTGCCTTCCAGAGCCATATTCTCTTTTGGTGCTTTCCTCCTACATTTTTCTGATGTCTGCTTTACGTATCAGACTGTAAATACGGCTTAAATTGTTTTTGACTGGGAGTAACATGAGGCACAAGTATTTGAATCAAGTTAACCTTTTCAAAACTTCACATTTTAATATCCAAATTCTTATTATAATACTTTTCCAATTTACCAAATGCTCTCACTTCTCCTAATTTTCTATATTTACGTCAATTATGCTTTCTTGATAATTTTACGAAATCCTACTGCTGCAAGGAATGAAACCCGTGCCAACTCAAAGTACTTAAATCGTGGTGTTGAATTTATTTTTAAGAAATTATTTCAAGTGAACTATGTTAATGCTGTTCCCGGATATATTTTTGTAATATACTCTTTCTCTGATCTTTAATTTATAGTCATCTTAATAACTACTTTGGCTTTCATATATTTATTTGCTGTACCTCCTAACAGTGGCACTGTCTTGATAAAAAATCTTCTCAATGTATCTCTATGAAAGAAATGCTTTGATTACAAAATCTCACTCACACTCGTTATGTGCTTGATTGCTTTATTGTGTCTCCCGATACCCACTATTTGGGTCCGGAGCTCACTTGCACTCACACTTGTCTCCGCACCTGTGGCTCATTTTTACTACCACTAAGAAATAACAGAGCTTATGCAGTCACTCACTCAATCACTCATTCCTTATTTGAGGTTGGGGCAATTAAAATATATATATGTGTGTCTGGCTACACTTCACCTAGCTGCTTTTTGCTATTTAATGGTGCAACCCTAATTATTGTTTTTCATTGTTATTTCTAATTTGGTCACAAAATCAGTTTCACCCACTGTACTCAAATGCTCTTCCTGTTCCGTTTCTTTCCACTCATTTCTCTATTTGTACTTTAAATCCTATTTTCCTTCTATTACTGGGAGCTCATGTGATATACCCGACGGTGGCGCCGGTGGGATTTTATTCTCTGCCTCTCTGTCAGTAAAGCACCGATTCACTCTTTCTAGTGTTGTGTCTCTTCTTATTGCTTCCCCCATAAACACTTGCATTATGTTTAATTCTGCTTTTCTCTTGCCCTCTCTCTTTTTTCGCTAACATTTTATAATTATTTATGTGATTTATCATTTCTTCACACAGTTCCAGATGAAATGAATCTTTTTGGGGCCAGCGGATTTGAAAACCTTTTGTTTTCTTATGCCATTTCTGAGATCATTTTTCAATGAGTTCTTTGTGGAGGGGATCGTTATGCCCCAATATATCCACGGGCAAATTGCTCGCATTCATTTTAACTCCCTGTAGCCGTGGGTTTCCTATTGCTAATCTTCAGAATCCTTTCTTGTGCCATAAATTTTGCTGCATAACTTTTACACAATCTACAACCACAGTAATAAATCTATACTATCTTTCTCCTGAGTCTCAACCTTCCAGTATTTGCACAGCAATTTTCCTGTAATTTGATCTACAACTACTGCTATTTTTCTTGTTTCTCTTCAATAATCTGTAATATTTTATTTCTCCTCCACTGTTATGTATATACAGGTGCCGGTCATAAAATTAGAATATCATGACAAAGTTGATTTATTTCAGTAATTCCATTCAAAAAGTGAAACTTGTATATTAGATTCATTCATTACACACAGACTGATGTATTTCAAATGTTTATTTCTTTTAATTTTGATGATTATAACTGACAACTAATGAAAGTCCCAAATTCAGTATCTCGGAAAATTAGAGTATCAATTAAGACCAATGCAAAAAAAGGATTTTTAGAAATGTTGGCCAAATCAAAAGGTATGAACATGAAAAGTATGAGCATGTACAACACTCAATATTTAGTTGGGGCTCCTTTGGTCTGGATTACTATAGCAAAGCGGTGTGGCATGGAGTCGATCAGTCTGTGGCACTGCTCAGGTGTTTTGAGAGCCGATGTTGCTCTGATAGTGGCCATCAGCTCTTCTGAATTTTTGAGTCTGGTGTATTGCATCTTCACAATACCCCGTAGATTTTCTATGGGGTTAAGGTCAGGCGAGTTTGCTGGCCAATCAAGAACAGGGATACCAACCATGGTCCTTAAACCAGGTACTGGTAGTTTTGGCACTTTGTGCAGGTGCCAAGTCCTGTTGGAAAATGAAACCAGCATCTCCATAAAGTTTGTCAGCAGCAGGAAGCATGAAGTGCTCTAAAACTTCCTGGTAGACGGCTGCGTTGACCTTGAACCTCAGAAAACACAATGGACCAACACCAGCCGATGACATGGCACCCCAAACCATCACTGACTGTGGAAACTTTACACTGGACCTCAAGCAATGTGGATTCTGTGCCTCTCCTCTCTTCCTCCAGACTCTGGGACCTTGATTTCCAAAGGAAATGCAAAATTTACTTTCATCAGAGAACATAACTTTGGACCACACAGCAGCAGTTTTGTCTTTAGCCCAGCCGAGACGCTTCTAATGCTGTCTCTTGTTCAAGAGTGGCTTGACACAAGGAATGCGACAGCTGAAACCCATGTCTTGCATATGTCTGTGCGTGGTGGTTCTTGAAGCACTGACTCCAGCTGCAGTCCACTCTTTGTGAATCTCCCCCACAGTTTTGAATGGGTTTTGTTTCCCAATCCTTTCCAGGGTGCGGTCAATGGTCGTCTTTTGGACAACTGTCAAGTCAGCAGTCTTCCCCATGATTGTGTAGCTTACAGAACTAGACTGAGAGACCATTTAAAGGCTTTTGCAGGTGTTTTGAGTTAATTAGCTGATTAGAGTGTGGCACCAGGTGTCTTCAATATTGAACCTTTTCACAATATTCTAATTTTCCGAGATACCGAATTTGGGACTTTCATTAGTTGTCAGTTATAATCATTAAAATTAATAGAAATAAACATTTGAAATACATCAGTCTGTGTGTAATGAATGAATCTAATTTACAAGTTTCACTTTTTGAATGGAATTACTGAAATAAATCAACTTTGTCATGATATTCTAATTTTATGACCGGCACCTGTATTTATCTATTTTTAGCTTTTCTTTTATTCTCCTCCGAATACACGTTGTAAAGATGTTCAATCCTATTCTGTCTTTTTTCCTGCTCTACTGCTCCTCCCACCAGGTGAAATTTATTTACAGCTACTTTTATATGCTTAGGTTTCTCTATTTTTCTTCAGAGCAATATAATTATTTTACACACAAAAAGTTATACTCCCTTTTTAAGTATATATATACTTCATACATTCCCTATAATTCGCACTCGTACTCAGTCACACCTTTTAGCACCTAGTGTGCTAACCCCAGTGCCCTGTTCTTGCCCTATACTGGTTGTTGTACCTCTGTACCATACACTCTTTTTCCAATCTGCACCTGTGTGCTTTACACGCCGTGTCACTTTTTTAAGGCGCTCCAAGCATTCTGTGCACCTGTACGTGCTTCAACAATTGCCACGATGCTTTTTTCTAAAAAAGCGCTCCATTCACACAGCACTTGAGTACATAGCACTTGTGTGCCTCCCTAACTTACCCAAAGGTAAAATAAAGCTGAAATAAAAAAGATAAAATAATAAACAAAAAGTTCTATTCCCTTATCTGTCCCTTAAAACTAGCACACTCAATCCACCTTTTCCATCGAGCAGCCCTTCCCCTTGCTCTCCCTATTGGCAAGCTGGAAGCGGTACCTAAACAGGAATTTCACCTATCATGTCAGACTCCTGTCTCTACTCCAGGGCGGTAATGATAGGCCTCCAATCGTACCTCAACTGACTCTTTTACTGAGGCACAATCAGAAGGAACTGCCGTTTGCTTTTCCAAAAGATTGGCTCCTCTCGAGACAAGCGGGAATTTTACGACATCCTGTTCGTCTCACTGGAGAACATACAGCCACAACAAAAGATACCAATTCAGGAATTTCATACCTATTTATACACCCTTTATATTCAATAGGCTTTCAAGCACTACCCGTTACAAGTGCAGCCCCCCATCGTCCATCCACCGGTCCAGAGCGTCCTACTTACTGCACCGTGCAGCCCTCTGTCATCCACTTATCGGTTCAGAGCGTCTTATTTACTGCACCCATCATTCATACACACACAAGCTGTACAGTCTCCACACATTCCATTTAAGTCTGTCTGTTCATCCCTTATTCCTGCCTGTTCATTTTAGAAAGGCCAAATGCTGCTTGTCTCCGTTGGAGGGGCAGATGCTCTCTGAAACTTTACACAAATTAGTTTAGCGAAAATATCGCTTAGGCCTACCTTATAGGTGGTCACCATTTGTGCCAGTTTCGTAGAGCATCGCCCCTGCCGCTGGATTCACGCAGGTGCTGTTATTCTATCACGTGTTCGGGGTCACCAATATGTCGTGGCGAAAAAGGAGGACTTGGGATAGACAGACAGAGTTTTAAAGCTTTATTGCAATAAAGCTTTAAAACTATGTCTGTCTATCCTGAGTCCTAATAGCCTTTATTTTCAGGTAAAAAGCCTTCGGATGATGAATTTTTCGCCACAACACTAGATCCACTTCAATTCTAACATTTGAAACAGATGTGCAATAACTGAATCAATGTTGCACACTGATCATGAGTACAGATGGAATGAGTGATTACATCTATATATACTAGGGGGCTTGCCCCCTGCTTGTTTCGCTCGAAAACTCCCTCGCATCCCCCTCCCCGGGCACGCTATGCTCCAGCCACTTCACGTCCCTGCTGCTAGCGTTGTCAAGGGGATTGCTGAACTCACGCTGAGGAGATGCGGTCTGATCAGCTGCTGTCTTTCTGCTGGTGCTGCCAAGTTGCGTGTTCTGCTTGTCACGCTGCGTGTCAATCATTTAAAAGCCTGTACAGCAGCTGTCCTTTTGTCTCACTGCCTTGTCTTGTGTGACGTTAAAGTGTCTCTTGCGGGACATCAAATTGTCTTCCGAGAAGATCAAGTATCGTCTCCTTCCAAGATTTTTTTTTTTATAATAGAGAGATATTTTATATCATGTGATCATATGAACAGAATGCAACTCAAGGACATTTTGCTTGCAAATACACAAAGATTTGCATTCTGTGAAACAATATTATGTACCATATGCCTTAAAACACTTAATAGAAATATATTTTTTCATTATTTTTAATTAATATTTTTTATTAAGATAGAACCGTGTATTACACTGAATATCATTTGGCAAATTCCTTTTCCGGTCTGTATGTAGTGGAGTGATACATAGTGGGAGAGAGATAACTAGAATGCTATCGCCAAATTGCTTTACAATAAAAGAAGAAGAAAAAACATACAATTAACATAAATAGAAATAAAATAAAATAAATGAACATAAATAAAGTAAATAAATAGATGTAAGATTACATAATCACAATGAGGAAACCATCAGTATTACTGAAGGACACGGAAAGCAAGTGAATAGAAATGAGTCTTTAATCTTGTTTTGAACAGTTCAATTGTAGACAACTCCTTTATGTAATGAGGTAAAGAGTTCCACAGGTGAGGAGCAGCAGCTGCAAAAGCCCTGCCCCCCTTAGTTTTAAACGAGTGACAACAAGAGACAACTGACCAGAAGATCTAAGCACTCTAGGTGGCTGGTGTAAAGCACACAATTCAGATAAATAGGCAGTAGCAAGCCCATATAAAGATTTAAAAACTAGCAACAAGATTTTAAAATCAATTCAAAAACTGACAGGCAGCCAGTGTAAAGAAGCTAATATTGGAGAGACAGAATCAGACTTGCCTCAACCGCAAAGCGAGCGGCAGCATTCTGGACCAACTGTAATCTGCGTATCAGGGATTTGCTAATCCCAGAATACAGCGAGTTGCAGTAATCAAGGTGACAAAAGATAAAAGCATGACAGTATTAACTGTCTGATAGTAAACTAATGCATTTGTCCATTTTGTCAAAAATAAAGCACAGCATCTTGATCCACTTCATTTCCAAATTGTTTTATATTTTTTAGTTATTAACAACATGATATTCTACATTTGGTAAATGGGGCCTCTTGACTGCTTTTTGTATGCTGATTTGCTCCCTTTTGCTGTATCATGATGCCTGATGGCAGCAGGAGTACAAGAGAAATAAGTGCCTGTGAACTCTGCTGAATAATTCATGTTCTAAAAGCAGGAAGAAACAATACACTGAGGGCAAAGGATAAAGAAATATACAAGAAAACACTACAGAAATGTTTTTATACTAAATCTCAAACAACTGTCTCAGTTCAATCAGTCTCTGTCTGAGCTATAAAGAAGACATGAAGGTCTCTAAACATAAACATACACAAACAGGAAAAATGTTTATTAAATAATTTAAGCCATGGCATGCAGCTTCTGAAACTATTTCTTACATAAAATAAATTAGGACCATTTTCACAGGTAGCTAAACTATTAATATATTTGTCAATGTACCATATTTTACATTAATTATAATGCTAGATTTAGTTTTCCCCAAGATTGCAAAGTTCCCATATTTTCTGATAAAATAATTTTGCATCTGGATCTTACATGTTCATCTCGACTTACTGTACTCACAAAATTAAATACCCACCATGCAAAGGTTCTCTAAAGAAATGACATTCATTGTTTTTATATCTGTTCATCCATTCATTCCCAATAGGAAGAAAAAAATCTGACTTGGCTGTCACAGTCACTGTGAGGCATTATGCAGGCATATTGCTCTAGTTATAGAGGAAACCCTTGACACACTTCTGCTGAATTCTTTTTTTGGCTGAAAGTATTCAGTGTTAATGTGTCAGAATGAATATGTGCAGCATTGTTCATAATGACACTATTTTGTTTTCATTGAATTATATTCTATTGTTTTAATTTTATATCTAAGTTATGGGGGAATACAGTACTATAGAAAAGAGGACCAGTTCCAATTAACATAAGTTGAATGCGTTTTAGATTTGTGAGGAGCATAACCAGAACAAACATACGAGAACACAGGCAGACTCCATAAAGGCAATGTCCAGGTCAAGGATTAAAATACTACTGCATGCTCTACTGTGTCAAACTATCTGGAATTAATTTTGTGTAGGCAGAGTTCCACAAAATAAACTGAAGAGTATGATTTCTGGCCCTTACTTAAACATCTTGTTAAACTTAACTCACAATAATGCTGTGAAATTAGAGAAACAATCTATGGCTTATATATAGATGCTTGGTATCTGAAAATTGTTACTTTTACTTTCTAAGTTTTTATCATTTGAAAGGCTACTTAATTGTATTTTATTAAGAGAACAAAAATCTCTCTTCCATTGGATTCAGTCCCTGTCTAGTGAAAGAACTACTCATCCTCCCTTGCCTAACTTGTTTCTCCAATCATTAATTTCTTATTCAAAGCCTGTGGTCACCAGAACCTTTTGTGTTCTTTAATTGTGATCCTTGTTGCAAGGGCTTAAATGAGAAGAGCTGACTAAACTATACATCTTATATGTATTTTGCATTTTCTCTCTACAGTGCAGGAAATAACTGGTGGTGGATCCCTGTTGTTGCACCAATGTTTGGCAGTGTGATTGGAGTCCTAATCTACAAAGTGTTCATTGAAATGCATCACCCTTCAGTTGAGCAGCAGAAGAAACATATTAAAGAAAAAAGCCCAAGTACAGATCTTTCTCTTTGCTTTTGAAGAATAAAAAATAACTTTTTGACATGTGTACAGGGGAGTAGTCCATATGCACAAGTCACAGAACAGAGTGTCATATAAAAGCAGAAAATGTGCTCTTACAGCATTTCTTTTCAAAAATTGTAAAATAATAAATTCTACAAAAATACTATGGAAAGGCCTGGAATAATGATAAATATTATAGCATTCTCTTTTTTTCTGATGTATTTAATAAATAAGCAAATAAACACAAAAATAAATTACAAGCTTTAAAAAAGAGTCTAGGAGTTTAAGTACGTAATTAATTCAAATAATGTTTAGTCAGTTAGCATTACGAGGAGTTTATAATGATTAAGAGCAATTCCCCTCTAAAACAGCACATTCAGGCATTACTTTCGGGGAGCTGTGATCCTTCCCACAGTGGATGCCACAGTTGTTTTTTGTGGAGCTCCAATATGCTGAGTTGGGGGCTTCTTCTTCGACACTTGTGGCTTTGTTTTGCTCCGGAATGCTTTATTTGGGTCAAATTGGTTTAGGGCTGATACTCCAGTCTGTAATTCACAAGTTGATGTTAGGGGTTGGTAAAGACATGACCACTGCTGCAAGACAGCAAGAAAAGAAAAGAACAAAATGCTGGAGTTAATATGCAAAGCTCTGTTCATTAAGTAGAATCAAAGAATAATTACAGTAAACATGACATTTACCAAACAAATGTAGTTAATATTATAAAATATTAACACAAAATTAGATAAACACGATTAATGTTATATCTGGTAACATGTTGAATATAACTTATACACTGTTCATGAAATTCAGTTCATCTGAGTTCTTATTGTTGTCTCTGTATCCGTGAAAAAATACCAATATTTCAAATTCCCTACTGCTCTCTTAAAATACCTTGTGTTGCTGTAGGTGTGGTGGTGTGCATACAATAAATACAAATTGACTTATACAACTGATAACGTATGCTCACTATGGGCATTTCAATCCTCAGGTGTGGACCTAAAGTGAGTGCAAATAATTCCTGAATTCCAAATGATGCCAACTGTGCTTCTCCTTTATTAAAATGGTCAAATGAACACCAACATGTGGGTCTTGTACAACATAAGCTAAAACTGTACCCTGTAGTCTTTGGCAAACAGTATAACAGTAAAAGGGGAACCCTCAATTATCCAAGCATGAAATTCTCAGGTAGGATGAAGCCAAATTATAAGCTTTTACTTATCATGAAGAGGCAAATCTTTAGTTTTCAGTAACTTTTGATGTGGAATGCAAGTTGTGGAAATGTTTTAGGATATGGTGAGGAAGAAAGCTATAATATATCAACATGAAAGAAACAATTTGTATTGTGATTATGAGAGAGGAAAGATTGGAGCTTCCCACCTAAATAAATAAGATAGTAGTGGTGTACTTAGTCTTTGTCTAATTCAAGTTACATTTTTTGCTTATTATGTGTACATATTGCAAGAGAAAACTTTTACTTGCATGTCTCCTTAGAACAGTGATTATGATACAATTCCAACAAAGACACACACATGCACACACACATATACACACAAAGGTATACATAGGGCTATTCAAATAACCTTACAATTTGGGAACAGAAACTGCCTTTTGTTAGACGGAAAGAGTACGAAATGAAGCCATGCAGGATGGTTGAGGCCTTTAATTATATACTTTTTGCCATTCTAAGGCAATTTGTATTGTATAGTGACTGTATGAACAGAAAGAATCTATATTGTCTTCACCGCTGACTGCAGGGCTTCACAATCTTCAGCAGCAGGTGCCATTCCAGGATTTTATGCAACCATTGAGGATGGACTCTACCCTGTACCTGAGGAAGTTAGTGAGTACAAATGAGGATATCTGATCTTTCCTCAGAAATCTGAGAAAGTAGAAGCAAGGGTGAGCCTTCTTAACAACAGCCGAAATGTACCCACTTCTGTTCATGATTGATGATAATGCTAAGGAATGTAAATCTGCTTACCCTCTCAACACTATTCCCTCCAATTCAGATGGGAATGTTGTCTACCTTCTGCTTTCTAAATTCAATGATCAATACCCTGGGTTTGCAGATATTATGGGTGAAATTTTCATTCTGCATTACTTTATCAGCAGGAACCCCTCTTATTGAGATGGCGAGCGCCTGGTGGCCGGGCCTGCACCCATGGGCTCGGCCGGGCACAGCCCAAGAGGTAACGTGGGTCCTCCTCCCCATGGGCTCACCACCTATGGGAGGGGCCATGGAGGTTGGGTGCAACGTGAGTTGGGTGGTGGCGAGGCGGGACCTTGGCGGTCTGATCCTCGGCTACAGAAACTGGCTCTTGGGACGTGGAATGTCACCTCTCTGAAGGGGAAGGAGCCTGAGCTAGTGCGCGAGGTCGAGAGGTTCCGCTAGATATAGTCGGACTCACCTCGACGCACAGCTTGGACTCTGGAACCAATCTCCTTGAGAGGGGCTGGACTCTCTACCACTCTGGAGTTGCCCCCGGTGAGAGGCGCCGAGCAGGTGTGGGCATACTTATTGCCCCCACTGGAGCCTGTGCATTGGGGTTTACCCCGTGGACGAGGGTGGCCTCCCTCCGCCTTTGGTTGGGGGGAAGGGTCCTGACTGTTGTTTGTGCGTATGCGCCGAACAGCAGTTTGGAGTATCCACCCTTTTTGGAGTCTCTGAGGGGTTGCTAGAGGGCATACCTTCTGGGATTCCCTCGTTTTGCTGGGAGACTTCAATGCTCACGTGGGCAATGACAGTGAGACCTGGAAGGGCGTGATTGGGAGGAATGGCCCCGATCTGAACCCGAGCAGTGTTTTGTTATTGGACTTCTGTGCTCGCCACGGATTGTCCATAACGAACACCATGTTCAAGCATAAGGGTGTTCATATGTGCACTTGGCACCAGGACACCCTAGGCCTCAGGTCGATGATCGACTTTGTGGTCGTGTCGCCGGACTTGCGCCATATGTCTTGGACACTCGGGTGAAGAGAGGGGCGGAGCTGTCAACTGATCACCACCTGGTGGTGAGTTGGCTTCGATGGTGGGGGAAGATGCCGGTCAGACCTGGTAGGCCCAAACGTGTTGTGAGGGTCTGCTGGGAACGGCTGGCAGAGTCCCCTGTCAGAAGTAGCTTCAACTCCCACCTCCGCAGAACTTCAACCACGCCCCGAGGGAGGTGGGGACATTGAGTCCAATGGGCCATGTTCCGTGCCTCTATTGTTGAGGCGGCTGACCGGAGCTGTGGCCGCAAGGTGGTCGGTGCCTGTCGTGGCGGGAATCCCCAACCCGTTGGTGGACACCGGCGTGAGGGATGCCGTCAAGCTGAAGAAGGAGTCCTATAGGACTTTTTGTCCTGTGGGTCTCTGGAGGCAGCTGATAGGTACCGCAGGCCAAGCGAACGCGGCTTCGTTGTTGCTGAGGCAAAACTTCGGGCATGGGAGGAGTTTGGAGAGGCCATGGAGAACGACTTTGGACGGCTTGAGGAGATTCTGGTCCACCGTCCGCGCCTCAGGAGGGGAAGCAGTGCAGTGTCAACACCGTATATGGTGGGGATGGTGCGCTGCTGACCTCACTTCGACGTTAGGGTCGGTGGGAGGAGTACTTCAAGACCTCCTCAATCCCACTAACATGCCTTCCACGAGGAAGCAGAGCCTGGGGACTCTGAGGTGGGCTCTCCCATCTCTGGGACTGAAGTCACCGAGGTGGTCAAAAACTCCTTGGTGGCAGGGCCCCGGGTGGATGAGATACGCCGGAGTTCCTTAAGGCTCTGGATGTTGTAGGACTGTCTTGGTTGACACGCCTCTGCAACATCGCATGGACATCGGGACAGTGCCTCTGGATTGGCAGACCGGGGTGGTGGTCCCCTCTTTAAAAGGGGACCGGAGGGTGTGTTCCAACTATAGAGGGATCACACTCCTCAGCCTCCCTGGAAAAGTCTATTCGGGGTTCTGGAGAGGAGGGTCCGTCGGATAGTCAACCTCGGATTCAGGAGGAACAGTGTGGTTTTCGTCCCTGGTCGCTGAACAGTGGACCAGCTCTTCACCCTTAGCAGAGTCCTGGAGGGTGCATGGGAGTTTGCCCGACCGGTCTACATGTGTTTTGTGGACTTGGAAAAGGCATTCGACCGTGTCCCTCGGGAATCCTGTGGGGGTGCTCGGGAGTATGGGGTACCGGACCCCTGATAAGAGCTGTTCGGTCTCTGTACAACCGTGTCAGAGCTTGGTCCGCATTGCCGCAGTAAGTCGAGCCCGCTTCCAGTGAGAGTTGGACTCGCCAGGGCTGCCCTTTGTCACCGATTCTGTTCATAACTTTTATGGACAGAATTTCTAGGCGCAGCCAGGGTGTTGAAGGGGTCCGGTTTGGTGGACTCAGGATTGGGTCACTGCTTTTGCAGATGATGTTGTCCTGTTTGCTTCATCAGGCCGTGATCTTCAGCTCTCTGGATCGGTTCGCAGCTGAGTGTGAAGCGGCTGGGATGAGAATCAGCACCTCCAAATCCGAGCATGGTCCTCAGCCGGAAAAGGGTGGAGTGCCCTCTCAGGGTTGGGGGAGAGATCCTGCCCCAAGTGGAGGAGTTCAAGTATCTCGGGGTCTTGTTCACGAGTGAGGGAAGAATGGAGCGTGAGATCGACAGGCGGATCGGTGCGGCATCCGCAGTAATGCGGGCTCTGCATCGGTCTGTCGTGGTGAAAAAAGAGCTGAGCCGTAAGGCAAAGCTCTCAATTTACCAGTCGATCTACCTCCTACCCTCACCTATGGTCATGAGCTATGGGTAGTGACCAAAGAACGAGATCGCAATACAAGCGGCTGAAATGAGTTTCCTCCGCAGGGTGTCTGGGCTTTCCCTTAAAGATAGAGTGAGAAGCTCAGTCATTCGGGAGGGGCTCAGAGTAGAGCCGCTGCTCCTCCGCATCGAGAGGAGTCAGATGAGGTGGCTCGGGCATCTGATCAGGATGCCTCCTGGACGCCTCCCTGGTGAGGTGTTCCGGGCACGTCCAACCGGGAGGAGGCCCCGGGGAAGACCCAGGACACGCTGGAGGGACTATGTCTCCGGCTGGCCTGGGAACGCCTTTGGGATTCTCCCGAAGAGCTGGAAGAAGTGGCCGGGAGAGGGAAGTCTGGGCCTCTCTGCTTAAGCTGCTGCCCCCGCGACCCGACCTCGGATAAGCGGAAGAGAATGGATGGATGGATGGATGGACCCCTCTTATTTGTTTAGCAAGTATAACATACAATTTTATTTATAGTTGTCAAATTGTACATTACTTACTGCCTAACCTGCAACAAGTTCAAGGAAATGGTTATTAAATTTCAAAAATGCTTTCTTTTTCACTTTTGAGATTCCCTTTATGAAAAGTCGTGAAAAGTAACATCACTGCACACATATACTCTTATTTTATGTTTATTTTTTATCTCCTGATGTGAACATATATGTCATCAACCCATTCAAAACATTGAAAGTGTATTTTTTCAATGAAATCTTATTTTGCTTATCTTTTAAATGCTGTTGAAATCATTACTTGAACTGATTTAATAACAATAATAGCAGAAATATAGTGAAAGTTTTTCCATGCATGTACTGCATTTCTACAAGCATAACATTTACATTAAATATTGAACTGTTATAACAACATCTCAGATTTTTCAATTAATAAGCAATATGCAAAACCTGAGTAGTTCCCTGTAAGCTTAAACTGGGAAGATGTAATTTAGAAACATATGTAGGAATAAACATATTTTGGCAACCCGAGACTGCTTAATGAATGAAACACTTCTAATATCTGGCTACTAAATAATAATTGAAGTTACAAACACTCAGTACATATACACATGGGTAGAAAATGCAAACTCCATAAAACACTGACCATGCTTGCATTCAAACCTAAAGTCATCAAATGGTGTATAATAATAATAATAATTATACATTTCATTTTTATAGCACCTTTCGAATGGTCAAAGGGCTTCGTAAATAGTCAAGGGAATACAAAATAAATAAAATCAAAGATAACATTAATAATACAGGATACGAACTAATATCTAACACTAATAAATATTTAAATTTGGAATTAGATTAAGAAACAAGCTGGAAAAAAGAAGAAAGCCTTGAAAAAAATAACACAATTTTTATGTACTTACATGTAGGAATATAAATATTGTTGAGGAAATCACTCACAGTGATTGTAATATCTGTGTTTATATGGTTGCTACAATGAATAGAATTCCAAAGTCTGGAAAGTGTTAGGGAAATATTTTTGGGGTGTGTTATAGACCACCCAATGCAGACAGCAATTTCAATGCAAATCTTTTTAGTAATATTAAAAAGGCTAGTTTACAGGGGGATATTATAGTCATGGGGGACTTTTTAACTACCCAAATATTAACTGGGATAACCTTGCAAATAGTGGATCACAAGAGCAGAGGTTTTTAGAAGCACTGTAATCAGTTACTGTTTTTAACACAGTATAACTGAGTACAAATGTCGGGGGTTTGGTTAAGCCTATCTGTATTTATTATTTGTAATAATTTAGGATAGAACTCAGGGTTCTGAGGTGAGTGGACTGCTAGGGTAAAGTGACCACAATATACTACTATACTCTAGTGCTTTGGAAGAGTGCAGATGCAAAGACTAAAAGTGTTAAGTTTAACTTTGGTAGGGAAAAGTCTAAGAAGGAAAGACTGGTATAAGCTTTTAGTTGAAGAGACAGTCAAGGAGCAGTGGAGCAGTGCAGCAGGTTTAAAAACATTTTACATATAATGTAGGACAGGTACAAAACTAAATATGGAATTTGTGGGAAATTTATAAAACTCTGCAGTAGGTTAGTAAAGAGTTGAAAAAGAAGCTGCAAAGGAAAAAGTCAAGGAGGAAATGAAGTGCATCAGAAATATTAAGGGGAATTTTAATATACCTACAGTGAAATAGAAGTTCTAAGCTTGCATTTTTCTGAGATCTTCACATTTGATGAAGGTAGATCATAATAGAGGTAAAATGGACTACTAAGGAGGTACTGAGTGACCTTGAAATTGTAGAGGAAGAAGTACTACTTAGATTAAAAGGACTGAAATCAAGTAAACCACAAGGGACCTCATGTATAACGCTGTGTGTAGAATTCACACTAAAACATAGTGTACGGACAAAACTGTAAATGTGTATACACACAAAAAATTCCAGATGCATAAAACTGCATACGCCAAGTTCCACACACTTCCCCTTTATAAATCCCAATGAACGTGAAATTTAAGACACATGCATGTGCCTACAACCCCACCCCAACTCATCCCTGAATTTCAGATTATTTGAATATACTAATCAATATATATAGCTCCAGTGTTTTGTAAAAAGGCAATGGCAAAAGCACATGGAAAAAAGAAGAATATCAGTGAATGTGAAGTGTAGGCAAGGAAAAACATACTATTTGTTGGCTTAGGCAACAAAAGGAAGTTGATGGAGTGATACAGCATTGAGGAGACACTCGAAAGCTCAAGTTCAGAAAGTGGCACAGAGCCTGAAATAAAACAGAAGTCGTCAGATATTAAAGTCACCATGAAGAGGCGAGTTGCAACCCACCATCTGTTTATTCTGTTTTAGACATTATTACAAAAGCTGACCCCCATGATGGTGTTGCTGTGCCCAGCACATCTTCGGGCTCTGGCTGCACACACACCTCTGTCTTGGAAATTGATGGGCAACCATCTTGCTGTGTGCTGATGGATGCTGTTCTGGAGTCACAAAATACAGTACTGGATGTTATAAGACACGTGGCCAATGAATTAAGGAACATAATGGATGTACTATGTGATATGTCTTCTTGGATGACGCAGAGGTAAGAACTGCCTTATAATCAAATGGTTACAGATTTGAGTCCGGGCGCTCTGTGTTTTGAGTAGTGAGCTGCTATTATTATTACTATAATATAATAAAAACATGCATTTGATTTGAGTCTGTAACACCCGGTTGGGTATGCCTTTTCTCTGAAAGTGTCTTTACATTGTAGCATCAGCACTGAGTGCCACAATGGACGGATTCTCTCCTCTTCATATGGCTCTTTGAGGTCACTCACTCTCTTTAAAAGGACTGCTTGCCTTTTGCCGTGCTAGTTGGAAAAAGCACATGCAACTGTTAGAGTTGCCATTTTTATAAGTTCTCCTACTATAATTGATGTAATGCCACCTCATTCTTTTGGTGATTCATTCCTGGCTGCTGTAATTTGTTCAGCACCATTGCAATAGCAATATGCAAACAGTTGATGGCTCCAATTATATCTGGAACTCCGGACGTTGCTGCAAATTGTACTTTAATGTTTCCCAGTTCAACCACAGTATAAGAAAATCGTACATACGGTATCTGGATGATACGTTAATAATACCAACATATACAGCTGGCATGGTGCAACTCAGTGATGTCCGTGAAATACCTGATTGTCAAGTAGTTCATGTTGAAAAGCTCCTGTGGCTAAAAACCTGAGAATAGACAGAACTTGCAAAGGACAATGTACAGCACAATTCCTCAAAGTTTGCCTTTGTAAAGCCTACACAAGTTCAGCACACTGCTCCAAGAGGCTAGCTCTTGGAAATCAACATCGACTCAGAAGTCTGTCGTCATCTTCATCTATACAGTGGTGTGAAAAACTATTTGCCCCTTCCTGATTTCTTATTCTTTTGCATGTTTGTCACACAAAATGTTTCTGATCATCAAACACATTTAACCATTAGTCAAATATAACACAAGTAAACACAAAATGCAGTTTTTAAATGATGGTTTTATTATTTAGGAGAAAAAATCCAAACCTACATGGCCCTGTGTGAAAAAGTAATTGCCCCCTGAACCTAATAACTGGTTGGGCCACCCTTAGCAGCAATAACTGCAATCAAGCGTTTGCAATAACTTGCAATGAGTCTTTACAGCTCTGGAGGAATTTTGGCCCACTCATCTTTGCAGAATTGTTGTAATTAAGCTTTATTTGAGGGTTTTCTAGCATGAACCGCCTTTTTAAGGTCATGCCATAGCATCTCAATTGGATTCAGGTCAGGACTTTGACTAGGCCACTCCAAAGTCTTCATTTTGTTTTTCTTCAGCCATTCAGAGGTGGATTTGCTGGTGTGTCTTGGGTCATTGTCCTGTTGCAGCACCCAAGATCGCTTCAGCTTGAGTTAACGAAAAGATGGCCGGACATTCTCCTTCAGGATTTTTTGGTAGACAGTAGAATTCATGGTTCCATCTATCACAGCAAGCCTTCCAGGCCCTGAAGCAGCAAAACAACCCCAGACCATCACACTACCACCACCATATTTTACTGTTGGTATGATGTTCTTTTTCTGAAATGCTGTGTTCCTTTTACGCCAGATGTAATGGGACATTTGCCTTCCAAAAAGTTCAACTTTTGTCTCATCAGTCCACAAGGTATTTTCCCAAAAGTCTTGGCAATCATTGAGATGTTTCTTAGCAAAATTGAGACGAACCCTAATGTTCTTTTGCTTAACAGTGGTTTGCGTCTTGGAAATCTGCCATGCAGGCCGTTTTTGCCCAGTCTCTTTCTTATGGTGGAGTCGTGAACACTGACCTTAATTTAGGCAAGTGAGGCCTGCAGTTCTTTAGACGTTGTCCTGGGGTCTTTTGTGACCTCTCGGATGAGTCGTCTCTGCGCTTGGGGTAATATTGGTCGGTCGGCCGCCACTCCTGGGAAGGTTCACCACTGTTCCATGTTTTGCCATTTGTGGATAATGGCTCTCACTGTGGTTCGCTGGAGTCCCAAAGCTTTAGAAATGGCTTTATAACCTTTACCAGACTGATAGATCTCAATTACTTCTGTTCTCATTTGTTCCTGAATTTCTTTGGATCTTGGCATGATGTCTAGCTTTTGAGGTGCTTTTGGTCTACTTCTCTGTGTCAGGCAGCTCCTATTTAAGTGATTTCTTGATTGAAACAGGTGTGGCAGTAATCAGGCCTGGGGTGGCTACGGAAATTGAACTCAGGTGTGAATCACCACAGTTAGGTTATTTTTTAACAAGAGGGCAATTACATTTTCACACAGGGCCATGTAGGTTTGGATTTTTTTTTCTCCCTAAATAATAAAAACCATAATTTAAAAACTGCATTTTGTGTTTACTTGTGTTATATTTGACTAATGGTTAAATGTGTTTGATGATCAGAAACATTTTGTGTGACAAACATGCAAAAGAATAAGAAATCAGGAAGGGGGCAAATAGTTTTTCACACCACTGTAAATACGCGCTGTCTTCTAATTCTTCCTTTTGTGATTTCTTCTAACAATGCTAAAGCAGCTATGGTAGTTGGAAAAGTTTGGCCATTTCATGCACCATTGTATTGTTACAGAATGATTACAATCAAGTGAATTAAATCTGTAAATGATATTCAACTAATTTTGGTGTATTTTATAAATCTAGCGTCACTGTTGCGAATCTGAACAAAGGGAGACCACACAGAAACAGTAGCACTGCTTTGATGCTGGGTGCCGCCAGTTAGCAAAACCTAGCAGAAAATAGCATACATACAGTGTAAAGGTGATGTGAAAATGTGCAAGGCTGTACACCAAGTTTAGTTTTTACACATCTCAAAGTGTGCATGGAAACCAGCATACGCAATATTTCTGTGCACATGTACTGTTTATATATGAGGCCCCAAGACCAGATAATATTTACCCTAGAGTTCTTAAGGAGGTTAGTGAGTACATATAAAAACCATCGATGCATATTTTTAGGAAGTTACTGCACAATAGGGAAATTCTGACAGGAAAATTTAAATATTATCCCATCATATAAAAACGGTGACCAGGCAGATCCAAGCAACTACAGACCAGTAAGCTTAACATGCATCACAGGTAAATTAATGAAAGGAACTATTAGGGATAAGACTGAACAAACACATGGCAAGAACAGTTTTATTTAGCAGTCAGCATGGCTTCAGAAGAGAGTGGGCATGTTTTACTAACATGTTGGAGGCTTCAAAAGGATATGATCAAAGTGGAGAATATAATATTACTTATCTTGACTTTCAGAAAGCATTTGATAAGGTGCCACATGAGAGGGTAGGCATCAAACCAAAGGAAGAAGAAATTTAGGGTGTTTGTAGATTGATGCAAAATTGGCTCAGACACAGGAAGCAGACAGTTATGGTGTAAGGTAAGGGACCCTATCAGAATTGGCTGACGTTAAGAGTGGTGTTCCACAGGGGTCAGTGCTAGGGCTGCTGTTTTTTAAATATATATAAATAATATGAATATGAATATAGGTAACAAACTGGGTAATTTGGCAGAAGATACCAAGCTATACTATATTGCCAAAAGTATTGGGACGTCTGCCTTTACACACACATGAACTATAATGATATCCCATTATTAATACATAGGCTTTAATACGGAGTTGTCCCACTGGTTGCAGCTATAACAACTTCAGCTCTTCTGGGAAGGCTTTCCACAAGGTTTAGGAGTGTGTTTATGGGAATTTTTGACCATTCTTCCAGGAGAGCATTTGTGAGTTCAGGCACTGATGTGGGATGAGAATGCCTGGCTTGCAGTCTCCACTCTAATTCATCCCAAAGGTGTTGTGTCAGGTTGAAGACAGGGCTCTGTGCAGGCCAGTCAAGTTCCTCCACACCAAACTCACTCATCCATTTCTTTATAGACCTTGGTTTGTGCACTGGTGCGCAGTCATGTTGGAGGAAAGGGGCTATCCCTAAACTGTTCCCACAACGTTGGGAGTATGAAATTGTCCAAAATGGCTTTGTATGCTGAAACATTAAGAGTTCCTTTCACTGGAACTAAGGGTCAAAGCCCAACCCCTGAAAAACAACCCCAAACCATAATCCCCCCTCCACCAAACTTTACACTTGGCACAATGCAGTCATGCAAGTAACCTTCTCCTGGCAACTGCCAAACCCAGACTTGTCCATCGGATTGCCAGGTAGAGAAGCATAATTCGTCACTCCAGCGGACACTTCTCCACTGCTCTAGAGTTCAGAGGTGGTGTGCTTTACACCTCTGTATTCAATGCTTTGCATTACACTTGATGATTTAATGCATGGATGCAGCTGCTTGGCAATGGAAACCCAGAATTACAAGTTTTTTCGTAGGCTTCAGGGATCCTAGTGTTAAAGTCCAAAAATTCGAAATGGCATGTCATAATTGAAACCGCTGGCTTGTTCTATTTTTTGAAGTCACTCAGCAGGATCTCTACTGTGTGCTGATGCTTTGCACTTTTTACTATATAAAAATGATAGAAACATCTTGTAGAAATAAATCTTTCATTATTATTATTATTTCATAGAGTCTCCTCTGTTATGGGTCAGGCTCCTTCAAGGTTTGTTTTTACTCTCACCACGCCACGTGGCTAATTATTATGCATGCATAAGGCTTCTCTTATATTGATGCGGATCCTGAAGATCGACCTGCACATTTGACTACAAGCACAGATAACTCATCCCACAAAGTTTGTAATACAAATGATCTGCATTATATACGTGGCGGGAGGTCCCATCAATGTTGGCTATTACAGCTCCAGAGGACATCAAACTGCCCTTGCAAAGCATTATGTAGTGCTGATATAAAAAGAAAAAAAAAATCCTAAACCAGCTGAATTATCAGTAAATAATTCAATGAACAAGGGTGAACGCAAATGCAGCAAATTTGCTTATCAACACTAATAACAAAATCCACTCACGCTCCATATGCTCAAGGCATACAATTATTTAACTCAAAATTATATATCGAGCACATCTGTCTCGTCTAAAACTCTCCAAAATGTTTCCAGGGCAAGATCCAACCTGCGAATGCTGCAATCAAGTCCCAGCCTCACTGGGTCACATGTTCTGGGCCTGCACCAAATTAAAATTAACAATTTTGAATTACCTTTCAGACAGCCTTGGTCTCACAATCCCTCCTAACCCATTAACAGCTGTGTTTGGGGTTCTTCCAGATGGGTTTAAAGTGGAGAAAGACAAACAAACTGTGATTGCATTCACTACACTTTTGGCACGCAGACTTATTCTGCTAAACTGGAAGAACCCAAACTCTCCTCTTTTAAGTGAGTGGGAAACCGATGTTTTATACTATTTGAAATTGGAAAAAATCAAATACTCAGTTAGAGGATCTGTACAGACTTTTTTCAAAACATGGAAGGATCTAATCAGTAATATTTTAAAATAAGCTCTTAAAGCACAGAGGAAACAATTATTTCTGTATTTCTTTGTCTTCGACATTCATCTCTATTGGCTTATCAAACTTATTAATTTAGGTATGTTTACAAGCCTTAAATTTTATGCCGTTTGCCTCGCTCTCTCTCTCAGGGGTAGAGGTCGACTTGCTCTTAATTTTACTTTTTATAAAAATTGATTGATTTGTATGGAATGATTGCAATAAAATTAATACACTTAAAAAAAATGTATAACTGCACAATTTTAAGTAATATTTAATAAATATCCCAGAAACTACGCACTTATATATACATCATGCATGGAGACCAAAATCAAAATTAAAATTACAGAAACATTTTTGCTTTTCTTTTCTCGTCTTTGATTTTTTATAGTTTTTTTCTTTCATTTTTATTTTACTTTTAGTTAACAAAGTTATAATTTTTTTCATTAATGACATAGTCCGTTTTAGTTGACAGAAGTAACACTGTGCCACTGGTCCGCCATCATTCAGACAGTTCACTTTCATTTTCTTAGGCACAGAGATAGATAACTGTTGTCCCACTGAATAGGGTTGGGACCACAGATTCTCTCAGTGAAATATTAAAGATGTCATTGCAGACTTTAGCAAATTGTTTGCTACAGGTTTTTAAAACACACCCTATTCTATCCAGATTGGATGCCTTATGGACATTAAGATATTTAAAAGACCCCCTTACTTTTTGTTTAGAAATAAAAGAGGATTAATAATGTGGTGCTACAGAAAATTAAATTGCGAGCTGCTTGTTATTGGGATCACAGTGGGTATAGAAGTTATTAAGGTCATTGGTGAAAGATAAGTAGATGAGATTGGTTTAGGCCTTACTTTGTAGTCCAAAACAATCTCTAGTCTTTGCCAGCATTTACACAAAAAAATTGCTCAATTTTTTCAATTGCCTCAACTTTACTCCTCTGCTAATGTTTATCAACTTTGACTTCTTTTCTGAGTTTGTATATGCATTTCTTATATGTTTCCATATTAAGTTTTAAAAAATCATTGCTGCATGCCTGCAGTAAATTGTTGATGTCAGTAGTGATCCACTGTTTATTAGGAAATATGTGGAATTTTTTTGTAGACCCAATTGATCACACATTTTTTGATAAATACTGCTATGACATTTGCATACTCATCCTGATCTGATGAGGAGTCTGTAAACTGATCCCATTTTACACAATCAAAGCTATTAATGCTACTAATATTTAGATTAATTCCTTTAATTTGCTTTGAAGTCCCCATCAGTGATAAATAATCTGTTGTAAGGGATGGCGGGGAGTCTGGACACTTTTAGTCAGCAAGGAAGGGGAGAAGGCTTGCACAGTGGGGTTTGGATTCCCCTACTATGTTGGGCTATGTTGGGAGGAGTGAAGGTGGAAGGAGACAGAAAGAGAAAGCAGAAAAGAAGTGTGCTTATTGTGCTTATAGTACTGTGCTTGGTGCTGCATAGGTGGGAAATGATTTGTGAAATTTTTCTTACTGAAATAAAGCCTTGTTTGTTTTGCTGAACTTTTATCCATGTCTGTTTGTGTTGGATTTGGGGAGCTGGTGTGCCCCCAGGTAGCCACAAGTGAAGTAGTCCGCAGGATTCCTGGCCGTCTGCCACACTGTCAGGATGTAAACATTAATATTCTGTAATAATGTTATACAGATCATGTTTACTTGAGGGGACATATAAACAACAACTCCAAAATGACAAGAGAATGTATGATATTTAATGTTGCTTAATTAATTAACTTTCTATAAAGATTATTTTGAATCTAATTCCATGTTTACTCTGCTACATGTAATATGTACAAGACAATAAACTTGACAACTAGAAAAGGAAAAATAAATTATGAAAAAACAAATATCTCAATACTTATTATGCATTAAGTTTTTAAAAAATTCTTATTCAAGCCTGTGTCACTGGAAAGGAATCAATCAGAATCTTGCCCTTGTCTGTTTCACATCCTTACATAGTGAACCTTGTCATGAACTCAGGGCTCTCTGATTCAGAAACAATTGCTTACTCAGGTTTGTTTAAGGGAATTGTCATTTTTCCACTGAGAATGCAAGCCTCTTGACTTCTACTGTTACTGGAAGGTAATCCTATTGCTCAGCCCAGGATCCCACTCACTGCAGTCGCCTCTCCACTAAGCAATCTTAGATGAGCCCCCAAATATCACTGGCAAAAACTGTTCTGGGTCTCACAGTTCTATTTCATACCTTTAGATGAAGATGATGGCAACAAGCCCTTGGCCTTCAAGTTAGAAGCAAATGACTAAAAAGTGTAGAAGGCAGAACCCTTGACTTCTATTGTAATCGAGAAGATATCATACTACACATGAACCAGCTGTTTAAGTCATTCTTTATGACGTATAATTTCTCAATAGTACATAGTAAACAGCTATCTGTTATGATTTGGGTTCATTTGAACTTTTCTTCTCATTTTTCTGAACTTTTTTTCAGACATTTATATTTTTCCATGACATCATTAGGTCAGCAGCATAAAGGTCAGTTCTGTGCCTTTCCTGGTTCTCATGTGTGTTTTATTTCTTAAGAATTCACAGTTTAGATCCTTTTGTTTTGCTTTCTCTACAGTACTACACTTTTCCTAAGTTATTCGGTTTAACTGACATTCAGTTTGGGCAGTACTGAGGCAGCACTGCTGCCTTGCAATAAGAAGACCTGGATTCACGTCCTGGGTCCAACAGGTGTTGAGTTTGCAAGTTCTCTCAGTGTCTGTGTGGTTTTCATCTGATTGCTACAGTTTCCTCCCACTGTCCAAAGACATGCAGGTTAGGTGAATTGGCTCTAGTGTGTGTTTGGTGTGTGTGTTTGTCCTGTAATGGACACCCTGTCCAGGGATTCGTTCCTACCTTGCATCCTATGCTAGCTGCGATAGAATCCAGCCCCCCAACCCTGACGTCCCTGGTCTGGTTTAAGCAGGTTATAAAATTACATGACTTCCAGTTTCAACTTGTACATGCTTATTTGATGTTTCATCTTCCGGTCCCAAATGAACTCAAACTGCCTTGTGGTCTCCCTAGGTTGGACACAAGGGAAAAAAGAAAAGTAATTAAAAATATTCTTGACCATCAGCTTGTGGTCATTGGTTTTAGTCATCCTTCTAGTCTGTATGCTGACTGAGGCTGATTTGAGACTAGTGGTATTTCTGCTTTAAAGGCCAGTGGGACAGATGTTGAACAAATTAATAATAAGCTTCCCCCAATAAGTTAAATTATAACTAATAAGTTTATAACAACCCTCAACTTTGGAATCTAAAGCATTTTCTCCTATTTGTCTATCATAAGCTCAATGTAATTACTTATCTAGAAAAGTATTGTTTTTTTGCTTGATGTGAAATTGAGTTTGTGCAGTGTGCTTACACAGCTGTTTCCAGTTGATGAGGCTGGACCAACTGGCCCCAAAGTGTTGTAGGTTTACCTTTAGGTGCTGGTGTGTCATCATCAGGATTAAAATGACGAAGTCATGTTTTTTTTTCCATTTGAGCATTTGCAAGTCAATTTAAGCTTTTCTCAGTTAAGGCTATGTGGCACACATCTAAAACAAGGTACTAAAAGTCCAGTACAACAACCATTACATGTAGCAACAGTAATCAGAATAAAAAGAAAGAAGATCAATATCAGGAATACATTGTTCACAAGACATTACGCTGCTTCTTAATTTTTACCCACTCTACAGGATGTCTGAGCTAAATTATAAAAAGCCACCAAGGAAAAATACATGTATTTTTTCAGGTTCGTGGAAACAAGGCCAGCAGTATGATGCTACTATTTCAAGGAAGCACAGAAACCTGATGTGGAAAGAACAGATATGCATTTAGAAAATTGACCAGCAAACAGATACCTGCACTATGGTTAGCACTGCTAATGGATGTGCAGTACGTAGTTCATGTTGTTTATGTTCTGCCCATGTTATTGTGGCTTGTCCTTTTTCACCTCAAAGCCATTAAATTCAAAAGTTGAGGTTTTTCCTGTTTCAGTTTATGTATTTTATAGCCAATAGATTGTCCTGATCAATGGCTAGAAGGCTCTCATTTTACTTACTGTAAATCTATATTGTGATATTTGGTCAGATGATGAAGATGTCAGAGGGGTTTAACAATTTGATATGAATTGGGACAGACCAGGTACCAGTATGTCATTGTTTGATTGACATTTTGTGATGTTATAGTTGCCTGAACTTGCATGCCTCTCTACAGATAATTAGTTGGAAAGATTCATGTAAACATTGTAGGAAATGTAGAAACATGTAGGAAAATTGTGATATGCCCCAACCAGACTTATCATGTCAAAAATGCCTCTGTTTGGGACCAATACTCCAGCTGATCTTAAAAAAAAGTGTCTGCATCTTTATTGTTGTGGTACCTCAAACAAGGACGTTCAAAACAATATCCTGGAAATGTTTCTGTAAAAGGTCAGTGGACATGCATAAGATAAACGTTAAATAACATAAATGATAAATAAGATACTTAAACATGCAGTAACTCAAGACTCTTACCTTTGCCCTTGGTCCAGGTCCATAACTTGTGAACCTATACTGCCATTCTGGTAGACCCAAGTGAGTAATCATAATTCGATAATAGGCCGTAAATGAATCCGTGAGGAAATGCCAGTAAAGTGCTCTATCTAGGAACCACACTTCACATTGCTTAGCTAACACCCCTGTAAAAGAAAGCATTGGGACAGTGATTTGGTTACCAGAAAGAAATGTCTTTCAGATAAAAATACAATTTTAAATAACAAAGGCAATACTATTGTGATAAAATCTCATCCCAACCAGTAAATACATATAACCCATCCCTGTCAAGATCCCCTTGCTATTGGTAAACGATAATAAACACTAATGCAAAGTTGTAAGTACAACTGCTGAAGTACAATAATAGAGTGTTTTAATCATATTAATAAAGCAGTCTCCAAAACCCACAGACCATAAATAGTCCCAATTTAGCAGGCCAAAAGCTGTCTTAGCATCTAAAGACAAAACTGCAGCAGGAGATTCCAAATTAGGAGCAGACATAATGACATGGAGCAATCTGTGTAAAATATCTGAGGACATTGTGGAACATGACGCGGACACAGACAGGTGGACAAGGCGGACTTTAAATCACCCCACACCCGTTTATTATACAATCCCATATTTACAATAGTGCTCCACAAACCCCTATAAGTCCCCAAAAGTCTTGGCCACAACGCAACATCTTTCTTCAGGCCGCCACCGCTCCTCTCCACTGAGACCTTGTCCTCTTCTCTCCTGACTCCAGTCATCATATGGAGGGAGGCGGCCCCTTTTATACATGCATGGATGGGCTCCAGGTGCTTCCCGACACTCCTCTGCCGACACTCCCCTGTGTCTTCTTCCCCCCAGCACTTCCACCACACCTGGGTGCAGGTCCAAGGCTCTCCAGGCACTGGGGCGCCCCCTGGCGGTGACCACGGGCCCCTACAGGGTTGAGATTCCAAGCCCTATACCCGTGGCTCCCAACGCAACCAGGGTGGTCGCCCCCTTGTGGTCTGGAGGAAGCGCAAGCCCTCCTCCGGTCCTCTTGGGTGTCCTGGCTGGGTACCACCCCTAGCCGAATGTGACAGTACCCCCCCACAAACTGAGACACCTAGGGGCCAGCGGCCCGTCCCGCGAGGGCAGGTCTTCTTCGGCGGGAAGCCGACATGCTCCAGTCCAGGGCCCGGTCCAGCAAAACATAAAACAGAACAAGGGGTGGAGACGTTGCCCTGACACTGCAACTTGGCATCTCTCTTAAATAGCCTTAAATAGGGGCAACGCACCCCCCCTCTGACCGGCACCCCGGTGCTTGCAATCTCAGCCCTTCTTTCGAGACCTCCGTGTCCCCCGAGCTGGGACATTGGACAGGACCGCACACGCCCCTGTCAACTCAGCCGGCTGTGGGGTTTCCCTCTGCCCCCGCAGAGGGCGGCCCTTCTCTGGACATCAGCGTCCTGCCTCACGTCCTCCCTTATCGGAGGAACTGGCATTCTTCCCTCGATTCCTCCTTTTCCTCTGGGACACCGTGACGGTCTGGGTCTGCCTATGGCAAAAGCACAGCCCCTGATCCGTCTGTATCACTGCAGAACGATGTGAGGCCACAGCTGGCTCGGGGAGGAGGGCACTAGGACCCGAGGCACACATCAGCCCGCGTCCTACCAGCCCCCTCGCTGTCTCTCCCCTCGCCACGTGCGCAGCACCCGCCGCCACGTCCACTGTCAGAGATCCCTTTACTTGGTTCCGTTCACGAGTGTCACGGGCCTTTTGGTGGGACCTCCTGCATGCTTTATGGGGTCGGCTTTACTCACCTTCCCCGCGGTACCTCTCCGGCCGAAGGATCCAGCATCGCGCCATTCCGTCCACGTACACAGCGGCTGCACCGCCACGACTGCCTTTCTCTCCAGCTTCTGCAACTCAGCACAGAGGGCATTAAGCACCTGTGAAAGCTGCTGCTCTGCAGGCTGATGGCAGACCTCCAGCTCACACAGAGCAGCCGGCAAAGACAGGAAGTTAGCTGACGGTGAGCTTACCTGTCCGTCAGCAACACACGCTTCCTGCTTCCTGTGAGGCACTTCCCAATTGGGTCCTTCCCTGGCCCGTGATGGACATTCCTTGGTCCCTCCTCTCTATAGTCATCGGCGGGCACGCAAGACACACCATCCAATCCCGTGCCTGTCTCAGGGAGGGACTTCCGGTCCGCTGCCATCTTGCTTCTCATCTTCCTGGTGCAGTGGCGTGTTTGGGCTTGCTCGAGCTGCAGTGGCTCCCTCTCTGCAGCTCCCACAGCTGCTGCCGAGCTGCCAGAGCCCCGTGAACCGCCATGTGCCTGCCACCGACACGGGCCGGTTGCTGGTGAGCAGGGAACTTACCTCCCGGATCCCATCTGTCCGAGGAAACGTCATCGGTGTGGCCTCACTAGGCAACATGCTGTCCCGGGCGCCTCCAGCGATGGCACGCTTATCGGAGCCTGCTGCACTCCCCCAAGCCGTTGTCGTTCTTCCGCACCAGGTTAGAATCATCCCTCTGCGGTCCAGTAGCGGTCTGTTGGGCGACTCTCTGTTTTGGGGCTGCAAGCACTCCGCCCTTGCGGCAGGACCGCCTGATGCTCTGGGCCGTCCACAAAATATTTATTTTGGGGTCCCTGCCTTGGAGGCAGAGAGCCCCACCTTGGGTGCCACTGTGTAACATGACCCGGACACAGACAGGCAGACACGTTTAAATCACCCCACACACATTCATTATACCATCTCATATTTACAATAGTGCTCCACAAACCCCTATAAGTCCAGAAAGTCCTGGCCACAACGCAATGCCTTCCTTTCTTCAGGCCGCCACCGCTCCTCTCCACCGAGACCTTGTCCTTTTCTCTCCTGACTCTAGCCATCATATGGAGGGAGGCGGCCCCTTTCATACATGCCCGGATGGGCTCCAGGTGCTTCCCGACATTCCTCCACCGACACTCCCCTGTGTGGCAGAAGGGCCAGCTGCGCACCCGGAAGCACTCCGGGTGTCCCCGGTCTTCTCCAAGTTTGGCGGAAGTGCTGAGGTCCAGGGCTCTCCAGGCACCGGGGCGCCCCCTGGCGTTGACCACAGACCCCTACAGGGTTGAGCTTCCAAGTCCTGCACTCGTGGTACACAATGCAACCAGGACGGTCGTCCCCTCGTGGTTTGGAGGAGACACAAGCCCTCCTCCGGCCCTCTCAGGTGTCCTGCCTGGGTACCACCCCCAGCCGCATGTCACAACATGTAATATTAATGAAGCTAGCTTAGTCTGTGTTGACAGATTTATGAATAACCATGAATAGCTAAAATTTTACACAATAATGTCAGTATTTATAAGGGTTTGTGGTCTATAATTCTTACATTATGTAAGGTTTTTGTTCTGTTTATGCAGTAGGGTAATCACTGCAATATTCAAGCTAGGATGGAGCTGAGAGTAATTAATGGATGACTAAAGCATTTGAAGTGAAAAATTAGTTGCTTCAAAATGTTAATAATGGTTCTAGTGGTATCCCGTCAATATAAGGGGCTTTTCTCATAGTCATAGTGTGTAATGCTAAGTCTAATTCCTTAAGAGAAATTAGGGTATCAATTACAGCAAGGAAGCAAGTAAGTAAGTATAACAAGAAAGGCTTCCTGTTCTTAGATGCCAAAGATATCAAGTTCAGATTAAAAAAAATCTTCATGGGTTGAAATATTCTCCAAGGGAAACAATTTAGAGCAGCAGGACCAAAAATTACAGTTTAATTCTTTAAGACTTTGTGAAATACATCCTTTATTTTTTTTAATGGAAGAAACTATACCAGATAACTCAGATTTCCAAAAAAGAAAAGCAAGGTAATGTCCAGGACATTTAGATTTAGAAAAAACTTTTGTGGGTGGCATGGTGGCGCAGTGGGCAGCATTGCTGCCTCGCAGTCAGGAGACCCGGGTTCGCTTCCCGGGTCCTCCCTGCGTGGAGTTTGCATTTTCTCCCTGTGTCTGCGTGGGTTTCCTCCAGGCACTCCGGTTTCCTCTCATAGTCCAATGGCATGCAGGTTAGGTGCATTGCCGGTTTCTAAATTGTCCCTAGTGTGTGCTTGGTGTGTGGGTGGGTGTGTGTGTGTGCACGCCCTGCGGTGGGCTGGTGCCCTGCCCGGGGTTTGTTTCCTGCCTTGCACCCTGTGTTGGCTGGAGTTGGCTCTGGCAGATCCCCGTGACCCTGTAGTTGGGATATGGCGGGATGGATAAACTTTTGTTCTATTTCTATATAACTGAAAATCAGCCTGATTATTCTGGAAAGAGTTCAATTCACTTTTAATGGGATTAATAAAGTATCTATCTATCTATAACAAATTTGTAATTTAAATTTAGGGTCATCCATTAGAGGAAGTGATGGTTCCAAAACGGTTTACTTTCAAGTGCATAAATATTTTTTTTTACTATGGTTTGGTTAACATGACAGAGACTGAGAGCATGTGCTGATATCATGTTGCCGCACCCATCACATGACAAAATACCTGGATTGGGACCCGAGTCCAAGGAGTGACACCTCAGCACCACATTGGAACAGGGTTAGGTTTTTGACAGTGGCTGGAGTAAAATGAGGGGCAAAATAAATTAAATTATTTTCTAAAGGAATCCCTTAACTACCTCTCAGGCAGTTGAAGGATCTGAAACAGAATATCTTTTTATTAAAACAAATTCTTCTGATCGTTTTTCAACCAAGTTGTGTTGAATCTCTATTTAAGGACTCACAGGAGAATCTGAGAAAGACATAAATCAGTCACATTTTTGAGAAATACAGAGATAGCCCATTATAAATTGTGAATTACATCAATATAAGAAGAAAGATAATTCTTTTAAGGAGAGATTAATGAGACAATAACAGTTGATTAGGTTGAAGTCACTAAAAAACTGTCTAAGTACTGGTGGAATACAGTTTAAATTAAGGGAAAGGAATCAAGGATTTAATAACAGCGTCAGCATCCATATCCAGGTACAACGAGTAATGTAAGATTTACAGCAAATCCACAATAAGTTCTGAAAAGAAGTTCAAGATAGACTTGCTGTTCTGGAAGATGGATGCAGAAGGAATAATATTAAAATCGTCTAAAGGTCTACCTGAGTATCGTGAAAGTCCAAACCCAGTGAAATTCGTAGCTGAACTATTCTCAGAAATAATTGGAGTGGACTTTAAATCAGACACCAAGATAACAGCAACTTATCGCATATGGGGATCAAATACCTCTAAACCTAGGACTTTTTCTGTGTGTTTCGAAAAATCACAATTAACATAATGTATCACTTCTGAGACAGAAACAAGAAATTATATTTGAAAATAGTCACATTCACATTTTCCCTTATTTCTCACCCTTAACAGCTGCTAAATGTTCTGCTTTTTACAACATTAGACAGCGCTTGCGGAAAGCTGATATCAGATACAGTCTCTTGAATCCTGCCAAACTGAAAGTGGATATTTAAGACAAGCATTACATCTTTACTACTATGGAAGAAGCAGAAAAAGAGTTAAGAAAGCTGATTCTGACACTTTTTTGAAATACGATCCTGAGTCGCAACCTGTCATGGCACGGCAAACAACATATTACCGGCTGTCTGATCTGCTTGCAGTGATACTGGTACCGTAATTATACATCCTTTTCCCTTCTCGGCCACGTTCAGTTTATGTTTCAATTGTAATTATATGCATATATGTATGTATGTGTGGAAGAAATTAAATAACTTTTTTTTTTCTTTTCTAAAGGAGATTGTTTAACATCATACCCTTGGTTTATTGTTATTGTTATTATTGTATTAGGGTTTACTATGCTTATCCAGGCATATTTTATAACACCATTCCCTGGGTTTACTATCTTACTATTTCAAGACTGTTGAAGATTATATGTTATGCTTATAGTATAGTATTTAGACTGTATCGGCGTTCCAGAACCCCCCGCGATAGGTGAAAATCCACGAAGTACAAACCATATGTTTGTATGGTTATTTTTATATATTTTAAGCCCTTAGAAACTCTCCCACACTGTTTATAAATATTTTCCGCACAGTTATACAGTATTCTCTCGTTTATCGCGGTTAATCTGCTCCAGACAGATAAATGAATTTCCACGAAGTAGGATTCTTTATTTATAAATCTAATATTCTCACAGTTAGAGCATAGAAAACCTGTTTACGACCTTCTAAATATGTTTTTTAACATTATTAGTGCCCTCTAGACATGAAATAACACCCTTTAGTAAAAAAAGTTTAAACTGTGCTCCATGACAAGACAAAGATGACAGTTCTTTCTCACAATTAAAAGAGTGCAAACATATCTTCCCCTCCGAAGGAGTGCCGTCAGGAGCACAGAATGTCAGAGAGAGAGAAATGTAAACAATCAAAAATCAATAGGGCTGTTGGGCTTTTAAGTATACGAAGCGCCCGCGTTAAAGCAGCCGCAATGAAGGGATCAATGTGAAGGTAGTCTTTCAGCATTTTTTACAGGAGCGTCCGTATCTTTTAAGCAAACAGCCTCTGTGCAAACAGCCCCTCTGCTCACAACAGGAGCAGAGAATGTCAGAGAGAGTGAGAGAGACAGAGAAAAGCAAACAATCAAAAATCAATACGGGCTGTTAGAGCTTTGAAGTGTGCGAAGCACCGTGCAGAAAGCATATCGTATATCATTGAGGAGTTTTATGTAATACGTAATACGTGCTCTGATTGGGTAGCTTCTCAGCCATCTGCCAATAGCGTCCCTTGTATGAAATCAACTGGGCAAACAAACTGAGGAAGCATGTACCATAAATTAAAAGACCCATTGTCCGCAGAAATCCGCGAACCAGCAAAAAATCTGTGATATATATTTAGATATGCTTACATTTAAAATCCGCGATGGAGTGAAGCCACGAAAGTCGCGCTTATATAGCGAGGATCACTGTAGATATCTCAAGTTTAATCCTCATACACCACTGCTGGGGGCTTGTTTTGGATGTGCTCTGTCTCCAGGTATGTCAGAGCACTGGGACTTTGTGAAGTGTGGTCCAGCCTCAAGTGGGGAGGCAAAATGGGGTGGCAGGGGGACTAGGAGAGGAGAGAAAGAGAGCAAGCTATCTTTAATCTATCCTTTTACTCATTATAATTATAAATACCAATGTAACAACAGGCAATAACTCCTGGGAAAATTTAAAATTTAGGTCAAAGCTGTCTCACTTTCAGTTAAGACTACAAAATGACATCAAAAATTCAGAATCAATGTCTCCATGACCAGACAGTTAACTTTGTGAGCAGGAATTTTAAAGTCCTGAATCATGAATTAAAGAGAAATAAAGTATTCTCCCAACTAACAGGTCTAAACACTAAAATAGTATTTTTACAGGAGACCCATTTATTAAGCAAGGATCAGTTCCGGTTGCAAAAAGACTGGACTGGCCAAATATTCCATTCCAGCTTTGCAAAGAAAACTAGAGGTGTGGGGATTCTTATACATAGAACAGTCTCATTTTCATTTATAGTATCTGGGGCAATATCTGATCCTGAAGGGAGATATGTGATTGTCATGGGTAATTTATTTAACTGTAAAGTGATTTTAATAAATGTTTATGTACCCAATGCAAATGATAAGGAATTCATGCAAAATGTATTTGCATCCATTTCCAATGTGAACACTCATAAAATTATAATGGCTGGGGACTTTAATCAGGTTTTAAATCCAGACTTAGATTGGTCTCCTGTCACACAGGTGATGACATCTAACACTGAAAAGACAATTACACAGTTTGTAACTGATTACAACTTATCAGACCTCTGGAGATTTCTAAACCTAAACCCAAACTCAAGAGCATATTGCTTCTACTCACCAGTACATCATTTCTACTCAAGAATTGATTATTTCTTTGGAGATAACAATTTCTTGCCTACAATTAAATCTTGCAAGTATGACACTATGGTTATTTCTGACCATGACCCTTTGATCTTAGAGCTAAAATCATTATGCCCCACATACTCATCTCGCAGATGGCGTCTTAACCCACTTTTATTAGCAGACGTGAACAGTACAGAATTTATATCCAAACAAATCATTTTTTTCTAGAGGCAAATACATCCTCAGAGGTCTCTGCAGGAATACTCTGGGAAACCCTGAAGGCCTTCTTAAGAGGACAGATTATCTCATATCTCTCCCACAGAAATAAATTGGAAACCAAGAAGGTATCAGAGCTAATCAATGAAATTACTAGAATAGACCAAGAACATGCCAGCTGTCCAAGTGAGGCTCTTCATAGGAAAAGGCAGACTCTGCATTCAGAACTCAACCTCTTGACAACTAAAGAAACACAACAACTCATTTTTAAATCAAGACTTCATTACTATGAACATGGAGAGAAAGCTACACAGAAAGCTCAACAAATCCACAAACAAGAAGTTCGCAATGCAATCCCAGCAATCACCAACACAAACGGAGACAAAATCATTGACCATAAAAATATAATGCACACATTTAGAGACTACTATAAATCCTTATATTCTACTGAGCTTAAAGAAGACAAGAAACAATATAGTGCATTTCTGGATGCATTACAGACAACACAAATTGATACTCTCATTGCAGAGGAATTGGATAAACCTCTGGCGCTATCAGAATTACTAGATGCTATAAAGTCACTTCAGAGTGGGAAAGCAGCAGGCCCCCGATGGCTGAATTTTATAAGAAATTCTCCACTCAGCTAGCTCCACTCTTACTATCAACTTCCACAGAAGTTATAGACAATAAAATTCTTAGTCTTTCCTAAACAAAATAAGAACTTACTACAATGTGCAAAATACAGACCAGTTTCACTTCTGAATAATGACGTTAAGATACTCTCCAATGTCGTAGCTAGAAGGATGGAGGAAGTGCTGCCTTCCATAATATAACAAGATCAAACTTGATTTATTAAAGACTGATACTTAACTTTCAATCTTCGACACCTGCTTAATAAAATATATTCAGTTGCAAAGTCAAACACCCCAGAGACATTATTATCATTGAATGCAGAAAAAGCATTTGATATGATTGAATGGAACTACCTTTTCACTACATTGGAGAAATTTGGGTTTGGCCCAAACATTTGTGCATGTATCAAACTACTGTATACCAATCCAGAAGCTTCAGTTTGTATTAACAACATTAATTCAGACTACTTTAAACTAGAATGTGGCACCAGACAAGGATGTCCCTTGTTACCTCTACATTTTGCAATCGTCATTGAGCCACTGGCAGTTCACTACAGAAATGGTTATGAGGTAAAAGGGATTATCAGAGAAGGACTTGAACAGAAAATTTCTCTATATGCAGATGATATGGTACTGTATATATCAGATCCACAAAATACTGTGCCTGCAGTCCTAACAGCACTTATAGAATTTAAAATTTGACTGAAAGTGTGCTCTTTTCAGTAAATTCTCAAGCACACAATATTAGATGGGACACCTTCCCTTTTATCATCGCAGATTAGTTTAAATACCTAGGGGTAAACATCACAAGTAGACATAAAGCTCTTTAGCAACACAATTTTGTTGTCTGTATGGAAAAAATTAAGGAAGACTTGCATAAATGGTCAACCCTTCATCTCACTTTAGTTGGAAGAATTAACATTAAGATGAATATCCTTCCCAAGCTTCTGTTTTTATTTCAAAACATTCCAATATACATCAATAAATCGTTTTTTAAGAAATTAGACTCAACCATAACCTCATTTATTTGGAATTCATATCATACACGTATCCAATGACCGACACTACAAAGACCTAAAGTGGAAGGCGGCATGGCTCTACCTAACGTTCAATTTTATTACTGGGCAGCAAATATACAAGCTATAAAAATCTACACAGGCTTGGTTGGCAATAGAAATAAAATCCTGAAATACTTCTTTATATTCTTTGTTTTGTACCTCAATAAATGCAACTTATCGCCAATATACTAACAAACCAATTGTGCTTCACTCACTCAGAATATGTAGGAATGTAGGTAGCACTTAAAGATAAAGAAGCTTTTATCTGTGGCACCTCTGCACGAGAACCACCTTTTTCCACAATCTCAAACATATGCAGTTTTCAATGTCTAGAAAACATTTGGGATTAAATCATTTTGAGATCTGTACATAGACAACATATTTGCATCCTATGAATAATTACATTCCAAATTTAACTTTCCAGCAACACATTTCTTTCACTGCCTTCAAATCAGAAACTTTGTTAAACAGAACCTGCCCAATTTTCCTTACCTCCCACCTACCTCAATGCCAGAAAAAATATTGATCAGTCTTGTGGACCCAGACAGCATTTCTGCAATATATAAAACCATTTTACAGTCCCTCCCTTTCAATGATCCAAGAGGACAGTGGGAAAAGGATCTCTCACTCAATATTTCAGAAAAGGAGTGGAAGGTAGCAATACAGAGAATCCACTCAAGCTCCATATGCTCAAAGCATACAATTATACAACTCAAAATTACATATCAAGCACATCTGTCTCGCTTAAATTTGTCTAAAAGGTTTTCAGGGCAAGATCCAACCTGTGAAAGTTGCAATCAAGTTCCAGCCTCACTAGGCCACATGTTCTGGACCTGCTCCAAATTAACATCATTCTGAACCAAAATCTTTAAATGCCTTTCAGACAGCCTTGGTGTCACAATCCCTCCTAACCCATTAACAGCTGTGTTTGGTGTACTCTCAGATGGGCTTAAAATGGAGAAGGACAAACAAACTTTAATTGCCTTTACCACACTATTGGCACGTATATCTATCTTGCTCAGCTGGAAGAATCCTAACTCTCCTATTCTAAGTCAATGGGCAACTGATGTTATATACTATTTGAAACTGGAAAAAATCTAATTGTAACTTAGAGGATCTGTGCAGAACTTTTTCAAAACCTGGCAGGATCTAATCAATAACATTTTAGAATAAGCTTTTAAAGCACTCATTATTGACTTATTAATTCATCGATTTACTTATTTTTATTAGCTTTAAATTGTACTCTGCTGGCTTAGCTCTCTTTCTTAGGGTTGGAGGTTGATTTGAATTCGATCTTATTTTTGTAAAAATTGATTTATTTGTATGGAATCTTGTGTGATTTCAATAAAATCAATAAAATACATTAAAAAAAAAAAAGTTCAAGTCAAATGGGGTAGGAACATACCATGAAATTAAAGCAATATCCGTTCCACAATGCTCCATGAGAATACAGTGGTGTGCAAAAGTATTCAGTCCCCTTGAAAGTCATGACAAAAGATTTGTACACATATTTATCCAGTCATTATTTTTAATATGAACTCTTATGCTGTAACAATACATTTACAAAGTCAAAATAAAACATTTCCTGAAGATATTTAACTGAAGAAGAAAAATTCAAAAGATAGTGCTCGCATAAGTATTTAAAGTTTTGTGCTTTGGAAGCTCCAGGTTTGCACAAATGACAAACTAATCACAAACAACACAAAGGTGACAGTCATTTGACCATAATTAAACATAATTAGGTAGTACTTGGAGTCTTTGGATATAAAAAGCACCCTTTCTAAGGAACATAGTCTTCATTTGACAATCACTGCAAAAATGAAGACAAAGGAATATTTTGCTGGAATGAGAAACAGTAAGGTTCATCACGGCACCCAGGCTCTTACTGGAACAGGCCTTCCCTCAAATCTAAACATCACTGCAAAACATCGACTAGTAAAAGGGGCTTCTAAAAATCCAACTGTCACTCTCAGAAGTCTACAATGATGTTTAACTGAAAACTGAAACTGGAGTGAAGGTACTTGGGTCCACAATTTCAAGAGCTTTCCATAAAACAGGCTTCTACGGGACAGGCTTCTCCTTAAGAAGGTCTACATAAAATAATGTATGGTATTTGCTAGAAAGCATGAGAAAGACCGTGTTAAGATTTGGGAGAATGTTTTATGGTCAGATGAGAAAAAAAATAGAATTTTCTGGCCAGACTTCAAAGAGGTATGTGTGGTGTAAAACTAATACTGCCCATGCCTCAAGAAACACCATACCTATATTGAAATATGGTGATGGCGGCATCATGTTATGTGGATGCTTTTCATGTGCTGGGACTGGGAATCTTGTCAGAGTTGAAGAGACAATGGATAGACAAAAATAGTGCACAATATTGCAGAACTTGTTCCAGTCTGCTATGAACATATGATGCGGGAGAAGATTCATCTTTGAACATAACAATGACCCTAAGCATAAGGCCAAAGCAACACTGAAATGGCTCAAAAACAGAAATGTGAATGTTTTGGGATGGCCAGGTCAAAGTCCTGATCTTAACCCTACAGAGAATCTGTGGCACTATTTGAAAACTGCTGTCCAGAGGCACCATCCCACCAACCTAGAGGATCTTTATAAATTCTGCCAAGAAGAATGGGGAAAAATCACTCCTGAAAAATGTCTAAAACTGTTACATATTTACTTCAAAATAATTAGCTCCATTATTGCAGCCAAAGTGTTGTTGACAAAGTATTAATGTGTTGGGCTTGAATAATTACACAAACAGTAACTTCTGTGTTTTTCTTCTTCAGTTAAATATCTGCAGAAAATTGTTTATTTTGACTTTGAAAATGTGTTGTTACAGTATGCATTAAGAGTTCACACTAATAATACATGAATGGATAAATATTTGTACATATGTTTTACCTATGCAGAAATTTATAATGGCTTGAAGGGGATTGAATACTTTTTAATGGCACTGCTTATGCAATGAAACCTTTATCATCATTCCCAAAACCCATAATATTAATTGGTGAGGTACAGCTGTTTATTTTCATATTACCAATGTCCTCAGCTTGCTACTGTTGGACCTCTTGTAAAGCACTAACACAGAGACAAAGTGATTTTATTTCTGACTGTAAAGTATTGTGCTTCTCTTTTCTCTGTGGTAATTCCCTGGAAAGTGGAATTTAAAGTAGAAGACTGCTTAATGATCAGCAACCAAAGTAATTTTGGGGACTTATCTTGACAATTCACCATTTTTTAAAGCATCCTTTCCTTTCTTCAGGGATATATTTTGCAAAATAAACAAAATAATAACGTTTATGTAATCTGCAGAATTTTCAGAGAATTTATAAAAATGTACTGCTGCACATACAAAAAAAAATTGCAGTCAAGGGTAGAGTGAAATGAAAAGGCAACCATTTCTGTTAGAAATCTTGAAAATTCTTGTTAAGAAATGTCTTAAATTAGCCACTTTATTGGCTGTATTTCAAAATACCAATGCTATTCATAGTCTTAATAAAACAAGTAAACATATAATAGTTTCCAAATTGTATATCTTATAGTACATAGAATAGCTTGTAAAATACACAGTGCAACATAAATGACTGCACATTAATGAATAAAATGCCAATATTAAGCATTCTGTCACTACTGATGTGGATATTTTTGTATCATAAAGTCAAAGACAAACAGCCAGTGAAGAAAACAGTTTTTAAGTCAGCTTCCAATACACCCAAAGCGTCATTGTTAGTAGTGCATCTGAAGGTGGCAAAGGCAGATATCTGTTGAAAAGAAATTCACAGAAGAGTGGTTCATTTTCAAAATTACTGCTGTTTATTCAATCAACCAACCAATGATAACAACTATGGGTCAGAACAAACTTTACTTGATCTATCCAGATATTTCAAATGATTCTAGTGTCAGGTATCTTAAGAAACAGTTCTTGAAACAGATTTTAGATTATGTTTTATTTCCTTGTTCAAATGTCTGCAACAAACAATATATGACGACATTCAGTGCAACAAAAAAGGGTGTTGGGCAAAAGAGTGCATACTTAAGGGCATAGTAAAAGACGTGCACAGCTAGTGAAAATTAATTTAGTGGATATTTGCAAAAAAGAAGAAAGGTTCTCCAGCATGTTAAAATGGTGTTATTGTTACGATTTGTGCCTTGTGATGATAGCGGCGGAGAAGTAGTGTGTTAAAGAATTAATGAAAAAGAAAAGGAAACATTTTAAAAATAATGTAACATGATTGTCAATGTAATTGTTTTGTCACTGTTATGAGTGTTGCTGTCATATATATATATACAGGGTATATATATATATATATATATATAATATATATATATACATACATATATATTATATATATATATATATATATATATATATATATATATATATATATATATACATACAGTGATCCCTCGCTATATCACGCTTCGACTTTCACGGCTTCACTCTATCGCGATTTTTTTCTCATACACGCTTATGTCACTACGCATGCGCTTTCTGAGAACTTTTATCTAAGCCCCACGATGGCTCCTAAACATGCTGCTTTTTCTAAGCCTTCTGACAATAAAACTACGCCAGAGGAAGATGCTTACTATCAAGGAGAAGGTGAAACTCTTCTCATGCATATGAAAAGACAGCGCCAGCAACTGTCTATCAAGATGTTCTTCAGCCGCGCACCCAGACACCCACTGCCTACTCCTTCAGCAGAAGAAGTTAACAACGCACCTGCTGAAGATACTGCACCACCTGAAGACTCTCCTACTGAAGTCGTGCCTTCATAGGTTAGTGGCTGTGTGTAAGAACTGTGTGTGTGTGTAATTAAATGTACAGTACAATAATCTACTATATAAAAGCGGTCGGGATTGTCCTTTCGTCCCGTGAGTGCAAAGCGTAGTGGTATTCCGCTTATCACAGACTTACTACTTGCAGCTTGCGTTATGAAGCGACGCGATGTGAGCAAAGTTCTGGTACTCCCATCGTTCCCTTGCTTTTGTGCGCGATGCGCTGAAAAATAGACAAAATTATGTCTCTAGAAATAATTATTGTTGATGGAGTACAAATGCCTCACCGCGTAGTAAATATCAGGGGAGATGGTGCTTGCTTATTTTCATCTATAGCTTATTTAGTGCATGAACCTCCGTCTTTAGCGGTACAGATTCGGGCTGACATTGTATGACTTTGGACAGGCACTCGAGGGGATAAAAAAAATGTAGGTTTTTGGGAGATGTTATGAATGGGCACTTTGATGTTCTCATTCCTTACACTTACATGCCTGATGTACACATGGAGCGCATACAAATTGAGGATAAAAGTCAGTTGCCTTAAAAGGCGGGTGAGCCTAGTAATAATATGATATTTGTAACATCTAATATCTCTTATTTTCTCTTATTTTGTCTAATATATTGGGTAATACGAGTGTAATGGTGACTAAAGGGTGTTATTTCATGTCTAGAGGGCTCTAATAATGTTAAAAAACGTATTTAAAACGTCGTAAACAGGTTTTCTATATTCTAACTGCGAAAATATTCGATTTATAAATAAAGAAGCCTACTTCGCGAAAATTCATTTATCACGGTAGAGTCTGGAACGGATTAAACCGTGATAAATGAGGGTTCACTGTACACACACACACACATATAAACATATATATATACACATATACATATATATATACAAACATACATACATACATACATACATACACACACATATATAAACATATATACACATATACATATATACATATACATACATATCTACATATATACATACACACGTGGACAAAATAGTTGGTACCCATCAGTCAATGAAAGAAAAACTCAAAATGGTCACAGAAATAACTTTAATCTGACAAAAGTAATAATAAATAAAAATTCGATGAAATTTAACCAGTGAAAGTCAGACATTGATTTTCAACCATGCTTCAACAGAATTATTTAAAAAAATAAACTCATGAAACAGGCCTGGACAAAATGATGGAACCCCCAGAAAAGACTGAAAATAATGTGACCAAAGGGACATGTTAATCCAAGGTGTGTCCACTAATTAGCATCACAGGTGTCTACAATCTTGTAATCAGTCAGTGGACCTATACCCAACAGGACAATGATCCAAAACACACAGCTAAAAACACCCAAGAATGGCTAAGAGGAAAACATTGGACTATTCTAAAGTGGCCTTCTATGAGCCCTGACCTCAATCCTATTGAGCATCTTTGGAAAGAGCTGAAACATGCCGTCTGGAAAAGGCACCCTTCAAACCTGAGACAACTGGAGCAGTTTGCTCATGAGGAGTGGGCCAAAATACCTGCTGAGAAGTGCAGAAGTCTCATTGACAGTTACAGGAATCGTTTGATTGCAGTGATTGCCTCAAAAGGTTGTGCAACAAAATATTAAGTTAGGGGTAACATCATTTTTGTCCAGGCCTGTTTCATGAGTTTATTTTTTTTAATAATTCTGTTGAAGCATGGTTGAAAATCAATGTCTGACTTTCATTGGTTAAATTTCATAGAATTTTTCGCGTTGAAATCGTAATTGAGGAACTCCAAGCACTTGATGAAAAGATTTAGAAACTCCTGTCCCGACGGAAATACCTGAGAAATCTGAAGGCCCGGCTGTTGGATAAACCGTCCTTGCCATCTGGAACCGGCGAAACATCAACCCCGCGTTGTGCCGACCTCACCCCGCGTCGTCGGAGCGCGCGCGCTGCTGACCTCGGTGGATTTCAGCTATGCAGGCGGGGGTTCAAGGCCAGAGCACCTCCATCGGCACAGGCGAGCATTTTATCTCAGAACCGGTTTGACCCTCTCCGCGTCCCCATTTCGCCTTCAGCACCTGGTGATGTATTAGTGGTAGGTGATTCCATCGTTAGAAACCTTAATGTCGCATGCCCTAATGCAAAATCGTTTGTTTCTTGTTTTCCCGGTGCTCGTGTCCGAGATGTAATGAAGCGTCGCCAGCAGTCTACGAGAAACACAAGGAGAGGGCAGTTGGATCAATCGTCTTGCATGCCGCGTAAACGATATAAGGCACCGACAATCAGAAATCCTGAAGGCTGACTTCGCAGCTCTGATTAGAGACACGAAGGAGAGGACCCCATCGGCAAAGATCTTCGTTTGGTCCACTACCTCTCGTCAGACGATCCAACGAGTACTACAGTCGTCTGCTAGGGTTGAACAACTGGCTACAGGGTTTCTGCAAGAAGAAGGATGTCGGCTTCATCAACAATTGGAATCTCTTTTGGAAAGGCCGCGTCTCTTCAAGCGTGATGGCCTGCATCCGAACAGTTTCGGCGCCGGGTTCTCTCCGAAAACATATCGAAGGTAATTCGTTTTCTTGACTATCTATCTCTGCTCTTAACCCCTTCCGAAATAATACTGCTGTGCCAGGACATGATGAATGTTTAATAGAGTCTTCCGTTAAAGTTCACACCATTAATACTGTAATAAGCAATCTCAATGCACGTAGAAAACCTAGGAAATACGGCATAAACTCCAATAATCTAATTAAAATCACTATTTTAGAGGAACAATGTATTAAAACTATAAAACAGATCACAGATTAAACAAAAATATACACAGAGCGCTAATAATAATAATTTAGTTCCTATTCCAAATAACAATAACGCACATAGTACTCATCTCTGCACCTCCGAAACATTAAATATGGCACTATTAAATGTCAGAGCTTTAACTAACAAAACGTTTTTATCAACGATCTTATTAGTGATAAAAAATAGATCTTATTGCACTAAATGAAACATGGCTGAATTCAGATGCGCGTCAGTTTTAATCGAATCTGCGCCCCGGATTACAGTTTTACTCATTCAAACCGCCAGGGAAAAGGGGCGGATTGGCTAACATTTACTCGAGCGATTAAAATGTAAAGATGTCAGTTTTGGTAAGTTCAAGTCCTATTCATGGAGATTCTCAAGTTCTAATACTATCCGTGTATAGACCTCCTAAATATAACGCGTTTTTTGAGGAATTCTCTGACTTAATGTCAATTTTAATTACTAATATGACACACTCCTAATAGTTGGCGACTTTAATTTTCATATAGATAATCAGTGTGATCTAAAAGTAAAAGAATTTATGAACCTCCTGGATTCTTTTGATTTGAGACAACTCATAAATCAGCCTACACATAAAGCAGGTCATACATTAGACTTAGTGATTACTAAAGGACTGAAAGTTGATATAAAACAGATCATTGATATTGGTCTATCAGACCATTTTCTTCTACTTTTTAATATAGAAATAATGATAAACAACACTCATGAGAAGCATATTGTTAAAAACGCTTCTTTGATTCGCAGCAGCTTTAAAACTTACAAACATTTTAAGCAATCAGTCCGTTTATAGTGCCAGCTATAATAGCGAGGACAATGTAAATAGTAAGGTGGAAAGATTTAATTCTAAAGTGAGAGCTGCTGTTGACATAGTTGCACCTGAAAAGACAGTGAAAAAATCTTCTAGCATTGGTATACCATGGAAGACCCAAAGAGTGTCTGATTTAAAGAGAACATGCCGTAGAGCTGAGCGTCAATGGAGGAAGACTAAACTTACTATCCACCACGAAATATTAAAAGTCAAAATAACAGAATACAATAACACTGTCCGTCTTGAGAGACGCTGCTATTTCTCTAATATTATAAATAACAATGCTAGTAATCCTAGAGTCTTATTTTCAACAATTGATCACCTACTAAACCCAGGTAGCTCAAAGGAATGCCTCCTAAGTGCTTCCAGTGAAACCTGTGAGGCTGTCGCTGTATTTTCAATCAAAAATTAATGATATTAGAAATAACATAGTATATCTCCCCAACACTAAGGATCCCCTAAACCCCAACATCCTGTTATAAACAAATTAAACTCTTTCACTAGGATAGATTTACCTGATTTACAAAAATAATATCTCAATTAAAACCCTCCACCTCGTCCTTGACCCGATACCAACAAGGTTTTTCAAAGAAGTATCAGGCGTGCTAATTGATAATGTTCTTGACATAGTAAATTCGTCACTAGATACTGGGGTCTTCCCAGACTGTCTTAAGACTGCTGTAGTTAAACCCCTACTTAAGAAACATAATCTTGACCCTCGCTCTTGAAAATTTTAGACCCATCTCTAACTGCCCTTCTTAAGTAAAGTTCTAGAGAAGGCAGTCATTATGCAGTTAAATGACCACCTAAATAAACATGCTATTCTTGATAAATTTCAGTCAGGTTTTAGAACAAATCACAGCACAGAAACTGCACTCGTTAAAGTAGTAAATGACTTGCGGGTAAATGCAGACAGAGGCCATTTATCTGTTCTCATCCTCTTAGATCTGAGTGCTGCATTTGACACCATTGATCACAACATTCTTAGAAATCGCCTTAGTCAATGGGTGGGCCTCTCTGGCAGTGTCTTAAATTGGTTTGAATCCTACCTGACAGGGAGAAAATATTTTGTTAGTTGTGGGAATTACAACTCGAAGACACATGATATCCAATATGGTGTTCCACAAGGCTCTATCCTGGGTCCGCTGTTATTCTCAATCTACATGCTTCCGTTAGGTCAGATTATCTCAGGGCACAACGTGAGCTACCACAGCTATGCTGATGACACACAGCTGTACTTATCAATAGCACCTGATGACCCGATTCTATTGATTCACTAACACAATGTCTGACTAGTATCTCAGAATGGATGAATAGTAATTTTCTCAAGTTAAATAAAGAGAAACTGAAATTTTAGTGATCAGCAATAATGGATACAATGAGGCTATTAGAAATAAACTGGATACATTAGGATTAAAAGTCAAGACGGAGGTAAAAAGCTTAGGGGTGATTGTTGACTGTAATCTGAATTTTAAATCACATATTAATCAGATCATTAGGACAGCATTTTTCACTTAAGAAACATAAGTAAAGTTAGACCTCTTATATCACTGAAAGATGCTGAGAAATTAGTTCACGCGTTTGTTTTCAGTCGACTAGATTACTGTAACGCACTCCTCTCAGGACTACCCAAAAAGATATAAATCGTTTGCAACTAGTGCAGAATGCAGCTGCTAGAATCCTAACTAGGAAAAGAAAATCAGAACACATTACTCCAGTTTTGATGTCACTACACTGGTTACCTGTGTCATTCAGAATTGACTTTAAAATTCTGCTTATGGTTTATAAAGCCTTAAATAATCTCGCCCCATCTTATATATCGGAATGTCTGACACCTTATATTCCAAATCGTAACCTCAGATCCTCAAATGAGTGTCTCCTTAGAATTCCAAGAACAAAACTTAAAAGAAGTGGTGAGGCGGCCTTCTGCTGTTATGCACCTAAAATCTGGAATAGCCTGCCAATAGGAATTCGCCAGGCTGATACAGTAGAGCACTTTAAAACACTGCTGAAAACACATTACTTTAACATGGCCTTTTTATAACTTCATTTTAATCGTAATTTAACTTAATCCTGATACTCTGTATGTTCAATTCATCATAACAACTATTCATGGTGGCTCTAAAATCGGTACTGACCCCTACTCTCTTTTCTGTTTCTTTTTCCGGTTTCTTTGTGGTGGTGGCCTGCGCCACCTCCACCTACTCAAAGCTTCATGATGCTCCAACAATGATGGACGGATTAAAAGGAAGAAGTCTACGTGACCATCATCATCATCAAGCCCTTCCGTGAGAACCCTAAATCCAAAGAGGACTGTTTCATTTATGTTAGGTAGAATGCCCAGAGGGGACTGGGCGGTATCATGGTCTGGAATCCCTACAGATTTTATTTTTCTCCAGCCGTCTGGAGTTTTTTTGTTTTTCTGTCCCCCCTGGCCATTGAACCTTACTCTTATTCGATGTTAATGTTGATTTATTTTTTATAATTATGTCTTTCATTTTTCTATTCTTTAATATGTAAAGCACTTTGAGCTACTGTTTGTATGAAAATGTGCTATATAAATAAATGTTGTTGTTGTTGTTGTTGAATTTTTATTTATTATTACTTTTGTCAGATTAAAGTTATTTCTGTGACCCTTTTGAGTTTTTCTTTCATTGACCGAAGGGTACCAACAATTTTGTCCACGTGTGTATATACACACATACATATATATACATACACACACATATATAAACATATATACACATATACATACATATCTACATATATACATACACACATATATATATACACATACATCCACATATATATATATATATACATATATGCATATATATACACATATACACACATATATATGGTTGAAATAGGTTTTACTGTCAAATAATGCAAAAGAGTATGCGACACGTGTAATTCTGGGCTCATCAGGTGTACACACTCACTGCACTCCCTCTCGGGAATGGAACCTCGGGCGTCAGCGTCAGAGGCGAAGCCTCTTACGTTGCGTCACAGCATGTGGTTCGTTTATTTGACAGTATGTAGATCGGGGTAATTACATTCAAGGCATTCGTTGTCTGAATTACAATCTGACTGTATGGGTGGTCACCTACCAGGTAACGCTTGTGGTTAGTCAGCAAATCAGCCAACGCCCTGGCGTGTGGTTTATTTATTTCACAGTATGTAGATTGGGGTATATATATTTATATATATATATATATACACGAGTATATATAGCAAAATACCCACGCTTCGCAGCGGAGAAGTAGTGTGTTAAAGAAGTTATGAAAAAGAAAAGGAAACATTTTAAAAATAACAAAACCTGATTTTCAATGTGATTGTTTTGTCACTGTTATGAGTGTTGCTGTCATCAAGGATCTGAGTATCATTTCTTTCAATCAGGTTCGTATTTGGAGGACGTGTTGTTTTGAAGTTACATTCCGTGTTTGTCAACCATTGTAAAGGTAACAGGTTTCATTCATCGAAGTGTTCACTATGCAATAAGATTGTTAAGCCTTATGATAATGTTCCCGCACGGAGGAGAGAGATGCACTGGGAGAAGTATACTCTGAACCTCTCTACAGTCTCGTTTATTTTCAGGTTGTAATGTTCATCAAATTTACGTATCATCTGGTCCAGTGGCGGACCATGCATGTCACACCTAGGCCTTCAGTAGTGCTCTGTCTGAATCAACCGCCCCTCAAAAACTAATTTACGGTTATAAAAACCATCTTAATATGCAGAAATACAGTATAAAGAGCTGCTGCATCGCAGATACAGTAGATAACTCCTGTAGCCACAATAAATGGCTTTATTGTATAGACAAACCAGGGGTGAACAAGTTCCTTTCTACTGCAGCTACAGCCGCGACAGACATAAAAACCATCAATAATAACTTATAAACTTGCAATATTATTTAGGAAAGTCGCAACATTTTACTCACCAAAAATTCAGATTTTGACGCCTCTGCCTCACGCGGCGACCGAGCTGGAGGCTATTACAGTATATGGACGAAATAAGATTCCAGTTATGACCGTTACGTGTAGATTTTCTAAATGAAACTTGCCCAACTTTTGTAAGTAAACTGTAAGGAATGAGCCTGCCAAATTTCAGACTTCCACCTACACGGGAAGTTGGAGAATTAGTGATGGATGAGTGAGTGAGTGAGTGAGTGAGTGAGTGAGTCAGACAATCATGATGGAAACTCATATCATACTAGGTGCTAGCACCAGAAGATTTCCATGTCAGGACTGGTATTCTTGAGGAATCAACAGAAATGTTGTGGGTATGGACCTTTTCATGCATATGTGGCTAAGAGATGGCAGTCAGCACTGAGAAATGAGGCATAACAAATCACCTATAATGTGCAATAAAATTCCAATAAAACTGTTTTTGCTTTAAATATGAACAAAATCATTCCATGAAATCTGATCACGATGTCATTGTTTTTATCTTATTTCTAAGCACCAGACATTAAAATATATTGAAAAAATGGCAGCTGTGCAAAAGGCAATCAAAACTAACCAGTACGTTGCAGTAAAAAAGACAGGGAAGTCAGACATTTAGATTAGGCTTTCACTGGTTTTGGATTCAGAACAAAATGAAAACAAACTATCTGAGTGGTGTTTAATGTTCCCCCACCAATCAGATTGTGCTCCAGAGAGAAGAAAGATATACTGTTTGCTAGTAGTGGCTGTGATTCCCACACATAGAAAATTTAGTAGCAGGGTCCTACTGCAAACATTTTAGCTCCTGCTGTGGCAGTAAGTACAAATTTATATAAATAATTAAAAAACTAACTATTCACTTAATAATTTTTGACACCGAAGCTTTGAAATCTGAGAATGGTGAAGGCTATTTTTTACTTAATGTGGTTCAGCTTTTATATGGCTGTAATTTAAAGGACATGCTAAGTGTCTACTTTGTGTGTTTTAGCAGTCCACATAGAGTCAGTTATGAACATATGCAATTTAAATGCCATTTTAAATGCCAATTGAGATGCATATGTATATCTAAAATCTATATGTTGTCTTGTGCACTGTATGATTACCTGACTGCCAACTTAACCAGATTTTCTTGTGATTCTCTTCAGCGATATCTTTTACAGGTAGCATAAATGTACAGAGTGTTACAGACTCAAATCAAATATATGTCTTTATTATATTATACTAATAATAGCAGCTCAATACTCAAAATAGGGAAAGCCCGGACTCAAACCCACAACCTTTTGATTACGAGAAGCAGCTATTACCAAACAGACGTTTCGACTTTCTGTCAATTAATATTTGTGCTTAGGTTTGTACTCACTGACAGCAACATATAAACTGAATGATTTATTTTTTCTTTGGTTGCATTCTTGAATAAAAGCGCAATTCTTTTGTTATGCCTTTTGTGAAAGTATTGATATTTGGACTTTAGTCTTCACTTAACATCTGTATTTTGATATTATTACTATAACATGAAAAAAGTTTATGTTTTAGTTATACGTTTAACATTTCTTGCCTTGCATTTCCTGTCATCCTACATTTACCCAGAGCTTTGTCTGTCCTGGGTATGACGTTAAACTGCATCCAGTTGGAGGACCGCTTGCAGGGAAATCATTGGGGTTGGTGGCAGGACTGGCACTCCAGCCACCGTAAAAAAAACTTCACACAGCTCCAAGACAACAGAAAGAACTCCTTTTTGCTCTCTGTGGGATTAACTCTGCTGCAGCCGCAAATAGGAAGGCTGCTTGCATCATAAAGGGGATGGGGAAAAGCCCTTGGGTGCCCCATCCCCGGAAAAGTCGAAGCCGTTGGAGAGCCAATGGAGTCAGGTCTGTTGTGTATTGGAACTGGTGTGGTGCTGAGGTGTCACTCGCTGCATGGCAGCACTCAGGTCCCAATTTGAAGCGGCCCATCCGGGTAGGTGCATGGAATGTCTTTTGTCTCTGTCAAGATGATCATCTTCCTCTGCTGTCAGAGAAGCTGCGTAAACTCTGCATTTCAGTGGCTGCACTCTCTGAGGTGTGCAGACTGGAGACTGGCCAGATCCCTGTAGGTGGATACACCTTTTATTGGTCTGGTCACTCTGATGGCTGTCATACTAGGGGAGTAGCTGTTGCAGTAGCAGATTGGCTTCTTCTAATGGTGTCCGATGTCACTCCTTTCAGCGAGCTGTGATAAGGAGCTAATTCTCCTTTTCTTCACAACCACTCCTCACTGGCAAGCATTGTCTCCCTCCTCCCAACTCTGGCTCTTGGAGTGGTGGCTGCTGGCTTCTTTTATAGTCCACCCAGAAGTGGTCCTGGTGCTTGATCACCCGTTTCCGGTTGCACTTCTGGGTTTCGCTGAAGAACCACCCAGACAGGCTCAGGAACCCCTGCAGCGCCCCCTGGTGGCCACCCTGGGTCCCCACAGGGCTGTGGAGAACTCCATCTCCCATGGAGCTTTGCGGGAATGTGACGCACCCCTGCCACCTGCTCAAGTTCTGCTATGGTCATCTCGGTCCCCTGACCTGAACCCTATTGAAAACCTGTGGAGTGAGCTGAAGAGGAAAGTACACAGGAGAGGGCCTAGGACCCTGAATGATCTGGAGATATTATGTAAAGAAAAATTGGTCTCAAATGCAATGCTCTATATTCTCCAACTTATAATTGGTTACAAGAGAAGACTCTGTGCTGTTATATTGGCAAACGGAGGTTGTACAAAGTATTAAATGCAGTGGTGCCAATAATTGTGGCACGTGTTTTTGTTAAAAATTTTTTTATTTACCAAAGTGAGGATTCTTCTGTCATCAGCAGTGGAGGTCTTCCTTGGCATACTCGTCCCTTTGCAATTACTGAGCTCAACAGTACATCCTTTATTCTTCATGATATTACAGATTGTTGATTTAGGTAATTCTAAGGTTTTACTGATATCTCTAATGGCTTTATTCTTTTTATAGCCTCATAATGGCTTTTTTGACTTTCATAATGGCTTCTTTGACATGGTATAGCTCTTGTCATTATTTTGAATAATGGCAACTGCAGACTCCAAAGGGTAGAAGCAAGCCTAGGTATTTTATGCCTGCACTAATGAAGAAGTAAAAAACAAGAGTAATCACAAACATCTGTGACGGTTATTGTTTCAAACATTATGGGGACAGTATAAAAAAGTGTTAAAATGTCTACATGGTATGACTATAATGTATGCAAATTCCCTTAAATTAATGTATCAATCAAGGAAAAATGTGTCTTTGTCACAAACATTATGAAGTATATATATATATATATATAGTGAGTTTTCTGAACACTTTTAGGATCCTCCCAACTTGATGACACGCCAAAGTGTGACTGCCACGTCTGTGGAGGACTGTTTGTTTGTTGCCAAGGCAACCGCAGGCTCACAGCGCAGCAGCATAGCTGCCACGGAAACAACTACAAGCTGTTCAAGAATGTGCTATAAGCGCCTGTCCTTGATGAGTGAGGCAAGGAACATTATAAATGAAGTCAAATTGGGAGGCATGCACTGGTACAGTGCATTGCCGCACCCACTACACAATGAAACAACTCAGGATCCTGGTTTGCAACCCCCCCAGACAGACATGCGGTCCAGTCCCACCCTCCGGAAATGACCCTCTATCTGCCGCAACCAAGTGTTACGTGGGCAACGCCTTGGCCTGGTCCAGCCACTCGGGTCCCCAACAATGAGTATCTTACGAGCTGGATTACCCTCGGGGAAACGGGCCACATGGCCGTAGTGCCGTAACTGATGCTCCCACACAATGGAGGTAATGTGCCTCATTCGGGACTCCATAAGCAACCGCTCATTCGACACAGAGTCAAACCAATGGTACCCAAGGATTTTCCGGAGAGACGCAGTACCAAAGGTATCCAGTCTTCATCTCAGGTCACTAGATAGCATCCATGTCTCAAAGCCATATACCTGAGTGCCTTGTCTGTTGTCTCAGTGTATGCTCCAACCACGGTGAGTGATGTCTCGGCGAGGGAGACATTTTATTTACAACTTCGCTCGGTGGTTGATGGGTGCCCACAAGGTGACACTCCACTAGAAATGAGTGACTTCAATGCAGCCACTGGCACTGACAGGGCTGGCCATGAGGATTGTCTCCGTCCACATGGGTCTGGTGACCGTTGTGAAAGTGGCTCCATGTTCCTTGACTTTGCAAAAGATCAAGGGCTACGAATCACTGGTTCCAGCACCCTGAGCCGCATCGTTGGACTTGGTACTCCAATACTGGTGGTGCGGTGAAGGAGCTTGATCACATCCTTGTGGGCAGACGCTGGAGGCTCTTGCAAAACTGCAGGGTCTACAGAAGTGCCCAGTTTGTTAATTCTGACCACAGACTTGTTGTTGCTGCTCTTAGGATCCAGCTTAGATCCAGTAGGTTACCACTTACTAGGAAAATGAACATGGACTTGGCCAAACTCCAAGAATCTGTTCCTCGGAGAGTTGCAGTCAGGGCGGCTGATGGGACGGTCTTCACGGATGACACTGCAGTTGTGACCGGCTGGGCTGGCTACTTTGAGCAGTTGGTTAAAGCTGATCCTCCGGCTAGGATGTTGGATATCTTTGGGTCCATGATTCTTTAGGCTGATCCTCCAATTAGCTGTGAACCACCCAATCTCTAATTTTTTTTTATGTATGCTGCTAGAAGAGATGTCACATCGATACTAAGGTTGGTACTGCACTCTTGATTGACTGTAATCTACAAATAACTTTGGATGGCACAATAATGTGAGAAAAATGTCATTAAAAACTACATATGAAAAAGGCTGAATGGTGATGATGATACAGCACGACAGCAACACGTCAAAAAGAAAAACAGCAGAAGTCATGTCTGGCAATGCTGTGTGTCGAGAAGTTTAGTGTGCAATTGGGAAAAACACACTTATTAACAAAAAAAACACAGACACAAAACAGGATTTTGTTACTGCTATTTATTGTTATTGTTATTTAGCTCCTTATAAGTTACTTAAGAAACATATCTGTAAAGCTTTGAGAGCGCAATCAAATGCGCTCAGCTTTAGATGTGAGTTGTAACTGTTAAGGTTGCAGTGTCACGCATTTGTTACAGCAGATAAAATGACAAGAGGATTAATTGCTGTAAATACAGTGTCCTACACAGTCCTCATAAAGGAACAGAAGATTCTTATTTGTTCCTTGATTATAATGAGCACATATACAGTGCCCTCCACTATTATTGACACCCCTTGTAAAATTTATTAAGAAGGTTTAGAAAAAATCACTGTTTGCTGAAGCACCATCATCTTACACTGAAAAAATGAGAAACATCTGTCTTTTAATTGAAACAAGTTCATTCAAAGAAAAAAAAAGCTCTCTTCAAGAAATAAATATTTTTTAACAAAAACACGTGCCATAATAGTTGGCACCCTAGGAAATTAATCTGAAACAATGTAATTGAAGCATGTTTCCCATGTAAATTGGACAGTGATAAGTTGATTGGAGTGTATAGGAAATTTCCAGCTGATTAACTGGGATACACATGTGAGGAGACACAGAACCAAATTTCCTAAGCCAACTATCATCACGGCAAAGAAAAGAGCATTCAATGCAAATGAGGGAGAAGTGTATTGCCCTTCATAACTCAGGGAATGGTTATAAAAAATAGCTACTTGCCTGAAAATGTTCATTTCTACAGTTCACTCTTGGGGAATAGCAAGAAAAAATTGAATTCTGGGGATATTAAGTCTCCAGAACCACCATCAGATGGCATCTCCATGCCAACAGATTATTTGGAAGGTATGTCAAAAAGAAGCCTTTTCTGTCAGTTGTCCACAAACATAAGTGCCTGGAGTTTGTAAAATGCTACTACAACTTTGACTGGAATTGTGTTTAATAGTCTGATGAAACAAAAACTGAACTCTTTGGCAATAAACACGCAAAGTGGTGTAAAAAGAAGGATGGCTACAATGAAAAGAATCTTGTCTCAACTGTGAAATATGGGGGAGGTTCTGTGATGCCGTGGGGCTGTTTTTCCTCCTAAGGCCCTGGGTACATGGCATCATGGATTCCATGAAATATCAGATTTTAAATCAAAAACTGGCTGCCTCTGCCAGGAAACTAAAACTAGGTCATCATTGGATCTTTCAGTATGATAATGATCCAAAACACATGTCCAAATGAACCCTGCAGTGGTTAACTGACCACTAAATCCAAGTTCTGCTATGGTCATCTCAGTCCCCTGACCTGAACCCTATTGAAAACCTGTGGAGTGAGCTGAAGAGGAAAGTACACAGGAGAGGGCCTAGGACCCTGAATGATCTGGAGATATTATGTAAAGAAAAATTGGTCTCAAATGCAATGCTCTATATTCTCCAACTTATAATTGGTTACAAGAGAAGACTCTGTGCTGTTATATTGGCAAACGGAGGTTGTACAAAGTATTAAATGCAGTGGTGCCAATAATTGTGGCACGTGTTTTTGTTAAAAATTTTTTTATTTACCAAAGTGAGGATTCTTCTGTCATCAGCAGTGGAGGTCTTCCTTGGCATACTCGTCCCTTTGCAATTACTGAGCTCAACAGTACATCCTTTATTCTTCATGATATTACAGATTGTTGATTTAGGTAATTCTAAGGTTTTACTGATATCTCTAATGGCTTTATTCTTTTTATAGCCTCATAATGGCTTTTTTGACTTTCATAATGGCTTCTTTGACATGGTATAGCTCTTGTCATTATTTTGAATAATGGCAACTGCAGACTCCAAAGGGTAGAAGCAAGCCTAGGTATTTTATGCCTGCACTAATGAAGAAGTAAAAAACAAGAGTAATCACAAACATCTGTGACGGTTATTGTTTCAAACATTATGGGGACAGTATAAAAAAGTGTTAAAATGTCTACATGGTATGACTATAATGTATGCAAATTCCCTTAAATTAATGTATCAATCAAGGAAAAATGTGTCTTTGTCACAAACATTATGAAGTATATATATATATATATATAGTGAGTTTTCTGAACACTTTTAGGATCCTCCCAACTTGATGACACGCCAAAGTGTGACTGCCACGTCTGTGGAGGACTGTTTGTTTGTTGCCAAGGCAACCGCAGGCTCACAGCGCAGCAGCATAGCTGCCACGGAAACAACTACAAGCTGTTCAAGAATGTGCTATAAGCGCCTGTCCTTGATGAGTGAGGCAAGGAACATTATAAATGAAGTCAAATTGGGAGGCATGCACTGGTACAGTGCATTGCCGCACCCACTACACAATGAAACAACTCAGGATCCTGGTTTGCAACCCCCCCAGACAGACATGCGGTCCAGTCCCACCCTCCGGAAATGACCCTCTATCTGCCGCAGCCAAGTGTTACGTGGGCAACGCCTTGGCCTGGTCCAGCCACTCGGGTCCCCAACAATGAGTATCTTACGAGCTGGATTACCCTCGGGGAAACGGGCCACATGGCCGTAGTGCCGTAACTGATGCTCCCACACAATGGAGGTAATGTGCCTCATTCGGGACTCCATAAGCAACCGCTCATTCGACACAGAGTCAAACCAATGGTACCCAAGGATTTTCCGGAGAGACGCAGTACCAAAGGTATCCAGTCTTCATCTCAGGTCACTAGATAGCATCCATGTCTCAAAGCCATATAGCAAGACAGGAAGCACCAGAACTCTAAAGACTTGGACCATCGTCCTTTTCCATAGATATCAGAAGTGCCACACACCCCTTTCCAGCAACTTTATGACCCCCCCATGCTCTCCCAATCCGTCTACTGACTTCATAGGAAGAGTCACCAGAGACGTGAATGTCACTGCCAAGGTAAGTAAACCTCTCGGCAAGGTCGACACTCTCTCTGCAAACAGACACGCTGCTGATGTCTGTGCCCAAGAGTTCATTAAAGGCCTGGATCTTGGTTTTTATTCAGGACACTCGCAAGCCCAGACACTCAGACTCCTCGCTCAGTCTCTCGAGCACCCCGATCAGAGCCTCCATTGACTCTGTGAAGATCACAGCATCGTCAGCAAAGTCAAGATTGGAGAATCTTTCTTCACCAACAGATGCCCCACAGCCGCTGGACCCCACGACCTTGCCCAACATCCAATCCATACAAGCACTGAACAGAGTAGGAGCAAGAATACAACCCTGACGAACCCCAGAATCAACTGGGAAAAACACAGAGGTTCTGCCTCCACTCTGCACAGCACTCACAGCACCAGTGTACAGGCTGGCCATGATATCCAGCAACCTTGAGGGGATCCCACAAACCCTCAGGATGTCCCACAGGGCAACTTGATCAACTGAGCCGAACGCTTTGCGAAAAATCGACAAAAGGCTGCAAAGAAACTCTGCCGATATTCGCGTTTGCACTCCATGAGAACTCTCAGTGCCAGGATGCGGTCAATGGTAGACTTCTTAGGCGTAAAACCAGACTGTTCCGGTCGCTGGTAGGTGAGCAAGTGATCAATGATCCTATTGAGGACAACCCTAGCAAGGAACTTACCCGGCACCGAGAGCAGTGTTATCCCCCTGTAGTTGCTGCAATCCAGGCGATCACCCTTCCCTTTCCAGACAGGGATGACAAGTTCCATTTTCCAGTCAGTTGGGATGATGCCAGTCTCCCAAATGGAAGCAAACATTGCTTGTAATGCCAGGAGCACAGCCTTACCACCAGCCTGGACAAGTTCACCACAAATCCCTGCAGCCTTCCCCAACCCTCAGCTGGTTCACCACCTGTGCAATCTCAGTGAGATTGGGTGGTTCACAGTTAATTGGAGGATCAGCCTCAAGGACCGTGGACCCAGAGATATCCAACATCCTAGCCGGAGGATCAGCTTTGAACAACTGCTCAAAGTAGCCAGCCCAGCAGGTCACAACTGCAGTGTCATCCGTAAGGACCGTTCCATCAGCCGCCCTGACTGCGGTTCTCCAAGAACAGATTTAGATGTTCGTAATGCTTCAATTCCTCTGTAAGCAGGACGTGGGTCACTAGACCACAGATGGTGTGTCACTTGCTCACAGAATCCTCTAACACACACCTCTTTATCTGCCCTCAGAGCCCTTGCAGCCGTCCTTCTCAGTTCCCAGTACAGACCAGAGTTGCCATTGAGCCATGCACTGCGACTCCTCTCGATGATATCCAGGGTGCCCTGCGAGATGAAACATCTCCTTCTGGGAACACCGGTAACAACAAAACAACCCTCGGAATCCTTCAGGTTCTTGTCACTGAAGGTCTCCCACATCACATTAGGATCGGCAGTCGTACCCAAATCTGCAAGTTCCTCACACAAACTGCGTGCATACTCATTAGAAAACATTATAAATGGAGGGAATAAATAAATAACCCACTGTTCCTGTTCCAAGCTGAAGAATAAAGCCTTTTTTGCTAAAGTACTAACACTCAACCTCGTGTTTGGGGTGCAAGGCAGTGACTCACGTGTCACTTTATTCATTTTATACACACACACACATTATATATATATACACACACAGTGGAAGCTCGGGTCACAAACGTTTCGGAACACGTACAAATCTGGTTACGACCAAAAAGTTTGCCAAACTTTTGCATCTGTTCATGACCACACACTTAGGTGACGAACAAGCCAGTTTTCCTTCTGGTTCGTATGCGCTGATGATTTCCACACATGTTCAGTCTCTCCCTGTACATTGTTCTCGGTCAGATGTGCGTGCATTCGCTGTGAATTCTTTGCGCTTTATTTTGTGTGCTTTTGCATAAACTTTGCAATTAACCATGGCCTCTAAGCAAGTGAAGAGTGATAGTGTTGGTGAGAAGAAAGGTTCGAAGAAAATTGAAATCAAATTAACGAAAGAAATTATTGAAAAGTACGAGCATGGCGTTCGTGTTAAGTCAAAATCTACAATTTCGACTATTCTAAAGCATAAAGAGGCCATTAAAGCAGCTGATGTTGCAAAAGGAGTTACAGTGTTAACCAAGCAGAGGCCTCAAGTGCTGGAAGAGGTGGAAAAACTGTTGCTAGTGTGATTGAATGAGAAGCAACTTGCAGGTGATTGCATAAGCGAGGTGATGTTATGCGAGAAAGCCAGGAAGATTCATGGTGATTTGCTGCAAGGTTAGTTTTCTTGGCTGTTTATGGTTAGTTTTTGTATAAATTAAGGATTTTTCAAATTTAAATTTTTTCCTTGTGCTGAAAACTCATTAAAAAAAAGTGTTTACAGCGAGCGGTTCCTATGGCTGTAGTGTGAATTCTTGCAATGTTAGTTTTCTCTGTTCAAGGTTTTCTCAGTGTTATTCAATGTTTTTACATTTAGTTTACTATTACACTGTGCATTCTATGGTATAATTAAGTATTTTTGTGCTTAAAAATCTTTAAAAAAATATATTTACATACAGTTCGCACTGTCTAGAACGGATTAATTGTATTTACATACAATCCTATGGGGGAAATTAGTTTGGGTCACGACCAAATCGGGTTGCGAGCAGAGTTTTGGTGTGGCGGAAGTGCTGGGGGGAAGACTTAGGACAGCACCCGGAGAGCTGCCGGGAGGACAGCATGCTCTTCCGCCACGCTGGGGCGTGGCCAATTTAGGAATGCCGGGAACACCTGGGGCTCATCCGGGGACTGTAGAAAAGGGGCCATCTCCATTCATTCAGCGCTGGAGTCGGGAGGAGGCAGGACGAAGCACAGAAGAGGTGTGGAGGCGGTCCGAAGAGAGGCATTGTGGCCAGGACTGAGTATTTTGGGGGGGTTTTGTGCATGTGACTGGGTCTGTGTGACCATTATTTGGGTCTGTGTGACCAATTTAACTGTAAATATTGTAAATAAACGTGTGGTGGTTGAAAAACAACATGTCCGCCTGTCTGTGTCCGGGTTGGGTCCACAATATATATATATATATAATTTTTAATGTAGGCAGATCATTTCGACCTGGTCATTTTAAAAGTAGCTCGCAAGCCGAAAAAGTGTGGGCACCCCTGTTCTAGATTATCTGCCAATCCACCTAGCTTGGTATTTATATATGTCAAAAAAAGAAACAGCCCTCACACCGACCCCTGTAGAACACCACTCTAAATGTCTAAATGTAAGCCGATTCTGATACGGTCCCTCATACCATAATCCGCTTCCTGTGTCTGAGCCAGCTTTGCAACAATCTACAAACAACACCCTGAACTCCCACTTCTTTTAGTTTGATCCCCAACCTCTCATGTGGCACCTTATCAAATGCTTTCTGAAAGTAAAGATAAATAATACTATATGTTCTGCTATGTGCATATTCTTTTGTTGCTTACTCATAGAATTCCAGCAAGCTGGTAAAACATGACCTCCCTCTTTTGAATCTATGCTGACTGTTTAGTAAAACTCCTGTTCTTGCTATGTGTTGCTTCATCTTATCCTTAATAATTCCTTCCATTAATTTACTGTTAAGTTTACTGGTTTACAGTTGCTTGGATCTTCCGGGTCACCCTTTGTATACAACGTGATAATATTTGCTATTTTTCAGTTCTTCTAAACTTGCCCAGTGCGCAATAACTTCCTTAAAATATGTGTCATGGGTTTATATAAATACTCACTAACCTCCTTGTGAACTCAAAATATTATCTGGAACTGTTGATTTGTTTGATTTCAGCCCATTTAATCTTGCGCAGTACTTCTTCTGCAATTTCCAAATTACTTAGTACCTCAATAGTCCCTTTTACAGGTGGCAGGTAATCCACTCCCTCACAAGTGATGACCTCAGAAAAATGCAAGTTTACAGCATCTGCCATTTCACTTTCTATATTTTTTCATTCTTCTTTACTATTCCTGATTCACTTCACCTCCTTCCTGACTGTTCTTTTTGCTACTAAAATACTTAAAGAATCTCTTTGGGAAATATTTCACCTTATCTGCTATATTCCCCTCTAACTGCATTTTAGGCTCCTTAATATCCTTCTTAATGGTTTCCTTCATGTTCTCATGCATCCTATAATTCACAATGAAGTTATTAGTCTTGCACGCATTCTACTGCTGTTTTTCCTTGACAGCTTCTTTTCCAACTCTTTATTAACCAACTGCAACTGAGTTTTTTTAAATCTCCTACTAATTCCAAAGGTAGGTATATCTCTGTCCTGCATTATATTTAAAACGTTTTAAACCTTTTCCACTGCTCCTCAACTTTCTCCGCACTTAAAAGCTTATCCCAGTCTACTCTTCTTAGACTTTGCTGCATCTGCTCAAAATTTGCCCTACCAGTTAATCTTAATTAGCATCTACACTCTTCTAAAACAGTGAGAACTGTATTATATTGTAGTCATGTGACCCTAGTGGTTCATTTACCTCTATACCCTCAATTCTATCCTGATAATTACAAAATATTAAATCCAGACATTCTTCTCCCCACATTGCTGCTTTAACATACTGTGTTAAAAAACAGACATTTATTACTTCTAAAAACTCCGCTATTTGTAAAGTTATCCCAGTTGATATTCAGGTAGTTAAAGTCTCAGAACTATAATATCCCCTTGTAAACTTGCCTTTTTAATATTACAAAAAAGATGTTCATTTAAATTATTGCCTGCATTGAGCTGCCTATAAAACACTCCTAAAATAAGGCCTCTTTCTCTAATTCTTTCCAGATGAAGCCACATGTCATCACTAAGATGGAGCTCAATCTTCAAACTGGAGAGGACTTGCGTTTACATTCCGTTTGACATAAATAACAACCCTATCTCTTCTGTTCTGTCTATCCTTCCTAAAAATGTGTACCTCTCTATGTTAAATTCTGTCATTTAACCAGGTTCCTGTTATTGCTATAATATCTTAATTACACTCCACTACATACATCTCCAACTCACGTGTTTTATTTTGATACTACTAGCATTAAGGCAACTATTTTTAATGTGTTATATTTACTTGTCCATTGTACCATGCAAAGTTAGCAGTTATTAGCATTGAAGAGATATAAATCTCATTCACATGGCCTGAGTGGGTGCAAAAATGTCACTACCAAGCTACTGCTGCCAGCATATAACACTGGATAACAGTATAGGCCGATAACAACAATTTTCTTATTTTCATCCATCCATTTTCCAACCCATTGAATCCGAACACAGGGTTATGGGGGTCTGCTGGAGGCAATCCCAGCCAACACAGGGCGCAAGGCATGAACCAATCCCAGGCAGGGAGCCAACCCACAGCAATTTTCTTATTTTTCAACCCTTATTTGATATTTTTATTATGATATTTGATTTTTGGACCCCCTTTCTCCATGCTTATTTAAAAAAAAATCTTCTTAACCCTAGCAACCAGACAGATGCACAGATACACACAGAGACACTTGTCCTTTTATTATTTTATTAAGGTGGATTATTATGTGGTGTATATGGAAGAGATCTTAGTGATATATTCTAATCATTCCTTTTGTGCTCTTTGGTGATTAAAAAAACAAACAAAAAAGGTAAAAAAAAAAAACCTGAAGAAGAATGAAAGTTTTCTACAGGTCAGTTTGTGTCAAGTTAAAATTCATTAAGAGACTGGTGGGCCAAAACAGTTATACTGAAAAAAATTAAAACAAATATACATCTAACTGCCTTTTTCTAAACCATATATTCAGTCCATAGTTGCAAGGATCTGGTGACTGTCCTAGAATCCAACCCTATAATGTTCTGTGATGGTCAGGTATTTGGTCAAGAGCTGGCTTCTGCCTTGGAACAGTGTCCAACATTTCAAACATTTTTTTTCTCATTGGCACTGGAATATGTCAGCTAATGAATAAAACATCTTTCAAACAGCATATCATATAAGTGCCCTTATTAAAGAATACTCACAAAAGGATATTTTTGGTTGAAAAATAATTAAGTTACAAAAAGTGGCATTTCAGAAAAAAAGAGAATACTTGAAGTATTATAAATCACCATATATTTTCTTAGTTTTTCCATTTGAGAAAAAGGTTTTATTATAAAGAAGGCTGAAAAAAATTAAATTCTGAGTGTCATTATATAAAACAGAAGCAAATGGTGATCACAATATGGGGTTTATTTTAAACAACTAATTAATACATAGGATCAGCTATCAAATATACATAGCATATTTAGAAACTTCAGTATTGGTATCCACACTTTTCACTGTAACGGATGGTCCTAGAGATATGATCCCCCTGTGATGGTGTTCAATCATACTGATACACTAAAAACAGCTAGCTGCTGAATGTTACTTATTTAATACTCTTTTTTATGTTTACATATATCAAATATGTTTGGTTTTGAATCCCACACCTAGTCACTGTCTTCATGAAGTTTGTACTCTCCAGGGGCCTCATGTATAAACGGTGCGTACACACAAAAATGTTCCTTTCATTTTTATATCCACATCCCTGACGTGGCTTTATAAATACACTGAAATTAAGTGCATATTGTTTATTAGTTTAATGCATCTGATTGCAATTAACCTGTAACAATATAATGGTCCAGAGAATGGTCAAACTATTCCAAATACCATAGCTGCTTTGGCGTTGTTACTCTCACTGCATCTTTTCCTTCTTCTTCTTTTAGCTGCTCCCATTAGGGGTTGCCAAATCGGATCATCTTTTTCCATATTACTGTCACTGCAACACTTGGACTATTTATATCACTGTATCTGAGTATGAAACACAGCTGTAGAACAGCTGATCGGAAAGAGAATTATTGGTATACAGCAACAAGCACACGCTGCCTCAACCATGCTGTCTACTGAACTGTTGTGATATTGCAAACGCTTCAGAGCCTTTCCTTGCGGTTCAGAAACAGTTTCATCCCAAGGAATCTAAACGCACGCAATCAGTACATCAAGTGCTCCTTGAACAACTGTTTGTATTTATAAGTACAATTACCTCCCTGTAAACTTGCGATACAGTTATAATATTGCACAACCTGAGCCATTTTATAAAGCATGTATTTATATATGATGACGATATCATTTTTAAGATGAAATGCAGCAAAATATGTTTATTATATTATATAGATAAAACTTTAACTTCATTTAAATAATCTATATTGTTAATAATTAAACGTGAGGACACAGTACTGCAGCATCCGTTCATGGATTCTTCCTGCCTCGTGTTGTATATTTGCTGGGGCTGGCACAACACTGGATGGATAGATGGATAGAATAATTAAACACATACTACAAAGATATTTCAATGTTCCTTAAAGGTTTTGAAGAATCGGCGTTCTAAGCTTACAGATGGCTTAACGTCTATTACAGAGCTGATTGTACGGCGATTGGGTATTTGGAAAAAGAAAAGTAAGGACAGGAATTGGAGGTTAGTACGTTGGAAAGAGACAGTACTGCTACAATAAAGTATTTCATTGAAGGTCGCGCATGGCGCAGCAAGCATCTTACGTGAGACGTGAACTATCACTGCGCCACCGTGTTCCCATGTTTAATAACATGTTTTAACTCCTATCATCATGAAAATGATACCACGTATACATCTCAGTATTTCAATTATTCAAAGAGCTGTAATATCACAAATGTAATGGATTGGGTGTCCTGTCGGAGGAAGAGAAAGCCCGGAAGCACGTAGTGATTCACACACATAGAGCACATAGAAGATCAAATACGAAACAAAGCATTTTAACGTGCTACTTTAGTTAGGATGGGATTTGAGAAACTCATAAATTAAACAATTTTAAGATGAAGTTTATGATGTTCTACTTTAATGACAAAATAAATTATGTGATTAAAGTGGAAATTTTGAGATGAAACTTTTCGAGCTTTTTTCCCACTGTGTGCCTTTTTTTTCTCTGTACCCTAATAAGCCTTCATATGACACTCAAATGGTGGACTACGACTCGCCTTTTCATGGCGACTTTGATATCTGACAACTTATTTTTAATTTCGGGCACTGTGCAACTTTGTGAACTTGAGCTTTTGAGTTTCTCCAACACACTGTGTGACTCGATCAACTTTCTTTTGTTGTTTATACCACTGTTTAAACCAACAAATAGTACGGTTTTCCTTGCCTACACTTGGTATTCGCTGAAATTCTATTTTCCCTCGTGCTTTTGCCATTGTCTTTTCACAGAAAACTGAGCTTAAGGGCTATTTATATTGATTTGCATATTCAAAGAGGCGTAATTCTGGTAGGAGTTGGGTTGGGGCAGCGGGCGTGTGCACGTGCATTAATTTTCACACTGACCGGGACTTATGTAATGTGGAAGTTGGCGAATGCACAGATTTATGCATCTGGAATTTTTTGTGCGTAAACACATTTCGGCTTTTGTGCTTACGTCATATTATAGTGTGAATTCTACGCATGGCGTTAGGCATGAGGCCCCAGGTATGTTTGCCAAATTGCAGTATTATGAGTGCTAATTTAATTGTTAATTCTATCTAGGCCCAGTGTGAAGCCGTCTAGGCATGTGTGAGTAGAGGTCTACAATAAACTGAAACCCCATTCAGAGTTGGCTTCTGCTTTTTATCCAGTACTGCTGTTAAACAATGGTGGATGTTGCATTTATCCAGGCTTTCATCACTTCTCAGGTTGACTCCTACAAGGCTGTCCTTCAGAAAATATTCACATGTTTCAAGAGGTTCTTAATGTTGCTGCAAGGCTGCTGATGCTTGTTAGAATTTAATTTCAACAAACCCCATCTAACCTTAAAAATTCTGATTAGCATTATTTCTTCTACTGTAAATCCCTATTTTTGGAACAGTATACAGCTTTCCTCATTTCTCTAAATACCAAAGTCATAATAATTTATTGAAAACAAATAAGCAAAAAGAATAAACACAAAATTATAAAAATTTTTATATAGCAGTATTTTGCAAAAGTGTTAACCACCCTAGATTTTTAATGTTAATTTTGTCTTAGATGTTTATTTTTTGACATCTGAATTAATTTGACGCTATAAAAGAGCAAATCAGATTTCCAAATACTATTCATTTTCCAAAAAAATTAATTAACGCAGGTGTTTCATTTTCTCAAAGAACGTAACATATTAAGAAAATTAACTCTTTTAGATAAAAACCTACTTTTTTGGTATATACCCCAGTGTATGACTAAACAAAGATAACAAACAGGTGCTCTTGATTATTGACATAATGAGTAAATTTAACCAAACTGATTAACCAAATTGTCGAGGATGGAATCAAACTTGTAGAAGGACTACCAAAATAAAAGTTAAGGACGTGGCAGATGTGACTTCAACATCGGCTAGAGTGCCTGGGATTAACTGGAGAGACCAAAGAAAATGAGAATGCCAACATCTGTAGGAGAAATGTGTGCATTTTCCAAGATGTTTATAACAATGACCAGCCTATTTTCTTATAATATTGCACAACAGTGACTTAAAGAGCAATTACTCAGTTTTAAAGGCAGTTGGCAGTCACATCAAATGTTGATTTATTTTAATATTTACAGTCTTTTCATTTCATTATTTTTTGAAAGTATCTATATTTTACCAAATTATTTTATACTGTATGTGCCTAACATTTTTACACAGTACTGTAATTAACAAAAGGAAAAATATTAACCTGGTTGTGTTTTCTTATATACAAGGCACACTTTTCCATTTCCACTGCAGGAATCTAGCTCAAATATCCGGCTTCTGTAATCAAAATGTGGCTTCTCTGGATGGTTATCCATTCCTAGTGAAATATAAAAAAATAAATATTAAAAAAAAAAATGATTCTCTATTTTATAGCAATACTTTCAAACACTCCTGAAATTGTTGAACAATAATTAGCAGAAATCGCACAGTAAACTCTATTTCAAAGTGACGTGTTCATAAAATATATTTTTTACAAATATTCTCACTTCTATCACTGAGACACAAAGCCAAGTTAGCCAGTTAATATAAGCCAGCATTAAAGCCACATGCACAAATCCTGATAGTGTCCAGTTTTAGAATACTGCAGTACTTTTAAAAAGCAAAGGTTTGCCTTGAAATATGTTCATTTATGATTTTGACAGGAGAATAATATTCCTGCATTAATAAGGGAAGAATTACTTTTAGTTAATATAAATTGGACTTCTTTCATTTAATATGCAATACAAAGATAATGTATAAATTGAAAATTAGAGAAAAGGAAATGTCAAAAAGGGAAGGTTCAGAAAATCAGTAGATCTCTCCAGACCAAATAGCGCCTGCATAAGGAATGACTGAGTAGTGATTTAAATTTTATTCATAATTTTTTCATCATGAAAATATGCATTGAGATTAAAAGAATCATTCAGAAATATGTCACATGGTTAAAAAAGTGGTGCCTCAACTATCTTTTTGCTCCTCTTGCCTCCTTTTTACCATATATAAAGATATCAACAAATTTGTTGGTACTCCAACCTGAAAAAAGAAGAACCCACAATTTCCTCTGGAATAAATTGAAAATGATATGTATTTGGCACCCATCATTGTTTATTCCACATTTAACAACAATCAGATTTTGCTCTAGCCTTCTGAATCAACAGAATATTTCAAATAACATGGATTAAAGTACCATAAACCAATATTTGGTTGCACAGCCTTTAGAGGCAGTCACTGTAAACAAGTGATTCCTGTGGCTCTCAATGAGACCTCTGCACCTGTCAACAGGTAGTGTGACCTGCTCTTCCTTAGCAAACTGCTTCAGCTGTGTCAGGTTTGAAGGGTGCCTTTTCCATACTGAAAAAAAGCAATGCCATTTGAACGTGAGTTGTCACTTAAACATTTTTTTCGATCTTGCCTGTACTCTGCTCTGTCTGCATTTTCAGTATCATGCACCATAATGCGGAGTACAGTAAGATCTAGCAGAGCATTTTTAAATAATGACATGTGTGCGGGAGAGAGGCAGAGATGGATTCAATCTCATTTAAGTGCTTACTGGAATATAAAATAAACACTTTCGCAAAGGTATAACGAAACAAGTGTGCTTTTATTCAAGAACTATCAAAATACCCGCGCTTCGCAGTGGAGAAGTAGTGTGTTAAAGAAGTAATGAAAAAGAAAATGAAACATTTTGAAAATAACGTAACATGATTGTCAATGTAATTGTTTTGTCACTGTTGTGAGTGATGAGTGTTGCTGTCATATATATATATATATATATACACACACACATATAAACATATATAAACTCACCTAAAGGATTATTAGGAACACCATACTAATACGGTGTTTGACCCCCTTTCGCCTTCAGAACTACCTTAATTCTACGTGGCATTGATTCAACAAGGTGCTGAAAGCATTCTTTAGAAATGTTGGCCCATATTGATAGGATAGCATCTTGCAGTTGATGGAGATTTGTGGGATGCACATCCAGGGCACGAAGCTCCCATTCCACCACATCCCAAAGATGCTCTATTGGGTTGAGATCTGGTGACTGTGGGGGGCATTTTAGTACAGTGAACTCATTGTCATGTTCAAAAAAAACAATTTGAAATTATTCGAGCTTTGTGACATGGTGCATTATCCTGCTGAAAGTAGCCATCAGAGGATGGGTACATGGTGGTCATGAAGGGATAGACATGGTCAGAAACAATGCTCAGGTAGCCCGTGGCATTTAAACGATGCCCAATTGGCACTAAGGGGCCTAAAGTGTGCCAAGAAAACATCCCCCACACCATTACACCACCACCACCAGCCTGCACAGTGGTAACAAGGCATGATGGATCCATGTTCTCATTCTGTTTATGCCAAATTCTGACTCTACCATTTGAATGTCTCAACAGAAATCGAGACTCATCAAACCAGGCAACATTTTTCCAGTCTTCAACTGTCCAATTTTGGTGAACTTGTGCAAATTGTAGCCTCTTTTTCCTATTTGTAGCGGAGATGAGTGGTACCCGGTGGGGTCTTCTGCTGTTGTAGCCCATCCGCCTCAAGGTTGTGCGTGTTGTGGCTTCACAAATGCTTTGCTGCATACCTCGGTTGTAACGAGTGGTTATTTCAGTCAAAGTTGCTCTACTATCAGCTTGAATCAGTCGGCCCATTCTCCTCTGACCTCTAGCATCAACAAGGCATTTTCGCCCAAGGGACTGACGCATACTGGATGTTTTTCCCTTTTCACCATTCTTTGTAAACCCTAGAAATGGTTGTGCGTGAAAATCCCAGTAACTGAGCAGATTGTAAAATACTCAGACCGGCCTGTCTGGCACCAACAACCATGCCACGCTCAAAATTGCTTAAATCACCTTTCTTTCCCATTCTGACATTCAGTACACCCTTAAATGCATTGAAGCAACTGCCATGTGATTGGTTGATTAGATAATTGCATTAATGAGAAATTGAACAGGTGTTCCTAATAATCCTTTAGGTGAGTGTATATACATATCCATACATATCTACATATATACATATACACATATATATATATATATACACACACATATATACATACTTATATATATATATATACACTAGCAGAATACCCGCGCTTTGCAGCGGAGAAGTAGTGTGTTAAAGAAGTTATGAAAAAGAAAAGTAAATATTTTAAAAATAACGTTAAGATGATTGTTAATGTAATTATTTTGTCATTGATATGAGTGTTGTTGTCATATATATATACATGACAAGACATGAATATTGTAAACTCAAGCTCTTTTAATTTCTGAAAAAAAAAATGCTTTTAAACTGCATTTGAATTTAAAACAGAAACAAAAATATCATCCCTGGTTAAAATTGGCAGACTTAAAAATAAAGTGGTAGTTTAAGTACTTTAAGTACATTTTCAGAATGGTATTGTCTTTAAATAATAATAACCAAAATTTCAACATAAAGTGCAGTTTTTCTTCTTAAAAAAATAAGTCAGACACATAAAAGGTAATTTGACCAACTTAATCTTTAAACTCCTTAGTCAAAATTATTTTTTAAATTAGGGTAAAACAGTGTGATCATTGAACATTTTGTAATTAGATGTAATTAGAATTACTAACGGTCACAGAAGTCCAATGATCCCCAGTAAGAGCCACAAAGTCCGGTTTCTGTAATGCATCTAATTTTGCTTGCTTCTTAGTGTGCACAAAACCATGCTTTTATCAAGGCTTCGCTCGGGTAATTTTTTGAAATGAAATTTTCCTCCGATCAGTCGTAGGAACGCGCTTCATTCCGACTCTAACATTTTTGTAGCTGTGATGTGTGCATCAGTGTAATCGATGTACCAGGAAATCATGCATTGACAAAAGTGCTTGGAATTGAAAGTGTGATTAAATGCGTTATTTCTTGTTATGGAGTACATGCATCGAAGCTTCTCAGCTGTGCTTGTGCTAAGGAAAGGAAAGATTTTAAAAATAATGTAACATGATTCTGCGTTAACCGCATATTTTTTCATAAGTCCCAAACCAAGGAGATGCGAGGTTAAAATGAATCGGGAATCGAACCTCGGATGTCGGCGCTAGAGTTATGAAAAAGATAAGGGAACATTTTAAAATTAATGTAATATGTTGTCAATATATAGTAATTGTTTTGTGAGTGTTGCTGTCATCAAGGATTTGATTATCATTATTTGTTTCAATCAGGGTCATATTTGTACAATGTGTTGTGTTCAAGTTACATTCTGTGTTTTTCAATCGTTGTAAAGATAAGAGGTTTCATTCATCGATTCGTTTCTTACTGCATCAATAAACAGCTCGTCTTCCTCTTTATCTGAGATGTGACACACTGCATGCACAGGTTTTTTTTACACTGTCTTCCTTTAGCGGGACATTCACTTTTTCCACCGTGTGCTTTGTTTCTGCAGTAGCTGCACTTATGAATATGCTTGTATGTATCAGACGCTTCATATTTTTTTGCTGCCTTCTCAATTGTGTAATTCGGTTTTTGTTCAGCACTCTTTGGAACTGTTGCTTTTTGTCTGTGCACTGCGTCAGTTCACGTGAGCCGCTTGGTGTTCTTGCATCGAAGGTTCCCAGTTGTGCTGGTGCCATCTAGTGTGATGTCCACGGCTGTATGTAATGTCAGCTAAGACCCAGCACTTAAAAGTTTCTCTCGCAGTTTCGCTGAGTTTGTGCCAAACACCACCCTGACCATCTCATCTTCCTCTGCATAAGCACAGTCCTTCACCTGTGAATATTTAGCGGCAGTGTTTCTATTGGATTGCCGCTGACGGACGGCCTTATATGGGCAGGCACTAAATTACAAACGCCAGCGGCAGCCTGTTTATGAACTTAATTTAAACTTTTGGTTTACACCGTGCTTTGTTTCCGAAGTAGCAGCACTCATGAATATGGTTGTATATGTCAGTCGCTCGCTTCTTATTGTTTCGCTGCCTTCTCAATTATATAATGCATGTTTTCTTCAGCGCTTTTTTAAGCTCTTCCTAGTTTTCTACGTACTATGTTGATAGTCAGTTCACGTGATTACGTCACACGAAACTCCGACCCCCACGGCCATCCAGCTCAACTCCATTACAGTATATGGAGAAAAATAGCTTCCAGTTATGACCATTACGCGTAGAATTTCAAAATGAAACCTGCCCAACTTTTGTAAGTAAGCTGTAAGGAATGAGCCTGCCAAATTTCAGCCTTCTACCTACACGGGAACTTGGAGAATTAGTGATGAGTCAGTCAGTGAATCAGTCAGTCAGTCAGTCAGTCAGTCAGTCAGTGAGGGCTTTGCCTTTTATTAGTATAGATAAAACAGAATAGCAAAAAATTCAAATGACAATAAGAAGAAGACATGATTCACCAGCGTTTGTGAGTCTGGTTTTTCTCCTTTCGCTACATCTTTTACAGGTTGCAAAAGGTTTACTCCGGCTGTTGAAGACTGAAATCAAAGGCTTCTTCTTTTTAGGTGCATTCACCATCAGCACAGCGCTGTCAGATCTAAACACCAGCATGGCAAATTGCTTGTGTCCTGAAGTGACTTTAGCTGCAGGTGGAAGTCCCATTTTACTTTATGGTGCCAAGCAGAGGGCAGTAGTCTGTCTATTAGCTCGCGAAAGTGCTGTGAAGAAGCTGTCTGTTGCTACGGTCCTGCCTTTGTCCAATCTAATAGCGGTCACGGGACACTGTATCATTGATTGCTGGTACAACAAGAATAGTTCAGAGCAGGCATCAGCCACAGCGCTGCTCATGTGAAAAGAATGAAGATAAATGCCATCAACTTACAGAGAGAAAGGCAAGTTAACTGGTCTTTTTTTGGGTTGAAAGAAGCCAAATATTTGGGCTACCTGGTGGGCCATGGTACTGTGAAGCCACAGTGGTCTAAAGTAGATGCCATTTTGAAATGGCCCCATCCGCAAACCAAGCGGCATGTCCAAGCATTTCTCGGTTTAGCCAGGTACTACCGCCGGTTTGTACCAAGGTTTTTGGAGAGAGCTGCACCCTTAAGTGATTTAACAAAGAAAAGGGCTCCCAACTTTGTTCAGTGACTTAAAAAGTGCACCTGTTTTGAAAAAACCTGACTTTTTCACTTGCTTTTATTCTCCAGATGGCCGCTTTGGACACAGGCCTAGGAGTAATGCTGAGCCAAAGCATTGATTGTGCTGAACACCTAGTCTTGTTCCTGAGCCGGAAACTGCTGGATCAGGGGACCAGGTATGCGGGGGTGGAGAGAGAGACTTTTGCAATCAAGTGGGCGATTACATAGTTGAGGTACTACCTCCTGAGCTGGGAGTTTACACTTGTCACAGACCATGCACCTTTACAGTGGATGGCCCTACACAAGGAGTCCAACCCTTGAGTCACTAGGTGAATCCTTGATCTGCATTCTTATAAGTTCTCGCTCGTTCATCAGAAGAGCTCTAACCATACCAATGCTGATGCTGGTATGCTGCGATGCTCTTGCGTTTACGACCTCTTGGTGCAGGTCGTTCGACCCAACGGGTCTGGGTTGAGGGGGGGGGCCCTGTCACACACACATGTTTAGGAGACAATTAAAGGGATAAAATAGATGTAATTCCACACTGGGCCAGGAGATGGTAAAGTGTACTAATTCTCTCTCTCAATCCCTTGCAAACCATTCTCGGGAAATCCCACCTGTTTCTGGGATAGCCAACGACATCACTGCCACCTGATGACATTACTTCTTTTACTGGCCTTTAAAGCCACCATCTTTTTTCCAGTATATCAGTTCTATTTTGGACTCAGTTGTGTGAACATGTCTGTTCGTGCTAGTCATTTTTGCAGCAAGGAAATATTACATAGGTGGCTGCCCCAAACCTTCGCAATGTCTTTTTGTCATTCTTGTGACAACCATTCATGTGTGGGGTTGCATCTCAGGCAAGGGAGTGGGCTCACTCACAAATTTGTCTAAGAACACAGCCACAAATAAAGAATGGTGCCAAAATATCCTCCAAGAGCAACTTCTCCCAACCATTCAAGAACAGTTTGGTGACAAACAATGCCTTTTCCAGCATGATGGAGCACTGTGCCATAAAGCAAAACTTATAACTAAGTGGCTCAGGGAACAAAACATCGAAATTTTGGGTCTATGGTCAGGAAACTCCCCAGATCTTAATCCTATTGAGAACCTAAAGAGCCAGGTGGACAAACAAAACTCCACAAATTCTGACAAACTCCAAACATTGATTATGCAAGAATGGGCTGCCAACAGTCAGGATTTGGCCCAGAAGTTGACTGACAACATGCCAGGGTAAATTGCAGAGGTCTTGAAAAAGAAGGACCAACACTGCAAATATTGACTCTCTGCATGAACTTAATGTAATTGTCAATAAATGCCTTTGAAACTTATGTATGGTTGTAATAATACTGCAGTATAGCATAAAAACATCTGACAAAAAATGTAAAAAACACTGAAGCAGCAAACTTTGTGAAAACCAATACTTGTGTCATTCTCAAAACTTTTGGCCTTGACTGTACAGTCATCCAACTTTGCATATGGCTTCTGTTCTCTTTCTCCGATGTAGAACCCTCATCCTCATCTAAGTTCACCTCTGTTACACACGTGTTTATTTGAAAACTAACAGTGTCACATTGGCGGAAGCGTGAATGTGACTGAGATAAAAAAACTGAATAATAATAAAAACAATGCTAACCTTTACAAGTACCATAAATTTACAATGACTCAAATCAAATGTATGTTTTTACTCTATGATAGTAACAATAAGAGCAGCTCACTACTCAAAACGGTAAATGCAGGAAGGACCTGAAATCGAACCCATAACCTTCTGATTATGAGACAGCAGCTCATACTTCTGCACCGGCCAAACGGACATGTCAGCCTCGACCCCTAACCCAATTTCTTTTTCTTATTCTTATTCTTGAATAGAAGTACAGTTGTTTTGTTATACTTGTACCTTTTGTGAAAGTGTTTATTTGATAGTTGGGCTTCAGTCTTCACACATTATACATTTTATGTCAAAATTTTGTCATTAGTACTATAACATGCAAAAAGTTTCTGTTTTAGTTATGTGTTCAACATTTCTTGCCTCACTTTTCTTGTCACCCTACATTTATCCAGATTGTTGTAAACATGGAACACAGATGAAATATGTGTTTCAAATAACGATATACTACCCAATACAATTCCAGACCTACCTCACAGTCAGATAAACAGATCCGAGGTGGGTGAACTTTTTGTCCGACTTCAGCTGCATTGGTAGAGGGTGGGATAGCAGGCAGCTTGCTGCCAGTGCTGCTTGATACATTTGCAAAAAAAAAAGGCTGATGAGGTGGGAAAGAATTTAAGGTGGCCTGGGATTATGATTTTTTTCGTTGGCTTCAGTGATTCTAGTGTTAATTACCAGACTGTTTTTTAATCCAGGACTACTACATGGCTGAATATTTTAGGGTACTGAATCATTAATGATATATCTAAAACTGTACAGAGTGATACCCCAGCTAGTAATATTCATTTGGCCCACAACCATGCTAGGAAGTTACCTCAGTTTTGCTTAAGGTATGCACATATATTCGTATCTGCCCCCCGCTTTGAACAATGCTTATTTGTGCACAGACTGAGAAATGATGGTGTACCTAATGAAGTGGTCACTTTCTATATATTGAAAAAGGAAAATAAATAAGTTCTTTTTATATTGAAAAGGGCAAAATGAAGGTAAAATAAAAAAGATACTTAAAACACCAAAACAATTATCTCTCACCTTCTCCATCTGATTCAGCTTCCAGATCCATAAGAGTGGGAGCATTTGGCAGACTGTATAAAGAGTTCTCACTAAGAAACTTCAGATAAGATAAACTGTTTATCACCATTGAGCCTACAGGGACAGAAATGCCTGCAAAAGGAAAAAAGAGGAGAAGAGTCAGTGAGTAAGACCAGCTGAACTAATAATACACACTCACATACATATATGACTACTTCCGATACATTTTGGAACAAAGTGATTTGAATTTTATTTTATTTGGAATCATTCTAAACATTAATTTTTTGGCCTGTTCTTTGTCAGGCTGGTCTCCTTAGACTTGTTTGGCTACATTCACATTACCAAGCTGAAGTGACTCATACTTAATGTGGCAAAAATCTAATATTTTCAGGGATGTGTCGACAAAGAAATGTGATCTTTTCGAATCAGATTTGAGTCACTTTTATATGTATGTGACTAGCAGAAAACCCGCGCTTCGCAGCGGAGAAGTAGTGTGTTAAAGAAGTTATGAAAAAGAAAAGCAAACATTTTAAAAATAACGTAAGATAATTGTTAATGTAATTGTTTTTTCATTGATATGAGTGTTGTTGTCATATCTATCTATTTATATTATATATATATATATATATATATAGCAAAATACCTACGATTGGCAGCGAGAAGTAAAAAGAAAAGGAAACATTTTAATAATAACGTAACATGATTGACAATGTAATTGTTTTGTCATTGTCATGAGTGTTGCTGGCATATATATATATATATATATATATATATATATATATATATATATACACACACACACAGACACATATATAAACATATATATACATATAAACATATATATAAATATATATATATACACATCTATACACATATATATATAGTTATATATATACATATACACACATACATATATATACATATACATATATACACATACTGTATATATACACACACACATATATACATACTGTATATACAACATATACATATCTACATATATACTGTATATACACATATATATACAAATCTACATATATATATCTACATATATATATATTAGGTGGGACTCGATTAAAAAATTAATCCAATTAATTAGAGGCTGTGTAAGAATTAATCTTGATTAATCGTATGTAATCGACACGAATTTGCCCCAAATCGCAAATTTTTTTTTTTAATTTAAAACGGTTTTAGTGGGCTTACAGAATCAAATAATAGACATGGACATGAATATTGTAAACTGAAGCTGTTTTAATTTCTGAAAAAAGCTTTAAACTGCATTTGAATTCAAAACAGAAACAAAAATATCATCCCTGGTTAAAATTGGGCAGACTTAAAAATAAAGTGGTAGTTTAAGTACTTTAAGTACATTTTCAGAATAGTATTGTCTTTAAATAATAATAACCAAAATTTCAACATAAAGTGCAGTTTTTCTTCTTAAAAAATAAGTCAGAAACATAAAAGGTAATTTGACCAGCTTACTCTTTAAACTCTGAGTAACATTAGCCAAAATTATTTTGTACATTAGGCTAAAACAGTGTGATCATTGAACATTTTGTAATTAGATGTATTTAGAATTACTAACGGTCACGGAAGTCCAATGATCCCCAGTAAGAGCCACAAAGTCCGCTTTCTGTAATGCATCTAATTTTGCTTGCTTTTCAGTGTGCACAAAACCATGCTTTTATCAAGGCTTCGCTGGTAGTCGAAATGATCAGTCGAGGAACGCTTTATTCCGACTCTAACATTTTTGTAGCTGTGATGTGTGCATCAGTGTAATGGATGTACCAGGAAATCATGCATTGACAAAAGTTCCCGCTTGCTTGGAATTGAAAGTGTGATTAAATGCGCTATTTTTAACGCTATGGAGTACATGCATCGAAGCTTCTCAGCTGTGCTTGTGCTAAGAAAGGGAAAATTTTAAAAATAACGTAACATGATTCTGCTAACCTAATATTTTTCATACGCCCCAAACCAAGGAGATGCGAAGGTAAAATGAATCGGTAGCGCTGCACATAGTCAGTACACCCTCTCGAATCAACCTCAATGTCGGCGTTAGAGGCTTAAGACTCTACAATTAGCCACAGCGCGTGGCTTGTCTATGCTAAAGTATGTATTGTAGATCGGGTATATATATACATTTATATATATACCCGTACCGCAGTGGAGAAGTAGAAGTTATGAAAAGAAAAGGGAACATTTTAAAAATAACGTAACATGATTGTCAATATACAGTAATTGTTTTGTGAGTGTTATTGAATGTTGCTGTCATCAAGGATTTGATTATCATTATTTCTTTCAATCAGGCTCGTATTTGTAGGATGTGTTCAAGTTACATTCCGTGTTTGTCAATCGTTGTAAAGATAAGAGGTTTCATTCATCGATTAGTTCCTTACTGCATCAATAAACAGCTCGCCTTCCTTTTATCTGTGATGTGACAAACTGCATGCACGGGTTTTTTTACACTGTCTTCCTTTAGCAGGACATTCACTTTTTCCACCGTGTGCTTTGTTTCCGCAGTAGCTGCACTTATGAATATGATTGTATGTATAAGACGCTTCATATTTTTTGCTGCCTTCTCAATTGTGTAATTCGGTTTTGTTCAGCACTCTTTGGAACTGTTGCTTTTGTCTGCGCATTGCGCCAGTTCACGGAGCCGCTTGGTGTTCTTGCATCGAAGGTTCCCAGCTGTACTGGTGCCATCTCGTAATGTCAGCTAAGACCCGCACTTAAAAGTTTCTCTCGCAGTTTCAATGAGTTTGTGCCAAACACCACCCTGACCATCTCATCTTCCTCTGCATAAGCACAGTCCTTCACCCGTGAACATTTACCGGCAGTGTTTGTATTGGATTGCCGCTGATGGACGGCCTTATATGGGCAGGCACTAAATTACAAACGCTAGTGGCAGCCTGTCTATGAACTTAATTTAATATAAACTTACGGTTCACGCCGTGCTTTGTTTCCGCAGTAGCTGTACTTATGAATATGCTTGTATGCATCATTTGCTTCATAATGTTTTTCTGCCTTCTCAATTGTGAAATGGCGTTTTGTGCTCATCGCTGTTTGGAGTTCTTCCTTGTTCTCTACGTACTTACGTAGGAGGCGTGATGATGTCAAATGAAACCTCGCCCCCCACGGCCATCTCCAACTCAAGACTCCATTACATTATATGGGGAAAAATAGCTTCCAGTTATGACCCTTATGCGTAGAATTTCGAAATGAAACCTGCCCAACTTTTGTAAGTAAGCTGTAAGGAATAAGCCTGCCAAGTTTCAGCCTTCTACCTACACGGGAAGTTGGAGAATTAGTGATGAGTCAGTGAGTGAGTGAGTGAGTGAGTGAGGGCTTTGCCTTTTATTAGTATAGATTCAAGATTAATAGATATATGTATCCAATCCGTGGCCGCACGAGATAAATGAGAAAGATCACATCAGAATTCAAGTGTTCTTTTGCCTACATGCACGGACTCAGCGCTGCTGTTATTAAAAAGCACCAGCAGTGTGGCAAAACAACAGTGGAGGAGAGCTACAACCGTGACAATAGTCACAGTCCCACCACAGCTGGCTCATTTCTCGTACCCACACATCTATTGCTGCAGCAGTGCCAGCAATAGCTGCAAAAACAGCAAAAGCTAGCTGTCTGGCATTTTTTCACATTTACGATCTTATCATGTACAGCTGAAAAACTGTTTGCCACTCTCCACAGAAAAATGCTATGCCTACACTAGCTACTAGTGAGTTCATTTTGTCAGTTTAAATACTATGAGTCATTTCAGAAATATGACATTTTTTTGTTGACGGTGATGCAAATGACTCGTGCACAAATTTATCAATGTGCACATGTGTTCTGTTTCCGGGGACAGATGCTTTAACATTACAGTTAGATACTGTTACTCGTACTTATGAATGTGAACTGTCAAGATATGCAAATCTGTTCTGAGCCTAATTAATTAATTAATAATTTAATTAATAACTGAGCAATTAATGTGAACATAGCCTTTGTCATTGGTAGTCCTACCATTTCTGATAATACAGCTCTAAAGATCCCTAAGGCACACATGACTTCAAACACCAAGTTTGTTAGGATTGAAATAAATCTAAGCAAATCTTAACTGCAGCAGTTTGCCAGTGATGGTCTTGATAGAAAGTTGACCAAAACAGCCCAACCGGATATGGACTAAAAAAGCAACATGGAACACAGTGTATAATCACAACCTTATATTACATGGAAGACACGGACAGTGCTTGGCACTGACAGACTACGGGGATTGTACCCATTTTGAAAAAGAAAACAATTGTGTGAGTTACAGTTAGAGATGCATTAAAAAGTCTGTTGGCTGAATCTCTGATTCATCAAACAGTGGAACAATGTTTTGTTCTTGTGCAGTCATTTGGAAAAGCTTAACAATGTGCATCCCATTGTATCTTGCAGAGGATGCTACAAGAGTATGAAATCCTTAGGCAGCTGATGTGTGCTATTTGGTCCTTGCACTTATGGAGCAAGAATTGTTTGTATACATAGAATTAAGTCAAGCCTATTTAATGTGAGGGTTCTTCAGTTCTTGTTTTTCATGTACAGACAGTTTCAGAGTTTGCAGATGATGATGTTTTATTTGGTATTTTTGACTATAATCACAGGCATGCAGCTGACTGAGATGCAAATGTAATGAGAAGTAGCACCCAATAAATCCAAGGCTATAGTACATTACCCGGAAAAAAACAGCTTACACCTTTCAGCAACCACCATAAGCTGAGGATGTCAAGTATCTGTCGTCTTCCTCATGGTTGAAGGTTGAAGTGACTGCAAGACTGACAGCAAATTAGTGCATTGGCAACCATCAATGTCAGCTTTGCAGATATTGATAGTGAGCATGACCTTGATAACATAATGGGAGTACTTAAATCTTCATTTTAAGTTTTCATTTAAACAGTCAGTCTACATTCTTATCATCATATCTGTTTGGGACCTCTGGGTAGTAACTGAAAGTGTAACACAGTAAGTCCACTTAATGCACAAAGGTGCTGGGTTCACTCTCTGTGATGGGGAGGAGAAATACAGAAGAACCTCTGAAGAGATCCGGTGCTTTTAAAGAAAAAGAAGAAGAAAAAAAGCTAGTAGAGATACTGTGACCCTCACCGGGAAATGTAGATTTGCAGGGTAGTTTGACATTAAAGTTGTAGATAGAAGCAAAAATTATCCCTTCACATGACAAAATCTGTGTTGTTGGAACTGAAGTCTGTTACCAATGTACAGCATGGCAGTCATGAGAATTATGGGGAAAAAGCAGGTGTCCTCTAAGTATTGCTGAACCTTCTTTACATACTGTGGCACTAAAAAGATTGCTATTGGACAGACATCTTCACAAACTACAGGGAAATTTGTTTGAAAGAATTGCTAGCCATTGAAATCTATTTTAGTTTACCTATTATAGAACATCTGGACAACATGGAGGAATGAAGAGGTTTTTAAGTACCAGAAAGAAACGCGAAATATGACAATTCTGAGTAGAGGAAAAGTGCCTTTTTATGAGTATGTTATTTTTTAAATTAGGAATGCACAAAACAAAATGGAGAACTGGTTGTTTGGGTGGAATGAAAAAAGTACAAGGAATGCGTTATAAAAAAAAATCAATTGTTTAGAGAAATACACTTGAAAAAATGTGCCCACATTATACCTGTGCCTTCTCATCACTACCATTACCACCATATAGCAAGTCAAAGCGGCACTTAACAATATGTCAAAATGCATTTAAAGGTATGATGAAATGCATTTTATGATGTCTTAAAGTTAACTACAGATATCTGAAAGTGAATCTATTTCGGGATATATTAAATAACTCTTGTGTATTTTAATATATATGAATGTAATTCAAGATACTACAATATGACATCCTGTAAAACTGTGCATGTTTTCAATGGGACTTCCTATTATTTTTAAGATGTTGTGGCAGACGACCGGGGACCTTGCCCCACTGGGACGCCTGGAGAAGGGCAATATCTTACCTGAGGTGCAAGAGTGCAGTCCCCCTGGATTACATCGGGGTCACGGATTTGGAGCTTGGAAGCTCAACCCTGTTGCGGTCCGTAGCCACCGCCAGGGGACGCATGGACAATCACAGAGCCTTGGATGGCAGCACTTCTGCCACACCAGGAAGTGCGGCCAGAAGAGGAATCAACTGCATCTGGAGTGGTTCTGGGTGCCCATGCAGCACTTCTGCCACATCAGGAAGTGCTGCAGGAAGTTCATCAGGGTTCACCTGGAGCACATCCGGGTGCAACATAAAAGGGGCTGCCTCACTCCATTCGGGGAGCCGGAGTCAGGTGGCAGAGGACAGAGCTGGAGGGAGAGGAGTGGAGGTGGCAAAGGAAAAGAGAAGAAAGTAAAAGAAAGGACAGTGAGTTTGGAATGTTTGGTGCACTGTGCTGTGCGCAGGAAGAACTGTAAAAATAAATGTGTGTTTTGGCACATTTTGATTCCGTCTGTCTGTGCTCCGGGCATCTTCCACAATATCTTGAAAATTTTGGATATCTTAAATTGCACTGGAAGTTCTTTTAAGATGTCTTAAATGTGTATCTTAAAATGCATTTATTAACATACACAAAAAGCTACATTAACATGGAATTCAGGTATTTCAAAACACTCTGGATATTATTGAAATTAAAATTATAAGTAATGAACATCTTAGTTCAATTAAAAAGTTAAATTATATATTGCAATGGGTAGCTTTGGCATTAGTGAGTGTAACTGATAGCCTCAGGAAGTGTAAGAGTTAAATATTAAAAGCTAAAGCCTATATATCTTCTCTAAAGTAATCTGGAAAGCCACCACTTGTTACAAAAGCCATCCATCCATCCATTTCCCAACCCGTTGAATCCGAACACAGGGTCACGGGGGTCTGCTGGAGCTAATCCCAGCCAACACAGGGCACAAGGCAGGAACCAATCCTGGGCAGGGTGCCAACCCACCGCAGGACACACACAAACCCACCCACACACCAAGCACACACTAGGGCCAATTTAGAATCGCCAATCCACCTAACCTGCATGTCTTTGGACTGTGCGAGGAAACCGGAGCGCCCGGAGGAAACCCACGCAGACACGGGTAGAACATGCAAACTCCACGCAGGGAGGACCCAGGAAACGAACCCAGGTCTCCTAACTGTGAGGCAGCAGCGCTACCACTGCGCCACCGTGCCGCCCCCAGTTAAACAAATGAGACAAAAATATTATACTTGGTCATTTATTTATTAAGGAAAATGATCAAATATTACATATTTGTGAGTGGCAAAAGTATGTGAACCTTTGCTTTCAGTATCTGATGTGAGCCCCCTTTGCAGCAATAACTGCAACTAAACGTTTCCGGTAACTTTTGATCATTCCTGCACACCGGCTTGGAGGAATTTTAGTCCATTCCTCCATACAGAAGAGCTACAACTCTGGGATGTTGGTGGGTTTCCTCACATTAACTGCTCGCTTCAGGTCCTTCCACAACATTTTGATTGGATTAAGGTCAGGACTTTGACTTGGCCATTCCAAAGCATTAACTTTATTTTTCTTTAACCATTCTTTGGTGGAACGAATTGTGTGCTTAGGGTCGTTGTCTTGCTGCATGCCCCACCTTCTCTTGAGATTCAGTTCACTGACAGATGTCCTGACATTTTCCTTTAGTAATCTCCGATATAATTCAGAATTCATTGTTCCATCAATGAAGGCAAGCCGTCCTGGCCCAGATGCAGCAAAGGCCCAAACCATGATAATACCACCACCATGTTTTACAGATGGGATAAGGTTCTTATGCTGGAATGCAGTGTTTTCCTTTCTCCAAACATAACACTTTTCATTGAAACCAAAAAGTTCTATTTTGGTCTCATCAGTCCACAAAACATTTTTCCAATAGCCTCCTGGTTTGTCCACGTGATCTTTAGCAAACTGCACACGAGCAGCAATGTTTTTTTTGGAGAGCAGTGGCTTTCTCCTTGCAACCCTGCCATGCACACCACCATTGTTCAGTGTTCTTCTGATGGTGGACTCATGAACATGAACATTAGCCAATGTGAGAGAGGCCTTCAGTTGCTTAGAAATTACCCTGGGGTCCTTTGTGACCTCGCCGACTATTACACGCCTTGCTCTTGGAGTGATCTTTGTTGGTCGACCACTCCTGAGGAGGGTAACAATGATCTTGAATTTCCTCCATTTGTACACAATCTGTCTGACTGTGGATTGGTGGAGTCCAAACTCTTTAGAGATGGTTTTGTAACCTTTTCCAGCCTGAAAACGTGTTGTTAAGAGCAGACTTTGATAGATCCCTGTTCTTTAAATAACACAGGGTGCTCACTCACACCTGATTGTCATCCCATTGATTGAAAATACCTGACTCTAATTTCACCTTCAAACTAACTGCTAATCCTAGAGGTTCACATACTTTTGCCACTCACAAATATGTAATATTCTATCATTTTCCTTAATAAATAAATGAACACGTATAATATTTTTGTCTCATTTGTTTAACTGGTTTCTCTTTATCTACTTTCAGGATTTGAGTGAAAATCTGATGATGTTTTAGGTCATATTTATGCAGAAATATAGAAAATTCTAAAGGGTTCACAAACTTTCAAGCACAACTGTTAAAGAATACATTGATAAAATTTACAAGTTAGAGGGAAGGAATGTGACAGGTAAATAGAGGATGGGATGGCTCCTTAGGTCAGGTGGCCAATACAGTATGTGCTTTGGGTCAAGCTACTGGTGGCCATTAATGGGAAAATTACATCCATTTAGAAACGTATCAATTTTAATTAGGTATTAGAAAAACACAGGGATGTTGCAGTCAGATAATGATAAGAAAAATATACAGAGTGAGATAATCTTATGATAAGAAATTGTATTATAAACAAGGCATTGCCATGCTTACGACACTCACTTCAATGAACTGAGATGGCTTCTATGCAATAAAGTCTAAATTCTGACTTCCTATCCAGAAACTAAGCGTGGATACATTTTTAGATATCTCAAATTCATTACCCAATATGTTAAAATAGCATTATTCTCCACTTGAGAAAGCTTAGAATATATTTTAAGATATCTCAAATTGTATATCAAGATATCTGAAATACATCTCTCTATTATAAAAATAAATCTTGGAAGGAGACGAGACGTGATTGGCACAGAGACAAACTTTCATGTCCCACGAGACGAGTCTTCGTGCAAAAAGATGTATCCACACCCAGGGCTGGAAGCCCCATGAGACAAGAGCCTATGCAAAAAGATTTGGAAAAGTCCTGCCCATATAACCACACACACGGTTCAATCATGTCTCACTTGTGTGAATGCTATTGTCAGACACATTTCTTGTAGAGAAAAAGAAATGATATTCACTCACGGGCAGTTATACATTGTGTTGTCACAATGTGATTCCAAACAAAGAATCAAAGTTCATTGCCATTTTGATGAAAAGGTAAAAGCAAAAAGAGATTGAATATATGGACATAGGTGATATGACTTAAAAAGTCACGTGGCATGGCGGCAGCAATCCAGCAGCTAATCGAGCAAAGAGGAGGTAAAAAAAAAAACTGTATATGTTTCCCATTGTATCATCGTTTAAGAGGGGATGTCGGAGGAATGACCGCATCTCCTTGGGTTGCGTTCTACCCCCCTCTTCACAACGCGAGCAGCAGAGACGCGAAGTGGCTGGTGCGTAGTGCAGGCTGGGGGTTTAGGTGAGCGAAGCAAGCAGGGAACAAAGCCCCCTAGTTTAATTTATGTTTAAAAACACAATAGGTTATTTCAAGATATTTAAATATAATTTTCAGATATCTAAAATATATACTGCACAAAACAATTTCAAACAATATTAAATTAACCAGAAAGTCCAATTAAAATAGGAAATATAACAGTTAATGATTCTGAAATAACTTGAAATGATTTTCAGGTATCTTAAAATGCATACAATTTTCAGGTATCTTAAAATGCAAACAAGGCCCACTTGAGATATCTGAAAACATAGTTGTCATCTATGGGGGCTGAACCCAGGATTCTGCAGCAATGCTAGAAAAATGTCACAATTGTAAAAAATGAGTTGAAAAGTCTATAGCAGATGCATGTTTTCCCAGGCTACCAGTTGTGGTCGATAGGGGCGCTCTCGCTCCCTTGAACCCCTGTCCACGACTCCAAACACCAGGTAGAAGTCCTCAAATTGACTTTATTCAATCGCCACAGTGCACAAAGCACACTCTCCACCACAATACTCATATAAATCACAATACTAATTCACAAATACAATCCTCCACTTCCAGACGCGTTGCCACCCTTCCACCCAGCTCAGCTCGTCCGTCTGAGATTTCCCACAGTCCTTTATACTCCTTGACCCGGAAGCGTTTCACCCTCTCTGTCCATGTGACCTGGAACACTTCCGGTCAGATAAAATCCTTCTTTTCTTTACCCAGGAAGCACATCGTTCCCTTTGTCCACGTGACTATGACGTACTTCCTGGGCGTAAGGCAAATAGTCTCTGGGCCTCCCTGCAGCGACTCCTGGCGGCCCCCATGTTATACAGCAGGGCTGTGCATTAAAAGTCCATTGTCCATAATTCCCTGCTGGCATTCGGGGCACCTCTATGCTGCAAGGAGGGCTCCATCTGGTGGCCTGGGGGTATTGGCCGGGATGAACGGCTGGCCATGTACCACACAGTATCTATTCTAATTTTGAAAAATCAACAAAAATAAATTTGTCTGACAAATGCGACCTAACAGACAACCATGAATACAAGCTACTTGCTGAATGTTGACATACTAACTTAAAATTCTTCACAGGCATTACGTATGCAAATTCTTTAGCTCAAAGTTGCTAGTGCTCACAGATGCTTTGAGTGGAATCATACTGTTGGAACTGTATATAGAATCTTGTGGTCATGAGAGAGGAGCCAGGACTGGTGGGAACAACATGTGGAGATGCCTGATGCAAAATAGTGGTTTCACAATTTTAGAAGGTCAAGGGAGATATTTGATTTCTTATGGAAAAACCTGTTTGAAATACTGTACTTTCTTATAAGATAAACTTGAGACACAACATTTTAGAAAACACATGGCAAATGTGGACTTTATTTATTCATTTAGCTTTTGAATTTCACATTTCCCTAAAAAGATTAAATCTGTGTCACACAAGAGGTCCTGACCGAAGATTTCAGGTAGATATTTGGACTCTGCATATGTATCAGTATCAGTATGGCCTCCACTAATACTATGATGTTGAAACTCCACAAAGTAAAGTATATTTATTAGTTTATTCTTCTAGTATAAACTTCCTTTAATTTGAAAAAAGACACATCCATTGACTGACAGGCATAATGGCAGCAACGAATTGAACATTAACAATGTATGAGCTAAACAATTCCAGAAGCTTCAAAGTGATGAACTTTGCCCACATTTATCATCACTAATAATGAAAATAATGAAGATTTTTACAAAGGATACATGAAGCTGTTTGTTTACTTACCGTTATACTTGACGTTCACAGTTTTCCTGATAAAATAAAGTATTCCAGATTTTTCTGTTTCCTCATTGTTTTCAGTCTGTCAAAATAACACTGTGTAGCCTACTCCAAGCATGCAGAAGATTTTTTAACTAAGATTGACATCATATGTTAAAGGACTGCAAATGATTCACTTTCAAATGGTTACATACATTTCTTTCTGTATGCTGCAGGGATTTCTTGATAGAGCACTTAAACTGTGGGAGTTTCAGACAGGCATTCGTCCCCATTCAAGCATCAGATTTCTTATGTAATGTGCAGGTTGTTATGCGGTTTGATTTTTAAAATGCTTACAGCATTTTATTTTTACTTACAATGTTCTTCCCGTGTCTGCGTGGGTTTCCTCCCACAATCCAAAGACATGCAGGTTAGGTGGATTGGCGATTCTAAATTGGCCCTAGTGTGTGCTTGGTGTGTTGGTGTGTTTGTGTGTGTCCTGCGGTGGGTTGGCACCCTGCCCAGAATTGGTTCCTGCCTTGTGCCCTGTGTTGGCTGGGATTGGCTCCAGCAGACCCCCGTGACCCTGTATTCGGATTCAGCGGGTTAGGAAATGGATGGATGGATGTTTATTTTCTAACCACTGCCTGGACAAGCAATGGCCCTTCACAAACCTGAACTGTAAGATCAGGGAATAACAGGGATAAATTAATACATTTTAGATGGTTCATTGCAGTCAATACTTTTGTCTAATGTCAAAAATCAATTTCTTTGCTAAAAGTAAACGACCTTAAAAAACCACAGAATAATATCTTTGTAACATGAAGAAATAAATAAGGGAAAATAAAACATTAGTTTATAAATAAAGTTTGAATTGGGAAGGAAGCTTAAAAAACATATTAAGACATACTGGGGGTGCAAAGGACCATAACAGAGTTTACATACAATAGTGATGGATGGGAAGAGTGATTGACTCACGGAGGAGCCGTGAAGTACAAGGGAAGGATTGATGTTAGTCATTTTCAGCAAATTGCTTGTATGAGCTGACAGTACAAAGAAATTGGTTAATTCCCCAGCCTAATACTTAGTGTCATATTTAACAATAAGAAAAGCTGCAAAGAGGCCATTTGGCCAGGGTTTTTCTGCCATTTTGCTTATAAACATTAGAATGGCACTTAGGCCTTTAATTTAAGTAACTTTAAGTAAATGATATGGGGAAACATATATTAGAATTGGCTCTTTACATCTAAAATTAAAAGTGACTCTTTATGGTGCTGTGCGTTTGTGTATAGTTGCCTAGATATATAGTTGTTTACATATTAGACAGGAGTTACAGTGTTTTTCTGAGGTACATTACTCAGCAATTTACAGTGCATCCGGAAAGTATTCACAGCAAATCACTTTTTCCACATTTTGTTATGCTACAGCCTTATTCCAAAATGGATTAAATTCATTTCTTTCCTGAGAATTCTACACACAACACCCCATAATGGCAATTTGAAAAAAGTTTACTTGATGTTTTTGCAAATTTATTAAAAATAAAAAAACTGAGAAATCACATGTACATAAGTATTCACAGCCTTTGCTCAATACTTTGTCGATGCACCTTTGGCAGCAAGTTTCAGAATTCAAGTCTGGGCTCTGGCTGGGCCACTCCAGGACATTCACAGAGTTGTCCTGAAGCCACTCCTTTGATATCTTGGCTGTGTGTTTAGGGTCGTTGTCCTGCTGAAAGATGAACCGTCGCCCCAGTCTGAGGTCAAGAGCGCTCAGGTTTTCATCCAGGATGTCTCTGTACATTGCTGCAGTCATATTCACCTTTATCCTGACTAGTCTCCCAGGTCCTGAAAAACATTCCCACAGCATGATGCTGCCACCACCATGCTTCACTGTAGGGATGGTATTGGCCTGTTGATGAGCGGTGCCTGGTTTCCTCCAAACGTGACGCCTGGCATTCACACCAAAGAGTTCAATCTTTGTCTCATCAGACCAGAGAATTTGTTTCTTATGGTCTGAGAGTCCTTCAGGTGCCTTTTGGCAAACTCCAGGCGGGCTGCCATGTGCCTTTTACTAAGGAGTGGCTTCCGTCTGGCCACTCTACCATACAGGCCTGATTGGTGGATTGCTGCAGAGATGGTTGTCCTTCTGGAAGGTTCTCCTCTCTCCACAGAGGACCTCTGGAGCTCTGACAGAGTGACCATCGGGTTCTTGGTCACCTACCTGACTAAGGCCCTTCTCCCCCGATTGCTCAGTTTAGATGGCCGGCCAGCTCTAGGAAGAGTCCTGGTGGTTTCAAATTTCTTCCACTTACGGATGATGGAGGCCACTGTGCTCATTGGGACCTTCAAAGCAGCAGAAATTTTTCTGTAACCTTCCCCAGATTTGTGCCTCGAGACAATCCTGTCTCAGAGGTCTACAGACAATTCCTTTGACATCATGCTTGGTTTGTGCTCTGACATGAACTGTCAACTGTGGGACCTTATATAGACAGGTGTGTGCCTTTCCAAATCATGTCCAATCAATTGAATTTACTATAGGTGGACTCAAATTAAGATGCAGAAACATCTCAAGGATGATCAGGGGAAACAGGATGCACCTGAGCTCAATTTTAAGCTTCATGGCAAAGGCTGTGAATACTTATGTACATGTACTTTCTCAATTTTTTTATTTTTAATAAATTTGCAAAATCTCAAGTAAACTTTTTTCACGTTGTCATTATGGGGTGTTGTGTGTAGAATTCTGAGGAAAAAAATGGAACTTAATCCATTTTGGAATATGGCTGTAACATAACAAAATATGGAAAAAGTGATGCGCCGTGAATACTTTCCAGATGCACTGTAAATACTAGGTTCTTTAAACAGATCACAGATCACTGCAGAAGCCACAGTTCAGAGGGGTGGTCGATTTTTATTAACATGCAACCTATTAAACAAAAGCGGTATAATAGCTAACTTTGTAGTGTGTGCAGCTTCGTATCTAAATTCAGTACAAATTACAATTATTTGATACTAGCAAAATACCTGCGCTTCGCAGCGGAGAAGTAGTGTGTTAAAGAAGTAATGAAAAAGAAAAGGAAACATTTTAAAAATAACCTAACATAATTGTCAATGTAATTGTTTTGTCACTGTTATGAGTGTTGCTGTCATATATATATATATATATATATATATATATATAAACACACACACACACATATAAACATATACATATCTACATATATACTCACATACATATACACACATATATATGTGTGTGTGTGTGTATACTGTATATATATCTATGTGTATATATATATATATATGTGTGCGTGTGTATATATATATCTGTGGGTGTGTATATATATATATATATATATATATATATATATTGAAATTGTTTTACTGTCAAATAATGCAAAGAGTATGCAACACGTGTTTTGCTCTAATTCTGGGCTCATCAGCCGTACACACTCACTGCACTCCCCATTGGGAATCGAACCTCGGATGTCAGCGCTAGAGGCGAAGACTCTTGCGTTGCGCAATGGCGTGTGGTTTGTTTATTTGACAGTATGTAGATAGGGGTAATTACATTCAAGGCATTCGTATTCTGAATCAAAATCTGACTGTAAGGGTGGTCACCTACCAGGTAACGCTTGTGGTTGGTCAGCAAGTTGGCTAAAATCCACCACGGTGCCCTCTTTCAGTTGCGAGAAGCAGATCATAGAATGGTTGAAATAGTTTTACTGTCAAATAATGCAAAGAGTACGCAACACTTGTTTCGCCCTAATTCTGGGCTCATCAGGCGTACACACTCACTGCACCACCCTTGGGAATCAAACCTCGGACGTCAGTGCTAGAGGCAAAGCATCTTACGTTGCGCCACGGCATGTGGTTCGTTTATTTGACAGTATGTAGATCGGGGTATATATTGTCACGAACGAGCGCATGGGGAGCAGTTTAAGGACTCGGACCACATCGCGACAACCCATGCCGAGGGACAGAGGCGGCGCACTAACCTTTCTCTTCTTATCTCATCAGCCAGAACGAGAATGCGCTGCCATAAGAGAGCCCGGGGTAAACAAAAAGAAGCCATACTTCCGGGTTCCTGTCATCCCTCCAGTCCCAAGATGATGACGTCGGTATCCCAACGTGCATCTGAGTTCTCCCACCATCCCTGATTCAATTTCCTGTCCCTCTGTATAAATGTTCCCCTATTTTTCTGTAATATTGTCTGGTGTGACCATTTACTTTGTATTGTGGAGACAGTACTCTATTTAAGTTCAAGAAAACCAGGGTGGAAACACCAAAAGTTCACTTTGTGTAACTTTATTTCTTTACAGATTGGCGTAGTCGGCAGGATAAAGCCCGAAGATAACAGAAGGGCAAGACCTGAACGCGGTACTAAATACCTTGGCAAATGAACTCCAGGCCGTCAAGATGGATCAAGTCACCACACAGACAGAGCTCGATTGAACAAAGAGACGGTTGGCAGCAGCGGAGGCTGCAAGGCCCGAAAACGCAAGACCTCCACCTACTCAAAATGTTCCCCTTACAGAAACCGATGACCTGGAAGCATACCTGACCGTCTTTGAGAGGACCGTGGCCAGAAATCAGTGACCAAGAGCGGAATGGGCGTCCATCTTGGCTCCCTACCTGAAGGGACCGGCGCTGCGGGCCTATCATGATCTCCCTGAGGAGGAAGCCGCCCAATACGACATCCTGAGAGCCGAGTTGTATAAAAGGTATGGCATTACCTCCGGCCAGCATGCAAGGGTTTGGAGGGTTTGGCGGCATTGGCGGTTCAACCCGGAACTTCCAGCTAGGGCCCAGGCGTTCGAGTTCTTGGGCAAACTCGGGAGATGGATACGGCCAGATGTTAATCAAGCCCGCCAGGTGGTTGAACAGGTGACCTGTGAGGCGTTAGTATATGCCATGCCAGACTACCTCGCCCAGCAGGTCCGGAGGCATTCCTACCGGGATATGAACTGCCTCCTGGAGGTTTTGGAGCGACAGCTGGTGGTTAACCAAATGGGGGGGTCTGAGAAGCCTGCGCGCATGGCCCGACAGGGACAGGTTGCCACACAGGAGGCCCCCCGTCGTGCTACCATTCCAGAGCCGCCAGCAAAGATGAAAGACCGGGTGCTCACCCCGCCGCGCTGTTTCAAGTGTGGTGAGGTGGGACACATTCTTCCCACCTGCCCCCTCAATGCGGAACCGAAGGACTGCAGCTACGCGAGAGGAGAGAGGTACTGTGCGCCGACAAACCCTCTGGCACTGGTACATACGGGAATGGTCTTGGTGAATGGGCACTCGGTGTTGGCTTTGTTTGATTCCGGGAGCAATATCACCATTGTTGCTCACCGTTATGTTTTACCGCAATAGTGGATCACTAAGAAAACAAATATAAAATGTGTGCATGGAGATACTAGATCATACAGGTCTGCAAGGTGCTATATAATATGGAAAGGAACTCCGAAACAACTTTTAGTCGCAGTGTTACGCAAACCCCCCTATCCAGTTATATTAGGACAAGATCGGTCTAAAATTAACTGCAGTAAAGCTGTCACCACTCCCGTTCACAAACTGGGTCTACTTATGGAATGTCAGGGGACTCTCCAAACTGCTCCCACGCTGTGCCCAACAGCAACTGACATGGACGGCCTGGGGGAATGCCTTTCAGGGACATACCCCATGCCGGAAACACAACAGAGTGGGGTTACGCCTCGGAAGGACGCTGCTCCAGGCCTAACCCCTGGTGATTTAGCCGGCCTAGACTTTCAATTTCGCTCTACGCCGGCATCTTTCAAAAGAGAACAGTGGAATGACGATTCCCTGAAGTTTGCCCAGAATGCTGTTGTATCCGCTGACGACCTAGCGTCATTAGATTCCACACCTCCGGGATACTACTTTGTCTTAGAAAATGACTTGTTATACCAAGTTGCGGAACACGAAGGCGAGGTACGGAAGTTGCTGTTAGTGCCATGAACCTACCGGCGGGAGGTCTGTGAACTAGCACATGCCCACCTCTTAGGTGTCCACCTCGGGGCCGAAAAAACATTGGAAAGGATTAAACTCCGATTGTATTGGCCCGGGATCAATGAGGAGGTCCGCCGTTTCTGTCAGTCTTGCCCAGTCTGTCAGTTACGTCAGATTCCTAGGAGGGGCCGAGCTCCTCTAATCCCGATTCCCCTTATTGACGGCCCTTTTGAGAGGATCGGAGTCAATCTCGTTGGACCCCTAGAGCTTTTGGCCAGAGGCCATCAATATATATTGGTCATGATGGATTATGCAACCCGGTATCCTGAGGCAGTTCCCCTGAGAGCTGCTAATACCAAAAATGTTGCACGGGAATTGGTAGGATTATTTTCCCGAGTGGGCATACCTAAAGAAATCCTTACGGATCAAGGTACGCCCTTTACTTCGGATACGTTCAGGGAGGTGGCCAAGTTACTCCATATTAAGCATCTCAAAATGTCTGTTTATCACCCTCAGACGGACGGGTTGGTAGAAAGGTTTAACCAAACCCTTAAACAGATGCTCCGTAAGGTAGTCAACACGGACGGAAGGAATTGGGACCAGCTTCTGCCTTTAGTGCTTTTTGCATATCGAGAGGTGCCTCAAGCCTCTTCAGGATTTTCCCCATTTGAACTTTTATATGGTCGCCAGCCCCGGGGCATTTTGGATTTACTAAAAGAAGGTTGGGAGGGGGAGGCATTTCCCAACATAAACCTGTTGGAATATATCAGGCCTATACTAAAGGACCACATGTCTCGGGCTCAAGCAGTGCAAGCCCCGAATTATAATAGGAACTCCTCCCTTCGAGAATTTCAACCGGGGGATCGTGTGCTGGTGCTTGTGCCCACCTCCCACTCAAAACCGCTAGCCCATTGGCAGGGCCCGTACGAGGTTAAAGAAAGAAAAGGACTCGTTGACTATTTGGTTAGCCAACCAAATCGTCGACCGACTGAGAGGGTGTATCATGTAAACTTGTTAAAGTTGTGGAAATCTAGGGAGGAGCAACCTCCTTCTGAGGTCACCCTCTCCCTTTTCTCCAAAAATATATCGCTTAACCTCGACAACAATTTGACGCCCCTCCAACGACAGGAGCTTGAGCGAGCAATCCTGTCCGTCCCGGAAGTGGTCAGCGAAGCACCAGGTCGGACTGCGCTGATTCAGCACGATATTGTGACAGATCCGGGAGTAGTTATCCGGGAAAGACCTTATCGCCTCCCGGAGGCAAAAAGGACTGAGGTAGAGCTGGACATTCAATGGATGCTGGACATGGAGATTATCGAAGAGAGTCACAGCCCGTGGTCCAGACCCATTGTCCTCGAGTCCAAACCGGACGGCTCCTGGAGATTTTGCAATGACTTCAGACGTCTTAATCAGGTCTCCAAGTTTGACGTCTATCCCATGCCCCGAGTTGACAAGCTACTCGAGAAATTGGGAACAGCTGACTACACTTGATATGACCAAGGGTACTGGCAAATTCCCTTAACGGCATCCGCTAAAGAAAAAAACGCTTTCAGTACCCCTAGTGGACACTGGCAATACAAGGTTCTCCCATTCGGGCTGCACGGGGCACCGGCAACCTTCCAACGTCTGGTAGATAGAGTGCTAAGGCCCCACCAGTCTTATTGTGCCACGTACCTCGATGACGTCGTCAATTTTTTCCGGCACCTGGGAGGAACATGTATTACAGGTTTATGCCGTCCTCCTGACACTAGCGAAAGCCGGCCTACAGATCAACCCCCGGAAGTGCTTCTTTAGGTTGGCCGAGGCCAAATATTTGGGCTACCTGGTAGGAGGGGGGATGGTGAAGCCACAGTGCTCAAAAATAAAAGTCATCTTAGAATGGCCCCGTCGATACTCAAGAAACAGGTGCAGACTTTCTTGGGGTTAGCGAGTTATTACCGCCGGTTTGTACCTCGCTTCTCTGAGCGGGCAGCACCCTTGATTTGTTTGACAAAGAAAAGGGCCCCTTTTCATGTGGTGTGGAATGAAGCCGCGGAACAAGCATTCAGTGACTTAAAACAGGCCCTCACTTCGGCACCTATTTTGAGAACACCTAACTTTTCACTTCCTTTTTTCCTCCAGACCGATGCTTCGGACACAGGCCTCGGCGCCGTGTTGAGCCAAAGTATCAACGGTGTTGAACACCCCGTGATGTACCTGAGCCGGAAACTGTTAGACCGCGAGATGAGGTATGCGGTGGTGGAACGGGAAGCCCTGGCAATCAAGTGGCCGGTAACTCACCTGCGGTAATACCTGCTGGGTCGGGAATTCACCCTGGTGACGGACCATGCTGCCCTCCAGTGGATGGCTCTTCATAGGGAATCGGATCCTCGGGTTACCAGGTGGTTTTTGGACCTGCAGCCATACAAGTTCACTGTCACTTATCGCCGGGGTAACCTTCAGGCCAACGCGGATGCACTCTCACGGGCTCACGACCTCTTGGTTCGGGCCACCCGACCTGCTGGGTCTGGTGTAGAGGGGGGGTCATGTCACGCACGAGCGTATGGGGAGAAGTTTAAGCACTCAGACCACATCGCGACAACCCATGCCGAGGGACAGAGGCGGCGCACTAACCTTTCTCTTCTTATCTCATCAGCCAGAACGAAAATGCGCTGCCGTAAGGGAGCCCGGGGTAAACAAAAGGAAGCCATACTTCCAGGTTCCTGTCGTCCCTCGAGTCCCAAGATGATGACGTCAGTATCCCAACGTGCATCTGAGTTCTCCCAGCATCCCTGATTCAATTTCCTGTCCCTCTGTATAAATGTTTCCCTATTTTTCTATAATATTGTCCGGTGTGACCATTTACTTTGTATTGTGGAGACGGTACTCTATTTAAGTTCAAGTAAACCAGGGTGGAAATCCTAAAAGTTCACTTTGTGTGGCTTTATTTTTTTTACTATATATATACAGTGGAACCTCGGTTCACGAACGTCTCGGTTCACGACCAAAAAGCTCGCCAAACTTTTGCCTCGGTTCACAACCACAAACTCGGTATACGAACAAGCCAGTTTCCCTTGCCTGCCTGAGCTGAGCTGAGAGAGAGAGAGAGAGAGAAAGAGAGAGAGAGAGAGAGAGAGAGCAAGAGCGAGCGAGCACGTGCCTGCTGGGGAGGGGGAGGAGGAGATTGCTGCATGTGTTTGCCTGCCTATCTGCAGGTTGTACATGCAAGCGCACCATCCCCCACCACAGGCAGGCTGAGAGAGAGAGAAAGCAAGCGAGCCGTGTGGCTGCAAGAGCTCTGTTCATTGTTCTCCTTCTATTGGCTTCTAAGCAAGTGAAGAGTGGTGAGAAGAAAGCTTTGAAGAAAATTGAAATTTAAGTAAAGAAAGAAATTACAAGAGGTGGAAAAACTGTTTACCAGTTTACTCATTTACCAATCTGAGAACCTTCGTGCTTTCAAGCAGCACAATGTAAACAAAGCCAGACTGCCAGTAATGTGGGGGGCAAACACGAAGGGTTGGTTCACAAGAACTTTGTTTTTGGAATGGCTGCATGAGGCTTTCACTCCCACCAGCTAAAAGCACCAGAAACCCAAGAAATCAAAAGAGAGAAAACATCTGAAGGAAAACACTTCATGCCAGAACTCATGCAAGGTTAGTTTTCTTGATAGTTTTTGTATTACAGATTTTTCAAAAGTTAATTTTTCAGTTCATAACGCAATTTGTTGCAATGTTACTTTTCTCTTTTATCAAATGTTCGCTTTTTTCCCTGTGCTTAAAACTTATGAAAGTGTTTACAGATGGAGTTTTTCATAGCGTGATTAGGTGCAATGTCACTTTTCTCTTTTTTCAAATGTTCCTTTTTTCCGCTGTGCTTAAAACTCATTTTATAAAAAGTGTTTACAGCGATTGGAATGTAAGGCTAAAATAGAGTGATCTTGTTACAGTACTTTTTTGGTTGCTTGTGAGTTTGTTTTTGCATGCACTTCGGATTTGTTCTAATGTTTCTTTTTTTCTGCTGTGCTTAAAACTCATTTTAAAAACAGTGTTTACAGCAATCAGGCTTTAAGTTTAATAGCGTTATCTCCTGCAATCTTACTTTTTTGGTTACTTGTGAGTTGGTTTTTGAATGCACTTCGGATTTGTTCTAATGTTTCTTTTTTTCTGCTGTGCTTAAAACTCATTTTTAAAAAAATGCTGCACGAGCACGTGTTACAGAGAGATTAGAGAGCGTGAGCAAGCAAGTGCAGAGAGAGAGAGCGCGGGTAGCTGACAGGGAAGGATGGGGGGGATAGGGGGTGGGTGGTGTGTGTGTGTGCGCCCGTGCACACGCTACAAAAAGAGAGAGAGCGCGTGAGCCAGCCTGCTTCTGTAGCTGAGGGAGGGGCTTTGGTGGTGTGTGTGCTATAGAGAGAGAGAGAGAGAGGGAGGGAGAGAGCGCAAGCTAGCCAGCTCGTGTAGCTGAGCAGGGAGCCTGGGTGTTTTGTGTCAGTGTTATTCAATGTTTTTACATAGTTTACTATTACACTGTGCATTCTATGGTGTAATGAACTATATTTGTGCTTAATCTTTACATTTATTTACATATTTACATACAGTTTGTACGGTCTGGAACGGATTAATTGTATTTACATACAATCATATGGGTGAAACTGCTTTGGTTCACGACCAACTCGGTTTACGACCAAAGTTCTGGAACGAATTAGGGTCGTGAACCGAGGTTCCACTGTATATATATAGCAAGCGGAGCGAATAAGTAGTGTGTTAAAGAAGTTATGAAAAAGAAAAGGGAACATTTTAAAAATAACATAACATGATTGCCAATGTAATTGTTTTGTGACTGTTATGAGTGTTGCTGTCATCAAGGATTTGATTAGCATTATTTCTTTCAATCAGGTTCATATTTGGAGGATGTGTTGTGTTCAAGTTACATTCCGTGTTTGTCAACCGTTGTAAAGATAACAGATTTCATTCATCGATTCCTTTCTTACTGCATCAATAAACAGCTTGTCTTCCTCTTTATTTGAGACATCACACACTGCATGCACAGGTTTTTTTTACACTGTCTTCCTTTAGCTGGACATTGACTTTTTCCACTGTGTGCTTTGTTCAGTGAGTTCATGTGAGCCACTCGGAGTACATGCATCGCAGGTTCACAGCTGTGCTTGTGCTATCTCGTGCGATGTTCACAGCTTTATTTAATGTTAGCTAAGACCCTGCACTTAAAAGTTTCTCTCGCAGTTTCGCTGAGTTTGTGCCAAACTCCACCCTGACCATCTCATCTTCGTTTCCATAAGCACAGAATATTTAGGGGCAGAGTGTTTCTATTCTATGGCCTTATATGGGCAGGCACTCAATTACGTGGGAGGCGTGACGATGAGAGACGCAACTCCATCTCACACAGTGACCGAGCTGCAGGCTATGGCCGGTATATATGTACATAAGTAGGTTCCAGTTATGACCGTTACACGTAGAATTTTGAAATGAAACCTGCCTAACTTTTGTAAGTAAGCTGTAAGGAATGAGCCTGCCAAATTTCAGCCTTCTACCTACACGGGAAGTTGGAGAATTAGTGATGAGTGAGTCAGTCAGTGAGGGCTTTGCCTTTTATTAGTATAGATTTGGCACTAGTAATCATTCCAAATAATGAATATTTGGAATTCCAATATGTACAGAAATGTGCTGACACTGCTCCATCATTACACACAGAAGTAAGATATGGTGTCCCACAGGGCTCAGTACTGGGATCTTTACGGTTTTCACTTTACATGCTTCCACTGGGATCCATCATTGAAAAACAAAATGTTAATTTTCACTTGTACACAGATGACACCCAGTTATACCTTTCTTTTAGACCAAATTAAGTTTCTGTGACATTGTCTTTGATTAGTTGTGTTAGTTAATTAAAGGAGTAGATGGATGAGAACTACTTGTCTTTAAAAACTGATAAAACAGAGATGTTAATTATTGGAGGGAATGATGCTGATCACAGCAATATTTTGTCATCATTTAACTCATTAATTTTAGTGAATCAGCCCACAATCTAGGAGTTATCTTTGATTCTAGCATGTCATTTAAAGTGCACAGTACAAAGCTGTCTAAATCATGTTTCTTCCATCTTAAAAATTTGGGGAAATTAATGCATTTTTCTAAATAAGCAGGATTGTGAGAAATTAATTCATGCATTTATAGTAGGATTGTCTACTGGATGTTCAAATGGTTCTTTATACAGCTGCCAGTTAATCCAAAATGATGTTGCAAGAATTATTACAAGAACAAGAACACATAACTCCAGTTCTTAAATCCTTACACTTGCTCCCGGTTAAGTTTAGGGTAGATTTCAAAATTCTCCTTTTAACATATAAAGCCTTAAATGGCCAAGGTCCGGCTTACTTGTCTGAACTCCTACTTACAAACCAGAACGTACATTAAGATCTCAAGATGCCTGTTTGCTTATGATTCAAAGGATTAATAAAATAACAGTGGGAGGTCAAGCTTTTAGTTACACGGCCACTAAACTGTGGAACGGTCTGCCTGCAACTATAAGAGATGCCCCTTCGGTCTCAGCTTTCAAATCCCGGCTGAAGACTTACTACTTCAGTTTAGAATATCCTGACTAGAGCTGCTGACTAACTGTACAGACTGCATCTCTGTCGTTAGTCATTAGCAATAAAACATAAGTAATATGAAAGTTAGAATTTGTTACTAACCCATACCTATTCTTTTTCTCTTCTCGTTACTCAAATGTGGCACTTGGTGCCACTGCCCACCTGCCAAGTTGTTTTACCTGTATAAGGTAAAGTCATCTCTGCTGCAGGATCGCAGGAATCATTGGTTAGAGGGGTCCTTTCATTGGATTGGCTGGCCCAGTGCTGATTTAGCTGTGGAATGGCCAATGAGGGAGGCAGCTTGATGGCCGAGGTCTCCAGGACTCTGAACAACTCCAAATCGTATTATGTAATATCATCTACTGTTGAATTCTGCTCTGTACTTTTAATTTTTCAATTGTACTATTATATTGTATTGAGGATTACTTGTGTTATGTTCTGTGTATTGTATTGTATTTACCCCCTTTTTTTGACACCCACTGCATGCCCAGCCTACCCAAGGGGTCTCTCTTTGAACTGCTTTTCCCAAGGTTTCTTCCATTTTTTTTTCCCTACAAGGGTTTTTTTGGTAGTTTTTCCTCATCTTCTTAGAGAGTCAAGGCTGGGGGGCCATTAAAAGGCAGGGCCTGTTAAAGCCCATTGTGGCACTACTTGTGTGATTTTGGGCTATACAAAAATAAATTGTATTATATTGTATAGTGTGAGTTCTGGTTTGTGATTCTTAAATCAGTTGGTTGGTTCTATGCTATCGTAGGTATATTATCACACCTATCGTCTATGATAATATCTTAGTTGTTTTAATGATGTCATCATTAAAAGTGCACACATTCACTGTGTCATGAAGCTTAGTCTCCCAGAGCCAAATGTGGTGCTCAAATGAGAATACAAGTCTGGGGACAACACGTCAAAACGTTTGTAGTGAAACGTTTTCAAATCCTGCACTACAAAGGCTTACACATGGCAGACTGTTTCCAAAACCCAAGCCCCCAATTATTCCAGCCCATGAAGTTTAAACCTGGTTCAGGGAGTTTAAAAATGAAACTGAACAAAACACTTGAGGCTTGAGTTGGACATAAAAAGCAACAATTGTTCTTATCAGTTCAGGAGCTCAGTAGCACAACATAACTGAACCTTATTTAATAATTTGTATATTTTAATGAGTACTGCAGCAGAAGAGATACGTTTGAGAATTGCTTTCTGTTTGCTGTTATATTCTTCTGTCATTTTGACTACTGAATCACTAAAAGTCGCAGCAGAGGGCAGACTCTAAACAAGGCATGCTTTCATTACCAGTTTGACAGTAATATTAATTTTCTTTAATTATTTATTTTAAACCTGCCATCAGACTGCCAATGCTATGCAGCCTCCTGCATGCTTCTATTGATGTAGTTAGGCAGATTTGTTGAGTTTGGAAATCTGCATCTGCTGTGGCTCTTTGCTATCATTTCTCTTAACACTAGAATCCCTGAAGCCTACGAAAAAAATTCTAATCCCGGGCCACCTTAAATTCTTTTACACCTCTCCATCAGCGTCTTTAATTTTGCAAATGTGTCAATCAGCACAAGCAGCAAGCAGCCTGCTATCCCACCAACGCTGCTGGAGCTGAGTCAGTCGCAAAATTCCCACAGCTCAGGTCTCCTTATCTCGGTGCCTGGAGTTGTATAGGGTAAATAATATATCGTTACTTGGAATACATACATTTCATGTGTGTTCTGTGTCTACAACGATCTCTGCAAGTGTAGGATGACAGAAGCTGCTGTCACACACGTGCGAGTAGGAGGCAATCAACAGGTCCAGAAGTGAGTGAATGGCTACAAGATGGGGGGTGGTAAGATGGTGATAATGCCTCTCTTTCTGACCTTGCAGAACTAAAGAAGAAAAATAATCATTTCATACCCGCAATAACCCATATTTCAAACGGTTCACCATACACTCCTGACCCCACCATGATGATGTCATTTCCGGCTCCCACTGATGACGTCACTCCCAGCTCCTGCAGATGGCGTCTATTCCGGGTCCACCATGGTGACGTCACTTCCGGTTCCCCCATGATGATACCACTTCCGGCCCCTGCTGATGACTTCACTTCTTGTTTCCATCATTTCCTGTAGCCATCTTGCATTTGTATAAAAGCCAACTGAATGAAACATGTGATGTTAAATGTCTGATAAAAATTCTTTATTTATGAACTTGACTGTAACAAAACATTATACGGGGCCAATTCCCAAACCTTTATATTGTCTTGTGAATTATTATATCACAATTGGCGTAGTCGGCAGGATTAATTGTCTTGAAAATGACAGAGGGACAAGACCTGAATACAGTATTGAACACCCTTGCAGCCAAATTGCAACAAGTAAAGATTCAGCTGGGAGATACTCAAACCCGATTGGCGGAAGCAGAGGCACGAGTGGCGGCGACAATCCGAGCGGAGACATCACGATCAGTACCACCTCTACTTACCCATTTAACAGAAGGCGATGATGTGGAATCATACTTTCTTATTTTTGAACGAACTGCAAAACGGAATGCCTGGCCACCTTCAGAATGGGCCTACATTCTAGCTCTCTATCTAAAGGGGGAAGTGCAGAGAGCTTATTATGATCTGTCTGAGGAGCAGGCATCCAACTATGATATATTAAAACAAGAAATATTTAAATGCTACGGTGTATCCACGGCACAGCAGGTAGGGAGTGGCGTGACTGGAAATTTGACCCCGATAGAGCAGTGCGTACTCAAGTGTACGAAGTTTGGGGCAAAGTGGGCCGCTGGCTAAGGCCAAATGTAAACAGTGCCCAAAGAATGGCCGAGCTGCTAACCATCGAAACATTTATAAATGCACTTCCAGAAAATCTCGCCCAGCAGGTCCAAAAACAGAAAGTAACCTCGTTGGATAGCCTTGTCGAGGTGGTAGATTGACACTGGGGTGTCTATAAATCAGGTGGATCAGAACGGTTCTCTCGCCAAACCTGACAGGTTCGTGTGCCTTTAAATGAGCCCTCCCGATTGATTCCGTGCTGTTTCAAGTGCGGAGGGCTGGGACATATCTACACTGCCTGCCCTACCCCGGAGCTGATGGATTGTTCTTTGGGAAAGGGAGACAGGTATTGTGCTGTCGTTAACCCTTTATCTTCTCCATGTACAGGAGTTGTAATTGTGAATGGGTATAAAGTAATAGCCTTGTTTAATTCCGGGAGTAACATTTCTATTGTTGCTCATCGTTTTGTTTTTCCGTGACAATGGCTAAATCATAGAATCAGCTTAAAATGTATACATGGGGACAAACGATACTATCGAGCTGCTTCTTGTGTAATTACTGTAGGTGACATCATGAAGGCCACAACAGTAGCCGTAATGACGGATCCTCCATATCCCGTAATCTTAGGACGAGACTGGTCACAAAGTAATAGCGGAGAATACTCCTGTAATAAATGAGGGCCTGATAATGGATGCTAGTAAAGTTAATCCAATTGCCTCCACGCCGTGTAGTAACTCTCAAAATATTGAAATTGACTCCATAGAAAACAGAGATGAAGGCACCTCAGGCACTATGAGAGGCATTTCAAATCCTGTAAGTCCTCTGGAGTCCAAATCTCCGCCCCTTGAGGTAACCCCAGACACTATTAGTGATTTAACGTCCCAATTTAAATTTACTCCTTCATCCTTTAAAAGGGAGCAATGGAATGACGATTCATTGAAATTTGCTAGAAATGCAGTAGTATCAGTAAATGGACATGGGTCCGCTGAGACTATACTACAAATGCCTTACTTTGTTATAAAAAATGATTTATTATATCGGGTGGCAGAACATGAGGGAGTTATAAGAGAATTGTTGTTAATTCCACGCACTTACCGTCATCAGGTGTGTGAATTACCTCATTCACATTTACTCGGAGCCCATTTGGGGACCAAAAAAACTTTAGAACGAATTAAGTTGAGATTTTATTGGCCGGGAATTAATGAGGAGGTCTGACGGTTTTGCACTTCATGTCCGGAGTGTCAGATTCGTCAGATTCCTAGGAGGGACCGTGCTCCTCTTATTCCTCTTCCCCTAATTGATGTGCCCTTTGAAAGAGTGGGAATTGATCTCGTAGGACTCATTGAAACTTCGCTACAAGGTCATAAATATATATTGGAGCTTGTAGATTATGCCACACAATTTCCTGAAGCTGCTCCCTTGCGCTCAGCCAATTCGAAAACAATCGCACGGGAATTGGTAGGGATTTTCGCGCGTGTTGGGATTCCCAAAGAGGTTTTAACTGACAAAGGAACTTCCTTCACCTCTGAAACATTCAGGGAAGTTGCTAGGTTACTCAGAATCACACATCTGAAAACATCTGTCTATCACCCTCAAACTGATGGGCTGGTAAAACGATTTAATCATAGCCTTAAACAGATGCTACACAAGGTAGTTAGTGAGGATGGAAGGAACTGGGATCAGTTACTCCCTCTCGTCCTCTTTGCCTATCAGGAAGTCCCATAGACCTCTACTGGGTTTTCTCCTTTTGAACTCCTTTATGGAAGACAGCCCCAAGGTTTATTGGACATGTTAAAAGAGGGATGGGAAGAGGAGGTCCTCTCAACCTCAAATATATTGGAATATATCGCACAATTACGTGATAGGTTAAATAAAATTCCGCCTGTACTAAAAGAGCATATGGAAAAGGCTCCAGCAGCGCAGGCACGTTATTATAACCGTAACATCACCCTCCGGGAGTTCGCTCTGGGGGATTGTGTAATGGTGGTCGTTCCTACTTCGCACTCGAAATTATTGGCTCATTGGCAGGGGCCCTATGAAATTAAGGAACAAAAAGGGCTTGTCAACTATTTAGTTAAACAACCTAATTGTCGGCCAAGCGAGCATGTTTATCATATCAATCTGCTAAAACCATGGAAGGATAGAGGTGCGGAGCCTCCCTCTGGTCAGCTGCGCTCCCTTTTTGTAGAATATCAACCCCTTAATTTTGGTGAGAATTTGTCTGAAAGACAGAAACGTGAGTTGGAATCAACTATTCTGTCCGTGCATGGCGTGGTAAGCGAACAGCCAGGATGTGCTGCGCTGATTAAGCATGACATTATCACAGATCCTGGGGTTATTGTCCGAGAAAGACCGTATCGACTTCCGGAGGCAAAGAAAGATGAAGTAGAATTGGAAGTTAGACGAATGCTAGAGATGAACGTTATTGAAGAAAGTTATAGTCCATGGTCTAGTCCAATCGTCTTAATTCCTAAGCCGGATGGGTCGTGGAGGTTTTGTAACGACTTCTGACGTCAAGGACGATCTCCTTGAGAGGCTGGGTAGTGCTCAGTTTTTAACTACTCTTGACATGACAAAAGGGTACTGGCAAATTCCCTTAACGGATTTTGCTAAAGAAAAAAATGCTTTTAGTACCCCTAGTGGACACTGGCAATACCAGGTCCTTCCATTTGGATTGCACGGGGCTCCGGCGACTTTTCAACGTCTGGTGGACACACTGTTATGGCCCCACAATTCCTATAGTGCCGCCTACCTGGATGACATTGTCATCTATTCTGGCACATGGGAGGATCATGTACTGCACGTGCGATCTGTTCTACTCACACTAGCTAAAGCTTCATATTAACCCAAAGAAATATTTTTTTGGCTTGAATGAGGCCAGATATTTAGGCTATCTGGTGGGGTGTAGTTCAGTTTGACCACAGTGTTCTAAAATTGATGCCATCCTTAAGTGGCCCCGTCCGATTACTAAGAGGCAGGTTCAAGCTTTCTTGGGATTGGCGAGTTATTACTGTCGCTGTGTTCCTCGTTTTTTCCAAGAGAGCTGCACCTCTGATTAACCTAACAAAGAAAAAGGCTCCTATTAAAGTGGTATGAGACGATTTTACTGAGGCTGCATTTCGTGACTTAAAGTTGGCCCTTACTTCAGCACCTGTTTTCAGATCTCCTAACTTTTCTTATCCTTTTATCCTCCAGACTGATTTATTCATGACATAGGACTGGGTGCCGTGTTGAGCCAATGCATCGAGGGTGCTGAACACCCCGTTTTATACCTCAGCCGGAAACTGTTGGACGGGAGGCTTTGGCGATTAAGTGGGCTGTGACACAATTACGCTACTACCTACTGGGACGGGAGTTTACTCTTGTGATAGATCATACCGCCTTACAGTGGATGGCCCTGAATCGGGAGTCTAACCCTCGTGTCACTAGGTGGTTCCTGGAGTTACAACCTTACAGGTTCAGAGTCACTTATTGTCAGGGTTCTCTACAGACCAACGCGGATGCTCTCTCCTGGACCTTTGACCTCTCGGTTCAGGCCGCCCGACCCAATGGGTAGGAGGCAATCAACAGGTCCAGAGGTGAGTGAATAGCTACAAGATGGGGGTTGGTATGATGGTGCTAATGCCTCTCTTTCTGACCCTGCAGAAGTAAAGAAGAAAAATAATCATTTCATACCCGCAATAACCCATATTTCAAATGGTTCACCATACACTCCAGACCCCACCATGATGACGTCACTGCCGGTTCCACCACGATGACATCACTTCTGGCCCCACCATGGTGACGTCACTTCTGGCTCCCGTGGATGACATCACTTCCGGTTCCCCCATGATGATGCCACTTCCGGCTCCCGCTGATGACTTCACTTCCCGCTTCCATCATTTCCTGTAGCCATCTTGCATTTGTATAAAAGCCGACTGAATGAAACATGTGATGTCTACTGTCTGATAAAAATTCTTTATTTATAACATTATACAGGGCCAATCCCCAAACCTTTAAATTGTCTTGTGACTTATTATATCACACTACTGAACACATAACTAAAACAAAAACTTTTTCCATTTTATACTAATAACTAGCAAAATACCCGCGCTTCTCAGCGGCGAAGTACAGTCAACCCTCGTTTATCGCGGTTAATCCGTTCCAGACTCTGCCGCGATAAATGAATTTCCGCGAAGTAGGATTCTTTATTTATAAATCGAATATTTTCGCAGTCAGAGCATAGAAAACCTGTTTACGACCTTCTAAATACAGTAATCCCTCCTCGATCGCGGGGGTTGCGTTCCAGACCCCCGCGATTGGTGAAAATCTGCGAAGTAGAAACCATACAGTGGTGTGAAAAACTATTTGCCCCCTTCCTGATTTCTTATTCTTTTGCATGTTTGTCACACAAAATGTTTCTGATCATCAAACACATTTAACCATTAGTCAAATATAACACAAGTAAACACAAAATGCAGTTTTTAAATGATGGTTTTTATTATTTAGGGAGAAAAAAAAATCCAAACCTACATGGCCCTGTGTGAAAAAGTAATTGCCCCCTGAATTAATAACTGGTGATGCCTCAAGCGTTTGCGATAACTTGCAATGAGTCTTTTACAGCGCTCTGGAGGAATTTTGGCCCACTCGTCTTTGCAGAATTGTTGTAATTCAGCTTTATTTGAGGGTTTTCTAGCATGAACCGCCTTTTTAAGGTCATGCCATAGCATCTCAATTGGATTCAGGTCAGGACTTTGACTAGGCCACTCAAGTCTTCATTTTGTTTTTCTTCAGCCATTCAGAGGTGGATTTGCTGGTGTGTTTTGGGTCATTGTCCTGTTGCAGCACCCAAGATCGCTTCAGCTTGAGTTGACGAACAGATGGCCGGACATTCTCCTTCAGGATTTTTTGGTAGACAGTAGAATTCATGGTTCCATCTATCACAGCAAGCCTTCCAGGTCCTGAAGCAGCAAAACAACCCCAGACCATCACACTACCACCACCATATTTTACGGTTGGTATGATGTTCTTTTTCTGAAATGCTGTGTTCCTTTTACGCCAGATGTAACGGACATTTGCCTTCCAAAAGTTCAACTTTTGTCTCATCAGTCCACAAGGTATTTTCCCAAAAGTCTTGGCAATCATTGAGATGTTTCTTAGCAAAATTGAGATGAGCCCTAATGTTCTTTTTGCCTAACAGTGGTTTGCGTCTTGGAAATCTGCCATGCAGGCCGTTTTTGCCCAGTCTCTTTCTTATGGTGGAGTCGTGAACACTGACCTTAATTGAGGCAAGTGAGGCCTGCAGTTCTTTAGACGTTGTCCTGGGGTCTTTGTGACCTCTCGGATGAGTCGTCTCTGCGCTCTTGGGGTAATTTTGGTCGGCCGGCCACTCCTGGGAAGGTTCACCACTGTTCCATGTTTTTGCCATTTGTGGATAATGGCTCTCACTGTGGTTCGCTGGAGCCCCAAAGCTTTAGAAATGGCTTTATAACCTTTACCAGACTGATAGATCTCAATTACTTCTGTTCTCATTTGTTCCTGAATTTCTTTGGATCTTGGCATGATGTCTAGCTTTTGAGGTGCTTTTGGTCTACTTCTCTGTGTCAGGCAGCTCCTATTGAAGTGATTTCTTGATTGAAACAGGTGTGGCAGTAATCAGGCCTGGGGTGGCTACGGAAATTGAACTCAGGTGTGATACACCACAGTTAGGTGATTTTTAACAAGGGGGCAATTACTTTTCACACAGGGCCATGTAGGTTTGGATTTTTTTTCTCCCTAAATAATAAAAACTATCATTTAAAAACTGCATTTTGTGTTTACTTGTGTTATATTTGACTAATGGTTAAATGCGTTTGATGATCAGAAACATTTTGTGTGACACACATGCAAAAGAATAAGAAATCAGGAAGGGGGCAAATAGTTTTTCACACCACTGTATATTGTATGGTTATTTTTATATATTTTAAGCCCTTATAAACTCTCCCACACTGTTAACATTATTAGAGCCCTCTAGACATGAAATAACACCCTTTAGTCAAACGTTTAAACTGTGCTTCATTACAAGACAGAGATGGCAGTTCTTTCTCACAATTAAAAGAATGCAAACATATCTTATCTTCAAAGGAGCACCGTGAAGAGCAGATAATGTCAGAGAGAACGCTCGCTAAGAAAAGCAAACAATCAAAAAATCAATACGTACTTTTTAGTATACAGAAGCACCACGATAAAGCGGCATTTTGTAGAGGAGCGTCCTATCTTCTAGGCAAACAGCCACTGTGTAAACAGCCCCCTCTGCTCACACCCCCTCCGTCAGGCAGAGAGAGTGACAGAGACAGAGAGAAGCAAACAAAACAAGCGCCACGCGGGAAGCATATCTTATAGCATTGAGGAGTTTTAGTTAATATGTAATACATGCTCTGATTGGGTAGCTTCTAAGCCATCCGCCAATAGCGTCCCTTGTATGAAATCAACTGGGCAATCAAACTGAGGAAGTATGTAACCTAAATTAAAAGACCCATTGTCCGCAGAAAGCGGCGAACCAGCGAAAAATCCGTGATATATATTTAGATGTGCTTACATTTAAAATCCGCGATAGAGTGAAGCTGCGAAAGTCGAAGCGCGATATAGCGAGGGATTACTGTACTGCCTTAAAATTTTTATTAAGAAGAAAATTAAACCTTTTTAAACTGAGGGAAAATATACCAATAATTATTTGTTAAGGATCTCTTTGTATACCAAATTGTCAGTTCGGCCCTCCGGTTGTAATACGACCAAGCTGTGCGCTGAGCTTACTCTTGAGCATACAACGTACAGTTGGCCATGTGAAAAGTAATCTTGTTTCAAATCTCACAGCTTGGATTGCTGCTGTCATAATCAGTTTGAGTTTCATGGTTTGTTTCAATTACAACAGTATTTTCAAGGACTTGTGTTGAAGTGACTTTCGGCATCTGCCAAGCATTGTAAGCACACAACCGGTTTCATCGATAACTTCACATCCAGCTTTTGACAGTTTAAACATTCATAAACATCAAAGTGTCCACTACTGAAATCGTCACCTGTGAATCTAAGATGTTTAAGAGGCATTGGTGGTTGTCGAAAGGTGTAAAATATATATATGCAGTAAGATGCTGCAGATGTTCTACCAGACGGTTGTGGCGAGTGCCCTCTTCTACGCGGTGGTGTGCTGGGGTGGAAGCATAAAGATGAAAGACGCCTCACGCCTGGACAAAGTTGTTAAGAAGGCAGGCTCTATTGTAGGATTAAAGTTGGACAGTTTAACATCTATGGCAGAGCGACGGGCATTAAGCAAATTCCTGTCAATCATGAATAATCCACTGCATCCACTGAACAGTGTCATCTCCAGTCAGAGGAGTAGCTTCAGTGACAGACTTCTGTCACTGTCCTGCTCCACTGACAGACTGAGGAGATCGTTCCTCCCCCACACTATGCGACTCTTCAATTCCACCCGGGGGAGTAAATGCTAACATTAATTTTATTTTAATTTTTTTCATTTTTATTACTATTTAATTTAATATTGTTTCTTTGTATCAGTATACTGCTGCTGGATTATGTGAATTTCCCCTTGGGATTAATAAAGTATCTATCTATCTATCTATTTGGCCATTTCGGTAGAGTTGAAAGCGACAACCGAACAATTCAGCGGCAGCCATCAACTCACATGCAGAACCATAGGTGAAGGGCTTAAGCATTTCACTCTTATAGTGCTCCTGTGTAGTATAATTATCTCCTCTATCGTCATCAGTCCACACCTTGAACCTGTCCCAGTCATTCAATACATAAGACACAATGTTCCTCCGGATATCGGATATCAAGAGTGAGCCTGATATGGCCGTGCAATATGTAACAAAGAGAATGGAAAAGGCAGGTGCCATCTCTGGGCATGGAAGCCACTCGGTAAGTGACAGTTCTTTGATCGATGGTGATAACCTCGTTAGACATGTTAATGGGGGTACAGTTGGAACGATAAAGGAAATGGGTACCTGAACAATGTAAAGTAAGTCTAAAATACCTACACAATAACTATAATCGTTATAAATGAACAATAAAACAGCGGAGAAGCCGTGGATTAAATAAAAAGGCTGTAGTTATCAGCAGGGAGGCGTGAATCCTGTGGCAAAGCAAGGAAGGGAATGTAGAAACCGTAGCGATGGACGGCCTAATATAGGCAGGCAGCCAACAACGTGGGAGGCGTTGGGATGTGGGACGCAAGGCGCCTCACATGGTGACCGAGCTGCAGGCTATGGACATATATATGTACGTAAGTAGGATTCAGTTAGCATTGGGAACCCGCGTACCAAATTTCTTGAAGATGGGCCCACAAGTAACAAAGATCGTTGGAAAGTTTAATTTGGCGGCCGACAGTGGCGTCACACCACCGAAATATGTTTGTACATTGGTTTCAGTTAGCGCAGGGAAGCCGCCTACCAAATTTCATGAAGATGGGGCCATAAATAAGAAAGTTCAACATGGCGAACGTTGTCGACCGTTATGACCGTTACGCGTAGAATTTCGAAATGAAACCTGCTTAACTTTTGCAAGTAAGCTGTAAGGAATGAGCCTGCCAAATTTCAGCCTTCTACCTACACGGGAATTTGGAGAATTAGTGACGTTGGAAAGTTCAATATGTCAACCGACAGTGGCGTCATACCACTGAAATAACTATGTACATCAGTTTCGGTTAGCACAGGAAAGCCGCCTACCAAATTTCGTGAAGATGGGGCCATAAATAAGAAAGTTCAACATGGCGAACGTTGTCGACCATTATGACTGCTACATGTAGAATTTCGAAATGAAACCTGCTTAACTTTTGTAAGTAAGCTGTAAGGAATGAGCCTGCCAAATTTCAGCCTTCTACCTACACGGGAAGTTGGAGAATTAGTGATGTTGGAAAGTTCAATATGGTGGCCGACAGTGGTGTCATACCACCGAAATAAGTGCGTACATCGGTTTCGGTTAGCGCAGGGAAGCCGCCTACCAAATTTCGTGAAGATGGGGCTATAAATAATAAAGTTCAACATGGCGGATGTTGTTGACTGTTATGTGTCGAATTTCGAAATGAAACCTGCTTAACATTTGTAAGTAAGCTGTAAGGAATTAGCCTGCCAAATTTCAGCCTTCTACCTATACGGGAAGTTGGAGAATTAGTGATGAGTCAGTGAGTGAGTGAGTCAATCAGTGAGGGCTTTGCCTTTTATTAGTATAGATGATGTGAAGTGTATAATGTATGAAGACTTTAGTCCAAATATCAAATAAACGTGCGCTTTTATTCAAGAATATAACCAAAGAAAAAAAATCATTTGATTTTCATGTTGCTGTCAATGAGTTAAAAACCCAAGCTCAAATGTCAATTTTCAGAAAGTTGATATGCATTCTTGAATGGTGCAGAGGTAAGAATTGCTGCCTTATAACCCAAAGGTTCCGGGTTTGAATCTGGGTGCTCTGCCTTTTGAGTGGTGAGCTGCTATTATTATTATTACTATAATATAATAAAAACATACATTTGATTTGAGTGTCTAACACCTGGTGTAAATTTTGGCTACTTATACAAGTTAGCGCTTGTTTTTGTATTATTCAGTTTTATTCTGTCAATGACGTTCACGTGGTACAAAGAACTTGCATCTCCCCCTCTGAACTGATGGAATTTACCTCCATTCTTTTCACAAGAGCAGCAATGACCACAGCTGGTGCTGCGATTGATGCCTACTCAGAACTATTTGTTGTACCAGTAATCAAAGATACGATGTCCTGTGCAGGACACGTGAAAAATGACAAATTTGCTGCGGTGTCAGACATCTGACAACATTTTGTTAAGAACTGTATTTTGAATTACAACTCGGAGCAAAAACTTTCTGAGTCTGTAGTCATAAAGCTTATGGAGCCATTTCTGGACAAAGGCAGAACCGTAACAATGGACATCTTCTTCATAGCAATTTCATTGGCTAATAGACTGCTGCACCGTGACACAACTCTGCTTAGTACCATAGGTAAAATGGGACTTCCACCTGTAGCTAAAGTCAGTTCTGTACATGAACAACTCGCCACGCTAGTGTTTAGATCAGGCAGTGCCATGCTGAGGGTGTATGTGCCCAAAAAGAAGAAACCGTAACAGCCGGTGTAAAGTTTTGCTACCTGTAAAAGATATAGCTGAAGGGATAGAAGCAGACACACAGACGCTGGTGAATCATGTCTTCTTGGTATCTTGTTGTCACTTGAATTTTTTGTTATTCAGTTTCATTCTTGAATAAAAGCACTTGTTTCATTATACCATTGCAAAAGTGTTAATATTATATTCCAGTAACCACTTGAATAAGATTGAATCTGTCTCTACCTCTCCTGCGCACGCACACATTCATACATGAAAACATCACTATTTGAAAACACTAAACCATTTGAACATGAATTGTCATTTGAACATGTTGTTTTTTTATCTTGCCTCTACTCTGCGTTGTGATAATGAAAATGCCTTGCATTTCCTTTCATCCTACACTTACACAAATCGTTGTAGACAGAGAACACACATGAAATGTATGTATTCCAAATAACGATATATTATTCACTCTATACTACTCCAGGCATCTCACTCCCAGATAAAGAGACCTGAGCTGTGGGAATTTTGCGACAGACTCAGCTCCGGCGGTTTTGATGGGATAGCAGGCTGCTTGTACTGATCGACACATTTGCAAAATAAAAGTTGCTGATGAGGTGAGGTGCGAAGGACTTTAATGTGGCCCAGGATTAAGAGTTTTTTCATAGACTTCAGGGAATCTAGTGTTAATAGAAGTCCTTTTCACCCCCTTTTGATAGGGAGTGACACATTGTTTACATTGAATTCATATTTTGCAATTCATATTTTCACGAGCATAACTGTTTAGTAATCAAAAGTTTGCTATATTTTGGAGCAAATTAACAAGACACCTCCTGATATTTGCAGTTCAAAATCACTGCCACTACTTTGAGTACCACCTTCATGAGGTATTGCATTGGTTTAGAAATGTGACACTCAGCAAGCCATCTAACTGTTCCCACCCAGCAGTGTTAGGCGAAATTCACTCATAGTTGTCTCCAAACACATCTAACACTGTCAGACTAAACATAGCTCAGTAGGATAGACTACTACACCTCTGCCTTGGGTGCGCGTGTAGTGCCCTAGTATTGTTTCCGCTCCACAAGTTATGCTAGTGTAGCTAATTAAAAATGAATGAAAGACACCACTAGCCTCGCAATCTATGATGTTATATGTGCATCATCCTCACTTGCTTGGAGGGGTTTTAGCTTTGAAAAGATGGATGTTGCTCAATGATGGCCAGCTCATCTCAATTTACACAACTATAAATCACTGGCTATTTCAGCTTTAGAGACTGTGATGAACTTTCAGGACAGTTGTGGTTGTCCCTTTTTGTAACAACAAACAGCATGCTGCCTGACATAATCTGTGCTGTATGAAGGGTTAAGAGGTATAGCAAGTTTAACTATATTCTCAACCCTTTCTTCTTTCTTTTCCATTCTTTAGTGGTAAGTAAAACACGAGACATTAGACAGATACGCCTTTCTTTTATTTGCAGGGTCTAAAACTCTTATGTTCCTTATTCCTCATTACTGCTTATAAGCATCGTACTTCGGATGGTTGTCAGCATTCATGGACACCGCCAGTACAGTTATTGACAAAATTAAACCTGTTTGATTTTGTTAGAACGTTTTCTGTAGTACCTGGAGTGAGTCACTGGAAATGTCACATTATGACACTGGCTTCACAGTGCACTGAAGAATGCATCTGACTCACTAATAGTATGGCCTTGATGCCCTGGTGGGTCTAGCAAAACTACAAAACATCTAAGTTAATTTGTAACAGCTGATTCTCTGTTATATGTTTTGCTTTCTATGTCTGTGTTTCAATCAGGCTTTCATATTCAGATGCAATTGTCAGATTTCTCCAATCCTATTGTTTATCACTAAATTGCATCAATGCATTTTCCTTTTAATCCAGAGTGATTCAATTTTTCTTTTCATTGATTTTTTGTCTAGTGGCAGGTGCACACCTGGAGTAATTCACTTTGCAAAAATTGAAGCTTGTTATTGTTATATATTTAAAATAGGGTTATGTAAACTGTCATTGCAATATGTTGCTCTTGAGTCTCAAAACAATCTTCACTTCAAAAATAAGGTATCAAGGCTTTAATGAGGCCTAGAAACAAAATCAGGAATCAGGCTTTGTGGCCTGCACAGGTGAAAAGGACCAAGATGAAAGAGAGGGGTGACCACATAAAACCTCCTTTCCAAATAATAAAAGTTCTTTACCAGAAAATAATTATTTTAAAAAGTAATTAAAAGGAAATTAGACAAAAGTAAGGATCAAGAAAGGCTTGCATATAACTTAAAAAATATTTTGTATGTCTTTATTTGTAATTTAGGCAAAGCAATGTAATTTAGTGTTTGATTAGGAATGGGTCTCTTTGAATTTTATGACAGAGATGGGGGAGATTTGTCTTAAACCAGTTTGGCGAGTATTTCTCTGCTAAAATCTTTCAACCCCCGCAATGAAGCCAGGTTACCTTAACATATGGTCTTCTAGGGTGGTTGGTGTTAAGATGTTCTATTCCCTCATTGGTCTGAGGTATGGCTGTTTGGAATTGGCTTGTCTCAGAGGCCTTTAAGTACTATGATGCCCTATTGGCTCTAGGGGTTGGACAGAGAATCTATAAATCTGCTTGCTCAACCACATTCTCTCTCTTACTAACATCTGAAAGAAGCATCTCTTACTAACCTCTGATGATGAAGGCAACACAATGAACAGCACAGCTCAGCAGCTATACTGACCAGGCTTGAGGCCTGCTCTGAAGAAAGCTGAGCACCAAAGATGCCTTAACTAGAGACTTAAGTAACAAATAAGTCTGTGTGCCACCTGAACTACACATCACCATTTAATCAGGTTGTATGGTTGCCAATATTCAAATGTACTTTGCATATTGTTATTATTTATGCATATTATCCATAATACATTGTTTAAACTGTAAGTTAACTTCTTGTTTTTTTACTACACCTAATTGCCTGAGGTTAAAGATATAGAAGGGAAGGTGGGGAGAAGTTATATACAATAATACCTTATAAACAGTGGTAAATCTGTGGGATTAGGCATTCTAAAAGAGGCTACATCTTAATAATACAAAAGGGGAAAGTAGAGCAATATATTACTCTACCAAGACAAAACAGCTACAAAACCAGGTACAACAAGTTCAAAAGCCAAGGCATCAAAAACTAAAACTGAAAATAATGAGATCCAAATTGAAAAATTGAAACATCCAAAATAAGAGAGTCGAAAAACAACAGGGAACCTTAAGCCTCAGCACTGGCAGTAGTCTGGGAAGCCTGCCCCAGGACTAATAAATAGATAATTACTATCCATCCATTTTCTAACCTGCTGAATCTGAATACAGGGTCACGGGGGTCTGCTGGCGCCAATCCCAGCCAACACAGGCCACAAGGCAGGAACCAATCCTGGGCAGGGTGCCAACCCACTGCAGGACACACACAAACACACCCACACACCAAGCACACACTAGGGCCAATTTAGAATCGCCAATCCACCTAACCTGCATGTCTTTGGATTGTGGGAGGAAACCGAGCGCCGGAGGAAACCCACGCAGACACGGGGAGAACATGCAAACTCCACGCAGGGAAGACCCGGGAAGCGAACCCAGGCCTCCTAACTGCGAGGCTAGATAATTACTATAAATCAGTAATTAAAGCTAATAAATAAACAAATCAATACTCATAGAAGAAAAATAAAATATAAGCAATATATAAAATAATTTTTTTAAGACAGTAAAAAGAATACATAAAAAGAAAAGACACTTGAAACAGGGATGAAACAGTGATGGTTATTCAGTGACAGTGGCAACTGGGTCAGCATTGTCAATAACCAATGACACAAACTGGTGGTACCAGTGCTCAGAACAAAATGGTGAAAAAATTTCAAAAATGTTAAAAAATTCAAAATTATAAAAACATGCATAAAAATGAATGCGGCAATAGTAAAAACCCCATTCACAATTCTTGAGAAGTAATGTGGAAAAATTGTTTTTCATACATGATATCCTTTAAGGTCTGCTTTAGATAGATAGATAGATAGATAGATAGATAGATAGATAGATAGATAGATAGATAGATAGATAGATAGATAGATAGATAGATAGATAGATAGATAGATAGATAGATAGATAGATAGATAGATAGATAGATAGATAGATAGATAGATAGATAGATAGATAGATAGATAGATAGATAGATACTTTATTAATCCCAAGGTTTAGAACGCTATTAAAGCATGCAGATGTGTCATGGTTGTTTACAGACAAAGATCATCTCTGCTGTGAAATCTACTCTGTGGTGTTCAGATTTATTCAGTTTATGTATAAGCTGTCTCATCTCAGTGAGCCATAACAGAGCACCTAACCGCTCCTACCCAATGGGTGGGACAACTTCTAAGCTGCAACAACATGCTTTTGTGTGTGCAATTTCAAGCAGTCTTTTCCAACCCCCACTTCTGGACTGATAAACACTTCTTTAATTCTTCATATCAATGTATAAGAGTGGAAAAAGGGGCTGCATTGGCAGGTGAGGTAGCCTTAGGTAGAATGAAGTTTCTCTGTTGGTTTGTAAGGCACATTTGTACTGATAGAGATAAGACCATCCAAAATACACTAAATCATTTGCATACCAGACTTAAGACACTTAATGCAGTAGTGAACCAAAATAACACTACCAGAAACAGTAAGAAAAACAAAAATAGGGGTGGGGGTTGATTTGTTTCGAACCTATTTTTGTAAAACTTGAGTTATTTGTATGGAATTTTATTTGATTTTAATAAAATCAATAAAAATACACTATAATTTCTAATCATAAAAGACTGATAATCTCCCAGTACAACTTTAATCTGCTTGCAAATATACTTTAAGAACATACTGTATTTTGATTGTAGGTTACAAACAAACAGTACAGAACAATATGTATGCCATAGATGCACAGTTGAATATAGAAGGTCCTGAGAGAAAACTACATAAGCCTAAATAAGAAATATGCTGAAATATTTATGTACAGTATGTGCAAATCCAGTTGTAGTTATCCCACCATGTCAACCAAAGGAACTTGTCATTTCAAATTCTGTCAATGGAGAGATGAATATCTGCATGGCATTCTTTTCAAGCAGACAAACTAACATGAGCAAAAATGTAATGGCCATTTTCAATACCTGATTGAAAATCCTTTGCAGTCAATCCCTGGCTGAAGTCAGGACCCCATGGATATTACCAAATGTTGGTTTTCCATCCCAGTGATGCTTCACCAGCCGTTTACAACATGTCTTCAGTGGCTACTTGTTGATCTTTCTACCTTCAGTCTTTGTTTGTGCTGTCTCTCTGATGGTTTGTTTTATTATCCTATCCTAATGATTGCTTGCTTTACTTTTATTATATTAACAGCTCTTTGGAGTTAAAATCCTCTCTTAGAATCAACTCCAGACCTTCTATTTGCATATCTGTTTTTTTTTTTTATTTTATTGATTTTATTGTAATCAATCCATACAAATAGTTCAATTTTTACAAAAATACGATTGAAAACAAATCAACCCTCACCCCTAAGAAAGAGAGCATGGCCATCCGAGTAAAACTTAAAGCTAGTAAAAATACGTAAATCGATGAGTTTAATTAGTGGATAAAGATGAATGGAGAAGAAAAAGAAATGGGGAGAGGAATCTGCTTCCTCAGTACTTTAAGAGCTTAATCAAAAATGTTATTGATTAGATCCTTCCAGGTTTTGAAAAAATTCTGCACAGATTCTCTAAGTAAGAATTTGATTTTTATTCTAGTTTCAAAGAGTATAAAACAAAAGAGAGTTAGGATTCTTCCAGTTGAGCAAGATAAGTCTACTTGGCAATAGTGTAGTAAAGGCAATTACAGGTTGTTTGTCCTTCTCCACTTTAAGCCCATCTGGAAGTACACCAAACACAGCTGCTAATTGATTAGGGGGGATTGTGACACCAAGGCTATCTGAAAGGCATTTAAAGATTTTGGTCCAGAATGATGTTAATTTGGTGCAGGCCCAAAACACGCGGTCCAATGAGTCTGGAACTTGATTGCAGCGTTCGCAGGTTGGATCTTGCCCTGGAAACATTTTGGACAATTGTAAACGAGACAGATGTGCTCGATATATAATTCTGAGTTGAATAATTGTATGCTTTGCACATATGGAGCTTGATTTAATTCTCTGAATTGCTACCTTCCACTCCTTTTCTGAGATATTGAGTAAGAGATCCTTTTCCCACTCTCCTCTTGGATCTTTGAAAGGCAGGGATTGTAACATGGCTTTATATATTGCAGAAATGCTGTCTGAATCCTCGAAACTGAGCAATATTTTTTCCAGTATACAGGGAGGTGAGAAATGAGGAAAATCAGGCCGGTTCTGTTTAACAAAGTTTATAATTTGAAGATAGTGAAAGAAATTTGCTGCTGGAAAGTTACATTTGGAATGTAATTGTTTGTAGGATGCAAAAATGTTGTCTATATACAGATCTCTAAGTGATTTAATCCCAAATGTTTTCCAGATATTAAAAATTGCATATGTTTGCAAGGGTTGAAAAATGTGGTTCTCATGCCATAGGTAAAAGCTTCTTTATTTTAAAATGTTTACTATATTGGTTCCATATTCTGAGTGAGTGAAGCAAAATTGGGTTGTTAGCATATTGGTGATAACTTGCTTTAATAGGGGCACAAAACAGGGAATATAAAGAAGTATTGCAGAATTTCATTTCTATTACGGACCAAGCCTGTGTATGTTCCTTTATTTGTGTCCGCTTTTTATAGCTTGTATGTTTGCTGCCCAGTAATAAAACTGAAAGTTAGGTAGAGCAATGCCACCTTCTGCCTTAGGTCTTTGTAGGGTCAATCTTTGGATACGTGGATGTTTTAAATTCCAAATAAATGAGGTTATGGTTGAATGTAATTGCTTAAAGAATGATTTATTGATGTATATTGGAATGTTTTGAAATAAAATGAGAAGCTTAGGAAGGATATTCATTTTAACAACGTTAATTCTTCCAGCTAAAGTGAGATGAAGTGTTGACCATCTATGATATCAATGATAACAGGGAAGGTGTCCAATCTAATATTGTATGCTTGAGAATTCACTGGGAAGAGCACACTTTTATTCAAATTAATTCTGAGACCAGAAATCTTTTGAAACTCTGTAAGTGCTCTTAGGACTGCAGGCACAGTATTTTGTGGGTCTGATATATACAGTACCATATCATCTGCATATAGAGAATTTTCTGTTTAAGTCCTTCTCTGATAATCCCCTTTATCTGGTAAGTATTTTGACAGTGAACTGCCAGTGGCTCAATGGCGATTGCAAAAAGTATTGGTGACAAGGGACATCCCTGTCTGGTACCACATTCTAGTTTAAAGTAGTCTAAATTAATGCTGTGAATAAAAACTGAAGCTTCTGGATTGGTATGCAGTAGTTTGATCCATGCACAAATGTTTGGGCCAAACCCAAATTTCTCCAATGTAGTGAAAAGGTAGTTCCATTCAGCCATATCAAATGCTTTTTCTGCATTCAACTATAATAATATCTCTCGGGTGTTTGACTTTGTGGATGAATATATTACACTAAACAGCCGTCGAAGACTGGAAGCTGAGTCGGCCTTTAATAAATACAGTCTGATCTTGTGATATTACCAAAGTCAGCAATTTCTCCATCCTTCTAGCTTGGACTTTGGAGAGTATCTTAACATCATTATTCAAAAGTGAAATTGGTCTATATGATGCACATTGTAGTTAGTCCTTATTTTGTTTAGGAAAGACAGTGATTAATGCTTGGCGAAAAGTTTGAGGTAGAATTTTATTGTCTGTAGCTTCTGTGAATGTTGCTAATAAAAGGGGAGCTAGCCGAGTAAAGAATTTCTTATAAAATTCAACAGGGTAACTATCAGAGCCAGCTGCTTTCCCACTCTGAAGTGACTTTATAGAAACTAGTAATTCTGATAGTGCTAAAGATTTATCCAATTCTTCTGCACTAAGAGTATCTATTTGTGGTATCTGTAATGAATTCAGAAATACATTAGATTGTGTTTTGTCTTCTTTAAACTCAGTAGAATATAAGTATTTATAGTTTCTCTAAATGTGTGCATTACATTTTTATGGTCAATGATTTTGTCTCTGTGTTAGTGATTGCTGGGATTGCTTATGGATTTGTTGAGCTAAGAGTAGTGCTGGGCGGTATGACCAAAATTCTATATCATAGTATTTTTCAAAATTATACCGGTTTCAAGATATTGGAGGGTATTTTTTTCCCCCATGCAAGAGTAGATGTTAACCACAATTCCACTGCAATTACTGGTGTCACACACGTGCGCATGGGAGGCAGCTAAAGGGCTTGAGTGAAGGCAGTTCGGAGGCATGCCGGGGTGTGGCAGAGTGCACTGACTCTTTTTCTCCCTTGCCTGTAGACCATCCCCGGGGGATTTCACCTGGATCTCCTGACATCACTTCCGGGACTGAGCCAATGGAAGTCGGCCACACCAGCTCCAGTCCCTCTGATGTCACCTCCGCTAGAGCCAATGGTGGAAGACCACGTGCCAGATCCATACGACCTCACTTCCTGTCTCCCCCTTTAAAACCTGCCCCTTTTCCTTTGTTTCTTTAGTCTTGTTTTGGACTCGGTTGTGTGCACTTCAGTGCTCTGTATTTTTTAGAGAAAAACGACTTTTGCAGCCAGGATACCACAATATACGGGTGGCTGCCCCAACTCTTTATCTGTCAATGTCTCGTTCTTGTGACAGTGGCGTAGTCGGCAGGATGGAGAAGTCCCGGAGGAGAAGGGGACAGGACCTGCAATATACCCAGGTGGGAGCGCATCGGGCCGAGTATTCAGGCGGGAGGGTGCCCGTGGTTCGGCGTGACCGGTGCGGGCTCCGCTCCCGGCACTCATAACTAGCCCATCTGGAGTGGCCAGGGAGTGTGCGGGTGGGGCTCACAGAATTGGGCTGCCCTGGAGGGGGAGGCAAAAGGGACTCAGTATGCTCTCTTGGGGGAGAGTGCCTGCCTCCCTGCGAAACCAAAGCCCCATTTACCACCTAGGGGTGCCCCAGACTGGCAGGTGAATAAAATAAAAACATGGAGGTTGGACCCTGAGCGGCCAACCAACAAACAAGCCTGGTCCTTATGGGCAATGGTAGGGCATTGGCTACGGCCATTTGAAAACACGCCCTACCAAATAATAGAGCAGGTAGCTTGCTATCTGCTCCTGGAAGCGCTTCCCGTGGCTTCACCCAGCCGGTTTGGGGCGGCGGTTCAAGAACATGCTGAGCTCATAGAGCTTATGGAGACGCAGAGGGCGGCCTCACACTCTGGGGAGCAGAACCGTCCTCATGTCAAACTCAGCCGGGTATTCCAAGACCTAGCCCCACCCTGTACAATCCGGAGCCGTATGGCGTCCGCGGGGCGCGGCGCAAACCGCTTGGAGGCAAGGAGGAATGCAGGTGGAGGGTGAGGAGGGTTGGTGTGCTCTGGCTAATCCGTTGGCGGTCCCACATACTGGCGTGGTGATCGCCAACGGACACAAGACCACAGGTTTGTTCGACTCCGCAGCAACATTTCATTGTTGCCCGCCGCTTTGTGCAACCGCAACAGTGGCTAAATTTAAGACCGGTATAACCTGTGTCCACGGAGACATCCGCTGGTACAGGTCCGCCGCTGTGTCATCAGTTACGGAGGGTCAGTTCGTAAGCTCACCGTAGCGTCCTACCTGATCCTCCACACCCGGTGATACTAGGGCGGACTGGTCTAAAATCAAAAGCGGTGAGACACATACCACTCCGGGGTTAATTTGGGCCTCGTTATGGACGGAGATAACCCGTCTCAAGCTGCCTCCACGCCGTGTAATCAGCCGGCAGAGAGAGACGGCAGTCGCCCTGACTGACGTGGCAACTCCGGGCCGCCGCGGGCTAACACGCCATCCACCAACGCCGGCGGAGCGGAGGAAACCACGCCCATTGAGGTCGGCGCTGACCCTCTCTCCGTGTTGCGGTTCCAATTTAAAGAAACGCCGGCTTCTTTTAGAAGGGAGCAATGGAATGATGACTCCCTGAAGTTTGTAAAAAATGCAGTGGTCCTTGTCAATGGCCAGCGCACTAATCAGTCGATGCCACAGGGCCCCTACTTTGTGCTAGATAATGACCTCCTTTACCGTGTAGCAATGCATGACGGGCAGGAGACGAGGCTGCTGCTAGTGCAGCGTACCTTCCGGCGCAGGTCTGTGAGCTAGCACACGCCCACCTCCTAGGTGGCCACCTGGGCACCGAAAAAACTCTGGAGCGGATCAAGCTCCGTTTCTACTGGCCAGGAATTAATGAGGAGGTTCGCCGCTTTGGCGCTTCCTGCCCGGAGTGTCAACTGCGACAAATTCCTAGGAGGGACCGTGCTCCTCTCATTCCTATTCCACTGATTGACGTTCCCTTCCACAGAATCGGGGTCGACCTGGTGGGACCCTGGAGCCCTCAGCCCGAGGACACAAGTACATTTTAGTCCTCGTGGATTACGCTACACGATACCCGAAGCTGTTCCGTTGCGCCAGCTACCTCTAAAGCCATCGCACGGGAATTACTAGGGGTATTCGCACACGTGGGGATCCCCAAAGAAGTCTTGACAGACCAGGGGACCCCCTTCACCTCGGAAACGTTCAAGGAGACTGCCAGATTACTGAAAATAAAGCATTTAAAGACCTCGGTGTATCATCCTCAAACCGACGGATTAGTAGAGAGGTTTAATCAAACTCTCAAGCAAATGCTGCGTAAGGTGGTCAGCGAGGATGGAAGGAACTGGGATCAGCTCCTCCCCCTCGTCCTTTTGCCTATCGGAAGTCCCACAAGCCTCCACGGGTTCTCCCCTTTGAACTACTATACGGGCGACAACCTCGGGCATATTAGATATTTTGAAAGAAGGCTGGGAAGAAGAGGCTCTTCCCTCCACAAACATACTGGAGTATATCGCGCAGTTACGCGATAGATTTGGAAAAATTCGGCCTGTCCTTAAAAGTCACATGGAGGAGGCTCAAGCAGCACAGGCCGGTACTACAACCGCGCACGCCTCTTGGGAGTTCCGCCCGGAGATCGGGTCATGGTCCTAGTGCCTACCTCCCACTCTAAATTGCTTGCCCACTGGCAGGGCCCCTACGGTTAAGGAGAGGAAGGGACTGGTCGACTATTTGGTGAGTCAACCCAATCGCCGGCCAAAGGAGCGGTTTATCATGTGAACCTGCTGAAACCGTGGAAGGACAGGGACCCCGATCCCTCCTCCGCCAGCCCGCCACTCTTCGCTCACACACACGACCTTAACCGCACGGACTTAAGTCCCAGACAGCGGCAGGAGCTGGAAACAGTTATCCGGACTGTTTGGGAGGTAGTCAGTGAGAACCCGGAAGGACCTCTCTGATTGAGCACAACATCGTGACAGAGCCGGGGTTGTTGTCCGAGAACGCCCGTATCGGCTTCCCGAGGCAAAAAAGGCTGAAGTGGAGCTTGAGATCAAGCGCATGCTGGAGCTAGGTGTGATTGAGGAAAGTTATAGTCCCTGGTCCAGCCCCATTGTGCTCGTCGGTAAGCCTGACGGAAGTTGGAGGTTCTGCAATGACTTCCGTCGGCTTAATCAAGTCTCCCAATTTGATGCTTATCCAATGCCACGCGTGGGCGACCTCCTCGAGAGGCTTGGACAGGCTCAATACCTGACCACACTTGACATGACGAAAGGGTACTGGCAGGTTCCTTTAACGGACTCCAAGGTAAAACGCGTTTAGTACCCCTAGCGGACACTGGCAGTATCGTGTCCTTCCATTTGGGTTACACGGGCTCCAGCAACCTTTCAGCGCCTGGTGGACAAAGTGCTTCGCCTCATAACTCATACAGTGCTGCCTACCTGGATGACGTGGTCATCTATTCCAGCACATGGAAGGAACACCTACAGCATGTCCAAGCGGTATTACGGACACTTGGTGAGGCGGGCTCGGATTAATCCCAGAAATGCTTCTTGGATTAAGCGAGGCCAAATATTTAGGCTACCTGGTGGGTCGGGTACCGTAAGGCCACAGTGCTCCAAAATTGATGCCATTCTGAAATGGCCCGTCCATGAACCAAGCGGCAGGTCCAAGCCTTTCGGTTAGCGGGTACTACCGCCGGTTTGTACCCGGTTTTGGAGAGAGCGGCGCCTTGACTGATTTAACAAAGAAGAGGGCCCGAACATTGTGGTATGGACTGAAAAACAGGCGCTGCATTTGGTGACTTAAAGCAGGCCCTTACGCCCACACCTGTTTTGATGGCACCTAACTTTTCTTTGCCTTTCATCCTCCAGACGGACGCCGGACACAGGCCTGGGCGCGTGCTGAGCCAAAGCGTCGATGGTGTGGAGCACCCCATCATGTTCCTGAGCCGGAAACTGTTGGACCGGGAGACCAGGTATGCTGCGGTGGAGAGGGAGGCTCTGGCGATTAAATGGGCGATTACTCAGCTGAGGTACTACCTGTTGGGCCGGGAATTCACCCTTGTCACGGACCATGCACCCCTACAGTGGATGGCCCTCCACAAGGAGTCGAATCCGCTGGTCACCCGGTGGTTTCTTGACCTGCAGCCGCATAAGTTTTCGCTCGTTCATCGCCGGGCTCTCCACGCCAACGCTGATGCTCTTTCTCGGGTTCACGACCTCTCGGTTAGGGTCGCCCGACCCGTCGGGTCTGGGCTAAGGGGGGGGCCTTGTCACACACGTGCGCATGGGAGGCAGCTAAAGGGCTTGAGTGAAGGCAGTTCGGAGGCATGCCGGGGTGTGGCAGAGTGCACGGACTCTTTTTCTCCCTTGCCTGTAGACCATCCCCGGGGGATTTCACCTGGATCTCCTGACATCACTTCCGGGACTGAGCCAATGGAAGTCGGCCACACCAGCTCCAGTCCCTCTGATGTCACCTCCGCTCTGAGCCAATGGTGGAAGACCACGTGCCAGATCCATACGACCTCACTTCCTGTCTCCCCCTTTAAAACCTGCCCCTTTTCCTTTGTTTCTTTAGTCTTGTTTTGGACTCGGTTGTGTGCACTTCAGTGCTCTGTATTTTGGTAAAGAAAAACGACTTTTGCAGCCAGGATACCACAATATACGGGTGGCTGCCCCAACTCTTTATCTGTCAATGTCTCGTTCTTGTGACACTGGCTAAGAATAACCTATTCCGCTGTTATGAGAATTGTACATTGTACAAAAAAACATTTTAATGTGCACACAAGTATTAATACAGGTTTGCATGGCCCCATAAAGTGATAGTTTTCAAGGGGGTGGCACTAATGAAGAGAAGGAATCACATTGCATGACAGTTGCAGTCAAAATATAGAGTCTTTTTATTGAACAATATTTGCAAACAACTTAAACTAAAATTTTGACAACATATTTTCAACCATCCAAAGAGGCATTTAGACTTAGTAAAGTATCCAGAGGTGCTTGTCAAAAGTTGTATTGCACTGAACAATGTCTTAGTAAAGGAATAAATATTTTTTGCAAACCAACTACACTTTGTTAATGTTAACAATCTCTGTCCACTGACAAGTTAAAGTGACTTTTTAAACAACTTTACCATCATTAAACTCCATAATATTTAAACTAATAAATAATAACAATAAAATAAATAATCATGCAACTTCCAGTAATAATACTATTACTTCAAGACTTCAAGCCCAGGTGCATTACAAAGTATTCACCAAATAAAAATAAAATAAAACAAGTGCAACTTGGTGATGACATCTTTACCAACTGAACCATCATTAAGGCAAACTGCATTAATATGGACCTTGCCTCAAGCTAAACTATATACATAAATAATAAAACTGCAACTTGCATTTATAATGCTATTTGTGGTACCACATGCTATTGTGGTATAGCCCTATAGAATCATATTAGGGCCACAGTGAAGAAAACAAAATACAGACACAGTGAAGAAAAAAAGAACTATATGTCGAGATTAAAGTTGACACTTCCACTTTATTCTCATAGTTTATTTTGTCATTAAAGTAGAATGTCGTGAATATTAATATTAATATTAATTTATCCTAAAATCAATGTTTAATTCACTAGATTTTCGCAAATCCTGTCATAAGTTATGTAGCACATCAAATGCTTTGTTAAGTGTTCCCCAACCTAGTTGTTAATCGCTACGCTCTTCTTAAACTGACTTCCTCTTGCACTAAGAGGCAGCAATCACAGCACAGAATACATTCACTTCATGATATTCCTGCTCTCCGAAAAAGTAGAATGCTAAGATAATTTTTCATGATGAAATGCATTAAAACAGGTATTAAACATGCACGGTAGTGAAGCGGTAGTGCTGCTCCCTTGCAGTAAAGGGTCCTCAGGTGTATGTTCAGTGACGAGGTTCCAAAAAACTGGATGTATGAATGGGTATCGCACAGGTTTAACTTAAATACTGTGTAAATGTTGGGTTCGTGATATGGTGGTCGAAGACACCAACACAGAATTTAATGGATGTTCTTCTGAGTGGGCTTTCTTTATTGCATACATGCTGTCTTTTTCTGATGTATTAAACCCCCAGTTCCTATCCTTCCTTTTTCTTTCTCCACATAACCAATCGCCACATGATAAACGTCCTTGTAAAATTCAAACTAGTTATAAACTTAGACCACGGAGTGTTCAGAACTTTAAAAAAAAAAAATCTTCGTTATACAGTAATCCCTCCTCAATCGCGGGGGTTGTGTTCCAGAACCCCCCACGATAGGTGAAAATCCGCGAAATAGAAACCATATGTTTGTATGGTTATTTTTATATATTTTAAGCCCTTATAAACTCTCCCACACTGTTTATAAATATTCCCCGCACAGTTATACAGCATAAACCCTTTGTATTCTCTTAGATATTAGGTAAGATTCATGAAAATTATGTATGTAAACACACTGTTTATATACAGTAAAACCTAAATATTATTTTAAAGATATCGAGTGTCTCTGATATCACATATGTTACAGCCATTACGATAGACAGGCCACCAGCAATAAATACGTACAATGCAAGAAAAATTGTATACAGTAAATGTGTGTACAGTGACACTAAACGTACGTACATGTACTAAGTACTGTAAGTAGAAAATTAATTATGGTTACTCACCAACAATAACACGATGACTTGTCCGAGAACGATGAGCTTAGTTTTACTGCACAACAAAGGAAAGTGTTACAGCTCTTCTAAAGGAGCCACTTCAAGCGACTGTGAAGCACTGCCGTTGTTCTTCTTCTGGCAGTCTTCAATCCAAATCCCTAAAGCAGATTCCATCCAGACTACTGCCTTATTACATCCACTTACAACTCGTTTTGCACCCTGGTTAAAAGGACACTGCGTCCGTAGATCTTATATTCCTTTCCTACATTTTAAATAAAAAGAATCATAGCCTCATTGATGGCGTAATGGCGTCCTACAGCGGTGTAGCTTTTCCCTTCCTTCAACAAATCCAAAACTTTTTACCTTTTCGGCAATCGTTAACATCTTCCGTTGGTGCTTGGGCACGGCCCCTGAAACAGTAGCAGGAGCAGATCGTTTTGGAGCCATAATGAAGGGCTTGACTATGCAAAAAAGAGCACAAAAGTTAACTCTTTACACAGCGAAACACGTTGATGCAATGAATGAGCAAGACGAGACTTCCTGATTAACGCAGCAGAATCGAATTCGGCGCTCCGTCGCTGAGCCAATCAGCACACAGGAACTTAACTGCCTGCTCTGATTGGTTAGCTTCTCAGCCATCTGCCAATAGCGTTCCTTGTATGAAATCAACTGGGTAAATCAACTGAGGAGGCATGTACAGGAAGTAAAAACACCCGTTGTCCGCAGAACCCGCGAAGCAGCGAAAAATCTGTGTTATATATTTAGATATGCTTACATATAAAATCCACGATAGAGTGAAGCCGCGAAAGTCGAAGCGCGATATAGCGAGGGATTACTGTACATGTTTAATTATGCCGTCCATTCAGGGGTTGCGCCCATCCCAGCAAGCATTGTGTGCAAGGCAGGAGGAAATCCTGAACGTGGCGCCAGCACATCGCAGGGTGAATATGAGTTATACATACACTAGCAGAGTTAATATAGCATAACAAAACCTGCCATCCTACATGACTTTGAAAGGAAACTGAAGCACGGCGAGTAAACCCATCAGAAAAACATGCAAATTCAAAGCAGGGAACACTTGGGACCCCATTGCTGTGAGGTAGCAGTGCAACCTCCACACCACTGTGCCTCCAACATGATTAATACATGCTTTAATGCATTTCATCATGAAAATGACATCAAGTATTTATCTTAGCATTCTAAATGTTCAGGGAGCAGGAATATCATGAAATTAATATATTCTGTGTGCTGTCTGCGCCTCCTCTTTGTGCAAGAGGAAGTCAGTTTAAGAAGCAGTAGTGATTAAAGCGGCTCCGGGAAAACAACACAAAGCATTTAATGTGCTACATAACTTATGATGGGGTTTGAGAAAATCTAGTAAATTAAATATTCATTTTAGGATGAAGTTTAGTTTACGATGTTCTACTTTAATAACAAATTACGAGAATAAAGTCAACATGTCGACTTTAATTTTGACAAACGGCGAGAATAAAGTAGAAATGTTGATTTTATTCTTGTCATAAGTGTCAAGATTAAAGTGGAAATGTCGAGAATAAAGTCAAAATGTCGTCACACTATTACACTGTACCCAGGTACATTACACAGCATGCAAAAAAATACAACTTGGCTTGCAGTATTATCCAGTATTATAGAAACAGTATTCACACATTTGAACATAATGATCTACATCCGACCTTCAAAATCCAAAGTATCTCCAGACAACTGACGTGACTCCTTTTTCCAGCAAAAGTTCTCCTGTGTCATCATGTTCAACTTTATCGTCTGCTACAGCTTCAGTTTCGGAATGTTCTCTGTCCATTTTCATCACGCAATACCTCTACTAACGCATGTACTGTACTCTGTTGTATGCTTGTTTAGCGGTGTAGCAGTAAAAAGGAGTCTCCGCGCAACACCTCTGTGGCATGTGTTTAGCGGTGTAGCAGTGAAAAAGGTCCCCTGCAGTTTCCCGCTGCACCACGTTCCAAACATTGTTTAGGCAATTTAAACCGGTGTTGCTGTATAAGAAAAATCCATATCATAACAAAAATAAAAAACGGTTTTCAGTATGAACTGATATACCGCCCAGCACTAGCTAAGAGCTTATTAGCTTTCTCTCCATGTTCATAGTAATGATGTCTTGATTTAAAAATGAGTTTCTTTAGTTAAGAGGTTGAGCTCTGAATGCAGAGCCTGCCTTTTCCTATGAAGAGCCTCACTTGGACACCAGGCATATTCTTGATCTATTCTACTAATTTCGCTGGTTAGCTCTGATACCTTCTTGGTTTCCAATTTATTTCTGTGGGAAAGATATGAAATAATCTGTCCTCTTAAGAAGGCCTTCAGGGTTTCCCAGAGTATTCCTTCGGAGACCTCTGAGGATGTATTTGTCTCTAAAAAAATTGATTTGTTTGGATATAAATTCTTTACAGTTCACATCTGCTAATAAAAGTGGGTTAAGATGTCTTCTGCGAAATGAGTATGTGGGGCATATTGATTTTAACTCCAAGATCAGAGGGGCATGGTTGGAGATAACAATAGCATTGTACTTACAAGATTTAATCATAGGCAAGAAATTGTTATCTATAAAGAAATAATCAATTCTTGAGTATCAATGATGCGCTGGTGAGTAGAAGGAATATGTTCTTGAGTTTGGGTTTAGAAATCTCCAGGGGTCTGATAAGTTGTAGTCAGTTACAAGCGCTGTAATTGTCTTTGCAGTGTTGGATGTCATCACCCCTGTGACAGGAGGCCTATCTAAGTCTGGATTTAAAACACAATTAAAGTCCCCAGCCATTATAAGTTTATGAGTGTTCACATTGTGAATGGATGTAAATACATTTTGCATGAATTCCCTATCATCCATATTTGGTGCATAAACATTTATCAAAAGCAGTTAAATAGATTGCCCCTGACAATCACATATCTCCATTCAGGATCAGATACTACATCTGATACTAGAAATGTGACTGTTCTATCTATTCTATTCCTTTCTTTGTAAAACTGGAATGGAACATTTGGCTAGTCCAGTCTTTTTGCAGCCAGAATTGATCCTTGCTTAATAAGTGGGTCTCCTGTAAAAATATTATTTTAGCGTTTAGACCTGTTAAGTGAGAGAAAACTTTCTTTCTCTTTAATTCGTGATTCAGACCTTTAACATTCAAACTCACAAAGTTAACTGTCCCGTCATGGAGACATTGATTCAGAATTTTTGATGTTAGTTTGTAGTCTTAACTGAAAGTGAGACAGCTTGACCATAGTTTCCAATTTTGCTAGGCGATATTGCCATGCAGCCTATTGTAATATTGGTAATTATAACGATTAAAAGGACAGATTAGATATAGCTTGCTCTCTTTCTCTCCTACCTAGTCCCCCATTTTGCCTCCCCACGTGAGGCTAGACCTCACTTCACAAAGTCCCAGTCCTCTGACATACCTAGAGACAGAGCACGTCCAAAACAAAGCAAGCCCCCCAGCAGCGACGTTTGAGGATTATAATTGAGATATCTGTTGTTGATACAGTCTAAATACTATAAGCATAAAATATAATCTTTGACAGTCTTGAAATATTAAGATAGTAAGATAGCAAACCCAGGGAATGGTGTTAAAAAGTAGATAAGCATAGCAAACCCTAATGCAATAACAATAACAACAAACCAAGGTTATGATGTTAAACAGTCTCCTTTAGAACAGTAAAAAAAAAGTTACTAATTTAATTTCTTCCACACATACACATATAAGTGTATAATTGTAATTAAAACAAAGTGGCCGAGAAGAGAAATGGTTGTATAATTATGGTACCAGTATCATTGCAAGCAGATCATAAAGCAGGAAATACCCTTCTTGGCATGCCATGACAGGATGCGACTCACGACAGTATTTCAAAAAAGTGTCGGGATCATCTTTCTTAACTCTTTTTCTGTTTCCTCCATAGTGGTGAAGATGTAATGCTTGTCTTGAATATCAACTTTCAGTTTGGCAGGATTCAAGAGGCTGTACTTGCATATCTGTTAATGTATTAATAAGGGACCTGCCCCCACCTGTCCATGGAACAGCTTGTCAGAGATGTTTCTAATCATTGTTGTTGTTTTGCTAAGGATACTACATATAAAAATGCTGTAATTCCTAACTATTCATGCAATTTAGATGTAAATACCCTCAAGTTAAAACTGGTAGTCTGTACTTTCAGCCTACACTCGTTATATAAAGTATCTTTGACTCCAGTATTTTTTGGATGATGGTGATAATTGGCATCAAACTGGCACAGCGTACGAGTCACAAATGTGGTGAAACAAAATTTAAGGATCAACACAGCAAAAATGCTTCAAGCTTAGCTTCAAGTGCATTACTAAAGGCATCTCTAAATGGCCTTATATTAAAAAACAAATATTGTCCTCCATTGTTCTACACCATCTGTGACTTCATTGATTACACTCTTCACAATCACTCCTGGAATGCTCAGTAAGTTTTCTTCCTCATAGCCTCTCTCTAGAAAAACTGTGCATTGATTAGATGGTGATATTGTGTTCTTTGTATACGATGGTGAGGGTACAGTAAAACAGAAATCATGGGTAAGTATGAATAGATATTCATTATACTTTGATTTAGTTTAGTTTATGATTATGTTATCCCTATTTTGCTCCCTATTTATATTTTGCTTCCTTCAAAAATTTGTTTGTATTAAGTCATATTTTACTAGCTCCAGCTCACTTTTTTAAATAGGGTATTCACTGTTCTTTACTAAAGATATTATGGAAAAATATTTAAGGGAATACTCCAATCAAAATATATTTTTAAACGTTACTTAGCCAATGTCATTTGTAGTGGTGTCCAAAAAAACAAATTAATCTAATGCTTTCGTGAATAAATTAAGTATTGAACATTCAATCACAATGGCTCCAACAAGTAATCAGTGCTGGAGAGTGTCAAAGGATGTGAAAAACCTCCATGTAAAAAAGAAAAAACTTCTCATGTAACTTGTGTAACATAGTACACATGTCCAGTATCCTTGTACATGGTCAAAAAGCATGCTAAATGTGTGCATTTTGTGATAAAATATTATTAACTGTGGTTGTATTGAATGTACACATGAAAGATGTCAGTCCTACAATGAGAATAACTCTTAAAACACGAGAAAACTTACAGTAATAGCTGTTTACTATTAAGAATTGTAATTTGTCATACCACAATTAAATATACTTTATCAGCAGAAGTATGAAGAAAAGCATTAGTACTGTCGCACCATTAACAGTAACTTTCCTTGACCACTATTGAATGCACACTGGGGTGTGGATAGGATGCCAATCTAGCAAAACAGCCTCTGATTGTGTATATCCTATCTGCTATTTTAGCAAATCAGATCAATTACTCATTGTATGCATTTAAGCATATTAATGAGTATTAAATAAACATAAAACAAAACATTAAAAAGTTAAAGAAACCGTGGAGAAATAAATTTGCAAGTGAGATGCAGAATGAGGAAGGAAAAAATATGTTCATGATTACAAAATCGAATGGCAAAAGAAAGACAGAATGCAATGTATATGAATTCTTTAAAGGTTTTAAAGGTTAACATCATGACTGAAAATAATATAATTAAAGATACATGGAAGAAGTATATGGAGAAGTTGTTAAATGGGGACAATTAATTATAACAACAAATAATAATAATCACCCAGTACTATATAGATTGGAAAGAAAAAGTTTGGGGGTGGGGGACAATTGGCTAATCTGGTTAAACCCAGGAAATGGCTGTTAAATTGATGATGACGGTGATTCCCTAAAGAAAACAGAGCACTGTTTCCCAATATATTAAACAACAAATGAAATACAGTACAACACTCTAACAGTCCACATACCTTCAAATTTTGCACTCCAAGTAAGATGAAAGCCATCCAGGGTGAGGTAGAAATCCTTGAGGTCATCAGGTAGTATGCAGTTATGCCTCTGTTGCCACAAAAACAAAGAGGAGGAAAATGGAAAGTCAGTTCAGTGCTTTTATTTTTATAATAACTGCAAATTAAACTATCAAATAGAATTATATATAATGTATGACATAAAAATGCCAAATCCCAACCATCCATCCATCCATTTTCTAACCCGCTGAATCCGAATACAGGGTCATGGGGGTCTGCTGGAGCCAATCCCAGCCAACACAGGGCGCAAGGCAGGAAACAAACCCCTGGTAGGGTGCCAGCCCACCTCAGGGCGAGCACACACACCACACACACACCAAGCATACACTAGGGACAATTTAGAATCGCCAATGCACCTAACCTGCATGTCTTTAGACAGTGGGAGGAAACCAAAGTACCCAGAGGAAACCCATGCAGACATGGGGAGAACATGCAAACTCCCCGCAGAAAGGACCCGGAAAGTGAACCTGGATCTCCTAACTGCGAGGCAGCAGTGCTACCCACTGCACTGTAACCGTGCTGCCCCAGCCAAATTATTATTTAAAAAAAATCTACTTACCAATTTATATCAAATTGAGAAATGATGGAGGCTGTACAGCTGGAGTAAATGGAACAATTAATTCAATGTTCATGTCTGACAGTAACCAATAACAGAATACTTATTCTTGGTCCTTATTGTTTTAAACAGTCAAATTTATGCTCCTTCTTAGGTGCAGGGTAACTCAGAAGTAATGTTTTTATTTAATTGAATAATTTAATTATTTTGTCTACCTTCTTAATGCAAGTTCTACCTCTTGCAAAGTGACTACTTATCTCTATGAGACATAGCCGTATACCAGATGAGGATTCATTACATTCTTATCACAGTTGTCAGGGGCAGCCTATGGATCCATTTCCCATACATCCAGTCGTTCAATTTTCAGAAGGTTATTCTACAACATTTAAACGCGTTAAATACCTGTCTAGATGATCTAGCACTGTGCTTTTGCCAGACTCCAAGTTCTCCTTGCTTCATTTTGACTTGGTTGTTATCGTATTGTATGTTTTCTGGACCTCTCCAGCTTTTTTCTCTTGTCTCTTTTAAAGTCTATCCTAGTACTTGACCCTAATTCTGTTTTAATCTGTTGAATTATGACAAGCTTTCAAAAAACCTTAAAAAAACATCAGACTTGTATAAATATGAAAACAGGATTAAATCTGCCTTGTCACCTCACACCTCTAATAATTACTCTTAACTTCTATTAACTTACCGTATTTTCTTCTCATTTATTTTCTTTGTAGAGATCTTTACAAATGTTTGTGGATGGTGATCTATACTAATAAAAGGCAAAGCCCTCACTGACTCACTCACTCACTCACTGACTGACTCACTCACTGACTCATCACTAATTCTCCAACTTCCCGTGTAGGTAGAAGGCTGAAATTTGGCAGGCTCATTCCTTACAGCTTACTTACAAAAGTTGGGCAGGTTTCATTTCGAAATTCTACGCGTAATGGTCATAACCTATTTTTTTGCCCATATACTATAATAGACTTCTGCTCGATGCCCGTAGGAGGCGGAGTTACGCCTCCCACGTAATTTAGTACCTGCCCATATAAGGCCGTCCGTCAGCGGCAATCCAATAGAAACACTGCCGCTAAATATTCACGGGTGAAGGACTGTGCTTATGCAGAGGAAGATGAGATGGTCAGGGTGGTGTTTGGCACAAACTCAGCAAAACTGCGAGAAAAACTTAGCTAACATTAAATATAGCCGTGGACATCGCACGAGATGGAACCAGCACAGCTGGGAACATTCGATGCATGTACACCGAGCGGCTCCGTGAACTGGCGCGGTGCACAGACAAAAAGCAACAGTTCCAAAGAGTGCTGAAAAAAAAAATGAATTACACAATTGAGAAGGCAGCAAAAAAATATGAAGCGTGATACAAACAAGCATATTCATAAGTGCAGCTACTGCAGAAACAAAGCACACGTTGGAAAAAGTCAATGTCCTGCTAAAGGAGCTGTTTATTGATGCAGTAAGAAACGAATCGATGAATGAAACCTGTTATCTTTACAACGATTGACAAACACGGAATGTAACTTAAACATAACACATCCTACAAATACGAACCTGATTGAAAATAATGATAATCAAATCCTTGATGACAACAACACTCATAACACTCACAAAACAATTACTGTATATTGACAATCATGTTACATTATTTTTAAAATGTTCCCTTTTCTTTTTCATAACTTCTTTAACACACTGCTTCTCCGCTGCGAAGCACGGGTATATATATACGTATATATATATACCCAGATCTACATACTCTCAAATAGACAAACCACACGCCGTGGCGCGTCTCTAGCGCCGACGTCCGAGGTTCAATTCCCGAGAGGGGGTGCACTGAGTATGTACACGCGCTTCCCGATTCATTTTACCCTCGCATCCCCTTGGTTTGAGGCGTATGAAAAATATGCAGTTAACGCAGAAAGACAGATCACCAACTGAAGCTTTATGAATAATGGATACTTTATTAGCCATCAATGATTGTTTTGGTAAAGCCATACTCAGTGTATTCATTAGATGAACGGTAAAAAAGTAAGAGCAAGGGGAGGGTGACTTATTGAGGCACGCAGACGAAGCCACAATAGCACGCAGGCTCGATGCGTCGGTGCGCGTCAACTCGATCTGAATTGCGCGATCACATTCGAAAAAATATATCTTTTCAAGTTCTATTTAGTCGACACAAATATCTTTGGATGGAATGTAAGGCGAATTTACTCTTTACATTTGTATGGTGAAGAAAAATTTATGCAATGATGCCTTCATTTAACTTACATTCCTACCAAAGATATTTCTGTCGACTAAATAAAAATTCCTTTTATTTAAAATTTAAATAGAACTTGAACAGATACGATAGTTCATAATATCCACACAGACTTGCACGTAAGAGCGGAGTCATCCGTTTTAACAAACAGCGTATTGCACTGATACGAAATAGCCTGCCCATTTAATTATTTAGGAATGGATAAATAAATTAAGATTTTGTACAAATAATGTTTTTTATTTTTCTTCCTTGATGGATTCTGGCACCCCCAGCAACAGTTGCTCGCACCCCAAAGAGGGTATATATATATATATATATATACAGTATATATATATATTTTGTGGAGGATTGCCGGCTTCGTGCTCCGGCCCTCACCCCCAGGCTGCGGGAGGAGCTCTCCCGACAGCAGGATCGTGCCTCGAGTTCCAGCAGGGCCTTATGGACTATGTAGTGTTTTTACACAGCCCTGCTGGATACCTCGGGGACCACTGGGAGTCGATGTAGGGGGGCTCATGGGCTCTTGTGTGCCCTATAACCTGGGAGTATGTCACGGTCATGTGACAGGAAGGAATGACGTGCTCCTGGGTTGAAGAAAAGGACTGGTTGCCCTGACCCGGAAGGAATAAGGAACTGTGGACTGTTGGGACAGGAACCCCTCCGGGTCAGGGGCTATAAAAGGACGGTGCCTCAGTCCAGACACTGAGCTGTGCTGGGAGGTAGAGGAGCAAAGTGTCTGGGCGAGGAGGAGTGATTATAGTGTTGGGTTGAATTGATTTATTGAATGAGTAGTGTGGAGGGTGCTTTGTGCACATTGATAGTATACAATAAAGAGTCTTGGACTTTTACCTGGTGTCTGGAGTTGTACCTGAGGGTTCAAGGGAGCACTAGCGCCCCCTACTGCCACAATTATCTATACTAATAAAAGGCAAAGCCCTCACTCACTTACTCACTCACTCACTCACTCATCACTAATTCTCCAACTTCCCGTGTGGGTGGAAGGCTGAAATTTGGCAGGTTCATTCCTTACAGCTTCCTTACAAAAGTTGGGGAGGTTTTATATCGAAATTCTACGCGTAATGGTCATAACTGGAAGCAGTTTTCTCCATTTACTGTAATGGAGATGAGCTTCAACGCCGTGGGGGCGGAGTTTCGTGTGACATCATCACGCCTCCCACGTAATCACGCAGTACATAGAAAACCAGGAAGACCTCCAAAAAGCGCTGAAGAAAACATGCATTATATAATTGAGAAGGCAGCTAAACAATAAGAAGCGGCGAGTGACATATACAACCATATTCATGAGTTCTGCTACTGAAACAAAGCACGATGTAAACCTACACTTTAAATTAAGTTCATAGACAGGCTGCGCTGGCGTTTGTAATTTAGTGCCTGCCCATATAAGGCCGTCCGTCAGCGCAATCCAATAGCAAACTGCCACTAAATATTCACGGGTGAAGGACTGTGCTTATGGAGAGGAAGATGAGATGGTCAGGGTGGTGTTTGACACAAACTCAGCGAAACTGCGAGAGAAAGTTTTAAGTGCCAGGACTAAGGTAACATTAAATACAGCCATGGACATAGCACGAGATGGCACCAGCACAGCTGGGAACCTTCGATGCATGTACACCGAGTGGCTCACGTGAACTGACGCAGTGCACAGATAAAAGCAACAGTTCCAAAGAGCTGAACAAAACCAATTACACAATTGAAAAGGCAGCAAAAATATGAAGCGCCTGATACATACAAGCATATTCATAAATCCAACTACTGCGGAAACAAAGCACACGTTGGAAAAAGTCAATGTCCCGCTAAAGGAAGACAGTGTAAAAAAAACCCGTGCATGCAGTGTGTCAGGTCTCAGATAAAGAAGAAGACGAGCTGTTTATTGATGCAGTAAGAAACGAATCGATGAATGAAACCTGTCATCTTTACAACGATTGACAAACACGGAATGTAACTTGAACACAACACATCCTACAAATACGAACCTGATTGAAAGAAATAATGATAATCAAATCCTTGATGACAGCAACACTCAGTAACACTCACAAAACAAATACTGTATATTGACAGTCATGTTACGTTATTTTTAAAATGTTCCCTTTTCTTTTTCTAGCTTTTTTAACACACTACTTCTCCGCTGTGATACGCGGGTATATATATGTATATATATATATCCCGATCTACATACTCGAATAATGGATACTTTATTCGCCATCAATGATTGTTTTGGTAAAGCCATACTCAGTGTATTCATTAGATGAACGGTAAAAAGTAAGAGCGAGGGGAGGATGACTTATTGAGGCATGCAGGCTGTAGTATGCGTCAACTCTATTTGAATTGCGCGATCACATTTGAAAAAATATCTTTTCAAGTTCTATTTAGTCCATATGTGTCAAACTCAAGGGCGGGGCCACATCCGCCCGGCGTAATTATATCCGCCCCGAGATCATTTTATATACTGTATTATTGTTATTAATGGCCCGGTATATGAAGCGCTGGTAACACAATAAACTACAGATCCCATAATGCAGCGCTTCAGCTGCCTTGCCAACACTTACCGCGTTAATCAAGTCTAGCTTATGATGCTGCAAGTTATTGCGAAGCTAGCTCACACGATGCTGAAGAGAAAAGTTGATTCTGAAAATAGAGCCTTTAAAACCGATGGGAGGCTGAGTATATGTTTACTGAACCCGTGTGTCTCATTTGTGGAGCTAATGTGGCTGTAATTACAGAATTTAATCTAAGACGGCACTATGAGACAAAACATCAGGGTAACCTGAATGCAATGCAGAAGATACAGAAAGCAGAAGAATTAAATAAGAATCTGACACTTCAGCGGACGCTTTACCGTGCACAATCACAAAGTGATTTCAAGTGAAGCTGCTTTTATGGGAGACACAAATGCACCAGTGCAATTTGCCCCACTTTCCCTGTTGCCAAGTAATGTTAAACCAAGTCGTCACTACGGTGTTCCCAAATACGCACTTTGCTGATAAACTGAGCGCACTGAGTTTGCACGGCGCTTTGGTGACTTTGAAGAACAAAAAAAGTCCGTCTACATGCGGCTCGAACCTTGTGCATGTTTGGTAGCACATATCTGTGTGAGAAGCTCTTCTCAGTGATAAAGACTAACAAAACAGCACACAGGAGTCGCCTCACTGATGAGCACCTGCAATCCATCCTGAGAATCTCCACAACACAGAACCTCACACCAAACAGAAACGAACTTTGCCAAAAAGATGCCAGGCGTCCAGCTCTAAAATGACATATGAGCAAAGACAACTGAATGATTTGATTTGTTATTGCTGAAAGGAACACATTTTATTTATATTTCCAGGTTTTGTTATGCAGCATGTTCATATTTGAATTTGTATAATTTTGACAGGATATATTTTTATGGAGAGCAAAATCTTTTGGGATATTTAAAATCTAAGTTTATTTTTATATAAAATTACATAAGAGTAAAGAAATTTGAATGTTTGTTCTTTTAACGTTTACTTTATTTCTAACTTGTATAATTTAGACAGGATATATTTTTATGGAGAGCAAAATATTATAAGTTGTTTAAGGTTTGAGTTGATTTATTCAGGAATAATATTCCTGTCTGTTTTTACCATTCCTACCAAAGATATTTCTGTCGACTAAATAAAAATTCCTTCTATTTAAAATTTAAATAGAACTTGAACAAATACGATAGTTCATAATATCCACGCAGACTTGCACGTAAGAGCGGAGTTATCCGTTTTAACAAGCAGCGTATTGCACTGATACGAAATAGCTGTGTGTGTATATATGTAGATATGTATGTATATGTATATATATGTTTATATATGTGTGTGTGTGTATGTATATATATATGTATTTGTGTGTATATATGTGTGTGTATGTATGTGTGTATGTATATGTATAGATATGTGGATGTATGTGTATATATGTATATATACTCAGCAAAAAAAGAAATGTCCTTTGACTTTCAACTGTTTTTACCTTCAGTAAACTTAATGTGTAAATATTTGTATGAACACTAAAAGAGTCAACACCATAAGACATAAACTAAAATGTTTCACAATGTGTCCCTGAATGAAGGGAGGCTCAAAATCAAAAGTACCAGTCAGTATCTGGTGTGGCCACCAGCTGCTTGAAGTACTGCAGTGCATCTCCTCCTCATGGACTGGACCAGATTTGTCAGTTCTTGCTGTGAGATGTTACCCCACTCTTCCACCAAGGCACCTGCAAGTTCCTAGACATTTCTGGGGGGAATGGCCCTAGCCCTCACCCTGCGATCCAACAGGTCCCAGACATGCTCAATTCCTTCGACGATAAACACGAATCCATCCATCACCCCTGGTGAGACAAAACCGTGACTCATCAGTGAAGAGCACTTTTTGCTACTCCTGTCTGGTCCAGCGAAGGTGGGTTTGTGCCCATAGTCGGCGTTGTTGCTGGTGATGTCTGGTAAGGACCTGCCTTACAACAGGCCTACAAGCCCTCAGTCCAGCCTCTCTCAGCCTATTGCGGACAGTCTGAGCACTGATGGAGGGATTGTGTGTTCGTGGTGTGACTCGGGCAGTTGTTGTGGCCATCCTGTACCTGTCACGCAGGTGTGATATTCGGATGTACCGATCCTGTGCAGGTGTTGTTACACGTGGTCTTCCACTGCGAGGATGATCAGCTGTCCTTCCTGTCTCCCTGTAGCGCTGTCTTAGGTGTCTCACAGTGCGGACATGGTAATTTATTGCCTTAGCCACATCAGCAGTCCTCATGCCTCCCTGCAGCATGCCTAATGCACGTTCACGCAGATGAGCAGGGACCCTGGGCATCTTTCTTTGGGTGTTTTTCACAGTCAGTAGACAAGTCTCTTTAGTGTCCTGCGTTTTTAGAACTGTGACCTTAAATGCCAACTTTCTGTAAGCTGTTAAGGTCTTAACGAACATTCCACAGGTGCATGTTAATTAATTGATTATGGTTAATTGAACATGCATGGAAAACATTGTTTAAACCCTTTACAATGAAGATCTGTAAAGTTATTTGGATTTTTATTGTTGAAATACACATTCTTGAAAAAGGGACGTTTCTTTTTTTGCTGAGTATATATATATATATATATATACACAGTAATCCTCCTCGATTGCGGGGGTTGCGTTCCAGACCCCCCCGCGATAGGTGAAAATCCGTGAAGTAGAAACCATATGTTTCTATGGTTACTTTTATATATTTTAAGCCCTTATAAACTCTCCCACACTGTTTATAAATATTCCCCGCAGATTTATACAGCATAATCCCTTTGTATTCTCTTAGATATTAGGTAAGATTCATTGAAATTATGTATATAAACACACTGTTTATATACAGCAAAACCTAAATATTATTTTAAAGATATTGAGTGTCTCCGATATCACATGTTACAGCCATTACGATAGACAGGCCACCAGCAATAAATACGTACAATGCAACAAAAATAGTATACAGTAAATGTGTGTGTACAGTGACATTAAACGTACGTACATGTACTAAGTACTGTAAGTAGAAAATTAATTATAGTTACTCACCAACAATGACACGATGACTTGTCCGATAACAATGAGTTTAATTTTACTGCACAACAAAGGAGAGCGTTACAGCCCTTAAAGGAGCCACTTCAGGCGATTGTGTAGCACTGCCGTTGTTCTTCTTCTGGCAGTCTTCAATCCAAATCCCTAAAGCAGATCCATCAAGACTACTGCCTTATTACATCCACTTACAACTTGTTTTGCACCCTGGTTAAAAGGACACTGCGGCCGTAGATCTTATATTCCTTTCCTACTTTTTAAATAAAAAGAATCGTAGCCTTCAACAAATCCAAAAGCGTTTACCTTTTCAGCAATCGTTAACATCTTCTTCTTGCGGCAGGCACGGCCCTGAAGCAGTAGCAGATCGTTTTGGAGCCATAATGAAGGGCTTGACTATGCACAAAGATAAACACAAAAGAGCACAACTCTTTACACAGCGAAACACGTTGATGCTGAATGAGCGAGACGAGACTTCCTGGTTAACACTGCATTCAGCAAGCAGGAACTTAACTACATGCACTGATTGGTTAGCTTCTCAGTCATCCGCCAATAGCGTCCCTTGTATGAAATCAACTGAGCAAACCAACTGAGGAAGCATGTACAGGAAGTAAAAAGACACATTGTCCATAGAACCCTGAAGCAGCGAAAAATCTGCGTTATATATTTAATTATGCTTTCATATAAAATCCGCGATAGAGTGAAACCGCGAAAGTCAAAGCGCGATATAGCAAGGGATTACTGTATATATATATGTGTGTGTGTGTATATATATGTGTATATGTGTATATGTATATATGTATGGATATGTATATATATATATACTAGCAAAATACCCGCGCTTCGCAGCAGAGAAGTAGTGTGTTAAAGAAGTTATGAAAAAGAAAAGGAAACATTTTAAAAATAGCGTAACATGATTGTCAATGTAATTGCTTTGTCACTGTTATGAGTGTTGCTGTCATATATATATATATATATATATATATATATATATATATATATATAGCAAAATACCAGCTTACTTGCGTAAGTACTGCATTAAAGTTTTTATTAAGAAGCAAATTAAACCTTTTTAAACTGAGAGAATATGCCAATAATTATTTGTTAAGGATCTCTTTGTATACCATGTTGTCAGTTCGGCCCTCCGGTTGTAACATGACCAAGCTGTGCGCTGAGCTTATTCTTGAGCATGCAACTTACAGTTGGTCATGTGAACAGTAATCTTGTCTGAAATCTGTCAGCTTGGATTGCTGCTGTCATAATCGGTTTGAGTTTCACGGTTTGTTTCAATTACAACAGTATTTGCAGGATTTGTTGTGTTGAAGTGACTTTCGGCATCTGTCAAGCATTGTAAGCACACAACCGGTTTCATCGATAAAATCATATCCAGCTTTTGGGAGTTTAAACATTCATAAACATCAAAGTGTCAACTACTGAAATCGTCACCTGTGAGTCTAAGATGTTTAAGAGGCACTGGCGGTTGTCGAAAGGTGTAAAATATTTGGCCATTTCGGTACACTTGAAAGCGACAACCGAACAATTTAGCGGCAGCCATCAACTCACATGCAGAACCATAAGTGAAGGGCTTAAGCATTTCACTCTTCTAGTGCTCCTGTGTAGTATAATTATCTCCTGTACCGTCATCAGTCCACACCTTGAACCTGTCCCAGTCATTCAATACATAAGACACAATGTTCCTCCGGATATCAAGAGTGAGCCTGATATGGCCGTGCAATATGTAACAAAGAGAATGGAAAAGGTAGGTGCCATCTTCGGGCATGGAAACCACTCGGTAAGTGACAGTTCTTTGATCGATGGTGATCACCTCGATAGACATGGTAATGGGGGTTGTAATGATAAAGGAAATGGGTACCTGAGAAATGTAAAGGAAGTCTAAAATACCTATACAATAACTATAATTGTATTTAACAAACAATAAAACAGCGGAGAAGCCGTGGATTAAACAAAAAGGCTGTAGTTATCAGTAGGGAGACATGAATCCCGTGGCGAAGCAAGGAAGGGAATGTAGAGACCAGAGCAACGGACGGCCTTATATAGGTAGGCATCCAATAACGTGAGAGGCGTTGAGATGGGGGACCCAACGCCACCTCACACGGTGACCGAGCTGCAGGCTATGGACGTATATATACGTAAGTAGCATTCAGTTAGCGTTGGGAACCCGTGTACCAAGTTTCTTGAAGATGGGCCCATAGGTAACAAAGACTGTTGAAAAGTTCAATATGGCGGCCGACAGTGGCATCATACCACAGAAATAAGTACGTACATTGGTTTCGGTTAGTGCAGGGAAGCCGCCTACCAAATTTCAAGAAGATGGGTCCATAAATAAAAAAGTTCAACATGGCAGACGTTGTTGAACGTTATGACCATTATGCGTAGAATTTCGAAATGAAACTTGCTTAACTTTTGTAAGTAAGCTGTAAGGAATGAGCCTGCCAAATTTCAGCCTTCTTCCTACACGGGAAGTTGGGTAATTAGTGACATTGGAAAGTTCAATATGGCGGCCGACAGTGGTGTCATACCAACGAAATAAGTACGTACATCGGTTTCCATTAAAAGTTCAATATGGCGGCCGACAGTGGTATCATACCACCGAAATAAGTACCAAATTTCAGCCTTCTACCTACACGGAAAGTTGGAGAATTAAGTGATGTTGGAAAGTTCAATATGGCGGCTGACAGTGGCATCATACCACAGAAATAAGTATGTACATTGGTTTCGGTTAGCGCAGGGAAGCCACCTACCAAATTTCGTGAAGATGGGGCCATGAATAAGAAAGTTCAATATTGCGGACGTTGTTGACCGTTATGACCGTTACGCGTAGAATTTCGAAATAAAACTTGCTTAACTTTAAGTTGTAAGTAAGCTGTAAGGAATGGGCCTCCCAAATTTCAGCCTTCTACCTACACGGGAAGTTGGAGAATTAGTGATGTTTGGAAAATTCAATATGGCGGCCGACAGTGGCATCATACCACCGAAATAAGTATGTACATCGGTTTTGGTTAGCGCAGGGAAGCCACCTACCAAATTTCGTGAAGATGGGGTCAGCCTTCAACCTACACGGGAAGTTGGAAAATTGGTGACGTTGGAAAGTTCAATATGGCGGCCGACAGTTGCGTCATACCATCAAAATAAGTAAGTACATCGTTTTCGGTTAGCGCAGGGAAGCTGCCTACCAAATTTCGTGAAGATGTGGCCATAAATAAGAAAGTTCAACATGGCGGACATTATCGACCGTTATGACCGTTACGTGTAGAATTTCGAAATGAAACCTGCTTAACTTTTGTAAGTAAGCTGTAAGGAATACGCCTGCCAAATTTCAGCTTTCTATCTACATGGGAAGTTGGAGAATTAGTGATGAGTCAGTCAGTCAGTCAGTGAGGGCTTTGCCTTTTATTAGTAATAATATGTTTATATGTGTTTGTATATATATATATATATATATATACTGTTATATTGTACTGGTCAAAAGTTTGGACACACCTCCTCATTCAATGTGTTTTCTTTATTTTCATGACCATTTACATTGGTAGATTCTCACTGAAGGCATCAAAACTATGAATGAACACATGTGGAGTTATGTACTTAACAAAAAACGGTGAAATAACCGAAAACATGTTTTATATTCTAGTTTCTTCAAAATAGCCACCCTTTGCTCTGATTACTGCTTTGCACACTCTTGGCATTCTCTCGATGAGCTTCAACAGGTAGTCACCTGAATTCAATGCAAATGGTCATGAAAATAAAGAAAACACATTGAATGAGGAGGTGTGTCCACCTGTACTGTATGTGTATATATATATATATATATATATATATATATATATATATATATATATATATATATATATATATATATATATGAAAGCAACACTCATCACTCACAACAGTGACAAAACAATTACATTGACAATCATGTTACGTTATTTTCAAAATGTTTCCTTTTCTTTTTCATTACTTCTTTAACACACTACTTCTCCACTGCGAAGCGGGGGTATTTTGCTAGTATACTATATAAGGTAAGGCTTTGCTGCCCGTACCTGAACAGATTTGTGTGTTTAAGTCAATACCCCACAGCGACTGGGTGGGAAGATACCCAAAGACTGACTAGACTACTGTAGATAAACTTTTATTAAGTTCACAGGGAAATTCATGACTGAATTAGAACCCTACTGGATTTATTTTTCTTGATAATTACGTGATGATAGTAAATATAGATAATGACCATACAAAAATATAAGCATTTGATATGTGCTAAATAATATGCACATTTCACTTTATATAATATTTGAAAGTTTTGCATTATTGGTTTTGTTCAGCAATTTTAAGCTTTTTTTTTACATAGTGCTGACATTATCTTGTTTGCAGTGCTGATTACAAGGATAAAAAGTCAATGCTATAAAGCTTCTTAAGTTATGGGCTGTAGAAGTTTCCTCGTTTTTTTAAACTAGAACCCACAATGTCTGTTAGAGTTCAATCACCGGCCCACCAAGACTAGAGATTTACTTTATTGAAATGTTGTAAATCTCACCAAATTATTACTATTATTATTTTTTGGGGGATTTTATTGATTTTATTAAAATCAAATAACATTCCATACAAATAAGTCAAGTTTTACAAAACTAGATTCCAAACAAATCAACCCCCACCCATGAGAAAGAGAGCTAGGCCAGCAGAGTAAAACTTTAAACTAGTAAAAATAAGTAAATAGATAAATTAATAAATGAATAAAAATTGAATTAAAAAAAGGGGAGAGAATCTGCTTCCTCAATTAAAATCCTTATTCTAAAATGTTATTGATTTAAATCCTGCCAGGTTTTGAAAAGGTTTTATACAGATCTTCCAAGTGAGAATTTGCTTTTTTTCCCAATTTCAGATAATATATAACATCAGTTACCCACTGACTTAAAATAGGAGAGTTACGCTTCTTCCAGTTGCACATGATGAGTCCACGTGCCAATAGTGTAGTAAAGGTAGTTACAGTTTGTTTGTCCTTCTCCACTTAAAGACCATCTGGAAGTACACCAAACACGAATGTTAATTGATTAGGTGGTATTGTGACACCCAGGCTGTCTGAAAGGCATTTAAAGATTTTGATCCAGAATAATGTTAATTTGATGTACTCCCAAAACATGTGGCCCCAGTGAGTCTGGAACTTGATTGCAACGTTCGCAGGTTGGATCTTGCCCTGGAAACATTTTGGACAATTTTAAACGAGACAGATGTGTTCGATATATAATTTTAAGTTGAATAAATGTATGCTTTGCGTATATGGAACTCGAGTGAATTCTATGCACTGCTACCTTCCACTCTTTTTCTGCGATGTTGAGTGAGAGATCCTTTTCCCACTGTACTCTTGGATCTTTGAAAGGGAGGGATTGTAAAATGCTTTTATATAATACAGAGATGCTGTCTGAGTCCTCAAGACTGATCAATATTTTTTCTGGCATAGAGTTATATGGGAGGTGAAGAAAATTGGGCAGGTTTTGTTTAACAAAGTTTCTAATTTGAAGGTAGTGAAAGAAATGTGTTGCTGGAAAGTTAAATTTGGAGTGTAATTGTTTGTGGGATGCAAAGTTGTTGTCTATGTACAGATCTCTAAGTGATTTAATCCTGAATGTTTTCCAGACATTAATGAGATGGTGGAAAAAGGTGGTTCTTCTGCAGAGGTGCCACAGATAAAAACTTTTCTGTCTTAAAATACTTCCTGCATTGGTTCTATATTCTGTGTGAGTGAAGCACAATTGGGTTGTTAGTATATTGGTGATGACTTCTACTTATTGGGGTACAAAGCAAGGAATATAAAGAAGTACTGCAGGATTTTATTTCTATTGTGGAACAAGCCTGTGTATGTTCTTCTATTTGTGTCCATGTCCAAATTTTTATAACTTGTATATTTGCTGCTCAATAATAAAACTGAAAGTAGAGCCATGCCACCTTCTGCCTTAGGTCTCTGTAGGGTTGCCCTTTGGATACTGTGACGATGTGGGTTCTGGCTCCACACTCCCTTTGCTGTTGGAAGCACATGAACCCAACACCGTCGATAATGTTACCGAGTGAGCTAGTCAGTGGAGGCAAATAATTCCAGCAAGGGGAAGGTATACAAAAAGTGCAACAGTGCTTTTATTAAAAATCAACAAAACAAAAACAGTGTTCATAAATAGTGCAGTACTCTCCAAGTTCTTCAATAAATAAATAAATAATCCATTAAATGAAAACGAGGAGTAAAACCAATAAATACAAAAAACAATCCTTTAAAACCAGAGGTTAAAATCTTCTTTTAGGAAGCAGTCTTAAAACCAACAACAAATCTGGTGCTCTTCTGTTAGCGTCTCACCTGCTAATCCCGTTTGGGCATCGCAGCAGGCAAGACGCTCTCTGCAGCTGCCCTCCTGAAACACACGCACGAGACTGGAGACCTCCCGATCCCTGGCTTCGGTATGGCACTCATCCCAGTCCCGGAGAACTTGGTTTCCCACAACGGCCAGGTCGCTCACGTTGGGGATTCCCACCACCAAGTCTCCCGACTTCCGCTGCCTTTCCATGGCCTTCATGCGGCCAGTCGCCTTCCTGGTCACTCCCGCTACCTGATCGCTCAGCGGGAGCGACATCAACACAAACACGTGGGTGTCGGCCTAACACCCAGCTTCTACACAGCTGCCCACGAGCGCTCATTCGCTCGCCCGTCCGCTCGCTCTTCGCGGCTCTCTCTCTCTCTCTCTCACCGACCTGCTTCCTCTCCTGCTCCCGGTAACCTCCGTCCTCTCCTTTCCTTTCTCTCTCCGATCGTTTCTTTCTCCCCTTTAAAACCGACTTGCGCTTCTTTTTAAAATGACGAGGGCCACAGCAGCTGCAGCATTAGCCGCGGGACAATCATGAATGTGGGCAGTTCCTCACCTGTGCACTAGGTGAGAAACGCCCACACCCTACGGATCGTCCCGCGGCCCACTATGGCCCAACGTCCCCTCACTAAGCCGCGAGCACATTGATTATTTATTTAAAAATGGCCTTTACTCAACGAGCTGTGGACCCATATCACCACAGATACATGGATGTTTTCAATTCCAAATAAATGAGGTTATGGTTGAATCTAATTTCTTAAAAAATAATTTATTGATGTATATTGGAATGTTTTGAAATAAAAAAGGAGCTTAGGAATGATATTCATCTTAACAATGTTAATTTTTCCAGCTAAAGTGAGATGAAGGGTAGACCATCTATGCAAGTCTTGCTTAATTTTTTTCAAACAGGTATCCCCTAGGTATTTAAACTGATTTGCAATGATAAAAGGGAAGGTGTCCAATCTAATATTGCATGCTTGAGAATTCACTGGGAAGGGCACAGTTCCATCCATCCATTTTCCAACCCGCTGAATCCGAACACAGGGTCACGGGGGTCTGCTGGAGCCAATCCCAGCCAACACAGTGCACAAGGCAGGAACCAATCCTGGGCAGGGTGCCAAGCCACCGCAGGACACACACACCAAGCACACACTAGGGCCAATTTAGAATCGCCAATCCACCTAACCTGCATGTCTTTGGACTGTGGGAGGAAACCGGAGCGCCCGGAGGAAACCCATGCAGACATGGGGAGAACATGCAAACTCCACACAGAGGACGCGGGAAGCGAACCCAGGTCTCCTAACTGCGAGGTAGCAGCGCTACCACTGCGCCACCAAAGGGCACAGTTATTCAAATTAATTCTGAGACCAGAAATCTTTTGAAATTCTGTAAGTGCTGTTACGACTGCAGGCACAGTATTTTGTTGATCTGATATATACAGTACCATATCATCTGCATATAGAGAATTTTCTGTTTAAGTCCTTCTCTGATAATCACCTCTATCTGGTAAGCATTTCAACAGTGAACTGCCAGTAGCTCAATGGCAATTGCAAAAAGTACTGGGGACAAGGGGCAGGCTTGTCTAGTACCACATTCTAGTTTAAAATAGTCTGAATTAATGTTGTTAATACAAACTGAAGCTTCTGGACTAGTATACAGTAGTTTGATCCATGCACAAATGTTTGGGCCAAACCCAATTATCTCCAATGTAGTGAAAAGTTAGTTCCATTCAGCCATAAAAAATGCTTTTTCTGCATCCAACAATAATATAACTTCTGGGGTGTTAGATTTTTTTTTGGTGAATATATTATATTAAACAGGCGTTGAAGATTGGAAGCTAAGTGTCTGCTTTAATAAATCCAGTTTGGTCTTGTGATATTACCGAAGGAAGCACTTTCTCAATCCTTCTGGCTAGGACTTTGGAGAGTATCTTAGCATCATTATTCAAAAGTGAGATTGGTCTGTATTATGCACATTGTAATAAGTCCTTATTTTGTTTAAGAAAGACAGTAATTAATGCTTGGTGAAAAGTTTGAGTTAGAATCTTATTGTCTGTAGCTTCTGTAAATATTTTTAAATAAAAGGGGTACTAGCTGAGTTGAGAATTTTTTATAATATTCGGTAAGGTAGCCATCAGGGCCTGCTACTTTGCCACTCTGAAGTGAGTTTATAGTATCTAGTAATTCTGATAGTGCCAGAGGTTTATCAAATTGCTCTGTACTGAAAGTATCTATTTGTGGTATCTCTAATGCATTCAGAAATGCAATAGATTGTGTCTTGTCTTCTTTAAACTCAGCAGAATATAAGGACTTATAGTAGTCTCTAAATGTTTGCATTATATTTTTATGGTTAATGATTTTGTCTCTGTCTGTGTTGGTGATTGCTGGGATTGCATTGCGAACTTCCTGCTTATGGATTTGTTGACCTAATGATCTCTGGATTTAAAAATGAGTTGTGCACTTTCTTTAGTTGTTAAGAGGTTGAGTTCTGAATGAAGTCCCTGTCTTTTCCTATGTAGTACCTCACTTGGACACGTGTCATGTTCTTGATCTTTTCTGGCAATTTCACTGATTAGCTCTGATACCTTCTTGGTTTCCAATTTATTTCTGTGGGAAAGATATGAGATAATCTGTCCTCTTAAGAAAGCCTTCAGGGTTTTCCAGAGTATTCTTTGCAGAAACCTCTGAGGATGTATTTGTCTCTAAAAAAATAGATTTGTTTGAATATAAGTTCTGTGCAGTTCTTGTATGCTAATAAAAGTGGGTTAAGACGCCATCTGTGAGATGAATATGTGGGGCATAATGATTTTAGCTCCAAGATCAAAGGGCATTGTAGGAGATAACAAAGCGTTGTACTTACAAGATTTAATCGTAGGCAAGAAATTGCTATCTACAAAGAAATAATCAATTCTTGAGTAGCAATGATGCACTGGTGAGTAGAAGGAATATGCTCGAGTTTGGGTTTAGAAATCTCCAGGGGTCTTATAACAAACTCTGTAATTGTCTTTGCAGTGTTAGATGTCATCGCCCCTGTGGCAGGAGACCTATCTAGGTCTGGATTTAAAACACAATTAAAGTCCCCATCCATTATAATTTTATGAGTATTCACATTGGGAATGGATGCAAATACATTTTGGATGAAGTTCCTATCATCGACATTGGATGCATAGATATTTATCAAAATCACTTTACAGTTAAATAAATTACCCATAAAAATCACATATCTCCCTTCAGGATCAGGTATTACATCTGATACTGCAAATGAAACTGTTCTATGTATAAGAATTCCCACACCTCTAGTTTTCTTTGTAAAGCTGGAATGGAATATTTGGCCAGTCCAGTCTCTGTGCAGCCGAAACTTATCCTTGCTTAATAAGTGGGTCTTCTGTAAAAATACTACTTTAGCGTTTAGACCTGTTAGGTGAGAGAATACTTTCTTTCTCTTTAATTCGTGATTCAGATCTTTAACATTCCAGCTCACAAAGTTGACTGCACAGTCATGGAGACTTTGCTTCTGAACTTTTGTTGTCATGTTGTAGTCTTAACTGAAAATAAGAAAGCTTTAACCTTAATTTCCAATTTTCCCAGGAGTTATTGCCATGAACCCTATTGTTACACTGGTATTTATAATTATAATGAGTAAAAGGATAGATTAGAGATAGCTTGCTCTCTTTCTCTCATCACTTAGTCCCCCTGCCACCCCCATTTTGCCTCCCCATGTGAGGCTGGACCACACTTCACAAAGTTCCAGTCCTCTGACATACCTGGAGACAGAGCATGTCCAAAACTAAAAAGGCCCCTGCAGCGGTGTATGAGGATTAAAATGGAGATATCTATAATCTTAAACAATCTTGAGACAGTAAACCCAGGGAATGATTTTAAAAAGCAGCCCTGGATAAACATAGTAAGCCCTACAATAAATCAAGGGTATGATGTTAAACAGTCACATTTAAAAAAAAAATATTTTTTACACATACATACATATATGCATATAATTGTAAATCAAGCATAAACAAAAAGTGGCCATAACAGGAAAAGGATGTATAATTACGGTACCAGTATCATTGCAAGCAGATCAAACAGTAGGTAAGATCTTCTTTGCCTTGCCCTTCTTTGCCTTGCCATGACAGGATGCGACTCATGATTGTATTTCAAAGAAGTGTCGAGATCAGTTTTCTTAGCTTTTTCTGCTTCCTCCATAGAGGTAAAAATGTACAGCTTGCCTTGAATGTCCGCTTTCAGTTTGGCAGGATACAAGGGCAGTATCTAATCTCGGCTTTCTGTAACTGCTATTTAATGTTGTGAAAATGGCATGTTTAGCAGCTGTTGAGGGTGATAAATCAGGGAAAATACGAATGTGGTTATTTTCAAATATAATCTCTTGTTTCTGTCTGAGAAGTAACATTATATGTAATTTAGATCGTAATTTTTCTAAACGCATGATAAAGAGTCCTATGTTTAGAGGTATTTGATCCCCGTATGTGGTAAGCTACTGCTATCTTGGTGTCTAATTTGAAGTCCTCTCCATTTATTTTAGGGAATAGTTCAGCTACGAATTTCACTGGGTTTGGATTCAGCTACGAATTTCACTGTGTTTGGACTTCCAGGATTCTCAGGGAGACCTTGGATTCTAATATTATTCCTTCTGTATCCATCTTGCAGTGCAGCAAGTCTGTCTCAGAGTATTTTGCATTCCGAATTTGCAGCCATTGCTTTCCTGTCAACGGTAGATGTCAGTTGTTCGGCTATTTCAATTTGAATCATGAACGTTTGCTTAACGTCTTCTAACTGAGTGCCAAGTGCTCTCCATTTATTCTCAAACTTAGATGCATTTTCCTGAATTGTTTCCTCAGTTTTTTCCAGCATACCTTTAAAGGCTGCCTCAAAGCGATTATTTACACATTTTTCCTGGTCTTCAATATCCTACAGCAGCTTGTCATTTGTATGTCCTTTATTTCTTTCTTTATATCTTTCTTGAGCTCCTTTATGTCTTGAGTGGTGGCCATTGCAGCGATCATTACCTTCTGTTTGGAAAGATAGTTTTGGTGTTCGTGCGCCTCCGGTAATTTGGTAAGTCCAGTTAAAGTTGATGTTCCCAGCTCACAAGGAATAGATTACAACATGGAAGGCAAGGCCATTTTCAGTTTCAATGAATCTTCTGGAATCGATGAGCTGTCGTGACCTGAATCACTTGCACATTCGCTCCACTTTTATACTCGGCTGGAGACAATACAGCCACGCCAGGTCTCGAGAAATCTGTGCTTTCGCTGGTGTTTTCCAGGTCAGTCTCTGAAAAGCCATACCGTGCACTTGGACTTGATTTCTGTCTAGGCTTGGATGAAGCTTTAGCTTTCTTTTCCATTCCGAGTCTTTTTCCTGCCACTCATGTTTATATATGCTTCCATATACTGTAATAGCACCTCCTTGGGTTGGGTACAGGATAACTCGGGAAGATAAAAAAGTAACGGAGTTCCTCTTCAGACGATCATCTCCCGTAACGGACGAGACTCAGATCTCACCAAATTATATTCAGCTTGCACTTAACAAAAAGTAATTTGATGATTGTGTGTTTTGACTTTCAGTAATAAAGTTGTGTTATTTTTGCATTATTAACCTTTTCTTTATTGTTGTTTATTATATTTACTGTTTTGATGGTGACATCACCAAGTCCTTACTTTATATGGCTGCATGTTGTAGTGGGCTGAATTTTGTGCTTGTTTCTTATGACTATGTTCAGGTTGGTTATGATCAATATGCCTGTTGCTGATCACGTTACATGGAAGCCAAATGGCACAGTATGTTATTGCATCCCACCTATTAAGGACTGCAGCACACAGCTTCTAAAACCCAAACCTTTGGAATAACTATAAAAACAATTAACTTTATAGAGTCTGATGTCTGACTTTGACCATGCTTTTGGTTTCTATCCTTCAGGATAGTTTTAACCCTCTAGTGATTCTGACCTTAGTTTTTAGACTAAGATTTCTGTCTGCTCCATATGGTTTCACTCATCTCTTGGTCATCTTATTGTTTACCTTTGGAACTTTACTTCTGCAATATGACCATAATACATAAATTATCATCTGCAGAATAGCATCCTAAAAAATGTGTTGTGTCTGTATACAAGGCTTTCCAGTGCAGATAACAAACGAGATGAACCTGCAGAACAATTTGAATCAGAGTCAATGCTTTACAGTTAACCCCCAATTAATGTGTTACAGATTTAAACTCAGATTAGGTACTCATACCTAATATCTGTTGATGCCAGAAACAAACTGGTCATTACCGGTGATTTAATTGTTCAGAACAGTAATTGTTGTGAAAATGCAGTCGTGCAAGTAAAATGTGTTCCTAGTGTGTTCCAGAATATCTAACATTTAAACAAAAAACTGACAATAGCTTGGTGGAAAAAAAGTTTCAGCCTTTCTACTGCATGCCGGTACCAGTACAATCTACTTTCAGCCAATAAAATTAGCTTAATTTCATTGTGCACAAAAGCAAAAAGAAAATGTGGTGGATTTAATGTATCTTTCTACCTTTAAGGATTTTATTACTGGTAAAAACCAAAGGTTACATCTGAAAGCAGTTTAATGTAAATTATTGGGATGAGTTTTGCCTGTACATTTTAAGAATGATTGATGCCTCTTCTCTTTTATCCCAAAAAATTTATATATACACAGTGCATCCGGAAAGTATTCACAGCGCATCACTTTTTACACATTTTGTTATGTTACAGCCTTATTCCAAAATGGATTAAATTCATTTTTTTCCCTCAGAATTCTACACACAACACCCCATAATGACAACGTGAAAAAAGTTTACTTGAGGTTTTTGCAAATTTATTAAAAATAAAAAAAACTGAGAAATCACATGTACATAAGTATTCACAGCCTTTGCCATAAAGCTCAAAATTGAGCTCAGGTGCATCCTGTTTCCCCTGATTATCCTTGAGATGTTTCTGCAGCCTAATTGGAGTCCGCCTGTGGTAAATTCAGTTGATTGGACATGATTTGGAAAGGCACACACCTGTCTATATAAGGTCCCACAGTTTGACAGTTTATGTCAGAGCACAAACCAATCATGAAGTCAAAGGAATTGTCTGTAGACCTCCGAGACAGGATTGTCGCCAGGCACAAATCTGGGGAAGGTTACAGAAAAATTTCTGCTGCTTTGAAGGTCCCAATGAGCACAGTGGCCTCCATCATCCGTGTGGAAGAAGTTCAAAACCACCAGGTCTCTTCCTAGAGCTGGCCGGCCATCTAAACTGAGTGATCGGGGGAGAAGGGCCTTAGTCAGGGAGGTGACCAAGAACCCGATGGTCACTCTGTCAGAGCTCTATAGGTCCTCTGTGGAGAGAGGAGAACCTTCCAGAAGGACAGCCATCTCTGCAGCAATCCACCAATCAGGCCTGTATGGTAGAGTGACCAGACGGAAGCCACTCCTTAGTAAAAGGCACATGGCAGCCCGCCTGGAGTTTGCCAAAAGGCACCTGAAGGACTCTCAGACCATGAGAAACAAAATTCTCTGGTCTGATGAGACAAAGATTGAACTCTTTGGTGTCAATGCCAGGCGTCACGTTTGAAGGAAACCAGGCACCGCTCATCACCAGGCCAATACCATCCCTACAGTGAAGCATGGTGGTGGCAGCATCATGCTGTGGGAATGTTTTTCAGCGGTAGGAACTGGGAGATTAATCAGGATAAAGAGAAAGATGACTGCAGCAATGTACAGAGACATCCTGGATGAAAACCTGCTCCAGAGCGCTCTTGACCTCAGACTGGGGCAACAGTTCATCTTTCAGCAGGACAATGACCCTAAGCACACAGCCAAGATATCAAAGGAGTGGCTTCAGAACAACTCTGGGAATGTCCTTGAGTGGCCCAGCCAGTGCCCAGACTTGAATCCGATTGAACATCTCTGGAGAGATCTTAAAATGGCTGTGCACCGACGCTTTCCATCCAACCTGATGGAGCTTGAGAGGTGCTGCAAAGAGGAATGGGCGAAACTGGCCAAGGATAGGTGTGCCAAGCTTGTGGCATCATATTCAAAAAGATTTGAGACTGTAATTGCTGCCAAAGGTGCATTGACAAAGAATTGAGCAAAGGCTGTGAATACTTATGTACATGTGATTTTTCAGTTTTTTTATTTTTAATAAATTTGCAAAAACCTCAAGTAACCTTTTTTCATGTTGTCATTATGGGGTGTTGTGTGTAGAATTCTGAGGAAAAAAATGAATTTAATCCATTTTGGAATAAGGCTGTAACATAACAAAATGTGGAAGAAGTGATGTGCTGTGAATACTTTCTGGATGCACTTTGCAAAGTATATACATACTTTTTTTCACTCTAAATTAATTTTGTTACTAACTCAATATCAACTGAAATTAAATTGTAGATACCATAATTTAATCATTAATCAAACTCAAATCTTCCATTACAGATTCATGTTTAAACTAATTATTGCACATAACAGGCTCACATATAAAACCAACCTCACATACAAAACCAGTTTTCATTTTCATTAAAATACTTGAAAATATTATTTATTAAATATGCACTTATTAGGGAATAATGGTTAAAGACACTTTAATTATGATGTTTGATGTCTGTTTTCTTGGAAATATCCCCAACAAGAATCTTTGGAAGTCCTGATGTTAGAGGATAAGTATAACTGTGTTATAAATATATTCTTCTCCAAGACTATATTTCCAGTTTCTACTTGAGTTTGTAAGTCTATTTATAAATTTTATATTAACCATATACCATTGAAAAAGTTTTCTACTGCAGACTGAGTCTGTTTAATTATTTAATTATATTATTAACAATTAATATGTAATTCTTCTTCCAGTTAATTGAACCATTTCAGTCCAATGGTAGACCTCTAATAAGTTTCAAAGGGCTTAACTGTTAAACCACTCAACAGGGTTACGTTAGCTTGTGAGATTTCTAACATTTTCAGAATCTCCTTCTACAATGCATTGAACATTAGCATCCATTAGTTTACTCTTTTAAACATGCCTGAAAATCAGATGATGTAAATCTTGATGTAATAAAAAAAAACACACTAATTTTACACTATAACCCAAAATATCTACGTCAAATGTATGGCTTCATACATGATTTTAAAAAATCTTATTGACCCTATTGACAGACAATATAGAACATACTATCAAAAAACTATGCAATTTTCTCATTATACATTATTTCAGATTTTCTTGTTTGTTTTAGGTGTTCAGAGGCATTATGCGTTGATAATATAGTTAAATGTACCTTCTTAGTCATTGAGAATATCACAACTAACTAGAAAAAAAATCTAGGGTGAAAAATGCTATAAAGTCCATTTGAAATGAAAGGGTTCTGCTAAAACAGATTCATTCTAATAATCTTTCTTTGACTTTTTACCAAATTGTGCAGCTTAAAATATGCACTAAAAAAATCAAACTCTTAAAGAAAATGACCACACAAAAAACACTACAGAAATGGTCTTGCAAACGAGCCAGATAAGGAGTAAAGAAACTCCATGTATATATATCTAAGTAAAAAGTGATGTGACTTGTTTATAACAAATGGGGGATACTAATATTGTAGATATTTATATTAACTAGAAATGATGAAGATGCAGGTACCATTTTAAAACTCTAACATATCTCAAACAGTGCATCCCCCTAAATTATCTAAGGCAACGCTGCAAATAGAATCCTCTAATTAGAATCAGCAAAAATGTTCACTCTTTATCTTTTTGTGCAAAACATGGTGTAACTCAGTTAAAAAGTTCACATTACACATCTATCTCAACTGAAATGATCTAAAATATATTCATGACAAGATCTAAATTTGTGAATGAGCTTATGAAGCACCTGTCTTGCTAGGAGGCATGTTTTGGGAATTCCCTACACTTAAAACATATTAGGAAAAATATTTCCTTATTTGACAGATACTGTAGCATTATTTGAAGTAATCGAAGAAAGGTGATCCTGTTGTGACACTACACATCACCATATATTACACAATCAGAAAAATTTTAAACTACTCTCCAAAACTCAGTAGAACAAGAAATCCTATTTTACTTATTAATTCAATGTAATATTTCTATCCAAATGCCCTTAGCCTTCCTAATATACTTTTTTCGTGCTGTCATACATCCTTTGGTTAGCGATAGAGCTATTAGTTGTACACAGTGCATTCATAAAGTATTCAAATGCTTTCACATGCTGCAGACTTTATTACACTGTAGATTTAATTTTAATGGATAAATATGCCACTCTTGCCAATCAATCTACACTCAATAACACATAATGACAAACTGAAAACATGTTTTCAGAAAGATTTTATGAATTATTATTAATCAAAAACTGAAATCTCTCATTTATTACATACCATTTGTTGAGGAAAAATATTCTTTGGTTCGGATGAGACAAACACTGAACTCTCTGGGCAGAACTCCAAGCACTTTGTCAAGTGTACATCAGGCATGACTCATCACGTGTCTAATATCATGCCTACAGCGAAGCATGGTGGTGGTGGCATCGTGCTATGGGTGCTTCTTAGTGGCAGGGGACAAGTAGAACAGAGGGAAGGATGAATGCCATTAAATACAGAGAAGTCCTTGAAGACAATTTGCTTCAGAGTGCACGTGACCTCTGACTGGGGTGAAGGGGTGACAGTTCACCTTTCACCATGAATGACCCATGCATACAGCCAAGGCAATGGCTTTAGTGCAAGTCTCTGATGATATTTGAGTGGCCCAGCCAAAGCCCAGACTTAAAACCCATAGACCATCTTTGTAAAGACCGGAACATGATAGTTTACAGATATTACCATTTCAAAGGATCTGTCAGGAAGAACAGGAACTAAAGCATGTTTCCACTTTTCATGCAAATAATGCAACTGTGGATCTTCTTTATGTGGAGCTGTTCCATCCACTACACAACTTGCAGTCCTAGTTAAAACTGACTCTTGTCCAACAGCAATATGGGATACTTTGATGAAAAGCTTGATCTGGTGACTCTTTTCTGAAACAAAATTACCAACCTGCTCCCAGGACAGCAACCTGTGTCTCTCTGCTGGCTCTCGTGGGACAAATTTCACATCTTGAACACCTGGAAGACTCTCTGTAGATACAGAAGGAAGATATTTAAGCACATTTCCAAATGTAAGGTAATGTAATTTTGAGGAGAAAAATGATCCAGTGCCTTTACATATTACAAATTGTTTATCATGCCTTTTCCTTTTTTGAAGTACATCACCTATTACCAAGCCCTGAGTAAAATAAAGTATCTAGGAGTCTAGACTGTAATCCTCCAAAACTACATAACTTATAAGAAACATGTGTCTTACACAAAAACACAAATACCAATGACTTACCATGATTTCCATAATCTTGTCTACTAACAAAATACAGTAAATAGTTAACTTTGCTTTCATCAACATTATTAAAATGCAAAAATGTGTCCAATTTTTGCTTACTACTTTATTAAAAATGTCTGGATACGTTTTTATGAATTATTGAGGATTATCTGTAAGATATCACAACAAAGGCAAAAAAGTGTTACACAAATATAATAATTTGAATGTGTGCCCAATTAGACTTTATGAGTGGTTATGTGAATGTTGCATACTAAACCCAATGAACAAAGAGGAAGCAGAAATGAATAGTGCCTCCTACTTGACCAATTTCATGCACAAAAATGCAGCACATATCAAGGAATAGCATGCAAAAGCAGTATGACACACTGCACTATTAAACCTAGGTGCCCTCCAAAACTGTTTAATGGGCACAAGTTTTAAGTTAAAATCTTCAACCAAAATGTCTTTAGGGTGACAATTTTAGAAGGCTGCAGCCAAGAATAATTAGTGTTTGCTATCTGAAGTTTCTTAACACTACATAAATAAGATTTCAGTTGAAATGGAATAAGGTTTATGTCTGTACCTGCTTCTCCACTATTATTAACAAGGAACAGGGCCAAATTTTAAAACTGAAAACATTGACCTGCTCTTGAGTTGCTTTGTCCATGGCTAGGTTTAGGAAGCATGCTTGGAGAGCGAGTTGCAATAGCTAAAAACTGTTTAATTAACATAACGTTTACCAAGATGAACCATGTCTTTCCCAGCCATTCACCCTCTGAACCTATTTATTCCAATTCATGGTCTAATAAGTGAAGAATCAGTTCTTGCAACATTACAAGGAACACTCAAGTACACTCACATTTGTGAATACCAAGCCAGTTTTAAGTCATCAATGTATCTTATTCAGGATGTAGATGGAAGCTGGAGTACTAGACAAAATCTAAATGAACAGAGAGAGAGAACTGGTGCGAAAAAGTAATTGGATCTAGTTACATCAACTCCGTTAAAGCTATAATTAGAGTTAGATGATTCAACACAGCCAGCATTGCTTACTATAAAAATTATTTTTGATACCTACTATCAAGAGTCAAGTTGCCACTACACAAATTCAAAAAGTTTATAATGCCACAATGAAGTGAAATTCTTCAGGAGATCAGAAGTAAAATGTTATTTAACAGTCTGGAAAAGTTTAAAAGGCTACTTCTAAGGTTATAGGACTCAAACAAACCAAAGACAGAGCTATAATTTTAAACAAAACACTTGAACCAGTAATGAATCTTCCAAAGAGTTATTGGCTTGTTAAAATCATTCCAAAAGTGCAGCTTACAATCATGCACAAAGGATTCTAAAGGTCTGCAGGCCTCTGTTTTCTTAAAAGGATCAATGTTCATAACTCCATAAGTAGAAACATCCATCCATTATCCAACCTGCTATATCCTAACTACAGGGTCACGGGAGTCTGCTGGAGCCAATCCCAGCCAACACAGGGCGCAAGACAGAAAACAAACCCCGGGCAGGGTGCCAGCCCACCGCAGGGCGAGCACACACACACACCAAGCACACACTAGGGACAATGTAGAATCGCCAATGCACCTAACCTGCATGTCTTTGGACTGTGGGAGGAAACCAAAGTACCCAGAGGAAACCCATGCAGACACGGGGAGAACATGCAAACTTCCCGTAGGAAGGACCTGGGAAGTGAACCTGGGTCTCCTAACTGTGAGGCAGCAGTGCTACCCACTGCACTGCAACTGTGCCGCCCCAGCCTGGGCAAAAATGAGCTTTGCTGGAGAGTAGAGAGGTAGAAATCACTGATAGTCATGAAGAAAATTATCTATGTACTTCCAGGAAACTCCGAGACAAGCAGGAATTTCACAAGCTTTCCGGGGGAATATAATGTGTACAGAGGAGAACAATGTGGAAAGACAAGGTTCACATTATATCCATACAGTGTGGTGGTGGTGTACTGGTGTGGAAATGCTTTGAGGCCTTTGGAATTAGCAAACTTGTCATACTTGAAACAACCATGAAGTTTGCTCTGTATAATGCATGCTTAAAGAAAATGTCCAGTCATCTGTTCGTGAGCTGAATCAGAAGTGTATTTCAGTCATGAAGCAAAACAATGATCTAAAACAAAAACAAGTGCACATATAAATGACTGAAAAGAAACAAAATTAAAGTTCTGGCCTTATTTTGTTAAAGTACAGACTTGAACTGAAAAGGCATGCTGTAGCAGAACCAGAAACAAGCCACTGATTCTTGTAAACATAGGACCATTTCTAAATAAGAGCAGTTCTGCAAGGAAGTTCTATAATTCCTTCATAGTGATGTGAACTAATATTCAATTATAGGAAGTGTCTGGTTTCAGTATTGCAGTTAAAGTTTCCACATTCCAGTTAATGTGTTTAAGGGAACAATTACTTACTCAGACAGTGTCAGTTGGCATTTTATAATGTTCATTCAACAAAATTACATGTTATTTGTACACTTACCCTTTATATAATAATAATACACTTTGATTGAAAACCTGAAATTATTCAGGGTCAAAAATTTACAAGGCACAGTAAACAAACAAACATCAGCATGCCATTGTTTTCTTTTTACTTTCATTGCATACCTATCCAGTTGATACATTGCTGCACAGATCACACAGAATCTAGCCTGAACAAAAACATTAAACCAACACCCATCTTGCCATCATTTCATCTTCTCTTACAAAAATGTGACACTACAAGTCAAATGACTACAACTCGCATGTGATTATTCACATTATTGATCTTTGAAAACACACAGAAATCTATTTCAGAAATTACACCAAAATGGGATAAGAATACTGATAACTAAACTAAAACCTATGTATTTGTCTGTGGGTTTTGGCTTTTATTTTAAATAGTAAGCAAAATTTCCATAATGATAAATTTAAATTCTCCTGCCTGAAACAAAAAAGCATCTCCAGATATTGCTTCTGCTGTGTTTCTTTTTCAACATGTGTTGATGTGGTGCTGTTTTATTACCACCATAAGCCATTTCATATATATGTTTAGTCATGTTTTCCTTGCATATTATTATATCTTCAAAAGTAAGTCATCTATTTGCAGTCACACATAAGTGCATTACTGACTTTCACTCAGTACAACCTACACTGTAAAAACCTAGTACTGTTATGTTTTCATAATACTGACAATGACTTGGTATTGAAATATCGTTTCTTGCTACATCCCTATTGGGTACTCACTCTGTTGTACTAAAGCTTTAATAACTAGAATCTGATGATGAAAGACATTTTTATTTTTGGCCACAAATGAAAACAAAAACATGCTGAAAGTGTAAAATTGAAGCTAAAAAATAAAACTCATTCACAATTTTGTTTTAACATTAAAGCTTAAAAATGAATAAGAAATAGTCTTCTCACACACACATACACTGTGACACATGCAAACATTTGGAGGTGACTTAAAAATTTATGAATAACCATCTCTGTACTATCACACTGCATCTGGAGTAAGATGTAGTTATACATCAGCACTGCAATCGAAAAATCATGACTTACAGGTTGCAAAAACAGAATGGACTGAGTTTCACAAACTGAATTCCATCCTTATCGTAACATGTACACATTAACACAATTTGAAACACAATTGAAAGATTCTTAAAATTAAAAAAACAATAAATAAATAGATAAATAGGCAAAACCATGAAGTTACAAAGCATTTTGATACAAATTGGAAATCCAAAGAAACCTGAACAGTTAGCACTACAGTATGTTCATAAAGAATTTGATCACATTATTTACCTGTACTGTTAATGAGTCATGTAGAATGAAGTGCATTTCACACATGTAGTTCCAAAATGTGCCTGTGCAGGGTGAATTTTTTTGTCACTAAACACAGACAAAATGCCACCTGTCACAGACGACACGGTTTAACTAGCATTTTGGCTGGGAAGGATGTTTCCTTACCTGGCCTAGAGGCCTTTTTGAGGCAAGAATATTAGTGGATGGGCATCCTGACTGGGTTGGTGAGTAGTACCTTTCACGGTCAGGAGACTGTTAACATTTGTTTTGATTTGGGAAAATGGTTCAAGGGATTAGAACATAAGTAGGCAAAGAATCAGAGAGAAGAGGTCCAATACTTCTATTTTATTTACTTAATCAACTATAATAATCAAACTCATATAATGCAGACATACAAAACAAAACATACTTACAGACATATAAAAAGACCCAGAGCCATCATCCTAGACCAGTAGACTGAGGGGGCCCGCTTGTCAGAGGACCAACTCATTTGCCTTTCAAATACCGGGCGGTGCGCACTGTCCCCACAGTTGAGCCTCCAACGAAACTGAGGGCGAAACCTTCCCTTATATACTAATTGAGCGTCCTTGCCCAAAGCGGCTTACGTGCAAGCAGTGTATACAGAAGTGATTAGTTTCAGCACACACACCTTTCCACGGGACGCGGTGTTGTTTTGCACTTGGTCCCGATGATGACGACACCTGGTACCAAAAGGCACACAAAAATAAGAGCTGTGTACAGTAAAGCCCCTCGAAGTGAAAAACAAGTCAGCATGCCCCTTTATCCTGACAGAGACGGCGTCTGGTACCAAAAGGCACACAAAAATAAGAATTGCGTAGTGAAGCCCCTCGAAGTGAAAAACAAGTCAGCATAACCTTGGCTGTATCTTTAGAACATTCCCGGCTGTTTCTCCCAAAACATTAGTAGTGCAGCTGGGTTTCGTGCTGAAGCGACCAATGCCCATCTGCTCTCTTGATCCCCCCCTCTCTTTAGAAAAATCCTTCCATTACAACATTCCCCACACCAGATAACACTCTCCAATCTTTAATCATCCACTATTGTTGATTACAAGCCTACTGTTTTCTCATCTTCCCATTCTAATCTGACAGGAATGGAATGTACATCTCTGTAGACTTCTAGTGCAGTAGCACATTGGTTTCAAATTCCTAAGTTCTCTGACCTCTCTTATTAACATGATGTACCCATCAACATAATTGCTGTTAATTTTATGTTTTAATTTATCACACCATTCTATGTGGACTACAACCAATGCAGTGTGCAAAAACTCCCAGGAGGACAGACATTTCAGAGACAGTGTAACTACTGTATCTGGAACCAACAACCATACCATAGTCAAAAACACTTAAATTATCTATTTCGCCTATTCTCATTTTTAGACAAATAACAACTAAATGCCTTGGCCATGCCTACATACTGTATAAGTTGCAGCCACAAGATTGGATGCTTGAACATACAGACTATGGAGCAGATGTGCCTAATAAAGTGCCCACTAAGTGTAGGTAGTTATAACATTAAACTGTGCTTGCATATACTTGCTAGTGTTTAAATTTAACCTCTAATTATTTTCTGCTTATCCTTCTGATGTTTGCAAAGTACTTAGAACCTTAAAGAAATCTCTAATTTTAACAAAGTGCAAAATCATGTGTTGAAATTTTGTTTTCAATGAAAAAGTTCCAATTATTTATATGGCATTTTAATGTTAGCATATTTATTTTTTTCTTAAGGCTTTTTCTGTTTGCGTAAGTATTAAATCTCCACATGTTAATTTTTTGTGAATTTTATTTCTTTTCTTTTTTCTTATTTTTTCAGACATAAACCACATTTTGATTTTCAGTGCTTTAAAATAAAATATCAGAATGTAGTGTAGGAATATATTATAGAGTAAAATTTGTATTGATCAATGGTCTGAATAGTTTTGAAATGCATTTAATTTGAACATGAGTCAAAAAACAAGTCATGTTTTCTGTATGTATACTGTATGTGACCAGTGAGTCACTGTCTTGCACCTAAGAGAAGACATGGAGTCCAAAGGCATCAAGAAAACCAACTTTATCCCAATCAAAACTGGAACAGTCAGGGTCTTTATTCAGAGGGCAGATACCACTTTAATACACACAGACACAGCAAACAAGCAGTTACAGGACTAGGTCAGGGGCCCATTAGACTGTTCCCTGCATCAACCATCAGCTGACAGGCGCTTTAAATTTCACAGTGTACTTAGTACAAAGAGTTCTTGTATGTCTCTAATTTGTTGGTAAATTAATGTTTTCAGTTAAATTTCAGGCATTTTAGCATTGTAGTACTTTTCCCACACTAAACGGCCTCTAGGACTGAAAAGCAAGTTACTTATCTATACTAATAAAAGGCAAAGCCCTCACTCGCTCACTGACTCACTCACTCACTCACTGACTCATCACTAATTCTCCAACTTCCCGTGTGGGTGGAAGGCTGAAATTTGGCAGGTTCATTCCTTACAGCTTCCTTACAAAAGTTGGGGAGGTTTTATATCGAAATTCTACGCGTAATGGTCATAACTGGAAGCTGTTTTTCTACATTTACTGTAATGGAGATGAGGTTGAACGCCGGGGCGGAGTTTCGTGACATCATCACGCCTCCCACGTAATCACGCAGTACATAGAAAACCAGGAAGACCTCCAAAAAGCGCTGAAGAAAACATGTATTATATAATTGAGAAGGCAGCGAAACAATAAGAAGCGAAGCGAGTGACATATACAACCATGTTCATGAGTTCTGCTACTTCGGAAACAAAGCACGATGTAAACCTACACTTTAAATTAAGTTCATAGACAGGCTGCGCTGGCGTTTGTAATTTAGTGCCTGCCCATATAAGGCCGTCCGTCAGCGCAATTCAATAGCAAACTCCCACTAAATATTCACGGGTGAAGGACTGTGTTTATGGAGAGGAAGATGAGATGGTCAGGGTGGTGTTTGACACAAACTCAGCGAAACTGCGAGAGAAAGTTTTAAGTGCCAGGACTAAGGTAACATTAAATACAGCCACGGACATAGCACGAGATGGCACCAGCACAGCTGGGAACCTTCGATGCATGTACACCGAGCGGCTCACGGAACTGACGCAGTGCACAGATAAAAGCAACAGTTCCAAAGAGCTGAACAAAACCAATTACACAATTGAAAAGGCAGCAAAAATATGAAGCGCCTGATAAGCATATTCATAAATCCAGCTACTGCGGAAACAAAGCACACGGTGGAAAAAGTCAATGTCCCGCTAAAGGAAGACAGTGTAAAAAAACCCGTGCATGCAGTGTGTCAGGTCTCAGATAAAGAAGAAGACGAGCTGTTTATTGATGCAGTAAGAAACGAATCGATGAATGAAACCTGTCATCTTTACAACGATTGACAAACACGGAATGTAACTTGAACACAACACATCCTACAAATACGAACCTGATTGAAAGAAATAATGATAATCAAATCCTTGATGACAGCAACACTCAGTAACACTCACAAAACAAATACTGTATATTGACAGTCATGTTACGTTATTTTTAAAATGTTCCCTTTTCTTTTCTAGCTTTTTAACACACTACTTCTCGTGCGATACTGGTATATATATATGTATATATATATCCCGATCTACATACTCGAATAATGGATACTTTATTCGCCATCAATGATTGTTTTGGTAAAGCCATACTCAGTGTATTCATTAGATGAACGGTAAAAAGTAAGAGCGAGGGAGGATGCAGGCTGTAGTGCGTCAACTCTATCTGAATTGCGCTATCACATTTGAAAAAATATATCTTTTCAAGTTCTATTTAGTCCATATGTGTCAAACTCAAGGGCCGCGGGCCCATCCCCCGCGAGATCATTTTATATACTGTATTATTGTTATTAATGGCCCAGGTATATGAAGCGCTGGTAACACAATAAACTACAGATCCCATAATGCAGCGCTTCAGCTGCCTTGCCAACACTTACGCGCTAATCAAGTCTAGCTTATGATGCTGCAAGTTATTGCGAAGCTAGCTCACACGATGCTGGAGAGAAAAGTTGATTCTGAAAATAGAGCCTTTAAAAACCGATGGGAGGCTGAGTATATGTTTACTGAACCCGTGTGTCTCATTTGTGGAGCTAATGTGGCTGTAATTACAGAATTTAATCTAAGACGGCACTATGAGACAAAACATCAGGGTAACCTGAATGCAATGCAGAAGATACAGAAAGCAGAAGAATTAAATAAGAATCTGACACTTCAGCGGACGTTTTTACCCATGCACAATCACAAAGTGATTTCAAGTGAAGCTGCTTTTATGGGAGACACAAATGCACCAGTGCAATTTGCCCCACTTTCCCTGTTGCCAAGTAATGTTAAACCAAGTCGTCACTACGGTGTTCCCAAATCGCACTTTGCTGATAAACTGAGCGCACTGAGTTTGCACGGCGCTTTGGTGACTTTGAAGAACAAAAAAAGTCCGTCTACATGCGGCTCGAACCTTGTGCATGTTTGGTAGCACATATCTGTGTGAGAAGCTCTTCTCAGTGATAAAGACTAACAAAACAGCACACAGGAGTCGCCTCACTGATGAGCACCTGCAATCCATCCTGAGAATCTCCACAACACAGAACCTCACACCAAACAGAAACGAATTTGTTGCCAAAAAGATGCCAGGCGTCCAGCTCTAAAATGACATATGAGCAAAGACAACTGAATGATTTGATTTGTTATTGCTGAAAGGAACACATTTTATTTATATTTCCAGGTTTTGTTATGCAGCATGTTCATATTTGAATTTGTATAATTTTGACAGGATATATTTTTATGGAGAGCAAAATCTTTTGGGATATTTAAAATCTAAGTTTATTTTTATATAAAATTACATAAGAGTAAAGAAATTTGAATGTTTGTTCTTTTAATGTTTACTTTATTTCTAACTTGTATAATTTAGACAGGATATATTTTTATGGAGAGCAAAATATTATAAGTTGTTTAAGGTTTGAGTTGATTTATTCAGGAATAATATTCCTGTCTGTTTTTACCATTCCTACCAAAGATATTTCTGTCGACTAAATAAAAATTCCTTCTATTTAAAATTTAAATAGAACTTGAACAAATACGATAGTTCATAATATCCACGCAGACCTGCACGTAAGAGCGTGAGTTATCCATTTTAACAAGCAGCGTATTGCACTGATACGAAATAGCTGTGTGTGTATATATGTAGATATGTATGTATATATATGTTTATATATGTGTGTGTATGTATATATATATATATATGTATTTGTGTGTATATATGTGTGTATGTACATGTATGGGTATATATATATATATATATATATATATATATATATATATATATATATATATATATATATATATATATATGACAACAACACTCATCACTCACAACAGTGACAAAACAATTACATTGACAATCATGTTACGTTATTTTCAAAATGTTTCCTTTTCTTTTTCATTGCTTCTTTAACACACTACTTCTCCGCTGCGAAGCGTGGGTATTTTGCTATGTTACATATAATGCTCAGTGGGGGCTGGGCGGTCTTTTGACCTTGGAACCCCTTCAGTTTTTTTTTTTTTTCTTTTCATCTTAAAGTGTTTTTTGTTTGGTTTTTCTGTCCTCCCTAGCAATCTGACCGTATCATCATACTTATCTTTAGAGACTTTGAATGTAATATTACATATAATGACTATACTTTTTTAGTAATTAGTAGGGGGCTTAGCCCCCGCTTGTTTGGCTCGCCACCCCCTGGCCGGGGCTACGCGCCAGCCACTTCGCATCACTGCTGATCACGTATGTGGAATTCACTTTCACCAAACAACAAATGTTTTACTTCTCGCGGATATGCCACTTCATTGGGAAGAAACACTACTTTTTTTTTTTCCCTGATGGCAACACAAATTAGACGATCTACAATTCTCTGACTTAAAGTTTAAATCCGAACCATATATTTGTCCTCTTATCGTTATTCCGTTATTTCATCAAGTAATAATTTCCATTTGTTTGCGCTAATGCGATCTTTACTATCATTTTTTTGAGACTTTTGAATTTTAGTACTTTCATAATCTCCAACCTGCTCTGCATGTGTATTGCACCAATGTTTTTGAACCTCTTTATGACATTCTACTTTGCCATCTATGCTTTGTCTTTTATTTCCGGCCCTGGGCATGGTTAAATCTCTTAGCACAAAGTCTCGTCTCATGGGACTAGAAAGTATCTCTCTGAAAAAGTCACGTCTCGTCCCAGGATTTTTTTTTATATAATAGAGAGATAAATCTATGTTGTGTAACTTCATAATGATCTATATTTTATTACTTATTCATTATTATTCTTGCCTAATTTAACTTGTATTTTTGTCTGTTGTTTGACATATTTTAAAGCACTTTGAGCTACGTTCTATGTATGAATATTTACCTCAGAAAAAAATCTTCTTGTAGTCAGTTCAACACATGCTACTGATTCATTTCATGAAAATGTTAACTTGTAAAAATACAACACTGTATGTAAACAAGTATACCAAATTACTTATTACATTCATAACACACTGGACAAGTCCATTAGCTTAATAAATGAATAGTAATAAATACGATAGCTTTTGAACACCTCTTATTTTATGTCAACGTATACTGAGATCTTATTGATTAAAACACCCAACAGTAGAAGCTAAAATCTCTGTTATTTACTGATGAAAAAAAAAACACAACACCTTCTTGAATGACAAAACTATAGTAACAGATTGCATACTTTCACAAAAAAAGTTGCCAGTTTCTTCTAGTACATTGATATACATCTTGGACAATGAGGTATTGCAAATTGGAAAGTTAAAAGAGCACACAATTCAGATAAGGGAAAAGCATCTTGACCTTCATAAGTCAGGGAATGACTACCTGCTTACAAATACCCAGATCCATAGTAGGGCAAAAATTAAATAGTTCATATCAAATGAACTGTTACCAACTTGCCTAGTTAGTTTTGCCCCAATGCATAGTAAGCAGGATAGTAAGATAGGTAAAAAAAATCCCCATAGATAACTGTTGGAGAAATACAGAAGACGTGACATCTTGGGGTCACCAAATCTCCAAAACTATCATCAAACACTATCTCCATTGTAAAAGATTATTTGGAAGCCATGCTAGAAGGAAGTCTTTCCTGTCATTTAACCACAAATGTAAGTGCTTAGAGTATGCTAAATGCTTCTGGGACTTTGATTGGAGCCGTGTTCTATGGTCAGACAAATCAAAAACTGAGCTTCTTGCCAGCAAACACTGAAGGTAGGTTTGTTGTAAAAAGGAGGATAGCTATACTAAAAAGAACCTTATCTCCAGTGTAAAGTATGGTGGATGTCCTTTGATGTTGTGGGGCTATTTTTAATCTAAAGGCTCTGAGAACCTTGTTAGTGTTGGAATATTTTAAATTAAAATCAGGCTACCTTGGCCAAAAAAACTAAAACCAGGTCATCGCTGGATCTTCAGCAGGACAATGATCCAAAACATATATCCAAATCAACGCAAAAATGGTTAAAGGATCACAAAATCAAGGTTCTGCCATGGCTGCCTCAATCCCTGGACCTAAACCCCACTGAAACCCTCTGATATGAGCTCAAGAGGAGAGTGCACAATACAAGACTTAGGACTCTGGATTATCTGGAGATTTTCTGTAAAGAGTTATGGTTTCAGAGTCTGCTTCATATTCTCCAACCTTATAATATGCTACAGGAAAAGACTCAGTGAGGCAAACAGAGGTTGTACAAAGTATTAAATGCAGGGGTGCCACTGCCAAAAATCATGGCACATGTGATATTGTTAAAAATAATTATTTCTTGATAAGGATTTCTTAAGAATAAATTTACTCTCTTTTTTTCGGTGTGAACTTAAAAAAATCACCTTTAGGTGAATTATCTTCAGAACCTGTTTTATTCGTCATTAGCAGGGTTGCCAATAATTTTCAGACAAGAAATTATTCAGCGGAAGTGTGTCAATACACGCTACTGAGCTCTATTATATCAACGGCAACGCACCACACCGTGGCTGGAAAGAACTTTTTCTTTCTTTTTAACCTTTTTCCTTATTTGTCATTCTGGTAGGTGTTCAGACCACCGTGTGTGTATATCTGTCTATCTATATGTATATTTGTTTACTAAGCTTTTGAAAAAAATTGAAATTTCCCCCTGGGGACAAATAAAATCCCACCTATCTATTGTGGGGAGGACTGTAGCTGCCGTGGTCAAAACTGCCGTTAGGAATGACTTTTAGTATACAGGTGCGGCCATAGCCTACCACATCTGACCGTAACACCAAAAAGTAAGTCAGGGATGCTGCAGATCGCATCTTCTGAAAATATGGCCTACTTCCTGGTAAATTTCGAATAACATCTGCAACTGCACGTTCTCAGGCTTATTGGCTCTGTGCACCGAAGCATTAGTGGCTGCTTGAAGCGATCACACGATATACCAAAGGGTTGCGAGATAATTGAACTTAATGATACTGTTTTCTTTGAGGCTGTGTTATTTTGCTTTCTTATTTTTCTCATTTGTTTACTGTTACTTGGACAATTAAGGTTGAAATTTCGGTGTAACAACAAGTGTCGCGTTTCATATTTTCATTAGTGTAGTCTCTTATTTATTTTTTTAGTGCGCTGGGTGTACATCACAGACGCACTGAATTTAGCAAAAGCCCCAACATCCTCCTCTGCGTTTGTGTCTCCTCGACTCACCCAGTATACGAGTCACTCCCAACGTGAGTCCTTTCACAAACGCCTTCGTTCCGCAGTCATCTTTCGACTCCTCCATTTTTCGCTTATTAATAGAGATATGATTTTTTTTTTTACTAAATGCACTTCAGAAACATATACGGTTAATTCACCAACAGATTTTCCCCGGTTTGTTTGCCGTAACTAGGATATACAATACTGCATGGTGGGTTTTGTAGTTTGTCAACAGTTCGTCCGTTTTCCCGGCCAGGACTTATTCAGGTAGAAAACTACAATCATGCGCTGTGCAATCTGAGGCAGGGTCGTTACTAACCTGCGTCAGCTTATCCCCGCCCTCTTCTTCTCCGCCTCCAATTCAAAGAATAAAAGTCTCGAAGAGCACTTACTGGTATTTCATTAAATAAAACAGATTTAAGAGCGCAGACATCGAGAAGATATAACAAAGGAGAAGAATTATAAATGGCAAAGGAAACATAATTCCAACAAAAGTAATTATGTAAAGGTATCGAACGCAATGGGAAACGACCTTATCAGCTACTTTGTCATGAGAAAAATAAGCTGAATTAGCATTTAGACTAAACGTTATTCGTGAACAATATGAACATCTTGACCGTACAGCAGTAATTAATGATGTTTGCAAATGAAATAATCGGGGTGTTTTAATTTGAAGAAAGCAGTAATTAGAATGAACAGATATGTAATGAGTGAAGGTTAAATCCGTGTCAAAGAAAGTATATTACATTTTCGATGGATTCAACCAAACCACAACTCAAGCCTTGAGTTTAGAATGTTCAGTATCAACCATTTACTAAAATATTCTGTATTAAAACAGAACCATATATCCACTAATTACAGAAATTAATTACGTAATAACATCTCTGTTGTATGTGGTTTAAATAATAAATACAGCTAAGTATTATCAGAGTACAGGAGAAAATTAATACAGTATTTCTGAATTACATTATCTAACAGCAACGCATACATAGAAAATGTAAACTTTTTTTCAGTTTTATGGTTAATTCTTTCATATATTCAAAAAGATGTGTTGCTGCAAAGCTGAAGTGGAGAGGTAATCTATGACATATTTTCAAACAGAAATCTACGTTTTGTTTATCAAAGGATGCAATTTACAAATACAACACAATGTTCCAAATAGTCCAGTAGACTCAGTTTTTTCTTCTGTTGTTAATGATCTGTGGGGTGTAGACCACTCTTGCATAAATGTTTTATTGTTACCAATGTCCATGATCGAGATGCATCATCTGCTGTGCTACCCTCTATTATACTGTTGCTAACTGAAAAGTCAATTTTTTAAATGCATATTAAAGGCTGCTGCATATTTAATATAAAATAATAATACATAATTTAAAACAATATTAACATTCATGACAGAAATTAAAATGTTTATCAAAACTATTTATCTTAGGCTAGGCATAATCAAAAAATGAAAAATAATTTCATTGCTTGCGTCATTGTAAAGGATAACATTTCAGTAATTTTTTATTTACTTCTCATAGGTGTCTTAAATAAAAGATTGTACAATTTAAAAGATTGCCTGTGGTCTTTTCTATGTCTTATTTTATCATTCTATGATGTTTTAGGCATGTATATAACATTTCCCTAATTTTCATCCACCTGTAACTTGAAAAGTAAAAAGCATAGTAATGTTTTTTAGTCACACCAGTGACTTTGATTTGAGACTTTAAGGAAAATCTGAAAAGTAGTGGTTACATTTAAAAAAAAATTGTGGTGAATTGTCATGGAACAACCCAGTTGAAGAAAACAATGGTTATCCAGACCTCTTTGCTGTTTGCAAAGGGGCCTCCATAGCAGTTCAAGCTTCAGGGCCCCAAAGTGCCCCCACTGTAACTGGTTAGCGAATTAAAATGCATCTGTTGTGCTATACTGAAGTGTTGTAATGGGTACAATTTTGACTGAAATTAACTCTCCAAGAGAACATGTAAGTGGGAATTCAACAATTTAGAGTATACTACTACTACTAATAATAAATTGCATAAATAGCACCTGACGCGCTATCGATTCGTCCCGCAACCCACGGACTTTTAGTTTGATACACGTTAACTCGGACACCGGAAGTGACTTCTGCAAGTCTGTTTCTGGTGGCTGGCGGGGGGAGTGGCGGTTTATTCGGAATGGCGAATTTTGTGGACCATGATGAGACATTAGGCCCTTATTGGACTAAAGACAGTATCCTTTCAAAAAGAATGCACACAGGTTGGTATATTTTCTTTATAGATTTATTTTCATTTTTTCTAAAACCCTATGATTTTTGCTGTAAAGATTACTGATTTGATAACCGTTTCGCATGTACACCATAAAGGTTGAAACTTTACCTCGCGATACCACACGAATCGTGTTGCGATTGTGGTGAACAGTGCAGGTATAAAGGGTCCATTGCTAAGAACATGTAATATTAGTGCTGTAACGGAATCCGACCAAGTAAGGGTAGTAGATTGCAGCTGTGAGAATACCTGAAATGAAACGAACAATAAATTGTTCAGTTTTTTCTCGAGTTGATTAAACAAAAATATTCGTTTCCGATTTCGTTAAGCAGGTTTACCTGTTGCTGTGTTCCTCCATCCATACATTATCCAACTCGCTATATCCTAACTGCAGGGTCACGGGGGTCTGCTGGAGCCAATCCCAGCCAACACAGGGTATACTTTGTAAACTTTTTAAAATTATATTTTCTGACGAGGATACATTTTAACCACGACCCACGCTAACCCAGAACTATACTCGCTCTAACATTAACTTCATCAGGATAGACAGATCAGGACTTTAATTAATCGTGCCACTTTCAAGTAAAGTTCACCTGCACTTTACCGGACTGTCAAGGAAGACAGCCAAGGTGTGATAAGTTTACATTTAATATTACTTGCTTTTAACATGATAAAAAGTACTGACCTGAACCCGGTACGACCCCATTAAAATTTCAACAAACATTTACTTGAGCAAAATGTATTGAATCAGCACTGCATGATTCATTGTTGTAAACATGTTAATGTAGTCTAGTCTATTATAACAACTGGAAGATCCTTGTAGTATGGCCGTAAGATAAGTTACGTTATAACTTTGTCCTTGCTCATGTTCTCATTGTCGTCTTGTCATTCTGTTACGTCAATTCGATACTTCACGCCATTCTTGCAGTTAACTGTAAAGTAAACCGAAGGTTGCTTGGTTGCAGCATTCACTTAAAAATCATTGCTGTTGTCTCAAAGATGTTGCGATGAACAAATTACTTTTATAGTCCCTGTTTAATCTAGAACTGCAATTCCCATTGGCCTCGTATGAAAAGGTCATTTTCCTCAGTTATGTAGTACTAGCAGAATACCCGCGCTTCGCAGCGGAGAAGTAGTGTTTTAAAGAAGGTACGAAAAAGAAAAGGAAAAAAATTAAAAATTAACGTAACATAATTGTTAATGTAATTGTTTTGTCATTGATATGAGTGTTGTTCTTCTATCTATCTATCTATCTATATAGCAAAATACCCGCGCTTGGCAGCGAAGAAGTAGTGTGTTAAAGAAGGAAAGAGAAAGAAAAGGAAACATTTTAAAAATAATGTAACATGATTGTCAAAGTAATTGTTTTGTGTATTTGGTGGCAGCGTCACAAAGTTGTTTTCGGTAGCTGCATCAGAAAATGTACCACGACGTCTGACACGCCTCCTTTTTACTGTTTTCTCACAGCTTGGATTGCTGCTGTCATATATATATATATACATACACACATACATACATATATATATAATTTACATATATATATATACACATACATATCTTCATATCTACATATCTATATACATATCTACACACACAAATTATATATATATATATGTGTGTGTATGTATGTATGTATATGTGTGTGTGTGTGTGTGTGTGTGTGTATATATATATATATACACATACATATACTTGTGTGTATGTTTGTATGTGTCCATATGTGTGTGTATAGCTTTGGTCACTGAGTGCAAGGGAAAAATAATGAAATATAGTCTATAAGTTATTAAACAGTAAAACATTAACGTTTTAAGAAGTACAGGTACATTGAGCACTACTGGAGTGGTTGCAGGTAAACTACATTTTAAAGACTGTGTAACAAAACAGGTAAGTAACTAACAGCAGCTAAAATGTATATGGATCATCTCTCGGTAGTAGATCCCTTTTGAAAGGCGCTACACGACGGCTGTGGTATAGAAATTACATTTTCTATGTGAACGTTCAAATTTGTGCCTCTGGTAATGTGCCTTACCGGCAATTAAAGAAAATTATTTTTGTGTCCTCTGCAGTGTTAAGAGAGAAAGGCTTTGGTTTGGGAAAAAGGTGTAAAGAAAGGAAAGTTGCCTTTTTCTTTTATATAGTATAGAGAGATGTGTTCGCTGACGTTATGATCGCCTTTTGGGGACAGTCGCGGTGGGTCTTGTGTAGACTGGTGAGACGTCCCCGCCATTAATCGGCTGTGATGGCACTGTCAGTCCTCCACTCGTATGCGTGTTTTCATAATCCGAGCTGAGGACCTGATAATCGTATCGTGCAAAAGAAAGTGTGAATCGCCTTAATATTATTTTGCCGTGGTGTAGAAAAGGGGTCCCGTGTTTGCACTTGTCTGGGCTATAGCACAGGGGGAGGAAGAAAAACATTAAAAGTGCTCACTTTGACTTAAGGCAGAAGCGCAGTCAGCGTCTCAAAGGCCGGCACAGCTATGCACGCGCTGGCTGCTCGACTTTTGCTGGGCAGGAGACCCCAGTTTTGCAGACACGTTCATGATATCAAAAGTCTCAGCGCTCTTTGGAGGTAATTCATATATTATATATATAGCAAAATACCCGCCTACTGCGGAGAAGTAGTGTGTTAAAGAAGTAATGAAAAAGAAAAGGAAACATTTTAATAATAACGTAACATGATTGACATTGTCATGAGTGTTGCTATCATATATATTCCTGCCTAAATAAGTCACCTCGCTCGCTCTTACTTTTTACCGCTCATTTAATCATGGCTAGTGGCGGAAAAATTATAAAATGGAAGGAGGATGGCTTTACCAAAACAATTATTGATGGCGAATCGATTATTCATAAAGCTTGAATTGGTGATCTGTTTTTCTGTGTTAACCTCATATTTTTTCATACTTCTTCTCAAACTAAGGTGGTGCAAGGGTAAAATGAATCGGGATGCGCTTGATCAATGTAATCGGTGTACCAGGAAATCATGCATTGACAAAAGCTCCCTTTGCTTGTAATGCAAAGTGTGATTAAATGCATTATTTTTCAACGTTATGGAGCACATGCATCGAAGCTTCTCAGCTGTGCTTGTGCTAAGAAAAGGAAAGATTTTAAAAATAGCGTAACACGATTGTCAATGTGACCTTTTGTAAGTAGTGCCTGGAGGATTCAGTGTGTTGAAACTCTAGAGACAGCGTGTATTTAACTTGTGGATTTTTCTGTGAGTATTTGGTGGCAGTCTTGACAAAGTTGCTTCGGATGACGGCGTTAGCCGCGGAGCTCAGCTCAGAGCGAAATGAGGTGGGAGGGGAGATGATGACGTGACTCCCCCACCCGCCTTAACTGTCAATCCCCCACAAACACAGTCTCGAATTTGCATAAGCACACCCCTTCACCTACAATTTTAACTTAGTTACAAAGTGATCAAAACTCTCGTTTATATCCCGCGTCCTCTCATTAAACTTGTATCCCGCATTACCTGTGGGCATGTGAAACGCCAGCGGTAGCCTGTCTATGAACTTAATTTAAAGTTTAGGTTTACACCTTGCTTTCTTTCCGAGGTAGCAGCACTCATGAATATGGTAGTATATGCCACTCGCTCGCTTCTTATTGTTTCGCTGCCTTCTCAATTATATAATGCATGTTTTCTTAAGCGCTTTTTGGAGGTCTTCCTGGTTTTCTACGTACTGCGTTGACAGTCAGTTCACGGATTACGTGGGAGGCGTGATGATGTCACACTAAACTCCCCCCCACGCCTTTGCAGCTCAACTCCATTACAGTTAATGGAGAAAAATACCTTCCAGTTATGACCATTAGGCGTAGAATTTCGAAATGAAACCTGTCCAACTTTTGTAAGTAAGCTGTAAGGAATGAGCCTGCCAAATTTCAGCCTTCTACCTACACGGGAAGTTGGAGAATTAGTGATGAGTGAGTGAGTGAGTGAGGGCTTTGCCTTTTATTAGTATAGATTTCACATCCATTCAGTTGTCTCTTGAAAGCATCTTTACAATCTTCAATCTTGGTCACAAAAATGTTGCAATCTTGTGTGTGTTGCTGAGACAGATTTTTCTTTAAGAAATTTTTACGTTTGTATATGGATTTGAGTTGTATATTTAGGATCTAAAGCTTGAATTACAGTGATTCTTCAGTTTGAAAAACCATTGGGTCACCAAATTAATAGTGGGATGTATGTGACTCTCTAACCCCTCAGTTGCTGTGCTGAGCACAGACAAAAACTATATTGCTATATTCAGGACATCTAGCTATATGACCTCAGTTGGAGCAGCTGTCTGATTTCTATGAACTGTGTACAGATAGATGAAATCATTGCTGCTTTACTGTTCAAATGAGTCTCACATTCTTTAAACTATACATGTCACAGTCAACAGCTTTGGTTTTGGTTGGCTATTCAGCTTTTATATTTGTTCATCATTTTGTTTAAATATTGCACACATTTAGACCTATTCTTTATTTGAAAGGTATATTTTTGTGTTTAAGGCATGCAAGATGCACTGGATCCAGTTACATTTTCATAGCACTGCTTTGTTGCTAGCAAATTAAGTTTTGGTAAAAATGGTTGATTTGAATTTCTAAGTTTTTCAGTTCATGTCTTATTTGTTCATTGGTATTTATCGGCGTCTTTTTCAAACCTGCATCAGACTTAAGAGCCGACATGATGTGATTCATGAGATTTAAATATTCTGAATTAAAATTAAATGTCAATGTAGTGTAATACCTTTTGTTGTATTCATCTGTCTCATTTTTCTTGTTCTGACAATGCTAGTGTATTCCACTGCTTCCTTGATGGTGAGGAAGAACCAAACTAGCATTCAAAGTTTCATATTTGCTACCTATGTTAATGATTCCCTGTACCATATAATGTCAAATAGACACAAGTCATCAGCGCAAAATTTAACAGAGGAGTTGACAAGCTTGGGCTTGATGTATGATTTTGTCTGCTATTAGGCTTACTTTGATATATAATGACTTGCACCCTTTTGTTTTCTGTCACTGCTGCCTTGCCATGGCCACATACATAGTTGGCCTTTGTTTAATATCCACTGTTGTGACTATATTATTTAGGAACTGTTTTGATGATCTATGCAGAGACCGAAACCTGTTGTGTTGTTGACTAGCTCACTAAATTTCTCCCACACCCTTTTTCACACTTCTCTCTCCTCTTCATTTTTATCTCCCTGTTCAGTTTTTTTATATAGCACACTCTTCATGGACTGCAGGCTTAGAATGCTTTGATAAGTCTGCAAGAAGATACACATTCTGACTTTACAAATTATGTAATGAGTACACATAAGGACAGATTAGTTTAAACAGAGATAAAAAAGTGGTTTGAAATTAATATAAATGTAGCTCAGCTGTATTTGTCCATTAGTTAATAATTGAACTATATCCAGTTGACAGTAGAGGAGAGGAAAATAAAGAAATCTGTTAGCAGCATCTGCAATGAAATTAAGCCTCTTGAGGGTCCACTGTCAGTTATAACAGACAAAGTTAAAGACTGAGCCAGACATAATCAGATTCCAGGGGCCTCATGTATAAATGGTACGTATACACAAAAATGTTGTGTATACCCGCTTCCATGCTCACATCGGGATGTATAAAAACTAAACTTGGAGTAAAGCCACACAAATTTTCATGCCAGGTCAAACCATAGCGTATGCAAGTTTTCATCTCGGTTTTGCACCTTTTTACTTTAAGGAATGTGATTGTAATCAACCTGTAAAAATATAATAATGCACAGAATAGCCAAAATATTACAAATACCATAGCTGCTTTAGTGTTGTTACTTTCAGTTCACCTATATTTTAACCCATTGTATCTGAGTTGGGAATCACAGCTATACAGCAGCTGATCGGAAAGCTCTACAGCAGATTTTGTCAAGTACAGAGAGAATTGTTGGTTACAGCATCTAGCACATGCTGCCACAGCCATATGCACAGTCTGTTTGAACTTCTCTCATAACCAAACTCTTCAGAGCCTTTCCTGTACAATTCTCGCAGTTCAGAAACAGTTTCCTTCCAAGAGCTATAAACGCACACAATCAGTCCAAGTGTTCCCAGTGAAACTGTTTGTACTTTTAAGTACAATTTATTGTTGTTGTTATTTTACCATTTTATAGGAAATTAAGTTTATGGAGGATTTGCATATTGAATCTCTTTGTACCATACGATAACAATAAAGGAATTCTATTCAATTCAACAGAAGAGAGTGGTATTTACAGATGATGATAACTGGCTTGTAAGTCGATTTACATTTCCAGGCGCTATCTTCTTGGAGCTCTTTATCATTTTTAAGGTGAAATACAGTAAAGTATGTATATATAACATTATACAGATACATTTTTAACTTCATTTAAATAATGTATACCATTATTAATTAAACGTCTGGACACAGTTGACAGCGCTAGCGATGAACTGGTGCCCTGTTCTGGGATTGTTCCTGCTTCACGCTGTATGCTTGCCGGCACTGGCATGACCCTGGATGGAGAAATGGATGGAATAATTAAACATGTACTGCGAAGATATGAATGTTCCTTAAAAGTTTTGAAGAATCAGCGTTTTGACTTTTATTATAGAGCTGATTGTATGGCGATTAGTTACTTGGCAAAAGAAAAGGAAGGACGGGAATTGGTGGTTAGTATGTTTGAAAGAGACAGTACTGCTGCAATTAATTATTTCATTGAGGGTTGCACACGGTGTAGCAAGCATCTTGCGGGAGGCAGGAACAATCTCTGCACAGGCCCTTAGCTCATCACTACACCTGCGCCACTGTGGTTTAATACATGCTTTAATTCTCTTCATCATGAAAATGATATCAAGTTGACATCTTAGTATTTAAGTTGTTCAGGGAAGCATACAGAGCGAGGCAGGAAGAATCCGTGAACGGAGCGCCAGATCCTTGCTAGCGTAGCGACACTGAGTCTTTTAATTATTAAAAGTTTTATCTGTATAATATAATAAACATATTTTGCTGCGTTTCATCTTAAAAATGATATCGTCATCATATGTAAATACGTGCTTTATAAAGTGGCTCAGGTTGTGCAATATTATAATTGTATCGCAAGTTTACAGTGAGGTAATTGTACTTATAAGTACAAACAGTTCTACAAGGAGCAGTTGATGGACTGATTGATTGCGTTTAGAGCTCTTTGGATGAAACTGTTTCTGAATCGCGAGGTCCGTACAGTAAAGGTTTTGAAGCATTTGAGAAGCAGTTCAAATACGTTGAGGCAGCGTATGCTTGATGCTGTATACCGATAATTCTCTTTCCGATCAGCTGCTCCGAGTGGTGCAGTGAAAGCCATATGGAAACAGGTGATCCACTGTGGCAACCCCTAATGGGAGCAGCTGAAAGAAGAAGAAGGTGGTGCTGTGAGAGTAACAACGCTAAAGCAGCTATGGTATTTAGAATAGTTTGACCATTCTGTGGACCATTATATTGTTACAGGTTAATTACAATCAGATGCATTAAACTAATAAACAATATGCAGTTAATTTCAGCATATTTATAAAGCCACATCAGTAATGTGGATCTAAAAAAGAAAGATAAACCACACAGGAACAGTAGCATTGCTTTGACACAGGGCGCCGCCAGTCTGTAAAACCGAGCGGAGAACATACGTACGACTGGGTATGAGGTACCGTGGAAATGTGCGTGGCTTTATGCCAAGTTTAGGTTTTATACATTGTGATTTGAACGTGGAAACTTTCGTACGCAACATTTCTGTGTGTACGCACCGTTTATATGAGGCCCCAGTTATTTGGGAGAGGAGAAAGCGACCAAAGGAGGATGACACACCAGGTGATGAGGAAGAGGATGATAAAATCCTTGAGGACCATGAGTATGCTTTAGCTCTGGATCCAGCAGTTGTCAACCTAGTGCTTAATGAAGTCATGCCTGTCAGAGAGGAGATCCTCCAGCCATAGAAAAAAATTTGAAACCCTTCTAGTGAAGCAGTGGTTTGGTGTTCACCATTTTGCTGGCTCAGACAGAGACTTTCGCTTTTTTTTTTTACAAAGTAAGATGCCCAGCAGACATGCTGTTATGCATTGTAGCATTGCTGCAGTGTGCCACAATGGATGGATTCCATGCTGTTTACATGGATCTTTAAGGTGGCTCGCTATCCTTAAAAAGATTGGTTGCCTTTTGCTGTATTAGTTGGAAAAAGCACATGTGACTGCGCAGAGTTACTGTTTTTATAGGTGCTTCTGCTATTGATGATTTAATGCCAGCCCATTCTTTTGGTGAATCCTCCCTGTCTGATATAACTTGTCTAGTGCTGTTGCAGTATTAAGGTTATATACAGTGAGGCTGCATGATAATTTGCTGTCTTCATAAGAGAAGATCACAGCAATATGCTATTTTTCTTCTAGAGAAATGTAGAAAAGGAAATGTTTATCAGACCAGTGTAACATTATTAAGTTATATGAAATAAAATAAAATGTAAAAAATTGGATGTGCAAAACTTTGGGCACCCTTTTAATTGCATTAATTTGAAGACCTGTAGTCATTTATTGCAGGTTGCAGCACAAAACTGCTTTGATTAGATCATTAGACCTTAAACTACAAAGACAGATGCAACCAATCATGAAAAAGGTTAATTAACATAGGTAATTGCTTGTTGTGCTTGTCCTTGGTTCTATCTTAGAGAGAACATGGGAACATCTAAAGAACTCTCTACTGACGTAAAAACTAAGATAATTCATCATTATGAATTAGGAGAAGGGTACAAGAAATTATCACGAAGGTGTGGACTGTCTTTCTCCACTCAGAAATGTAGCTGGAAAATTGAAGGCCACATGAACACAGGCCTTGTGAAGGAAAGATGTGGTAGGCCAAGAAAAATATTTGAAAGGCACAGCCAAAGGCTGGTTAGAATGATCACAGACAAACCACCTCAAGAGAGCTACAAGAATATCTGGCTGCTGGTGGTGTCATTGTACATCGTTTTACAGTCCAGCACACTTTGTACCGGGATCAGCTCGGTGAAAGGGTGATGCATAAAAAGCCTAAACTGAGTACACACCACAAGAAGAGTCGCATGAAGTATGCAAAAGTGCATCTGGACAAGCCAGAAACATTTTGGAAGAAATGCTGTGGACAGATGAGACTAAGGTAGAGGGTATTTTGTCATAACCAGTGGTGCTATGCATGGCGAAAAAAACACAGCATTCCAGGAGAAGACCTTGCTACCTACTGTAAAATTTGTTGGATGGTCCATTATGTTATGGGTCTGTGTGGCTAGCACAGGTACTGGAAACCTTGTTAAAGTTCAGGTGCCACATGAATTCCTCCCAGTATCAGCAGATTCTTGACAAGAATTTTCAAGAGTCAGTCACAAAGTTGAAGGTACACTGAAGTTAGATGTTTCAGCATGACAATGAATCCTAAGCACCGTTCAAAGTTTACTAAGGAATTCATGCAGAGGCACAAGTACAATATTCTAGAATGGCCATCCCAGTCCCCAGACCTGAACATCATTTAAAATGTATGGATTGATTTAAAGCAGGCTGTCCATGCTCAGAAACCGTTGAATCTGACTGAACCGGAGGCATTTTGTATGGAAGAATGGTCCAAAATACCACCAGTCAGGGACTTGTCAGTGGCTGTAGGAGGTGACTACAAGCTGTTATTTAAGCAAAAGGAGCCTCTATTAAATATTGATTGGATTATTCTTTTGGGGCGGCCAAATTAATGTTCCTGCCTATTTTTGTTTAAATGCTCATTAAATTGGTTCTGTTGGTCTAATAAAAAATATATTTCACTATTGAAATGTTGCTGTTTATAAAATATGTTAAAATGAAGTTGCTTCCTCAAAAGCTTAGCAAGTTATAAATTGATACAGTGATTTTAATCAGGGGTGCCCAGACTTGTACATACATAGCACTGTACATCTTTACCTGTCCCTGAATAAAGTTTAATGACTAATTATTGAAATCCTATTTTCTTTAAAGAAGCCTTTGCTCCATGTAAGTTCATAGTAGACAGTCTTTAATATGTCCAGATCCTACCTTTGTGATTGTGGATGTAGCTTGAAACCTATAGTTTGAAGCCATTCTCCTTGTTAGCTCCTGACATTTGGTACAGTGTTTGAATAATGCAACTTACATTGTTTACCGTAAGTCTAAACACAGAAAACTGCCATCTGTTTTCATATCAGTACAAGAAGTGCAGCGGCTGGCTGACGCGGAATCCAGAAGAGAGTGTGCATATAGCATATTGTGGAAAAAAGGAATGCCAAAGCTTATACTGCTTAGAGTTTCTCTGACAAGAAGAGTAGTTTTGTTTGTTTGGAGAGGAAGTAATTCACTAATGTTAGGATCATCACTTGAACATGTAATGTTTATCCAGAAGCTGCTGAATCTCTAAAATAGAATCGTCAGATGTTGGATCAAAAATTGGAGCATTTTTTTAACCATAACATTTGCAAACGTGGGCTGTCACAGTGTGGAAATTCAGTTTAATAATAATAATGGGATGCTTCATAACTCTCCAAAAGGCCCATTTTTTCCTTTCCATATTTTCATGAGTTGATGGAAATAGTAGTTAAACAAAAGAGCACAAGTGACAGCATCCTCTCTTATCAAACAAAGTATTTCAAAGTCTTCCATATTAAATGCTTAATCTAGTGATAGAGCTTTCTTCACAATTGTTTTTGAAAGAGTTATTAAAGTCTCTGACCACATTGTCTCTGCCACAGAGATGAATTAAAATAGAATAAGGTGACCAAATTGTCTGATTAGAGCCAGTACATGTTTCTTTTTTTCCCCAGTTAGCTGGTGAGCTTCTGATTCATTTTAAAAAGTTGTAAAAGCTGTAACTATCGATATGTTAAATTAAATTTGAAATAAATTCTTCACATAGTACATCTCTTGCTATTATGTTGCAACCTATTGTTCTTTTTCCTCAATGCTATTGAAATACTGCTGGAAATCTGAGAAAGCTGCAATTTTTTTAAAAGCATACAATAAATTAACATTTCAAGCTGCTCTGTGGTCATACCCTATTATGTTTTTAATTAGCAATTTTGTGTAACTTAGTTTCATTTGAGAATTTCTTGCTTTGCTGCAGTAGACTGTAGGAAATGAAGGTTCATTAGAATGGCTATCCAGCAATGATATGGAGCAGTGTCTTTTGCTAGGTACTAATGTATTCCCTTTCTCATCATCAAAGTTCCTTGATTGAGTAAATTTTTATCAGAATTATCTTTATCATCCATAATAGCCAGAACAATATTCAGATACTTTTATTGGATGAGAATTAAAAATGATTCTCTTCATGAAATTAATCTTTACTCAGAAAAATGCCATAGCTCATTTATAATGTATTATTTAAGGTAGTTAGTTGCATTAAATAGTTTTTTAGACAAACATGTTCATTAAACTAATGGTGGTAGTACTGTATTCAACCTTTGAGTTTTAAGCATAATGTAAAAGTGAGAAAAGTTAAGAGGCAGTGATCACACCATCTCAACAGAAACTTTAATACTGGAGCCTTTCAAGCCCACCGACCTGTAAATCCCTAGGCTTCATAGCTGCATTAAAGAAATACATACAGGACCACGGCACTCTTCCATCCTTGTGATGTTTTTAAGGCATGGGGGCACAGGTGAAAAATGTAATCCATTGTAATGCACAACATAAGGACATTGTCACTATTAATAACCCTGAAGCATGCCTCACAAAACTGTCCTTACTTTTGAGTCATCAACCGCAATCACTGTTATTATTGAATTCTTTTCAGAAACCTTTTCCTTAAAGTGTAACTTTACTAAATTTTCTTAAAGAAATCTTGAACCAAAGTCAGACACAACAGAAACAGAGTGTTAGTGTGGAGACACCCTGCACATTTTTTGATGTGTAAACATCACTTTCCAAGATACAGCCAGTTTTCCAACAGGAGAGGGGTGTCAATTTTATCCGGCCTCATTTTTTCATCAAATTTCCCAAGTCCATAGCTCAAGAACTAAACCACCAAGCAGGCTCAGACTTTGCACGCTGGTACATTAATTGGCATAGTATGTGACAAAATTAAAACATTTGGTCCAGTTGACCCTGCATGGTCAAAGCAGCACCTTGAAATTAACTAAAATTTAATTTAGGTTTTTGTCATAGAAACACATAGCCAACACGGAAAAAACAATAAACAGAAAAGTAACAGTATCAGGATTTGAACAGCAGACCTCTCAAATCCAGAAAATCATTTTGGATTTCATTTTCAGAACACCCTAATGACATGTAGGAATGTGCAGATAATTTTAAAAATATTTTTCAGTTATTCTACATATTCCTTTTTTCTCAAAATACAAACCGTACTTTTCTTATGTAAATCTTTCATGATTGTTTTCCATCCTAAATATAGGCTGAATGCACCATGTGTTAATAATGGTAATCATTGAGTTTTCAATCAGCAAGTTATCAAAAATGTTAATTTTTTTTCATTTCAAATGCAGAGTCCTATCTGATGTTGCTAAACAGATAATGTGATTCTCCATGACCACAAAAGTACCTGGTACTCGAGAATACCACTGTTACATCTCTACAGAAGATGGCAAACTCAAAGTCAGCCAGGTGTAAGAGAAAAGATAGTCATTTGATTGTCCGAATATTCACAACTGAAGCAGCAGCTGAGATCCTCCCCTCCCATGATTACACTCTCGATGGATCAGTCGCGTCCCTCACACTAGACCAGTGTCCTATTGGAGGCTATGTTGGGTGTGTGTATGATGAAAAATGTTGTCTTGGTGTAATTCGTGACAAGAGTGAAGCACTATTGGATATCCTGATATTTTCCATGCATCCAAACTACCTGCACAGTCTTTCCATTGGCCACCTAGAGACAATATTTGTTGGGTGCCATTACTTTGTGCCATTGCACTGCTTAGTGAACTTACAATGGTCAGTTGGTGGCAATACCATCTTGATCTCAAAGACAAAGATGCCCTACTTTGATTGTAACAGAAATGAAATTCGACATATATCCATGTAGTTGCAATGCAATGTTAACATTTAATTATAACTAGTATTTTATTTAATTGTATATCAAGCAGCTGTTGTTCATGTGCTTAATGGCTTTGGTGATTTATTTTGTTCCATTAATCCTATACCCAAGTGAGCGATGAAGAACCTGATGATTATCCATCCATTTTCTAACCCGCTGAATCCGAATAGGGTCACGGGGGTCTGCTGGAGCCAATCCCAGCCAACACAGGGCACAAGGCAGGAACCAATCCTGGGCAGGGTGCCAACCCACCGCAGGACACACACAAACACACCCACACACCAAGCACACACTAGGGCTAATGTAGAATCGCCAATCCACCTAACCTGCATGTCTTTGGATTGTGGGAGGAAACCGGAGCGCCCGGAGGAAACCCACGCAGACACAAGGAGAACATGCAAACTCCACGCAGGGAGGACCCGGGAAGCGAACCCGGGTCTCCTAACTGCGAGGCAGCAGCGCTACCACTGCGCCACCGTGCCGCCCCCTGATGATTATCATTACTGATAAATGGTGAATTTAACCCATGTCTAAAATGGAAAATAAAAATGAAAGATTTACATAAGAAAAGTAAGACTTGTTTTTTGAGAAAGACGGGACCATTTAGGATACAGGAAAAATAATTTTTAAAATGTCTGGAAATCCCACAATGCATTAAGCTGGTATGAAAATTGGACCCAAAATGATATTTTTCACATTTGAAATGTCTGCTGGTCAAAGTCTGATGCAGTTTCTTGTTTGTTTATAACTTTTTGAAAAGCCATATGTAAGTATCTAAACATGGACAAAATTTCAGCAGGCTTTATCAGAAGTAAGCTTTCTGAAAGCCAAAGATTCTAAATATTTTTGAAGGTTTGCTCTTACCAAGTCATTAGGACCAAACATTTTGATTTTGTTATGTGCTATACTTATGAATATGGTCTTTATAAATTTGATGAAAAAATAAAGCCCTATCAAATTTGACACCCCTTTCCCCAAACAAAATTGACTATCTTGGAAAGTATTGATCTTACATAAAAATAATTTTACAGGCAAACTACACTGCTGGCTTCAGTTATGCTTATGGCAAATAACAATTTTTCCACCTGTGCTCAATGGACTTCCAGTGGGGGCAGTGTTTGCACGAATACATAGGTATATCTTTTCTAGGCAACACACTCAAGGTAAACTGATTTCATTGATTTTTCATCATTGAAGAGGATCACACTCACTTTCTGCATCAGCCATCTGCAGATAGCCTTGCAGCTCTTTTTGATTTGCATGTTTGCTGGTGTGACAGATTGGAGCACTCTCGCTCTCTTGAACTCTCGAATCAAACGCCAGACACCAGATAAAATCCAAATGTTGAATTTATTATTATAAATAAGTGCACAAAGCACCACCACTCCAGTATACTCAATAATAATCAAATAGACAATCCTCCAATCTCCCAGACGCTTAGCCACCCTGCCTCCCAACCCTGCTCATCTGTCTGGGATCTCCCACAGTTCTTTATAGTCCTCCACCCGGAAGTGCTTCTAAGCCCTTAGTCCATGTGATTATCTAGCACTTCCGGGTCAGGTAAAACTTCTCTTTTTCTTCAGCCCAGAAGTGTATAATTTCTTTCGTTCCTGTGACTTGGAAATACTTCCAGGCTATAAGGAAAATATACATCCGTGGGCCTCCCTGCAGCGACTCCTGGCAGCCCCCATGGTAGCCAGCAGGGCTGTGCATTATAACTCCACTGTCCATGATTCCCTGCTGGCATTCGGGGCACCTCTGTGCTGCAAGGAGGGCTCCATCTGACGGCCTGGGGGTATTGGCCGGGATGAATGGCCAGCCATATCTCACACTGGTAAAACCAGTTCCTGAGTTTTTTTTGAGTTTCCTTAAAAAAGCTTTCCAAAGTCATCTTCCAAGTAGACATTTTTCCCTTAAATGTTTCTATTGTGAATGATGCCTATAGTTTATGAATGTCACAACAGGAAAAAAATACTGTTCTACTATTAATATACAGTGTGACGGATTGACCACATGCCAGACACCAGATAAAAGTCCAAGAGTTGAATTTAATAATTCTAATAATGTGCACAAAGCACCACCACCTCCATAATCCTCAATATTAACAATAAATCTCAGACCCTTCGTCACCCTTCCTCCTAACTCAGCTCCCCTTGCTGGGGTTTCCCAGAGTCCTTTATAGTCCTTGACCCGGAAGTGCTTCCATCCCTCAGTCCATGTGATTTCCCAGCACTTTCGAGTCAGATGAAAAGTCCTTCTTTTCTTCAGCCCGGAAGTACTTTCTTATTTTCATTCCTGTGACTAGAAAGTACTTCTGGGCTATAATAAAAATCCTCGTGCCTTCCTGGAGCATTCCCTGGCGGCCCCCATGATATCCAGCAGGGCTGTGATGTAAAACTCCACTGTCCATGATGCCCTGCTGGAACTCGGGGCACCTCTATGTTGCAAGAAGGGCTCTATCTGGTGGTGTGGTGGTATTGGCCGGGATGAACTGCCGGCCACATACCACAACAGTAAAAATTCATTTATCCGTCAGGAGTTGGGACTGAGGCCGTGACGGATAAGAAAAAATATGGATAACAGAACAGATACTTTAAAAATGATAATCAGTAGATTAGTTAAGCAAATAGTCATTTTTATTTACAAAACAAAACTATATTAACAAAATATAGTATTAACAATTTTAATTAATTCATATAATTTTATAACAACCAGTATAATAAGCAAATGCAACTCAGAGGTACTGGAGTTTTTTACATTTTACTTGGAGTCTTTGTTCTGTAACAAATGGTGCCCTCTCTTATACTGTTTTCTGGCTTACGGAACACACCTCAAAAACAATGAAAGAAAGCTTTCCTTACCAATCAGTTTATCTTCTGCCACGTCTGTCTCTCTCTATACTGCAAACACTCTTGCTTATTATCTTCTAACTCCCTACTCAAAACTTCTTCCACCGCACCTTCCTTTTTCTCCTAACTTCTGCTGTCAATCATCTCCTAAGAGGCATTATATAATACAGAAGAACATTAACATTAATACAGAATAACATTACCTTCAGCGGTTTCCTTTTTCTACACATTTTTCAATTTTGTTGGCATCACACTTTATATCGTTCACTGTTGTTCTTCCTATTCCTTAAATTGAAGCAATACTTGAAGCACTTTTCACCATTTTGTAAATTTTTAATAATTTAATTTTTTTGTGACAATTCCAACACCACACATTTGTTTATCAGCCATAATAATGTGTAGTAGATTAATTATAACAAGAGAGAAAAACTACGAAATACTACTTAAACTGAAGGTACATAACTGGTGTTGTGATTTTGAAATGCGGCATGACACCTGGTGCGGGAGAAGAACAAGGGAGCCCTAGCATAAGGGAGTGTTCCAATGTATACAGCTCGCAGCATACCGCATGGCAGTAGTAGTAAATTAATAGGTAGGTGGTGGGATGCGCAATTTTTCTTTTTCTTTTTTTGCCCTGACAGTTAACAGAGACTAATGGGACCATGTAGGATACAGTAAAAATAATTTTAATAATGTCTATTGTGTAATAGATAATCAAGGTTTTACTACACATATTTTCCATTGGCACATAGAAATGTAAGAGGATATTATTCAGAGAACAGGTGAGTTTGTGAAAAAATATTTTATTGCTTGCTTTCCTCTTACAAAGCATTTACTCCCCGATAGGCAGTTTGAGAGAAAATAAAAAGATAAACTACAAGGACATGTAGTACTAGAATTCTTTATAATTTATAGTCTAATTAAAATTTCAGCTGTTGCAGTTTCAGAAATTGCAATATGTAAAATCTCTATTTCGGTGTAAAAACTAATTTTATGTTTTCTGACTAACCAACAGCCAGAAGGAGACCATGTCCAAAACATGGTAATCTCATTCAGCCATTTTGAGGTCCACTTGAAGTGATATCGGTTGTCTTGCACTCTAGACTCACTTATTTTAGTTCCCAGCTGTTGTGTCCCTCTCTCAGTCATGTAGCAACCAGCAACTTTCCAGTGTGGTTCTCAGTAATGTATAAGTTTTGCAGGTACTTGTTTATTGGTTTCTAGTCATCTTTAATTTAGTGTAAAGTCATGGTTCTTCATGGTTCAGATATGTGGCTTAACCATAGATCCTGATTCAAGGCAAAATAGCCAATGGACAACCTCCGAGTGGTCCTTTCTCAGGCATTCTTCATAGTTTTGTGGGAGTGCTGTTTTGGTGAAGTAATAGTGACTTGGCATTATATGCCTGGCGTCTAACGTTTTGGTTCAGTTTTGAATTATAGTTTTTCTGTTATATAAATAAGAAACACGTCCTTAGCAGTGTACTCCTTTATACCGTTCATAACTTTATTCCAGCGTTTGTGGTTTTTGTCATACAGACATTCTCTGTTAACTGGTTTGGCATTTATTGATTGACTTAAAGTTTTAAGCAAGTAGAAGTTTTACTTTTGTGCTATTCGTCATATGAAAGTAATCAGTGTTAAACTTTTCAGACACTTGCTGTGTATACTAGCATTGCTGCTGTTGAGGTGTGCGAAAGGGTAGTTTATATGGCCGCTCCTTGCAGCAACGTGCCACTTTTCAAAGATTACAGTAAATCTTATGTTCACTTGGTCAGTGTTGGTATTTTTAAATCCAAACAATGACCAAATGATAGATGTTGCATTTTATTTATTTATTTAATCATCTCTGCTATACCGTCTGTATCTCCGCCTTTTGTTACAAATAGAAATGGAGATACCATTTTTGTCAAGCAAGCGTCCACATACAGTACACCTGACAAGGAGAGAAAGTTGTAAGCTTTTTTAAGACTTAGCCTATGTACCTTGATGCGGCTTTTATTTCTGTTGGTTTGGGAGCTGAAACACCAAAATGTTATGGAATTTTAGGGAATAGATGATTCTTGGGCAAATATAAATATTAAGATGCCTTTGTTATGAAAAGTGCTGGTGTATGAACACTGAATATATTTAGTAGTTCTCATCACGTGCACGAAATTAGGACTGACAAGGTAGGTTTCTGCAACTTGTTTTACCTGGTCACCTTGCTGTATATAAAACTTGACTTGATACAGTTGTGTAATTTTGATTTCTAATATTGATATTCAATCTGACAATGAAACTACTGTATATTGAAATCTAATTTTTTCTGTGAAGTGCATCGTGAGGGGTGGGGTAGGAAATTGGGCCTAGGTGGTAACAGTTGTGTAATTTCATAACAATTTTCATGTTCAAATTGACTAAATATTTATATAGTTTTCATTAGTGCTGGGCAATAATGATAAAATTGAATTTAATTATATTTTCCCAGTATGTCACAATAGTATGATATTTATTAGGGGTGTAACGGTACACTAAAATGTAATTTCGGTTCGGTTCACTTTCTTGAGGTACTCGGTTCGGTTAATTTTCGGTACAAAAAAGGCAGGAAAAAAATGACTTTAAATGCTTTTATTTAAAAAAAAAATACAAACAATAGAATTTTTATAAATAAATTAAAGCGACCCATTTGGGTGATATTTCAAATAAATTAGATTCTGAGTTTTTAAAACTATTGTAACAATTTAAATAAACAAGTAACAAATGTAAACTTTGAACATGTAGCCGCAACAGCCTGAATATGACAAATAAAACTATTCAAGCTTAAAGTTTTTGGCTAGAAAGATTAATTTATCCACATTTTCTGCAGAAAGCACAGATCTGGTTGCAGTGACAATATCTCCAGCAGTGGAGAAGACCCGTTCACTAGCAACAGAGGTAGCTGGAATACAGAGGTAACGCTTTGCGAGTTTTGCTATGTGTGGGTATGTAGCCTCATTGCCTTTCCACCAAAGAAGAGGATCAGCTTCAAGGGAAAGGCACCCTGAAGCTCTGTACTTACTAACCTCTTCTTGGACCTGCTGCAAAAGGGTTGGTTTACTACTTCCCCCCTGTCTCTGGAAAAGTTCACCAAAAAGTTCAGTCATTACAGACTTCTTAGCTGGAGGTGATCTGGTGGATGATGCCTCTGGAGATGATGAGGATCCAGCTCCTATCTCTGTGGCATCCTCAGTCTGCAAAAGAAAAAGTAATGTTTTGGGGCTAATTAATAATGTAATTAAAAATAAAAAGGGTATTAGATCATAATTTAATACCTCTTCTTCTGTGGTTGTCATCATTTCTGTTATGATGTCGCTGAATATCTTCTGTCTCTCATCATCTTCTATGTGAGGCAAGGCTTTGAATCGGGGGTCCAGGGCTGTGCATTTGTGCAAAAAGTCATAGCACACAGAGTATCTTTCTTGCAGGCTTCTTGTGACTGCTAGCTTGACCTCTCTCACAGCAGAACTGTCTTCTTGTTTTGGTGCCATAGAGTGGAGAACAGTAGTTTTCAAGGGGATTATCATGGACACAGACGCTCTGGATTCAGTGCTCATCAGGGTTGTGATTGTTTTTAGAGGTTGTGCTTCAATCACTTCCTCTGCCATTGCCACTTCTTCGTCATTGAATGTGTATACACTCACCTAAAGGATTATTAGGAACACCATACTAATACGGTGTTTGACCCCCTTTCGCCTTCAGAACTGCCTTAATTCTACATGGCATTGATTCAACAAGGTGCTGAAAGCATTCTTTAGAAATGTTGGCCCATATTGATAGGATAGCATCTTGCAGTTGATGGAGATTTGTGGGATGCACATCCAGGGCACGAAGCTTCCGTTCCACCACATCCCAAAGATGCTCTATTGGGTTGAGATCTGGTGACTGTGGGGGCCATTTTAGTACAGTGAACTCATTGTCATGTTCAAGAAACCAATTTAAAATGATTCGAGCTTTGTGACATGGTGCATTATCCTGCTGGAAGTAGCCATCAGAGGATGGGTACATGGTGGTCATGAAGGGATGGACATGGTCAGAAACAATACTCAGGTAGCCCGTGGCATTTAAACGATGCCCAGTTGGCACTAAGAGGCCTAAAGTGTGCCAAGAAAACATCCCCCACACCATTACACCACCACCACCAGCCTGCACAGTGGTAACAAGGTATGATGGATCCATGTTCTCATTCTGTTTACGCCAAATTCTGACTCTACCATTTGAATGTCTTAACAGAAATCGAGACTCATCAGACCAGGCAACATTTTTCCAGTCTTCAACTGTCCAATTCTGGTGAGCTTGTGCAAATTGTACCCTCTTTTTCCTATTTGTAGTGGAGATGAGTGGTACCCGGTGGGGTCTTCTGCTGTTGTAGCCCATCCGCCTCAAGGTTGTGTGTGTTGTGGCTTCACAAATGCTTTGCTGCATACCTCGGTTGTAACGAGTGGTTATTTCAGTCAAAGTTGCTCTTCTATGGCCTGTAAATGGCCTGTATTTGATATAGCGCCTAACTAGAGTTCAAGAATCAGCTTGAATCAGTCGGCCCATTCTCCTCTGACCTCTAGCATCAACCAGGCATTTTCGCCCACAGGACTGCCGCATACTGGATGTTTTTCCATTTTCACACCATTCTTTGTAAACCCTAGAAATCGTTGTGCGTGAAAATCCCAGTAACTGAGCAGATTGTGAAACACTCAGACCGGCCCGTCTGGCACCAACAACCATGCCACACTCAGAATTGCTTAAATCACCTTTCTTTCCCATTCTGACATTCAGTTTGGAGTTCAGGAGATTGTCTTGACCAGGACCTCACCCCTAAATGCATTGAAGCAACTGCCATGTGATTGGTTGATTAGATAATTGCATTAATGAGAAATTGAACAGGTGTTCCTAATAATCCTTTAGGTGAGTGTATATCTTTGTTCTTGAGAGGTTTCTCAGTTAGTGCTGAATATATAGCTGCCTGCTGTTCAAGGTATCTCTGAAGCATGTCATAACTTGAATTCCATCGTGTGGGGACATCTTGAATGAGAGAATGCTTTGGAATATTCAGCATTTCTTGTTTGCTTTTCAGGATGTGCGCTGCTGTGGTGCTTTTGTGAAAAAATGTCACAATCTTTCTTACTTTTCCCAATAATCTAGATATCTGGTTGATGCTTGTTACTTTTTGAGATGCTAGATTAATGGTGTGTGCAAAACAACCAATCTGAGGGCCCATTCCTGCTTCTTTTACAGCACTGACAATGTTTTTAGCATTGTCTGTGGTTACAGGAATTGTGGTCCCAGGTTTTTCCAGCTTCCATTCATTCACAGCCTCCTTCAGGTGCTCTGCAAGATTTGTGCTAGTGTGCTGTTCATAAACAAGTCTCGTTTGCAGAACGTGATTCCTCATCTCCCATTGTGGCGAAATGTAGTGGACAGTTACTGTTAAATAGCTCTCTGTTGCGCGTGAAGTCCAACTATCTTTTGTAAGTGAAAGAGAGGGCACCCGTGATAGCTCGCTGACGACATCACTTCTAGTTTTTTCATAAAGTGCTGGTACAACTTTCTGACTAAAGTGAGGACGTGATGGTATTTCGTAGCGAGGCTCAAGAACTTTAATCATATACTTAAAGCCAGTGTTCTCAACAACTGAATATGGACGTAATCCCGTAGCTATGAAGACTCCAATACCATGTGTTATTGCTTTGACCCAGTCAGAGTTGCTCGCTAGATGTTGTTTAAAAGCTGAAGTTATCGGTGTTACTGTTTGCACCAAGCTGGTTTTCTTTCTTGTAGAGGAAACATTCACAGATGGATGGTGCCGTTTTAAGTGTGTTAACATATTAGACGTGTTTCCTGTAGCGTACCCGATCTCAGTGGTGGAACAATGTTGACAAACAACTTTGGATTTATCCACTTGCCGTTGTCCATCGGTAACTTTAACGGGGAAGCCAAAGTGTTCCCAGACAGGAGAACGTAATGAGCTGGGAGGGTCTTCCATCTCAGGCTTCTCGCTTGCATTTGCCATAACCCCATTTGTCACGTCTGCGAGCTACTGGCGCGCCTCTCCCTCATCCAGTGTCCGACACTCAGAGGCGTCCGTGCGGAAACTCGCCCAAGACTTTAGTTCCGCTTGGGGTGCTTAGATCGCACTAGTAATAGATTTAATGAGAAAAAATGCATAAAATATAACCGAAACGGTACGCAAGTGGACCGAACCGAACATGCAAAACCGAAACGGTTCAATACATCCATGTGAACCGTTACACCCCTAATATTTATCAATATTTAAATATATTAACAAAGATAATAATACTGTTCCTCCATACTGCCTCCATAGCACCAATAGTTTTTATAAAAAAGGTGTCTTGCAAACTTTATAGTTTTTTTTGTCTTGTTAAATTTTGAAATACTATTTCCAGAAAGAGAATTTGCTTTTATTTACTTATGTGTTATGAACTATTATTTTCAAACAATTGTAGTAATATTTGCTGACATTATTGTAAAATTCATACAGTTTTGCAGCTCTTTCTTAGTTGCATGTCTGCTGGGAAGGTCAATTTGTAAGCTTCATGGAGTACTGAGCCTTGTGGGACACTATTTAACTTAACAGAGTGCTGTTAGTACATTTCTATATGTACTGAAATGGATTTGGTAAATATAAACTAAACCACACAGGGGCTGTGTCTAAGACCCCAAAATAAGTTTCCAGCTTATGTAACAGAATTGAGTTGCCAGTGATGTCAAAAGCTGTACTTAAGTCTAACAACACAATAACTGTTGAATTTCCTTCATCGGAAGATATTGGAATGTTGTTCTTTAAAATGAAGACACTCCTCATTCATTGGTGTGATGTACTGTCTTCAATTCAAAAGCACAGAATTATGGGAAATGCATCTTTCCTGTTGACTATGAATACTGCCTTTCCAGGAAGTAACTATTAATAGTATTTTAGCAAAAAATGCAGACTTTTTGCCTGTTTTGAGCTAGCAACTGCATAATGGTCATGTGTAACTAGAGATTTTTTCATGGTCTTTTTCACATTGTTTGCAGTTGTGTAGAATGTGTTATCATTAGACTCCAATATATCGATTTTTTTCTCTCACTCAGCAAGAAAATATTAGATTAAAAGTTTTTATCAGGCCATTAATATAAACTACATGGGTTAGGTAATGTAAAACAAAGTATTGTGGGTGGAGTATTCCTTTAAGATACATAATGATTGTTTTTCCACTGTTTGTTACTTTTAGCCATATATATCCTTCATATATCTGGCATGATCTACATTTTTTTTTTTGTGTAACCGGACATATGGATAAATATGCTTCCACCTGCAGGTGTCATTCAAGGCATGAAAAACACTCAGTTTAATACTAGGTTGAAAAAAATTACCTTCAAATGTGGATGGAATTTTCATTCTGCACTTGTACTTATCCATTTTTCTTTAAACTTAATGTATTCAGCTTCTGATGAGGAGCAGCCCATGGTTTTTATTGCAGGTATGTCAGCATCGCATTTTGTTTTTAGTAGCTTTTCATTGAAGGTTGTTTTATTTCCTCATTTAGATTATCATAATTTTAGTTTATATTTGCTTTGCCTTTAAAATCTTATCAAAATGGACATATTTCTGTATTATGCTGCTTCTTGGCAAAAAGTAAAGAGATAATATTTTTGATCCTGAATCAGACTGATAACAAAGGACACATTTAATGCCTATTGGCAGTTATGCCCAGTTTTTTCAACTCTAGCTGAGTAATGACATTTTCAGCATGTTCAACTTGAGAATATTGAAATTTAATTCAGTACTTATTAGAGATACTCTGATCAGGTATTTTAAGTCTGATACCGATCACCGATTTCATGTTACTTGATTGTTCGATTCTTATACGGATTTCAATTTTTTTTCTTCTTTATCCCTTTAAAAACATTTTTCACTAATCTCCAGCATAACTAGACAAATAGAAGTTTTATGTCCTATATTAAAGTGTATTTTTTATATTTTAACTATAGACCACATGTGTTAACTGTTCATTTTTCATTTACAAATGTTAAATTCTGTAGGCTTATTTATTGTTCAGTGACCATAAAATACTAAAATAAAATGTCCTGTATACTTTAATAAAATATGTACAAAAATATTTATCCATAATACATATGGCATAAAAGAAAATAAAGTGCTTTTCATAACTTATAAGCTGTCATATTGTTTGTTTCTGTGATGTACTTATCTGAAAAAAGGCTTAATTAAAAATGGTAGTTTTCACTATTTTTCGAACAAAAAAATATATATCTATATAAACAATTGACATTGACAATTAAACACTACTTAAATGTAAATGTACATGCACTTATGTTTTAATCATTTTTAATCATGAATTGCACTACAGCTTTTTTTTTTAAATATACATTTACTGTATTTATACACGAGTGTCTTTTTTTTCTTCCATGTATCAGCTAGATATTTGTAATTTTTGATGGTGTAATTATAAAATATGGATTACCTTTTTAATTATGTAGTACAGTACTTGTTTCTTACCAACAGGAACAAATAATATACACGATACAGATATTTTAAAAAAGCCTATTGTTTACTAAGCAGCACTTTCACTTTTATCTTTATCTTTTCTTTTTCCAGTTAAAAGTGTAATCTGCTACATTTTAAACAAGCACACTGTCCACTGAGTACTTTTTGTTCAGTGTATTACTCCACTTTCATAAAGGCTAATATACCAGTCACCTCTTGTTTACTGATTAAACAAGCTTGCACTTACTGGTTTTTCATCACAATGCAGGAAGTTTGCTGCAAAAGGAAAAAAATAAAAAAAGAAAGATGTGCACTGGCTCAACTACAATAATATCTTGTGTAAAGGAACACTACAACTAAATCACTGTAAAGATTACAAAATCGGGGTCTGAAAATATAGTTTTTTGTGATTGGCAGTTTTACTGATTTTTTTTTTTGGTGTGTGTGAAAATTGGTAGATTTTGATCTTTGGCCGATTGATCAGAGCTTGCCCAGTATTTATAAAACATGATGAAAAATGAATCCTGTATATAAAGTGCAGTCAAACTATACATAATTTCTTTTGTTTTTGTCTTCACCCCAGGCTTGATGACCTTAGAAACATTACAAATGCAGAACAGGGCAAAGAATTGCAAAGCAGATGACAAAAAGAAAGTTGCTCATCATACCCCAAATACTTTGTCCTGTATGTCCTTCAAGAAACCTCAGGTGAAGAACACTGCTGTTGAGCAGGTTAGTTTCTTTGATTATTTTAATCATATCTTGTGTGTAATAGTTTTAGTGTTTGCTTTCCTTCTGTAGAAATTTTGCTGATCTATACTAATAAAAGGCAAAGCGCTCACTCACTCACTCACTCACTCACTCACTCACTCACTCACTCACTCACTCACTCACTCACTCACTGACTCACTGACTCACTCACTCACTCACTGACTCACTCCTCGCTAATTCTCCAACTTCCCGTGTAGGTAGATGGCTGAAATTTGGCAGGCTCATTCCTTACAGCTTACTTACAAAAGTTGGGCAGGTTTCATTTCGAAATTCTACGCTTAATGGTCATAACTGGAACCTATTTTTTCGTCCATATACTGTAATAGACTGCAGCTCGATGACCGTGGGAGGCGGAGTTGAGTGTTGTGTCATCACGCCTCCCACGTAATTGAGTGCCTGCCCATATAAGGTAAATATTCGCGGGTAAAGGACTGTGCTTAGCATATTCATAAGTAAAAATATCTGAATCACAAACTGATGTTAATTATATTTTGTCCATGAATACTTATTAAATAATTCCAAATAGTCTGTCCGCTTCCTTTCATAGTTTTTCCGATGGTTGTGCTGCTTCCAGGCATGTACTGTATTTTCGTATTAAAGCATTTAACCAATCACATTTCAGCCATCATTTGTTGCCAGGCAGAGAGGACTTTACAATCTGTTGTGCAGGCACTCTAACACAGAATAAATGTAAATTAACCTGTTGCAGATTTTGAGTTGGTGTCAGTACGGCCCACTAGCAGGCGTACGGCGACGTCACCATATTCGACTCATTGATTGGATAGAAGCCGCAGGTTCGATTTTCAGCATTAGCTTCGATGGTGATAGAAAGGGACTTTTTGGTGGAACTGAGGCGCAAGGTTAATCTGTACGACAGAGTGATTGAACTGTTTTTGAGGAAAGAGAGGAGGATGGATTTTGTTTACAAATAATCAGAATTTTTGGTGAGTAAAATGTTGCGATTTTCCTAAATAATATTGAAAGTTTGAGTTATTATTGATGTTTTTTATGTGTGTCGCTGCTGTGGCTGCAGTAGAAAGGAACTTGTTGACCCCTGGTTTGTCTATTCAATAAAGGCATTTATTGTGGCTACAGGAGTTATCTATCTGCTATGCAGCGGCACTTTATACTGTATTTCTGCATATTAAGATGGTTTTTATAACCATAAATTAGTTTTTGAGGGGAGGGTTGATTCAGACGGAGCAGTACTGAAGGCCTAGGTGTGAGATGCACGGTCCGCCAATGGACCAGATGATCCGTAAATTTAATGAACATTACAACCCGAAATTAAACAAAACTGTAGAGAGGCCTATGATTAAATGAACAGTAAAAAAGTAAGAGCGAAGCGACGGTGACTTATTGAGGCAGGCAGGCCAGAGCACAATAGCACGGGGCTCGATGTAGTGCGTGTTAAGTCGATCTAAAATGCGTGCTCAGATTTGAAAAAATATATGTTTTCAAGTTCTATTTGGATATAAGTAGGTTCTGTTTAGTGGACAGAAATATTTTTGGTAGGAATGTAGGTTGAATTTAGTCTTTACATTTCTATGGTGAAGAAAAATTTATGCAATGATGACTAAATTTAACTTACATTCCTACCAAAGATATTTCTGTCAACTAAATAAAAATTACTTATATTTAAAATTTAAATCGAACTTGAACAGATACGATAGTTCATAATGCTCACGCAACACTACGTGCATGTAAGAGCGAAAGTCATCCATTTTAACAAGCAGCTTATTGCACTGATACGAAATAGCCTGCCCATTTAATTATTTAGGAATGGATAGATAAATTAAGAATTTGTACAAATAATGTTTTTCTGGTTTCTTCCTCAATGGATTCTGGCACGCCCAGCAACAGTCACCCAGGAGGATTACATAATAATGTGGAAATTGAAAAAGAAATTTTTTACTTGGTTAATTAATTATGAGTTTTACACTATGAGTTTTACACTCGGATTATCAATAAATTGTATTTCTCTGTTTCTTAAAACAAGTGTACTTAAGTTACCTTGATACGAGTCTAAAGGGCAGAGACTTGCATCCTATAATAGAGAATGGTAAGATAAATAATATGGAAGCCTATCTGCATTATTGGATTTTTTTACCTGTATTTCCGAAATTAAAATTGATAAGCCACAGTGGGTATACAAACCAGTGTGTTTCTTCATGCTGGTCCCAAGCCTAGACAAATGGAGAGGGTTACGTCAGGAGGGGCATCCAGTGTAAAATTTTTCCAAATCAATATCCGAACAACAATACAGATTTCCATACTGGAATTGTCAAGATCCAGGTTAACAACCGCCACCACCAGTACTGTTAGCCAACATGGTGCTGGCGGAAATTGGTCTACTGTTGGCCAAAGAAGGAGAAGAAGAAGGGGGAGACAGATTCAAATTGTTCTATCATGGTGTGGATGGAATGAGAAATGGGGTAGGGGTTATTCTGAAGGAACAGTATGTCAAGAGTGTTTTGGAGGTAATAAGAGTGTCAGACAGAGTGGTGATTGTGAAGTGGAAATTAAAGGTGTGATGATGAATATTGTTAGTGCATATGCCCCTCAAGTTGGGTGTACGATGGATGAGAAAATTTCTGGAGTGAGCTTGATGAAATGATGGACAATGTACCCAAGGGACAGAGATTGGTGATTGAAGCAAATTTCAAATGACATGTTAGTGAAGAGAACATAGTGAATTAGGAGGTGATGGGTGGGTAAGGTGTCAAGGAGAGTAATGAAGAAGGTCCGATGATTATGGATTTTGAGAAAAGGATGGATATGGCTGTGGTGAATACGAGAGGAACATAGGGTGACGTACAAGAGTGGAAGAAGATGCACACAGGTAGATTATGTACTATGCAGGAGGGTCAATCTGAAGGAGATTGAAGACTGCAAAGTGGTGGCAGGGGAAAGTGTAGTTAGGCAGCATAGGATGGTGGTCTGTAGGATGAGGTTGGAGATCAAGAAGAGGAGGAGAGTAATTGTGTTGCAGTTGGCTACATTTTGTTTGTTGTTGCCTGTTGGAGCACAGGCAGGTTAAGTAACTTGCTTAGGAATAATCAGTATGAGAAAGAAGTTTTAAACCCATTATCCCAGGGTTAGATCTCTAAAGTCTTAGTCAAGTGTGGTGTCATGGTTAAGCTGTGTACTTCTGTGTGGTTTACATTACTGTTCAATGCTTAAGACTATAATTACTGCTGCTGTCAGAACCCTTAGCTTTTTCCCAGAAAAAAAACATGCAATGGCCACCTTGTTACACCCACTTACAGCTGTCAGTTATGATATCACTCCCAGCTTTAACTTTATAGAGATAACAAAGCCAAAATATTTGCATGTATTATAAATAAACTATTGTTTTTACATTATGTTTTATATAATGTACACTCAGCTATAACATTGTTTTCTCATTACAATGGCACGTGTCAAGGGGTGGAATATATTAGGTAGCAAGTGAACTGTCAGTTATTGAAGATGATGTTTTGGAAGTAGATAAAATGGACAAGTGTAAGGATCTCGACAGCTTTGAAGAGGGCTAAATTGTGTTGGGTAGATGACTGGGTCAAAACATCTGCAAAATGGCATAACTTGTAGCACAAGTTCTTAAAGTATGGGTCACAGAGATTTGTGATTCACAATATTAATTAATGGGATTGGGTCACGCTCGGGTCACTGCCATTGCCATTGCTCTGCTACAATCTGCATCAGCGATGTTCCAAAGAGGACCCTCTCCCTGATCCTTGGGTGATGGTCGGCGGCGACTCTTCAAACGGGAAAACCCAAAATGTAATGGTTGATGGCGATTCTGGGTCTTAGAGACAAAAAAGAAAAAAGGCAAAAGTGGGTCACAAAAAAAATACATTTTAAAACGACTGTTGTAGGGTATTCCTGATATACAGTGGTTATTACCTACTAATCGTGTTCCAAGTTTGGACAACCAGTGAACCAGCAACAGGGTCATGGGCACTCAAGGCTCATTGATGCGTGAGGGGAACAAAGGTTGAAAATGCTAATATTGGTCATGAGAGAAATGTGTCAGAAAAAAACGTGCATTACAGCTTGCTGAATATGGGGCTGTGCAGCAGAAGACTGATCGGGGTGCCAATGCTGACCCCTGTCCTCAAGTGAATGCACCTACAATGGGCATATGAAAATCAGAACTAGACCATAGAACAATGGAAGAAGATGGTGTGGCCATGTTTTCTTTTAGATCATGTGGACGGTTGGGTGCATGAATGTTGTTTTCCTGGGGAAGAGATGGTAGATATTGTGGTTTTGTTATCTCTATAGAGAGCAGGAAGAGGCTGCAGAATTGACAGAGCCATAGGTGTGTGTAAGAATTTTTCTTTCTTTTGGAAAAAACAGAGAGATCTGGCCGTAGTTCAAGAGTGGTTTAATCTAATCATCTAGTAGTCTGAGGTCCCATCATGAAAATGATAAGGATAGTGCTGAAGCAGGACAAGGCCATTTGAAACGTACCTGCTGACAAAAAATTAACAAAGGCACCTTGTGCCCAAGTGGCAGGACATTGATGTTCTAGAGTCTGTCAGGCACCAAATTCTCTGTTTGCTGTATTTTTATATGAGGTACTTTTGGGGGAAATCTTTGTCAGTGTTTCATAGGTGAAGCCTCTGTTTTATCTGCTCAGTGAGGAGGTTCTAAAGCCAGACGGCAGAGACCCACACCTTGCAAAGAAAATAAAAACTAGTATCCTAAGCTATTTGAATGACAAATTTGATGATACTGCTACTAATGACCTTTTAGATATAACATCCATCCTTGATCCTTGATTCAAAACCTTATATATGAAACATGAGAAAATTTATGCCGTAAAAGGCCACAGCACTTCAGCAGCTGGACTTCACAGTTCTGTCAGCACAGTAGGAGGTGAGGGGGAAATAACCAGTACTGGGCAGAATTCAAGAGACTGCATTCTGTTGCAGAACCTGAAATCACAGGTCAACAATCTATTGAAGTAGAACTCGATAACTACCTCCTAGTTTCTTGTATGGCCAGTAAAACCAGTCCATAGAACACTTTTTCCTAAAATGAGGTAAAAACTACCTTAGTATTCCCTCCACTAGCTAACCCTCAGAATGACTTATTAGCACAGGAGGTAACATTGTCACATGCAAGACCATGTCAGCCAAGCTAGAGACAATGAATATACTAGTCTTTGCAAAAAAAAAAACTGTGGTGCAATAGGAAATGATGTGTGTTACTTTTATGGTCATAGCAAGAAAGGATTTAAAATACAGTGGTGCCTCATACTTTGAACTTAATTCGTTTCAGGGGGCAGTTTGAACTCTTAATTATTTGAAGTCTGAATTAGTTTTCCTCATTTGAAATAATGGAAATGGAATTAATCTGTTACCAGACCCTAAACAATACCCATTTCGATAAACTTAAATGGCAAATACACATAATCTAACATAAAAGCAACACAACTGAATACCATAAATCAGTGGTCCCCAACCTTTTTGACACCAAGGACCGCTTTACTAGAAGCAAAGTTTTCCAGGCAGCTGAGGGGGGTTTTGAGGATTTTTAGGGGCGTGTTCGTAGGGCAGTTTTATACACAATTTACATTACATTTCTATTATTATTAAGTTATAATATCGTAATAGAAATTATACAGTTTACCATAATGCAGAATCAGTGGGAGCCCTGAACTTGTTTTCCTGCAACCAGAAGATCCCATCTGGGAACGATGGAAGACAGTGATGCTTATGTTCTGTCTACTCTGTAATCTTGTTTTGGTTGCTATCACTGCAGAAAATGCTGCCTCACAAAGCTAGGATGTTGGAAATGGAAGCAGCTTCAATAGTTTCTTTCGTGTTAATTTTAATCTCCTCCTGCCTACAAGTTATGCTGACTATAATTTTTCTCAGCATTTCCTTGCGATAATATACTTTCAGGGTGCGAATGATGCCCAAACCCAATGACTGAAGCACTGCTGTGCAATTGGGCAGGAGGAATTCAAAGCGAACATTATCTGAATGTGGAAGTATGTTGTAGGCAGCACAGTTATCAATCAGCACCTGAATAATCCTGTTCCTCTTCATATTGTGAGGTTTCTGAACTATTTTGGGATCCCCCCCCACCCAACGGGAACGTCACAATGAAGTGCATCCTGAAGCGCGATTGTAGGATCTGTGTAAGATTGTTTGTCCATTGCCGGGGCAGGGAAACAGCAGGCTCACAGCATGTTGTCCCGCTGACAGAGGTCCCAAGAGAGTTTAAAAACCACACATTTTCTTGAATGAGTGCCGCATTAATAGGAATGTTTCTTAAAGGATCATCACTGAACCACATAAAAACGGCTTTTTCGCCGTCTTCAAATGCAGACGTTCGCATACGTTTGCAACCCAAGATTTTTCTTTTTTTTTGCATATAACAAACACATGTGCAATCTGTTGGAATGACAAATGCAATGCATATCACAAACATTAACACTGTTATCGTTTTCTCGTGTCTGCCATTTCTATAGAAGGGTGACAGTGAGTTAAATTCCGATGGATGTTTTTCAAATGTTGAAGAGCAATAAGCAAAAGGTATCACTGAAAACCACAGAAAACAAAAACAGCAAAAAAAACAGTACAAGGAAAGTTCGAAGAAAGAGCATTTTTTTACAATGTTTCTGTTTGGGGATCGTTGTGCAAATGTGCACAACTGAGCTGCGACCACAGAATTAATTGGTCTGTGGATGATCCATTCAAGCATTTCAAGGTCACTTCATTGTAATGAAAGTATCTGCTGCTGAATGTACTTCATAGTAACGAGATTTCTATAGACTCATGTCATATGGTGAAACTGTCAGAAACAAAAATACTTTGTTGTAATACTCTCTCACCTCGGTCTCTCCTCTCTCTGCGCTGCTGCAAATCCCTGCCCGCCTAGCATTCTGAAAAGTGTCCTTAGTGAAGGGGGCAGCCTTTTTGCTGTAGCCCTTCACTGAGTGAGTCTCCGAGCCGCGGTCCGGTAGTGGGCCATGGACCGGGGGTTGGGAACCCCTGCCATAAATAATAAATTAAAACATGAAAACAATTAATAAAATACGTCAATACTGTATAATAAAATGAAATATATGGTAGCATGCATGGATGCAGCAGCTTGGTGCTTTTCTTTCAGCTCTTTGTTTGTCCTTTTGTGTATATGTTCCTGTTTGTCATAATGACATTCTGCTAGGTGAATAACGACTACAGCCTGCACGAACTCCTAAAGAGAGCACTATGCAGCGAGTAGACTGTTACAGTTGAGTTTCTCCGCTTCCACGACATCCCACTGGACCTAGCCAGGCATCTAGGCTTTCTGTTGGATTACCATCACCACAGGTTGGAGACTGAGACAGTGCAGAAACAGAAGGCTTAAGCAGGGTTGGCAAGCTGACAAGGCTCTTCCTACCATTTTTCTTAGCAACACAAGATTCCTCACAAATAGGATGGATGAGATTGTTAAAGACAGTTGCATTTTACTACTTACAGACACCTGGCTGCATTCACTCAGTCTACATATAGCTATTGAGTTAACAGGCTGCACAGTACACCTGAACATTTGAAGTTAGAATTGTTTGAAGTACAAGGCAACACTATATTGTTTTCTATCTGTATCATTTACATGTTATTTGCTGATAATAAATCCTATTTTAAACTATAATGAACATCTTGCTTATTCTATCTGCAGTATAAAATTTGACACTCTTTAAAAACTCCATTGCATGAAGTTCTATGTTGTGATGAATATTTAGATCAATACTGTAAAAATTATTGTATTTTTGGCCTTATCACCCAGCTTGCAGTTTTCTTTCAACAACCTTTAAAATTTTTTGTGGTGTTTTTTTGTAGTTATGTTTATTTTTTGTTTTTTTGTATCATAAATGTATTGTTTCTCATTGTATTTTACTATTTTAAAATGTCATGCTTTTATGATGTAATGAGTGAATAATAAATGGTTTCAGTAATAAAAAAAAAACAAAAAAAAAATGCAACCCCCCTTTTGATCTCAGACTATCTCAAAATGTACCCCATAGACCTGTGGCCCTTTATCCTATGCCAAAGTCTAAACTGAACTTTAAATTTGGAGTCTCCTTAATGTGGCATGAACACATGCTAAGTTGAGTCTTTAAATTCAGCTTGCAGAAATGGAAATCTACCAGTACCATTACATAAATAATGATTAATAAATCATCTGAAATCACCACTTTCCTCTTTCTGTGGGTGAGTTTAAAGATAACTCCTAATCAAAATCAGGCAGAGTGGTGGCTCTGAGGCTAGGGATCTGCACTGGCAATCGGAACGTGCCGGTTTGAATCCCGTAAATGCCAAAAGGGACTCTGCTCTGTTGGGCCCTTGAGCAAGGCCATTAACCTTCAATTGCTGAGCGATTTGAGTAGTGAGAAAAGCGCTATATAAATGAAAAGAAGTATTATTATTATTAAAATCACTTACTTGTGTTTAATGTTTTGTCATGTTTCAGGGCCCAAGAAAAAATCAGCTGGAAATATGTAATTTACAGTATGTGTGTGTGTGCTTTTTATATAAACAAAATGACTAATAAAGTAATGGTTTGTAAATTGTTTACAGTGTTGAAACAAATTGTTATGTTATTTGCAGAAATTTAAGGAGTATACTATTTGACAGGTTTCCTCAGAAAAGGCAAAAAATCGGAACCCTTCCTTCAAAGACCTATGTCAAGAAGACAAGCGACGCATTGCAGTCCTCATTCAAGAGCTTGCCAGGTAGTTCAGTTTGTACCTTACAAATACAGACTAACCTTTAATTTAAAATGGAACAGTAAGCTTGTGGTTTTAATGTAAAAAATCCTGAAAATTTCAATAGATTTATTTTTGTTTCTTGTTTCATTGCATAGTTATACAAGACTATGAACTTATTCTACAGCTTAAAATCAAAGATCAAATGCAGTAGTACTTTTATTAAATTAATAAAGTTAGTGGATGTCACAGTACACATTAATTTCTCAAGGTTTTAGTGTTTGAAACTTGTTTGAAAATTATTAAAAAATTTTTTTATTATTCCCATTTATTATTTACTAGCAAAATACCCGCGCTTCACAGCGGAGAAGTAGTGTGTTAAAGAAGTTATGAAAAAGAAAAGGAAACATTTTAAAAATAACGTAACATGATTGTCAATGTAATTGTTTTGTCACTGTATATATATACTATATATATATTTGTGTGTGTGTGTGTATATATATATATTTGTATATATATATGTGTATATATATATATTTATTATATTTGTGTATATATATATATATATTTGTGTATATATATATATTTATTATATTTGTGTGTATATATATATATATATATATACACACAAATATAATAAATATATATATATACACATATATATATATGTAATGTGTGTGTGTGTGTGTATATATATATGTATATATATTGTGGAGCTGACCCGGACATAGACAGGCGGACATGTTGTAAATCACCACCACATGTTTATTATGTACAAATATTTACAATTATTGAGTCACTCAGACTAAGAATACAGTCCAAATAGTGCACAAACCCCAAACACACACAGTCCTGGCCTCACAATGCCTTTCTTTGGGCCGCCTCCACACCTCTCTCGTGCCTCGTCCTCTTCCACCCGACTCTAGTGCTGAATGAATGGAGACGGCTCCTTTTAAACAGTCCCCGGATGAGCCCCAGGTGTTCCCGGCATTCCTCCTCTGGCCACGCCCCAGCATGGCGGAAGTGCCAGCTGTCCTCCCGGCAGCTCTCCGGGTGCCGTCCTAAATCTTCCCCCCAGCACTTCCTGGTGTGGCGGAAGTGCTGGGGTAACAGGTCCAAAAGGCATTGGGGTGCCTCCTGGCGGTGACCACGGGCCCCTACAGGGTGGAGCTTCCATGCCCTGTACCCGTGGCCCCAGAGCAACCAGGAAGGCGCCCCCACGCGATCAAGGGTGGGCTCTGACCCTCTTCCGTCCTCACGACATAAATAAATATATATATATATATATATATATATATATATATATATATATATATATATATATATATATATATATATATATATATATATATATATATATATATATATATATATATATAAACTGCTCAAAAAAATTAAAGGAACACTTTAAAACACATCAGATCTCAATGGGAAAAAGAAATCCTCCTGGATATCTATACTGATATAGACTGGGTAATGTGTTAGGAATGAAAGGATGCCATATCGTTTGATGAAAATGATCAACCTACAGAGCCCTGAATTCAAAGACGCCCCAAAAATCAGAGTGAAAAAATTATGTGGCAGGCTAGTCCATTTTGCCAAAATTTAATTGCAGCAACTCAAAATTGTACGCAGCACTTTGTATGGCCCCTGTGTTCTTGTATACATGCCTGACAACATCGGTGCATGCTTCTAATGAGATGACAGATGGTGTTGTGGGGGATCTCCTCCTAGATCTCGACCAGGGCATCACTGAGCTCCTGGACAGTCTGAGGTGCAACCTGGTGGCATTGGATGGACCAAAACATAATGTCCCAGAGGTGTTCTATTGGATTTCGGTCAGGAAAGTGTGGTGGCCAGTCAATGGTATCAATTCCTTCATCCTCCAGGAACTGCCTGCATACTCTCGCCACATGAGGCCAGGAATTGTCATGCACCAGGAGCCACTGTACCAGCTTAGGGTCTGACAATGGGTCCAAGGATTTCATCCTGATACCTAATGGCAGCCAAGGTGCCTTTGTCAAGCCTGTAGCGGTCTGTGTGACCCTCCATGGATATGCCTCCCCAGACAATCATTAACCCACCACCAAACTGTTCATGCTGAATGATGTTACAGGCAGCATAATGTTCTCCATGGCTTCTCCAGACCCTTTCACTTCTGTCACGTGCTCAGGGTGAACCTGCTCTCATCTGTAAAAAGCATAGGTCACCAGTGGTGCATCTGCCAATTCTGGTATTCTATGGCGAATGCCAATCGAGCTGCATGCTGCTGGGCAGTGAGCTCAGGGCCCATTAGAGGACATGGAGCCCTTGGGTCACCCTCACGAAGTCTTTCTGGTTGTTTTGGTCAGAGACATTCACACCAGTGGCCTGCTGGAGGTCATTTTGTAGGGCTCTGGCAGTGCTCATCCTGTTCCTCCTTGCACAAAGGAGCAGATACTGTTCCTGCTGATGGGTTATGGACCTTCTATGGCCCTCTCCAGCTCTCGTTGAGTAACTGCTTGTCTCCTAGAATCTCCTCCATGCCCTTGAGACTGTGCAGGGAGACACAGCAAACCTTCTGGCAATGACACGTATTGATGTGCCATCCTGGAGAAGTTGGACTACCTGTGCAACCTCTGTAGGGTCCAGGTATCGCCTCATGCTACCAGTAGTGACACTGACTGTAGCCAAATGCAAAACTAGTGAAGAAACAGTCAGAAAAGATGAGGAGGGAAAATGTCAGTGGCCTCCACCTGTTAAACCATTCCTGTTTTGGGGTCATCTCATTGTTGCCCCTCTAGTGCATCTGTTGTTAATTTCATTAACACCACAGCAGCTGAAACTGATTAACAACCCCCTCTGCTACTTAACTGACCAGATTAATATCCCATAAGTTTTATTGACTTTATGCTATACTCTGATTAAAAGTGTTCCTTTAATTCTTTTGAGCAGTATATATATATATATATATATATATATATATATATATATATATATATATATATATATATATATATATATATATATATGTATGTATATATATATATATATGTATATGTGTATATATGTATGTATGTATATATATATATATATGTATATGTGTATATATGTATATGTGTATATATATATATATATATGTATGTGTATATGTATATATATGTATATGTATATATATGTATATGTACAGTACTTTTCTCTGATGGCAACATGAATTAGACGATCTACAAATCTCCAACTTAAAGTTTAACACCAAACGATATCTATATACTTCTGCCACATCACCTATGTCCATATATTCAATCTCTTTTCACTGTCTCATTATTTCACCAAGTAATAATTTCCGTGTATTAGCGCTAATGCAATGTTTACTATTAGTTTTCTGAGACTTCCAGATTTTAGTTCTTTAATAATATGTTACCTGTTCTGCATGTGTATCACACCATTTTTTAACCTCTTTAGGACATTCTACTTTGTCTTCTACTCTTTGTCTTTTATTTCCGACCATGCTTGGAGCTGAGAGTGCAGGAACTGTGTCTGACAATAGCATTCACATGAATGAGAAGTGATTGGACCGTGTGGGTTGTTCTAAAAACATCACATTAAAGTTCAATGATAAGGAATGATTCCAAACATATACAGTATATGTAGGCTTTAAAATAAGCCCGATTTAAAGCATGATAAAAACAAAGGTACATAAAAATGTCACATAAAATCGGCTTATGATTTTATATATATAGAACAGATTTTCCCAGATTTCTCTCCTTGCAGCATCAAACCGTGGTTCTCCAAAGCTGAATCAGATATAGCCACATGTTTTCAGCTAAACTGAAAGTAGTATTCTATGGGCAATTCTATATCTTTATTTCTCTTGAAGAAACAAAAAAGAGCTAAAAAGACTGATTTTGTCATCCTTTAAAACATGAACATGAGTCATTCCATGTCTATGCAATGCAAAAAAGAATCTGCTTGCAGCTTGGTCTATCTTTAAAATAACACGTTTGTTGTAATTATACCCTATATTTTCTTTTTGGTTTTTTTTAGCTACTATATTGAAATTTATTCTGTTAAATAAATGTTTATTTAAAAACGACAATAGACTTAATACATGTGTACATGGGATCTTGAATGTTTATAGGCACAAGCACATGCATGGATTTATACGTGCCTAATTTTTTATATGTATGAAACTCCTTTAATTTATGGTTGCTCACAATCACATTACAGGAGGGGTAGAATTTTCCTGTTTTATTTTTTTTTCTTTTCTTTTCTCCAGGAGACATCATAGCATAGGATTATTGGACTCGGACTGTACTATCATACTAAATTTAATCTTTACTACACTTGCTGCTAGTGCTTTGTTTTGTTTTGGGCGTGCCCATTTTCTTATCATTTCAGACTGGGAAATTGTGAAGTGTGGTCTAGCCTCACCTGAGGTATAATGGGGGAGGGCTTAGGGAAAGAGAGCAAGTTACTCCTTATCTATCCTTTTTACCTATTCACTTGTAAGTGCAAATATAACGACAAGCTCCTTAGCCATAATACCTGGCAGTAAAGACATGAAATCAGTATTAAAGCTAAATTGTGAAACACACTACATTTATTTAAGATTATAAAATGTCCTCAAACTTTCAGAAGCAGTATCTCTCTGAGCAAATGTTGAACTTTGCTATCTAGAATGTCAAAGGTCTCAATCATGAAAGAAAAAAAATTGCGAGTGGTCTCCTCAAGACTTCTATTTTTATATTATGTAAATTAAAGAACCATCAATATCAAATCAAAATAATAATTCATTGAACAGTTATTATAAAAGTCAGTCAGTCATGTCATTATATATACCCCAAAAGTTGATAGAAATCTGCGTATTGTACCTAATACTTGTATGCAGAATTTGGTTGATCTAAGTGAAAGCGTATTCAGGTTATTGTGTTGATATACACCCTCACACAGACAGACAGTCTCACAGACATAAATCCAGAAATGGTATTTTCAGACTCGGGGAGGTCTAAAGTTCAAGATTCATCAAAATCTTGACATTGTATTTTTGGATAATTTCAATACTTTCCCCATACTTCTTTTACGAGAAAGTAAAAAGTATTTTCCCACCTCACAGGCCTAAATAATAAGGTAAGTATTTTTACTGTAGACTCCCTTAACAAGTAAAGACCAGTTGCAATTGCAAAGAGATTGGATCAGAATCTCTTGATAAATTCCCCTGCTCGCTTAGCTCATCAACCCCCGTGCTTGCACTATGCGCTACCCTCTTTGCGGTTCTGCCGCTCACATATGGGAATGCGGATGTACAATGTACTCTTTTTCATTACAGCGAGTAATTAACCATATTGAAAAATAGTAAAATGTAATAATTTGAAAGTAAATTATGTTTCATGTTGTGTTAGAGTTATTCATTGCATAATACGATTTCATTCTGTTTGGGTTTGAAATCAACACACAAAAACTTTTTAAACTTACAATTTTACTGTAAAACTTAAGTAAAAACAATTTTTTGAATACATTTTTTGTCAATATTGCATTGAATTGTGAGTCTGTGTTTGTACTTGCATCATGACAGCGCAACATATAACTGCCCATGATTGAACTTCGTTTCTTTCTCTTTATTAAATAAAGTGACTTTTTCGAATGTTTCTCTCTGAGATTTGTAAATTTGTCTTTGCAAAAGCTATTGTAACAGGAAACTTAACACTTTAATATGAATGGCATATCAAGATCTCCTTTGTTGTCTAATGTTATCCCCTGAAGATTTACTACATTACCTTTCTTGGATACATTCTTCTTTCTACAGTAATTTGTGCTGAGAAAGACCAGATGGTGTTAACGGTTGTAGATATTCTACGGGATATTGTAAGCTGATGTTTTCATTTTCCTCACGATAACCACCAACTGTTTCAGCATAGTCTCTTGATACGCATTTAACCAATTTGCAGTGTAACCAATCCATATTTTTGGCATTAATTTGTTTGACTTCATTGTTTCTTGGTGCTAGGATTGCCTGTGTACTCATTTTTACTGTTAATAACCCTTCATGATGAAATTCTTCAATATGATTTGGACATAATACGTTAAAATTTTAAGAGCTGAGAGAGCAAGGTCTGTGTCTGTCTAAAGCATTCACACGAATAAGAGGTGAGAGTACCATGTTCATGGTTTTCAATGGTTGAATGGTTGAGAGGAGGGCGTGACTTGAAAACATCTCATGGCCAAAGTCTCAACTCGCGGGACTTGAAAAAATCTTCTAAAAAGTCTCATCTAGTTGCAGAATTTTTTTATATAATACAGAAATATTTGTGCCCCTACAGTATGTGAATGATTAAGATTTTATCCAAAAAGTTTTCTTTTCAGTTTGTAATATGAGTACTCATAAAATTATAATGGCTTAAGATTTTAATTGTGTTTTAAATCCAGACGTGGATAGATGATCAACTAAAGTGACAATAACATCTTATACAGAAAAGACATTCACACAGTTATCTTCCACACAAGGGATCTTCTTTTGAGTTGAATTGGACTACCTATATACACATTGCAAAAATTTGAGTTTGGCCCAAATATGTATGCATGAATAAAATTACTTTATACTGGTCCAGACACCTCAGCTGTATTAACAACATGAAGTCAAACTAGAAAATGGTACTTCACAAAAGTGTACTCTTATCGCCATTGCTTTTTGCAGTTTCCATTGGTCATTCATTTTTGAAATACATTAGAGATAATGGGGGGATTATCAGAGAAGGACTTGAACAGTAAATATCACTGTACGCAGATTATATTGGTACTATGTATATCTGACCCACAAACACCTTTACTATTAGTATGTGATTCACTAACAGAATTACAAAAGATAACTTTTCTTCTGGGTGGCAAATATACAAGCTGTAAAGACCTGGAAATTGATGAATTTACACCAGCCTGGTCAGCAATGGAAGTAAAATCTTGCTGTACTACTTTATATACTGTGTTTTGTGCCCCAATAAATACTAATTTTCATCAATATTCCAATATTAAATTGTTTATCAATCATTCAGAATATGGAAACAATGCAGGATATTCTTCAAGGCAGAGAAGCTTTTATCTGTTACTCTTCTACACAATAATCACCTCTTTCAACACTCTGAGACCTGTGCAGTATTTAATCTTTGGAAAATGTACGGAATTACCGTAGATCCTGTTATATAAGCTGAGAATTTCGTCCTAGATTGTTGGCTTGGAGTTTGGGGGTCGGTTTATACAACGAGTATCGTTTCAGATTCAAGATTTCCAGCGCAATGGCGGTTTTGCCGATGAATACGGAAGTAAATAATGACAAAACCACAGAGCCATCTTTCAGATGAAGAAGTAACTTTATTTATTTATTTAAATTTATTCAAAAAAGTGTTTTAGTTGTTGATTTTATTAATAAAATTTATAATAAATTATAGGGAAGTTTAAAATAAAAATTTTGTTTTGATTTACGACCAACATCTTGCGTTACGACCCGGATGCGGTCACGTGTATCCGCTTGCGCGATTGTAAACAAACAACCGAGAGCGTTAGTAGCGTCAGTCGGAGCCCAGATACATGTGTTTGTGGATATAATTTCGGTTATTGCAGTGATTTACCTATATATAATTCATTAAGACCATGCAAGCAAGACACATAATTGCTAAGGAAGGAAGAGAAGGTAAAGAAAGCGATCACAATCGAAACGAAGATGGAAATTGTGTGGAAATATGAGAGTGCTGTTCGTGTGACCGATCTCGCTAATATGTACAGCATGTCGAAATCCACCGTCTCGACAATTTTACAAAGAAAAGATTTACATAAGGAGGCTCCTTCTAAACAATAACCACCTTCCGTTTCATTCTCTTCCTCCTCCCTTCCTGCAGCCCAAAGATGTCAAATTAAATGGTAAGTACAGTATGAAATTGTTGTTTCTAGAATAGAATGCCTTTTATTGTCACTATACACATCTACAATGAGATTAAAAGCAGCTCCTTCAGTGCAGAAAAAAAGTTCTGTATAGGGCTTGTATGGTTGTTTTTTTAGCCTTAGCATAACGCCAGATCTGCAGCCCCGCTTCTGCTTTCTTTCCCTCCTCCGTCTGTGTCGTCTCCTAGAACCGACAACAATCCACAGAGAGCCCGCTGGTCTCGCTATGTTGTCTGGGATGTCGTGTGTGTGATGAAAAACACTCGACACTGATGTCTATAAGGTTCTGACGGGTGTAGCAGATGTTCGCCGAACCGATCGTGCACAAACAAGGAAAAAAAAAAAGTGCACTGAAAAGGAGAGACCTGAGCCGCTGCGACCATCCGCGCCACCATGCACCTAGTTTAATCTAGCCTACTTCTGGTAGGCTAGGCACTTTTTATAACTTTTTGGTTAGTACATTAGAAAAATAATTGGCGTTTTGGTAAATTATGCTCATTAAACAACCCTTTTTTATTATGAAAAGGTTAAGTAAGTGTTGCAGTGGGAGGTTCGGAACGCATTATGGGTTAGCCTTCGCGAACGAATTAAGTTCGTAAGTCAAGGGTCCACTGTATTGCGTATTTAAGTTAATCAAATTTATAATGAGTCTCTAGAAATCCACCCACCAATGTACCGTATTTGCATATATAGTTTCAAAACAAAGGTTTCATTTTACCAAACTTCTCCGCAGTCACTTCCTGGTTTCCATCAAAAATGCCGGCAGTCTCAAATTCTCACTGATAAACATGATAAATATACCTGAAGAGACACTTTTAAGGAAATTTAGAAAATTTTGCTTGGAGAAGGGGGTCGGCTTAAATACCGGTCATCGGCAAATACATGTAATTTAGTAGGTAGAGAAGGGGGTCGGCTAATATACTGAGTCGGCTTATATTCCGGGATCTACGGTAAAACACTTGGAGAACAGTATAATGATGTTTTTGCACCTTATGAACTATTACTCTTAATTTAACTTCCCATCAACACAAATTTTCCACTACTTTCAAATTTGAAAATTTGCTCAAAGAAACCTACTCAATTTTCCACACTTCCTACCCATTTCTGTTCCAGAAGAAATACTGATCAGTCTCAAAAACTCAGACAGCATCTCAACAATATATAAAACATCTCAAAGAAATTTTCTTTCAAAGATCCTATAGTACGGTGGGAAAAGGATCTTTCAGTTAATATCTTAGAAAAGAAGTGAAAGTCAGCCATGCATATAATACACTCTAGCTTTATATGCACAATGCATTCAGTCATTCAGCTTGAATTCTTTCATTAATCACATTTATCTCATTTAAAATTGCCCAAAATGTATCCAGTACAAGACTAAACATGTGAGTGTTGCAAACCAGCTCCAGCTTCACAGTGAGTAACGTTTCAGTTTACTTCTCAGGTGCCTGCTTTTTGTTGACAGCAATTCACCAGCCACATTGCACACAAAGTATACAAAGTATAGAGAAAGTAATCGTGAAAAAATTCGACCTCAAGATTTTGATGAATCTTGCTGTTTTAGATCTCTCAAGTCCAAAGATACCTTTTTTTGGAGCGCTGTGTGTGTGTGTGTGTGTGTGTGTGTGTGTGTGTGTAATCACGATAACTCAAAATCGCAACTAGATAGATGGATGAAATTTGGCATGTGGTTGTTACACCAGAATTGCAGATCTGAATTAACTTTTGGGCCAGATCTATCAACCAGAAGTGGTACTTTACCTGAACACATTCTTGATTATTTTTTTTATTCACGCAGCTGCAGAGTCAGATTTATTCAACTTTACTTTTATAATAATTGTTCAATATATTATTAATTTGATTTGATTTGTTGTTGATGATTCTTTAATGTATATAATATAAACATTGTCTTGTGGTTTATTCCTCAAATATCCATCCCCATTTCTGAGTACACAAGAAAGTTGAGAGGTGATTTTTTGAAAATAAAATGGCATTGATCGAGAGACTGACAAGGTCATCATACAAGATCAGCATATTGTTACTGACCAATCACTTTTGCTTTCAAAACGTTGCTTAAAAGTAAAGTGATACAAACCTTGTAAAATTCCAGTTGGCAATGTCTACTGAACTATAGGTAGGTAGGCGAAGAGAGTCTGCCAAGTGTTGAAAAGCTAAACATACTAATGTGTTTTTGTGTTTATGCTATATTTAGTAATTTATCTTTTTTAGTTAATATTCACAGCTCACAATACCTGATATTATAAAAATAATCCAGTAGCAGAATTATGTTTTAAAATATTTGTCTCCCTTTTTTCAATGTTTTTCTCCCTCTCTCAAAATAGATGGTTGAAATATCATATTCTTTTAGTTCTTAACATCAGCCATATCATACATATTGCATACCAGGGATTTTTCCTGCCTTGCATCCAAACCTGCTTGGGTAGGCTTCAAGTTTCCTGTGATCCTGCCCTGATAAACAGGTTTAGATAATACTGTATCTATTGTTCCTAATCTCAAATGCTGTCTCTGTCATTTTGTGCCTGTCCATACTCCTATTACCTGCTCTTGCTCTGCTCATTATGGGTTTACTGTTCTTATGTATGGGCTATTGAAGTCTCACTGCCCCTAACCTTGACACTACATGCTTATTTTTCTTTGTTTTCCTCCATACAGCTAGGTGGGGACTACACACTGATTTAAGTCTAAGAGCCCTGTTCTTCCTAAGCCCCTGTGATATTCATGATCACACCTGTCAGAACATAGATTCTGTTTTCTGATTTTTGATATCTTTTCAGGCCTGCAGGTGGCAAAATTCTGTCTATAAATTGTGCTGAGATGAAATCAGAGATCAATATGGCTGGTAGAAAATATCAAAGCTCAGTATTCAAAGCGTTCATTATAAGCACATTGTCGTTGGAGCAGGAGATGTTGTGTACATTACATTTAGAGTAAAAAACCCTCACACCTGAAAATTCACCTAAATTTCATTACAAATTGGTCCATTCTAGGCAAAAAAAGGAAAAGGAAAATAGTGCAAACAGGCAGCTCACATTTGTTCAGCACATATGACATAGAAAATATATAAAAAAATAATAAAATTGTTCATATTAAGTTCCTGGTTTTGATTTTGCTTGTTTTTTATCAGACAAAAACAAAACCAAATAGTAAACTGTGTTGTGTAGTGTAGTAATCTTCCACTAACATAAAACTTGTATTATATCCAAACCCGTTAAGTGTACAGTTCTGTCTCATTGTGACACAAAAACTAAACTCCATAGAAGCTCTTTAACAATACTATAATTACTAAAACTGAAACTAATATATATTGTGGTATTAGCGCTTTATTGGCGCTGACCCAACACAGACTCACACCAGAGGCACGTATAAAACAAACAAAACCTTTTATTTTCTTGACCTGTGGGGCATGTCTTCCCCATGAACTCCACAGGCACAACACAGTCCCAACACAAATAAAGCACCCAAATCACCACACTCTTCTCCTCCACTCCTCTCAGGGCAGGTTTGTCCACCTCCTTCCAACTCTGGCACCCTGAGTAATGGCTGCAGGCTCCTCTTATAGCCCACCCAGAAGTGCCGCAGGTGCTCATTGACCCACTTCTGGCTGCACCTCCGGGTGTGGCTGCACTTCCTCCCGGAAGGGCTCGTTAAGGCATGCAGCTCTATGCAGCTCCCCCTGGCGGAGGCCACTGAGCCCAACCAAGATGAGCTCTGGTGTTCCATGAAAGTGGCCCCAGTGCAACCCAGCGGGGCTGCCACCAAGAGTTCTGGGGGACAGCGTGTATCCCATGGCTGCTCCCCCGGATCCAGTGTTGAAGAGGTGTCCCGGCCGGGCATGGGCCTCGGCCGACCGCCACAATATATAAATAAAATAGAAATGTCTTTGTAAAATAAAAAATAAATTAAAACTAAAAATACATGATGAAGGAAGACTAAAACTAAACTATTTCCAAGTTAGATGGGAAAAAATATAGAAATAAAAACTAATATTAAAAGGCAAAACTATAATAACCTTGTTTGGGAGTGCAGCAGATTAACATTATTTTGGACAAAAATCTTTAAATACTTATCAAACAATCAATCCTAACCAACTAACAGCTGTGTTTGGTGAATTTCCAGCTGGGCTTAACTCTTTGAGGGCTGAATATTTTTTCCAAAAAGCACAGTTTTCTGAAAAGCACACAAAGCAGTTATTTCACACATAAATCAACATAAAACATATGTTGCTGTGTGCTATGGCCGCCATTTTGCTGTCTTATTGGTGTCAAAACTACTGGCTACAGGGGCGTGCAATGTAATCCAGTTTGAACCTTTTGTCACTGTAAGTAACAGTCCTTCCTGGCAAACATTGCTGTAGGAATATTAGCTGCACAAGCATTTTCAGCACCATGATCAGCTGGGGACCGATCAGCTAATGCTGATACCTCACTTTCATTTTTAGTCTCAATCTCCAGATCACTTTCATCAAAATTGGAGTCAGATGAGTCAAAGTCCAATTCAGCTATAATATTAAAACGTCATATTTTTCCTTTCGTCTCTCGCCAAATGTCTAATTCTTGCTTAGAGGATCTGTTCGACAAATGTTTTTAAGATATGACAAGATTTAATAAAAGTTTATAATAAGTGCACATATATATATATATATATATATTTTTTTTACTCATGCTCTCCGTCCTTCAGTTTTTTTAGGTTTTGTCTTTTCTTTGTTCCATGTTTTCTGGTTTGTTTGACCAGAAAGTCATTTGTTGTATAAGTTCTACTTGATTGTACACAATGTTATTTTTTTTTTTAATAAAATTAATAAATTGGAAAAAAAACACAATCTCTAGTATTAAGTAGGCCAAGTACAAGGTTTGTTTAGTTTCAATCAATTCTTTAACTTTGATATTTGTTTTGCCCCAGTGTTTTGGTTGCTCAGTGTATTTTTGATTTCCTGGTTTTGCCCTTGCCTGACACTGGCAACAATTTTGGTTCATATTATTATCTTCTTGTCCTTTTTCCCCACTCACATTAACTTTAGACACTTTGCCTCATCACATACTGAATGATAATGAGTGACCCTGAGGTAATTAATTAGGTAATTGAAGAGGCTAATTTAGCAGAAGAACAAGTTGGGATAAAAGAGTAATTGATAAGACTCACAATTAAAGTACAGCAATAGCTTAATGACCTCACAACATCAAACAGTCTTTTAAAAATTTGACTTTAACTGTAGTTAAGCATTTTATACCTCATCCTAAGCACTGTGTCAAAGACATGAAAAAATATTGTGTTCTCGTCATTCAGGACGAGCTGGTATTCAACATACAGCCTTGCACATATCCTGGCAATAGAGTGACAATCACTTTTATGGCTACACTCACGCCTGATGGTGAAAACCCATTCAATTGGCTTCTTTACACAAAAAATCACCAGGGGCCTCTTGTACAAATGGTGCGTAGGTACAAAAATGTTGCGTACGCCCGTTTCCACGCTCGCATCGCGAATGTATAAAAACTAAACTTGGCAGAAAGCCATGCGCATTTCCACGCCAGGTCAATCCCTAGCGTACGCAAGTTCTCTGCTCAGTTTTGCAAACTGACGACACCCTGTGTCAAAGCAGTGCTACTGTTCCCGTGTGATTTCCCTTTATTTTTTAGATTCACATCCTTGATGCGGCTTTATCAAATACCCTGAAATTAACCACATATCGTTTTTTAGTTCAAGGCGTCTGATTGTAATCAACCTGTAACCATATAATGGTGCACCGAATGGCCAGACTATTCCAAATATCATAGCCGCTTTAGTGTTGTTATTATCAGTGTACCACACGGAGTATTAACCCACTGTATCTGAGTGTGGAATCGTAGCTCTACAGCAGATAATCGGAAAGAGGATTATCGGGGTTCAGCTTCTAGCACACGCTGCCTCAGCTATGCACACAGTCTGTTGGAACTTGTCCTATTCAGCAAACACGTCAGAGCCTTTCCTGTACGGACCTTGTGGTTCAGAAACAATTTCATACCAAGACCTATAAATGCACTCAATCAATCCATCAAGTGCTCCCGGTAGAACTGTTTGTACTTATAAGTACATTTACCTCACTGTAAACTTGCATTACAGCTATTATATTGCACAACCTGAGCCACTTATACTTTAATATTGTATAATTTTCACTGTTTTTAGCTTATCTATACTAATAAAAGGCAAAGCCCTCACTGACTGACTAACTGACTCACTTACTCACTCACTGACTCACTCATCATTAATTCTCCAACTTCCCATGTAGGTGGAAGGCTGAAATTTGGCAGACTCATTCATTACAGCTTAGTTACAAAAGTTAGGCAGGTTTCATTTTGAAATTCTACGCATAACGGTCATAACTGGAACCTACTTTCGTCCATATATACGGCCATAGCCTGCAGCTCGGTCGCTGTGTGAGGCGGAGGTGCGTCCCGCATCATCACGCCTCCCACATAATTGAGTGCCTGCCCATATAAGGTAAATATTCGCGGGTGAAGGACTGTGCAGCTACTGTGGAAACCCTCTGACGCTGAACAACCCTTTGTGCACATATCAATAGGAAAGCAAGGTATAAAGTTTAAGTTTAAATTAAGTTCATAGACACTCTGCCGCTGGAGTTTGTCATGCCTACGACAAATACGATATTCGTGAGATACAAGTTTAATAAGAAGACGCAATGTGTAAAAGAGACTTTTGATCACTTTGTAAGGGAGTTAAAATTACTGGTGAAGGACTGTGCTTATGCAAACAAATAGGAAAGCAAGGTGTAAAGCTTAAGTTTAAATTAAGTTCATAGACACGCTGCTGCTGGCGTTTGTCATGCCTAAGACAAATACGATATTCGCGAGATACAAGTTTACTGAGAGGGCGCAGGGTATAAACGAGACTTTTGATCACTTTCTAGATAGATAGATAGACAGATAGATACTTTATTATTCCCAAGGGGAAATTCACATAATCCAGCAGCAGTATACTGATACAAAGAAACAATATTAAATTAAATAGTAATAAAAATGAAAAAAATATAAAAAGCAGACAATAACTGAGTAATGTTAGCATTTACTCCCCCGGGTGGAATTGAAGAGTCGCATAGTGTGGGGGAGGAACGATCTCCTCAGTCTGTCAGTGGAGCAGGACAGTGACAAAAGTCTGTCACTGAAGCTACTCCTCTGCCTGGAGATGACACTGTTCAGTGGATGCAGTGGATTATTCATGATTGACAGGAGTTTGCTTAATGCCCGTCGCTCTGCCACAGATGTTAAACTGTCCAACTTTACTCCTACAATAGAGCCTGCCTTCTTAACAAGTTTGTCCAGGCGTGAGGCGTCTTTCATCTTTATGCTGCCACCCCAGCACACCACCGCGTAGAAGAGGGCACTCGCCACAACCGTCTGGTAGAACATCTGCAGCATCTTACTGCAGATGTTGAAGGATGCCAACCTTCTCAGAAAGTATAGTCTGCTCTGACCTTTCTTACATAGAGCATCAGTATTGGCAGTCCAGTCCAATTTGTCATCCAGCTGCACTCCCATATATTTATAGGTCTGCACCCTCTGCACACAGTCACCTCTGATGATCACAGGGTCCATGAGGGGCCTGGGCCTCCTAAAATCCACCACCAGCTCCTTGGTTTTGCTGGTGTTAAGGTGTAAGTGGTTTGAGTCGCACCATTTAACAAAGTCTTTGATTAGCTTCCTGTACTCCTCCTCCTGCCCACTCCTGATGCAGCCCACAATAGCAGTGTCATCAGCGAACTTTTGCACGTGGCAGGACTCGAGTCATATTGGAAGTCTGATGTATATAGATTGAACAGGACGGAGAAAGTACAGTCCCCTCGGCGCCCTGTATTGCTGAACACAATGTCAGACCTGCAGTTCCCAAGACGCACATATTGAGGTCTGTCTGTAAGATAGTCCACAATCCATGCCACCAGGTGTGAGTCTACTCCCATCTCAGTCAGCTTGTCTCTAAGGAGCAGAGGTTGGATGGTGTTGAAGGCGCTAGAGAAGTCCAAAACATAATTCTTACAGCACCACTGCCTCTGTCCAGGTGGGAGAGGGATCGGTGTAGCATATAGATGATGGCATCCTCCGCTCCCACCTTCTCCTGGTATGCGAACTGCAGAGGGTCAACATGTGGCCTCAGGTGGTGAAGCAGCAGCCGCTCCATGGTCTTCATCAGATGTGACGTCAGAGCAACAGGCTGGAAGTCATTCAGCTCACTAGGACGTGATACCTTTGGGACAGGAGTGATACAAGATGTTTTCCAAAGCCTTGGGACTCTCCCTTGTTCCAGGCTCAGGTTGAAGATGCACTGTAGAGGACTCCCCAGTTCCAACGCACAGGCCTTCAGCAATCGTGGCGATACACCATCTGGACCCACTGCTTTGCTGGCACAAAGTCTTTTCAGCTCTCTGCTCACATGGGCTGCTGTAATTGTGGGTGGGGATGTCTCACCTATGCTGGTATCAGCAGAAGGATGGTTGGAGGATGCAGTACTCGAGGTGAGAGTGGGTTAGTGATCAAACCTATTAAAGAAGTTGTTCGTTTGGTTTGCTCTCTCCACGTCTGTCTCGATGGCGGCACCCCGCTTCGAGCTGCAGCCAGTGATAATCTTCATCCCATCCCACACTTCCTTCATGCTGTTGTTCTGCAACTTCTGCTCCAGCTTTCTCCTGTACTGCTCTTTCGCCGCCCTGAGCTGGACTCGAGTTCCTTCTGCACGCTTGAGCTCATGCTGATCACCACCTTTAAAAGCCCTTTTCTTCTGGTTCAAAAGGCCTTTGATGTCACTTGTAATCCATGGCTTGTTGTTAGCATAGCAGCGTACTGTTCTTACTGGAACTACAATGTCCATACAGAAGTTGATGTAATCAGTTGTGCATTCAACAGCCTCTTCAATGTTCTCACTATGTGACCCAAGCAATATATCCCAGTCTGTAGTTCCAAAGCAGTCTCTCAGAGCCTGCTCTGCCTCAGGGGACCACTTCCTGAATGAGCGTGTAGTTGTAGGTAGCGCCCTCACTCTTGGTTTGTATTGAGGCTGAAGCAGAGCCAGGTTATGATCTGCTTTCCCAAGCGCAGGCAGTGGGGTGGCGCTGTATGCGTCTTTAACGTTTGCATACAGTAGGTCGATAGTCCTGTTTCCCCGAGTGTCACAATCCACATACTGGGAGAAGGCAGGTAATGTTTTGTCCAGCGTTACATGGTTAAAGTCTCCAGTGCCTCAGGGGGCTGCGTTTGTAACATGCAAACTCCACACAGGTAGGACCCGGAAGCGAACCCGGGTCTCCTAACTGCGAGGCAGCAGTGCTACCCACTGCGCCACCGTGCAGCCGCTAATTGTGTAGTGACTGGTTATTTGGAGAAAGAAAAGGAAGGACAGGAATCCTTGGGAGTGATTATAACGTTTGACAGAGACAGTACTGCTGCAATAAATTATTTTATTGAGGGTCGCAACGAACAACAAGCATCTTGCGGGAGGCAGGAACAATCTCTGGAAGGGGTGCCAGCTTGTCACTACCACTGCTCCAACATGCCCCAATGTTTTATAAATGCTTTAATTCCTATCATCATGAAAATATTAAGTATACATCTTAGTTTTTAAATTGCTGTGAGAGTTGTAACATCATGAATGTAACTTATTTTGTGTCTCTGTCAGCGTAAGAGAAAGCCCGTTTAAGAAGCACGTACTGATTCACACACGTAAGAGTACAGAAACCGTTTCTTAAGCTTTATGACCTTAGTCTCGGAAAGTCTTTCTCCCATGGGGCAACTGGATTCATTTCCCGAATCGGATCAAACACACTTACGTAGGGTGCAACAGGAGCTTCCACCTGCAGCTAAAGTCACTTCAGACAGCATGAACTTTGTTTGATGTCGATCAAACAGAAGAAGCTCTCCAGTTTACTTGTGACTTTACGCTGTAGGAAGATAAATAAATAATTATAGGTAAATTACATTCAATCTGGCTTTTATATACAGTAAGTAACATATACATGATTTCCAAATGGTGCCATCTTTCGCCTTTTCACCTCGTGCAGCTGCGTAATTCTTATGTATGTGTGGACGCTTCTTCAGATGTAGAATCTGAGTTCACCTCTGCTATAGCATGTGCTTATTTGAAAACAGCTGCATCTGGGTAATGGCCATGAATACCCGTCACAAAAATTCTACCTTAAAATTACATACTTGGGCAACACCGGATACTGGTGCTAATATTAGCATAATTGTTAGGCAAACCTTAAGAGTTAATTTACACAGTGAAAGGAAAATGAGTGTCGTATTAGTATTTTGTAGTGTTGTTTTGCTAATGTGATGTATGTTCCATTTCTTTCTTATTATTCTGGATTTTGTTTTGACAAACAATATTTTATAACCTTCATTATACAACCATAAAATTTAACAAATGCTGTGACATATTACTTTGACTAGTTCCTGTGTCTGTTAGTCTTTGAGTTTAATACTTCTGAGCCAGCTGTCTTAAGTAACAATTTATTCAACTTACAGACAAGCAGCTCCCAGCTAAGTTCCTTAGTTGTTTAGTCAAACTTCTTCAGTGATCTTGTTAAAATTATATATGAATCCCAGCTGCCCTGCAACCCTGCTCTTGATAAATGGGTGTGGCAGATGGATGGATGAATAGTTTAAGATTAATTTTCCCCATACTGTTACTGGTATTAATATTGATATGAAAAGTTTGTAATAGGAAGTTGTACAATAAGAAATTTAATAAGTGAGAGAGTTAATTTATTCCAAATAAACTGACCGATGGCAGCCCTAGAGGTTAAAACACAGCTGAAAACATGAAAATGATTAACCCCTGTTCTTAACTGTGCCTCTTGAAAACATGTAGAAATTAATTTTCCTCTCTTGTTGCATGTAGACTGAGCGAAGAAAAAGAAGAGAGTGTGGAACGTTTCAAAGTGGAACAAGAGTCATTTGAAAAGAGAATACAGCAGTTGGAGAAGCAGAACGAGCTAATTGAACATGAAAGGGAAGATATCCTTTCCAAGTAAAGTTTTTTCTTTAAAGCTTGGCAAGTGGGTGAACAATAGATACAACAGTACACATGTAATTGATATGATCAACCTTTAGTGTCAGTCCTGAAATCTGTTATCAGCCCTGATAGCTATCAGTTTTGTAGAAAATACTTTTTGTGATTGTTTCCGTATTAGTAATGGGCAGCATTTGCCTAAATTAAAATTTAAGATATCCCAATAATGCATTCAAATTGAAAGTCTTCATTTAACAATAGCAAAGTTGATAGTTTAGTTTAACTTACACATTTTCATTCTTCTTAACTCCTTTTATAATAAAAATATTAGTTGCAGTTAAAGGAAACCTTTCCTCTTTGCCCAATATCCTTTACTGTTTTTTTTTCTCTGTCTTGTGCCATAGCCCTTCAGCAAATTCCAGTCATGTAGTGAATCAGAGAAAATTGTGATATTTACATGTGGTAAAAATTAAAGGAGATTCTTAATATGTAAAATATGACGTGTAATCACTGTTCTTATGTTCTTGATTGCTCTGTAATTTCTAAAAATTAACCCACAGATTTAAATTGATTTAAATGAGAAACTAGGTTAGCTACATGACATGTTTTGTTATTTAATGGGATTTGACATTTATACATTCTTCTCCAAACCTTGTGTTTCAAGTATTTTTCAGTGAATAAAGCAGACATATTTCTTTTAACTTATTTGTGATTTAACAAATAATAGTTTATGTGGCAAAAGTATAGTATTTTTTCATGTTCAAAGATCAGATCAAGAAGTTTCGTCCATAGTCCACTTAAATGAGGTTTAGTAAATTGTGCATTTATTGTGTTAAGAGCTCCTTTTGCATTGACTTTGTCATTTTTGTCTGTTTCCATCAGTTATTTGGGATGATCTTGCACTCTAAGTAGAGGTTCTTAGAGCTGTGGGCTACAAATCTGTCCTTAATTTTGGTGATTTCAATTTATTTTTGATTTTATTATATTAATTTTGCTATCTTTGCTTCCATATTGGGTGGGCACCATTTTGCATCCTGTTTACCATGGCCGGGTTAGTGTCTATATAGGTGTGTCCTTGGTGGTCATGGCTGCTAACCAATTCTTCGATGGGTTTAAAAGTTGTTAAGGATAAAGTTGCATACTTATCCTTGCTGTCAGATTCTTAAACAACCCCTTTGCCTTGAAACTGTGCATTTAATTCTTAGATTCTCTGGTTTTTTGATTCTTGCATGCTTTTTCACTATGTGTTTAGTTCCCATTCTTGATTTGGTTGCTGATTGTTAGTCTTCCTGGAAAACAAGAAAACAATATATTGAAATAAATGAGTCAAGTTTTATAATCAAAATCCAATAAAACATGTGAACACAGATAAAGAAAACTAAAGATAAAAAAATATAAACATATAAATAAAAAGTCACAACAGTGCAAAAATATTCAAAACTACAAAAAATAAAATGATGATAAACATATATACAAGAATGTACAGTGGGTAGAGGAAAGAATCACCACCTTTGAAATATTCCCATTTTTTTTGCTTTACAGCCTTAAATGAAAACACACAAATCAATATTTTTCCTGCTTTACTTATTCAATGCAGTCTATAACATCCAAGTGAAAGATATCACAGCTACAGTTTAGAAGAATTTAAAAAAATAAATAACAAGAAAAACTGAGATTAATAAAGGCTCACCCCCCTCCTGAACAATATTTGTAAACTCAATCAGGTGTAAGTAACCACCATTTCCATTGCAGACCATGGCTACTGGCTTCCACCTGTGATCAGTTGTAATCAGTGTGATTAGTGAAGCATAAAAACAGCTGTTCCTGTAGCAATCCCTTGCTTGATAGTACAATTGACTATGGGTGGCAAGCCACTTTCAAAATATCTCAGGGATAGAGTTGTGGACAGACATAAGGCAAGAGATGGATACAAAAAAATCTTAAAGGCTTTATCAATCCCAAGGAGCACAGTAAAGTCCATAATAAAGAAGTGACAAGTGTTTGGTACTACTAGGACCCTCCCTGGATCCGGCTGTCCATCCAAACTGGATGGAAGAGCAAGGAGGAAACTGGTAAGAGAGGCTATCAGGAGGCCAATGGCCACTTTAAAGGAGTTACAGGATTTTATGGCAAAGAGTGGTCATTGTGTGCATGTGACAACAATTTCACAAGTGATCCGCCTAGTTCGGGAGGGTTGCAAGGAAAAAGCCACTTCTCAAGAAAGGCAACCTTATGGCTCATTTAAGGTTTGCCAGAGTGTATCTTGAAGATTCTGATGCCAAGTGGAAAAAGGTCTTATGGTCAGATAAGACCAAAATCAAACTATTTGGCCTCAACACCAAACAGTACACCTGGCTGAATTTTAATGCAGCTCACCATCCATAACACAACATATCTACAGCCTTGGGCTCTCGTTAGGGTAGAAGGAAAAATGGATGGGGCAAAGTTTCATCAAATCTTGAGGAAAACCTGCTACCCTCTGCCAGAAAGTTGAAGATGGGCAGAATGTTCACCTTTCAAGACGACAACGACCCGAAGCACACAGCAAAATTGACCACGCAGTGACTGAAGGAGATAAAAGTGATTGTCCTTGTTTGGCCCAGTCAGAGCCCAGACCTAAATCCCATTGAAAATCTGTGGAAAGATTTGAAGATAGCAGTCGACCAACGCTCCATCCAACTTGACCAAACTTGAACAGTTCTGTAAAGAAGAGTGGGCAAATATTGCTCAGTCTAGATGTGCAAAACTGATAGAGAAATATCCCAACAGACTCAAGGCTGTCCAAAGCTGGTAGAGAAATATCCCAACAGACTCAAAGCTGTCCTTTAAGTAAAAGGTAGTTCAACAAAATATTGACAGTGGGGGATGATCCTTTATTAATCTCAGTATGTCTTGTTTTTGATTTTTTATAATTTTTCTGAACTGTAGCTGTGATATCTTTCACTTGGATGTTATAGGTTACATTGAGTATGTAAAGATGGGAAGAAATATTTCGTGTGTGTGTTTTTATTTAAGGCTGTAAAGCAAAAAAAATGGGAATATTTCGAAGTGGGTAATTCTTTTCTATACCCATCTGTAAATATGGCAGTAAAGGAATGATGGAAATGTAAATAGTAATTAGTCAAGTAGAGCAATTAATACAGGTATGTAACATATATATATATGCTTACAGCTGGGAAAATGAGTATTGAACATGTAAACGTTTTTCTCAGTAAATGTATTTGGAAGGGGGCTATTGACATGAAATTTACACCAGATGTTGGCAATAACCCAAGTAATCCACACATACAAAGAAATTAAAACAATTAATAGCATAAACTAAGTTATTTTGTAATAAAGTGGAATGACACAGGGAATAAGTATTGAACACATGAACAAAAGGAGGTGCAAAAAGGCATGGAAAGCCAAGAAAGCAGCTGAAATCTGTCACTATTTATAAAGTAATCCTGCCCCTATCAGTGCAAATTAACATCAGCTGGTTTAGTTCTAGTTGATGGGCTTTAAAAAGGTTTCTCATTACCAAGGTGTCACACAAGAAGCATCTCATGATGGCTAAAAGCATAGAGCTCTCTCAAGACCTTTGCAACCTTATTGTTGCAAAACATACTGATATCATTGGTTACAGATATATTTCTGAACTTCTGAATGATCCAGTGAGCACCGTTGGGGTCATAATCCGGAAGTGGAAAGAACATCATTTCACTACAGTGGTGTGAAAAACTATTTGCCCCCTTCCTGATTTTATATTCTTTTGCATGTTTGTCACACAAAATGTTTCTGATCATCAAACACATTTAACCATTAGTCAAATATAACACAAGTAAACACAAAATGCAGTTTTTAAATGATGGTTTTTATTATTTAGGAAGAAAAAAATCCAAACCTACATGGCTCTGTGTGAAAAAGTAATTGCCCCCTGAACCTAATAACTGGTTGGGCCACCCTTAGCAGCAATAACTGCAATCAAGCGTTTGCGATAACTTGCAATGAGTCTTTTACAGCGCTCTGGAGGAATTTTGGCCCACTCATCTTTGCAGAATTGTTGTAATTCAGCTTTATTTGAGGGTTTTCTTGCAAGAACTGCCTTTTTAAGGTCATGCCATAGCATCTCAATTGGATTCAGGTCAGGACTTTGACTAGGTCACTCCAAAGTCTTCATTTTGTTTTTCTTCAGCCATTCAGAGGTGGATTTGCTGGTGTGTTTTGGGTCATTGTCCTGTTGCAGCACCCAAGACCGCTTCAGCTTGAGTTTACGAACAGATGGCCGGACATTCTCCTTCAGGATTTTTTGGTAGACAGTAGAATTCATGGTTCCATCTATCACAGCAAGCCTTCCAGGTCCTGAAGCAGCAAAACAACCCCAGACCATCACACTACCACCACCATATTTTACTGTTGGTATGATGTTCTTTTTCTAAAATGCTGTGTTCCTTTTACACCAGATGTAACGGGACATTTACCTTCCAAAAAGTTCAACTTTTGTCTCATCAGTCCACAAGGTATTTTCCCAAAAGTCGTGGCAATCATTGAGATGTTTCTTAGCAAAACTGAGACGAGCCCTAATGTTCTTTTTGCTTAACAGTGGTTTGCGTCTTGGAAATCTGCCATGCAGGCTGTTTTTGCCCAGTCTCTTTCTTATGGTGGAGTCGTGAACACTGACCTTAATTAAGGCAAGTGAGGCCTGCAGTTCTTTAGAGATTGTCCTGGGGTCTTTTGTGACCTCTCGGATGAGTCGTCTCTGCGCTCTTGGGGTAATTTTGGCCGGCCGGCCACTCCTGGGAAGGTTCACCACTGTTCCATGTTTTTGCCATTTGTGGATAATGGCTCTCACTGTGGTTCGCTGGAGTCCCAAAGCTTTAGAAATGGCTTTTTAACCTTTGCCCGACTGATAGATCTCAATTACTTCTGTTCTCATTTGTTCCTGAATTTCTTTGGATCTTGGCATGATGTCTAGCTTTTGAGGTGCTTTTGGTCTACTTCTCTGTGTCAGGCAGCTCCTATTTAAGTGATTTCTTGATTGAAACAGGTGTGGCAGTAATCAGGCCTGGGGGTGGCTACGGAAATTGAACTCAGGTGTGATACACCACAGTTAGGTTATTTTTTTAACAAGGGGGCAATTACTTTTTCACACAGAGCCATGTAGGTTTGGATTTTTTTCTTCCTAAATAATAAAAACCATCATTTAAAAACTGCATTTTGTGTTTACTTGTGTTATATTTGACTAATGGTTAAATGTGTTTGATGATCAGAAACATTTTTTGTGACAAACATGCAAAAGAATAAGAAATCAGGAAGGGGGCAAATAGTTTTTCACACCACTGTATAATCTGGCCACGACCAGCTGCTCCTCGTTTTCTGACAGATGAATCAAAAGAATAATCAGAAGAGTTGTCCAAGAGCCAAGGACCACTCATGGAGAGCTTCAGAAAGACCTGGAATTAGCAGGTACAGTTGTTTCAAAGAAAACAATAAGTAATACACTCAATTGCCATGATCTCAATGCACGCTCACCGCATAAGACTCTACTGCTAAAGAAAAAGCATGTTGAAGCTCGTTTAAAGTTTGCTGCACAATATTTGGACAAGCCAGAATATAGTCTGGTCAGATGAGACCAAAATTGAACTCTTTGGATATCATTGCACACACCATGTTTGGAGGAGAAATGGCACCCCAATAACACCCAAAATACTGGCAGACTTAGAAAGAAAAGAATGAATGGAGAAATGTACCAGGACATTCTTGATAAGAATCTGCTGCCATCTACGAGGATGCTGAAGATGAAATGAGGGTGGACATTTCAGCAAGACAATGATCCCAAACACACATCCAAGGAAACTCTCAATTGGTTTCAGAGGAAAAAAAAAATAAGGCTGCTAGAATGGCCCAGCCAATCTCCCAACTTGAATCCATTTGAAAATCTATGAAAAGACCTGAAGATCAGAGTTCATAGAAGATGCCCCCGGAACCTTCAAGATTTGAAGACGGTTTATGTTGAAGGATGGGCCAAAATCACAGCTGAGCAATGCATGCGACTAGTTTCTCCATAAAGGTGGCATCTTGAAGCTGTCATTACTGACAAAGGCTTTTCTACTAAGTATTAAATAAATTTCAGTAAACATGTTTAATACTTATTCCATGTGTCATTCCACTTTATTACACATAACTTAATTTATGGACTTGTTTGTTTTGATTTCTTTGTATTTGTGGAATACTTGGGTTGTTACCGACATCTGGTGAAAATGTCATGTCAATAGCTCCATTAGAAATATATTTACTGGGAAAACCATTGACACCTTCAATACTTATTTTCCCCACTGTATAAGCCACAAGATTAAAACTTTTGACTCTTCAAGGCATTGACTCTACAAGATCTTTGAATCTGTCCTATAGTATCTGGCACCAAGATGTTATCAGCAGATCATTTAAGTCCAGAATTTTGTGAAGTGGTCCCTTCAAGGCTTGGAGTTATTTTTCCAGCACATCCCGTAGATGCTTGAACAGATAGATGTCTGGGGAATTTGGAGGCCAAATTAGCACCTTGAATTCTTTTTCATGTTTCTAACACCATTCCTGAACAATTTTTCAAGTGCGGCAGTGTGTGATGGTGTGGTTCAGCCCCACGCTATGAGGTAATTCTGGGGAGCCTCTTGAACCTGCTACCACCGGTAATTTACCTGAGGCATGAGCCAGCAGATGAGTTCACAACACACACATATAGCAAGGGATAGGTGTATAAGTGCTTAAGTTATTAAAATAAAGCTGCCATTTTGGAAATGCTTTGACCCAGGTATCTAGATATCACAATTTGGCCATGTCAAAGTTGCTCAGATCATGCTTGCCCATTTTTTCTACTTGTAACACATTGGTTTGAAGAACCGTCCGCTCGCTTCCTAATATATCCCACCCTTTGACAGGTGCCATTGTATCAATGTAATCAATGTTATTCACTTATTCTGATGCTGGTTTTAATATTGTGGCTTATAAGTGTATTCTGACAGTTTTCTGTGACGTAGTCCTCCTCGCACTGTCCCAGTTTAGAGTTGCATGTTGAATTGTCATGCACATTGGATGTGGAATGAAATATGGAATAACCAGAAGAAAACTAATGCTTGCACAAAGAAATCTTACACACTCCACAAGTACACTGCCCTTCTATTTAAAAAAAATCTAAATAGAATATACTAAAATCTATATATTTGTTTATTTTTCTGAGCACTCATTTTTTAATTGGGGTTTAATTTGATCATGTTTTAAAGAAAATACTGCTTAAATGTTAGACATTTCTAGCATCTTTATATATTTATATATGTACAGATGTGCATGTATGTCAAAGGTTTAGTCATCCATTCCAAACAAATGATGGAGCGCCTATAGTACTTATGCAGATGACTCATTCTAGTTTCTAATTCCTAGCCTCCATTAAATCAATGAAATATTCAGCAGCATGAAAGCTGTCCACATGAATTCCTTTTCCACAATGGACAATTCTCAGGGGACTAATAATTGTTGCTGGAACAGGTCTGCTCAATAAACATGCCACATTGTAATTTAATTGAGCGATTTTCTTTCCCTGAAGCTTGGCATATTGATTTCTTAAGTGCCCTTCCTTTCGACAGTAACAACAAAAACCCAGAGCTATACTGCTGATGCTCCTTACGTGTTGGGTGTGTATAACAAAAGTGAATCAACTTATAATGATTACAAACTGTTGAGAGAGAGATTAGGGAAATAATGGGCAAGGTTAATTGACAAAATTATTCTGCCTATAATGACTCATGAAATGGGGCCCTTACTGCATTTATAACACTATAAAAGTCATTACTGAATTCTCATTTTGCATGTTCGTCTTGCTGATTTTATGGCACTCTGAATTTAGTGCTGATAGAAATTCCAGATAAGGTAAATGAAGACTGTTCTACTTTTCTAAAGCTATAGATTAATTAAAGAACACTTACTGTTATAGCCATATTGGATTTAGTTGCTTCCCTGTGCAAAAAATTGATGTCCAAAAGGAAAACTTTAAGAAAAGTTTCTTCAGCTTGAAGAAGTATAAGACAGAAGATCTGAAAATTTTATGTCTATTCTTAACAAAACACCAGTCTTAGAAAAGTGTGAATGTATTGTTGCATTAGCCATTTCACCAGTAACAAGTAGTTCATATACTTTCAGCAGTAGCAAGACAGAGCAAGCAAATAACTAAGTTTGGCTGAGCTTGCACCCTATTTATTGACCCACCTATGACTGTGGAGTTAAGTTAATGTATAGATTAAAAAACAACTTTCACCAGAAAATGTATTATAGTTTACACATTTTATCTAGAATACTTTAAATATTCAGTTTCAGATTTGACTACACTACTTAAAATACAGTTATGGTAACCAAGATTGCTCAAATCTGGCTTTTGGTCAGTTGGTGTCCTAGAAACCTCAAGCCAGCTCTCCTTTTTTGTTACTGTGCAAGCTATTTTTCAGTCTCTCTATAACAGTTGAATATCTACCCTTTCAAGTTGTATTCTGCAGTAAAGCACATTACATGCTACCAGATGAGTAGAACTAAACTGAAAAAGAAAATGTTTTGGGTCACTGCAACCAAGTTGCAATTATAGGCTTCTCGCATGATTTGGGAGGATATCTGTTTTGGCTTATATTTTTTGTTTTGAATGTTTATTTTTCTCATTAATGTATATAGTAAATTCCATATTATACTCCTACGAAACCGCTTTTATAAAATGGCTAGCCTGTATAGGAGCATGTAGGAGTGCATATATAGGAAAGTTAATATTGAATGCACTGGTCTTTTTTATGATTAATGGATGACAGAAATATGCTAAGAAAATAAAAAGTACAGTTTATTCTGTGTCATTTCTTTTACTCTCACGTGCTGCTACAAAATTCAGTTTTAAATGAATGCATTTGTTTTTATTCAGCTACTAAAATAACTTGGATTGACAAGCAAAGGGCATTCCTGTTCTCCAGGTGTACTGAATGATTGAGTAAGGGGTGTTAGATCCTACTCAGTATCATGGGAACAGCAAGAAACTGAGTTATTTTATGTATTTATTTTTAAGCATTGGGCTAATGCTGTTATCCACAGTACACTACAGAATAAGGCTACATTACAATTTTTCTTTTATATATTTTTTACAATTGGAGCACAGAGATGTTTTTGTGACTAACTCATTTTCACACATCGTATTGGAGGAACAGATTTACACCAGGTTTCCCTAACCCAATTGAAAAATTCCAATCCCTGTAAACTGAATTGGAAATCAGTTCTGGACAAAAAAAATATGGTTTTAATAAAGACTGACCTTTGTCAGGAGCTACTGGGATGTTCCTCCGGTGATTTGGATGTGATTCCTGTTTTGGACTAGCATATCATTTGCATTTTTTATTTCATTCTTTGGGTATTCTGGTTTCCTGAAAGATGTGTATATTTGGTTAATTGGTTACCCTGAATTGGTCTGGTGTGAGAAAATGTATTTATAGGCATGCTTATATACACCTTGTGATAACCAGTGTTATGTAGTTTCCTTACTTCACTAGAATGCTAGGCTCTGGTCTGTGTGACCCTATATTTGGAATATGCTTTTTTGTGTAGGAAGCCTTTTTTGTCATTATTGTTAAAATGCCCACTGATAGCAAGTACATTTTTTTTTACATATTAAACATTTTCTTTATGTATCCTTTTAAATTTGAACTTCCTTCTGTGTCTTGATTTAGCCTGTGGAGGGCACTGCTACCCAACATTTAATTATTTTTTTAATGCTGCTAAGTAAAAATCTTTTTATCTATTTTTCTTAAGACAATGTCAACAAAAGTACCATTTCTCCTTTTTTTTCTTTGGCTGCTTGTGGCATTGTACTTTAAAGTTTTATGTTACTAGATGCTTGGTAACAGATATATAAAAATAAGCAAAATGTGAATATGAAATTCATATATTTAGGACTGCTTCCCAATAGTAAACATTAGAAAGGTTATTTGGTTTGTATTTAAATTATCTGAATATTGTTATATGTGGCAAAATTGTTAATTCCTTATATAGTGCTAAATTTAATCATAATGAATCTGCTGACAAACTAGTCTCCTTAAACTGCATCATCTCTCTAGAAAAGTGTGAACATAAAGCCTAGTGCAATGTTTCTGGATGGTAACATGCGTATAGAATATTTTTTAACTAAGGCTGAATTTGTGGTGGTGTGTACAGCATAGAACTAAAAAAATGAATTGTGTTGTGTAAAAATAAATTAAAGTTGATCTGAAATTTCCTTAAAAAGATGAAAATGTATTTGGTCTGTACTAGTATTTTTCAGTAAGGCATTACCTAGAGATTCCTTATTCATAACCTCACACCTAAAGAGGGAACATGCACCTGCAATATTCTATTTTTTTATTTTCAAAAACTACATATCTAGTTATGAAAATTATTTTTAAACTGATATTTATTTTTAAATGAATGTCATTTTTTAACCTTAATATTAGTGTATTCCTCATATTTTTAATGATAGTGTTTTATTTATTTCATAGTTCTTAAACTGGGGCAAAACAAGAAGTATAATAATAATACTAATAATAAGTGAAAATGTACTATACACTATACCTTTTGATACCATGGCAAAACAAATACTATTCATTAGTTTTTTTTAAAGTACCTCCTTTTATTGAAGTGAACAATATTTTGCCTTTTTCTGTAATACAGTATAAAACATATAAACACTAACTGTAATAAGAGCTTTAACATACTTTTATATCCATCAAGTAGCTACCCAGTTATCACTTAAGCAAACTTGTATTGCATTCATAAATATCAAAATACAATGCAAGCTTGAATTTTAGTGTGTGGCTGACAGTGGCATAGGGAAGGATGAGCCTGGCCATAGGCCCAGCCAATCAGTTCATTGTATATGAAATGTACATTAAATTTGGTATTGATTGAGTGTTTATTATTTTATCTTTCCTTCGATTTCAAAGTGCTATGTCAAATCCCATTGGTTTACTAAATTTTCAATAAATAAATAAATGGGGTGATGTTATACCAAGAGATTATTATTTTGAGGGATTATTTCTGACATGGCAAAACAAAACAGAAATATAAGTTTTTTTCAAAAAGCCTTGTTTAGCTATATGGAATACTTATCCAGGATGCAGAATACCTTTGTCCAACAGAAAAGTGGAAACAAGACAGCAAAAATTGTCATCTCTTTTGGAGATGCTTGACAACTGCCATGTGGATATTTTCCTTAATGTTAGTGCTTTGTTGCATGATTTTGCTGAAAATCTAGATTGTGATGAAATCATCAACCAGTTCAATCTAAAGCCCTGATGCCTGTCTGATTGTTGATGTTATTTCGCTCTCAAAACACGCAGTGTCTGAATTAATTCCAAAATGGGATAAATGTGGCAATAAATCACACCCCCGTATGTTTTGTGACATCCCTAGATCTAATAATCTTAGCCTGACCCTCACAAAGTAGCACAATGAACAGACCATAGGGAGTCACCTCACAAAAGAGAATGTCACATTAGTGATGCTGACTTCACACAGTTCTACTTTATTTTATTTTTTTGAATTAATATATTGGGATTGGAGTCAGCAAAAAATCTGTTAGTTCTAATACTTTTAAATTTATTGGTATTCTTTGTGAAATTGTGGTGGAGATTTTTGGTATTCCTGGTGGAAGTTTTCAATCTTAAAAGGCAACTATTTTCAATGAGCCATAGGTGAGAAATGTGACCAAAATGAGATGACAAGAGAAAGATTAAATATTATGCACATTAAATGAATACTAGTCACATTAGTGTCAAATCAAAGATTTTATTGTGCTAATTAGAAAAAAGTTTTTTTTCTCTGAATTTAATTCCAGGTAGGGCACATGTCCATCTAGACATTATTGCAGAATAAAATTATTTAGTTAGTGATTCAAAATTTCCACATTAGCAGATCATTCTTTATCGTTCTATCATATAACATACAATGTGTTAATAGAAATGCATAATCTCGGGGACCTGCAAGTATCGAGGCTGCTGAAACTCCATACTTAATTCCTGAAAACACTTCAGAATGCATATTTAAAACTTTGAACTCATTTGAGTGTATGTAGTTTTAACAGTATTGATTTTAACATTGATGATAAATATTAAGATCATGATTTATTTTCCTGTTACAGGAGAGAAAATCTCATAAGGATAAATTTAGTAAGATAAACCAGGTAGTCCATAATGATTATATCATTTTTTTTTTTTATAAACCCAATTCTAAAGTTTCCCCTCATGCCTATAAAATCCTCCTGTTTGTTGGTACATTGGGAAGGAACCCCCCTCTCTGTTGCATATGAAATGCAAGCTCAGGCCTGTTTGTTAGTCACAAATGACTACTTTGTTACTCGTTTACCATAATGAAACTAAAAGGTATTTAATAAACAAACAAGGACTTGAAATCTCTAAATATCAGTAAACAGTTAAATATGTTCACTTATCCTTAATATGTATACCTACATATTCATTATTAAATTTTAAAATGTTTGATATTTCTTGTCTTACATGTGATCCTATCGTTGTCTGTCTTTTGGGTTCCTCTAATGGTTGACAGGCCCCAATTACCTAATGTAAAAACATTGTAATAAGAAGAGACTTGAGGCATGGCAAGGTTTGGGGCAGCCACCCGTTTAATGCTGTTCCCTGGCTGCAAAACCAATTGATTCATGTAAGGCAAGTTTACACGACAGAGTCCAAAACAGAACTGCCTCCCAGAGCAAAGGCAGGAGGCTTTATTGGACAGTGGGCGGAAGTGTTGTCGTCCTCGGGGGCCGGGGCCGGAAGTGATGTCGTCCTCGGGGGCCAGGGCCGGAAGTGCTGTCTTCCTCTGGGCCGGGACCGGAAGTGATGTGTCCCGCTTCGAGGTGGTGGCTCCTTTCCCGGGAAAGACCTGTAGGGAACTCAGAAAGAGCGTCAGCGTACCCCGTCCCCCCCCCGGGCAGATGTATAATCAGTTCTCTCTAAGCCCTTTTAGCTGCCTCCTATTCACACGTGTGTGACAACATTCTGTCTATTCTTGCAAATACTTCCCATCATTGAAAGTAAATTGGGTTGTGTCTTTTTAGCATTTAGTGACCCAGCTTTGATTGGTGTGTTATTCACCTTGTTGTTGCTTAAATGCTCTCTTTCAAGGGTGTAAAACTCAGTTTGTTATCTCCTTGTACTCGTGTCTACTTCTTGCATCTCTATGACTATCCTACTTCTTCTTCAGCAACCTCTTCCTCTGTATACTCTCCTGTACTTCCCCATTCCACCACCAGATTTCCTTTTCCTCCTTCCTCTATCCAGATGTCACGCCAAGCACCCTTCTTGCTGTCACCCTTACTACTACTGCTGTAGTTGCACAGCTGTCTGGTAATTCTTCACTGTCACCCAGTGCCTGTCTTACCTCCTCCCTGAACTCAACCTTGCAGTCTTCCTTTTTCAATTTCCACCTTATCCTCCTCCTCTTGATCTCTAACGACATCCTACAGACCACCATCCTATGCTGCCTAACTACACTTTCCCCTGCCACCAATTTGCAGTTTTCAATCTCTTTCAAATTGACCCTTCTGCATAGGATGTAGACTTCCTGTGTGCATCTTCCTTCACTCTTGTACATTACCCTATGTTCCTCTGTTTTCTTAAAATACATATTCCCCATAGCCATGTCCTTCCTTTTCACAAAATCCACTATCCTTTGTCCTTTTTCATTACTCTGCTTCACACCGTACCCATCCATTACCTCCTCATCTCCTCTTTTCCCTTCATCAACATGTCCATTGAAATCCTCTCCAATCAATACTGTCTGTCCCTTGGGTACACTGTCCATCACTTCATCCAATTCACTCCAGAAATCTCCTTTGTGATCCATCGCATACTCATGTCATGGAGCATGTGCACGAAGAACATTCATCATCACACCTTCAATTTCCAGTTTCATAAGCATCATTCTATCTGACACTCTTGTTGCCTCCAAAACATTCTTAACAGACTGTTCCTTCAGAATAACCCCTACCTCATTCCTCCTTCCATCCACATCATGGTAGAACAATTTGAATCCACCACCAGTCTACCTGGCCTTACTCCCCTTCCATTTTGCCTCTTACACGCACAAGATATATATCAGCCTTCCTTCTTTCCATCACATCACCTAACTCTCCCACCTTACCAGTCATACTGCCAACATTTAAAGTTCCTACCCTCAGTTCCACTCTCTTTACCTTTCTGCTTTCTTCCCGCCTCTGGACACATCACCCCCCTTTTCTTCTCCTTCTTCAGCCAACAGTAGCCCAGTTTCCACCAACACCCTGTTAGTTGACAGTACTGGTGGCGGCCTTTGTTAACCTGGGCCTTGACCAGTCTGGTACGGAAATCTGTATTGTTGTCCGCATTTGACCTGGCAGAATTTTACACCGGATGCCCTTCCTGACGTAACCCCCCCAACACCTTTTATCCAGACTTTAACTGGCACGAAGAAACACATTGGTTTATGCATCCCCATTGGCTGGGTTAAAGTTATGATTGAGTCTGATTTCTTAAAAAATTATTTGTTAATGTATATGGAGATGCTTTGAAATAGGAAAAGAACCTTGGGAAGGATGGTCATCATAACTATGTTGATTATCCCCAGTAATATAAGGTGGAGTGTCGACCATCTATTTACATCTTGTTTATTTTTTCTATGCAGACAGGAAATTTTTGTTGAAAAAGAGCTTTGTCTTGTACTTGTGATATTTATCCCTAGGTATTTAAACTGATCTGCTAAGATAAATGGGAAGGTGTCTAGTCAGATGTTATGTGCTAGGGAATTCACTTGATAAAGCACACTTTTATTCAAATTGATTTTGAGTCCAGATATCTTTTGAAATCTGCTAATGCATTTAGGACTGCTGGCACAGAATTTTGTGGGTCAGATATATACCGTACCATTTCATCTGCATATAGTGACATTTTCTGTTCAAGTCTTTGTCTGAGAATCCCCTTTATCTATTTAAGGATTTTGAAAATTTACAGCCAGTGGTTCAGTGGAGATTGCAATGAGCAAAGGTGATAAGGGGCATCCTTGTTGAATACCACCTTCTAGTTAAAGTAGTCTGGAATAATGTTGTTTATACAAACTGAGGCTTCTGGACTAGTATAAAGTAGTTTGATCCATGCAGATATGTTTAGGCTGAACCCAAATTTTTGCAATGTGGTGAAGAGGTAGTACCATTCAACCTTATCAAATGCTTTTTCTGCATCTAAAGATAATAAAATCTTTGGGATGTTAGATTTAATGGGTTAATACATTATATTAAACAAACAACGAAGGTTAGAAGTTAAGTGACTACCTTTGATAAATCTGGTTTGATCTTGTGATATTACAGAAGGAAGCACTTTCTCTATCCTTCTGGCTAGAACTTTAGAGAGTACCTTAATGTTGTTATTCAGTAGAGAGACTGGTTTGTATGATGCACATTGTAGGAAGTGCTTATTTTTCTTAGAAAAGATAGCAATTAATGCTTGGCGAAAAGTTTAGGTAGAATTTTGTTGTCTTTAGCTTCTATAAACACTGCTAATAATAGTGGAGCTAATTTGATTTTTTTTTAAATAAAATTCCACAGGGTAGCCATCAGGACTGGCTGCTTTCCCACTTCTGAAGTGAATTTATAATATCTAGTAATTCCGAATGTGTCAGAGGGTTTATCTAGTTCCACAGCACTAAGAGTATCTAGCTGTGATTTCTGTAATAAATCAAGAAACTTATTAGATTGTGTCTTATCTTCATTAAACTGAGTAGAATATAAGGACTTATAGTACTCTTTCTTTAAAAGTGTAAGTTATATTTTTATGGTCAATAATATTATCACTATTACTGACTTCCTGTTTGTGGATTTGTTGGGTGTAAGATCTTATTGGCTTTATCTCCATGTTGATAATAACGATGTTGCAATTTAAGCTGATCCGTTTCTTTAAAAGTCAAGAGGTTAAATTGTGATTGCAAAACCTGTCTTTTCCTATAAATTACCTCATTTGGAAACCTGGTATATCTATTCTGATAATTTCTCTGATTAACTCAGACAATTTTCAGTTTGGAGGCATTCGATCCATGTATATGTAAGGTTTCCAGTTTATTTTAGTAAAAAAAATATATGAAATAATCTGCCGTCTTTAAAATGCCTTCAGAGATTCCCAGAATATACCTGCTGAGACCTCTGAGGATGCATTTTTCTCAAGAAAATAATAAGCTTGAATATGAATTATATACAGTTCTCATCAGTTAATGAAAGGGGTTTAAGATGCCAGCTATGAGATCAGTGTGTAGTGCACATTGCTTTAAGCTCCTTGATCAGAGGGGCATGGTTGGGAATAACAATAGCGACATACTTGCAAGATTTAATGGTGGGCAAAAAATTATTATCTATGAGGAAATAATTAGTCCTTGAGTAACAATGATGTACAGATGAGAAGAAGGAGTATGCTCTTAAGTTAGGATTTAAAAACCTTCATTGGTCTGATAATTTATGATCTGTTACAAACTGTGTAGTTATCTTTGCAGTACAAGATGTTATCACTGTTGTAGCTGAGGATCTATACAGGTCTGGATTTAAAACACAAAGTCTCTGGTTATTATAATTTTGTGATTCACATACATTAGGGATAGATGCAAATACATTTTGGAAGACAGATCTGTCATCCATGTTAGGTGCATAGCTATTAATCAAAATCATTTTAGTATTTATATAAATTGCCTGTCACCGTGACATATTGCCATTCAGAATCTTCTGCATCTGACACTATAAATGGAATAGTTCTGTGTATTAAGATTACCACACCCCTGGTTTTCTTTGTATAGCTGGAGTGAAAAATTTGGCCAGTCCACTCTCTTTACAACCAAAACTGGTCCTTGCTTAATCATCGAGTCTCCTGAAAAAGTACTATCTTGGTATTTGGACTTAAGTGCTAGAGTATTTTTTTCTCTTTAACTCATGATTGAGACTCCTGACATCCATAAAGAATATCTCATAATGATATTTAAAATAAAAAAAAAAACTTCTTAAAAAGGATATAACCTTCTTTGACCCTGCAGTTAGGATATAGCAGGTTGGATAATGGATGGATGGATAAAAAATACACTTGTAATGGAGTACACAAAACATATTTGGAGTTGGATAGAAACAGATTGCGATGTTTAACATGAGCAGAAATGCAAATGCATTTTCTATCCACCTATAACAATCAAGTAAAGGAGAAGTTGAAAGAATCATTTAGGGCAGTGGCAGTAGTCAGGTAAGTGGTTAAAGGGCTGGCAGCCAGCATTGACGCCTGTGCATCTTTAAAAAGTGAATGCAGCATTTGAGCTAGCATTTCCTTAGTCTCCTTAGTTTGACAGCCATTATTTGCATCCAGTTAATAACAAGTTTTTAATGGCATCTTTTCTTGTCGGGTCATTATCAGCAACCAGTTTTCATTTCAACTAAAGTTTACTGTCAGCAGTTCATTGTGCTTTACATAAACGTGACATCCACTGGCAAGTCATTTGAAGGCAAAGCATAACTGTCAATTATGGATACATTTTATATATGAAATGCTGGAAAACCAATGGTCATCATAGGATATACGTAATGTATTGAATATGGATGATGTGGGCTGCATTAAAAGGTCCAAGCACTGAATCTAGCTGCAGGCCTTGATTTTGACATCCCAGCTTTATTTTAACTTAATTTTTTAAAAATAAAAAAAAATTGTCACAATCAGGAATTGAACTTCACACCCCAACATATCATGTCACCTCTAACACTGAGCCACCAAAGCCAACCTAACCTGACACAAAACAAATATGGTGTAAGACGCTAGGGGTCGCTGTTAACCCTTTCACCCCAACAGACAGACACACTGAACACAGGGTAAAATCACCAAGAAGGTTTTTAATTATTTTTCTTCTGGTTGTCATGCCCTGAAGCACTTCCTCCACCATACACAGGCAATATATCAATAATAAATACAATAACTCAACACAAATCTCTCCTCCCAGAAAGCTCTTTCCTCTACCTCCCAACTCCGGCTCACTTGCTGGGTCTTCAGTAGTCCTTTATATAGGTTCTGACCTGGAAGCGATTTGGCTTTTCTGTCCACGTGACTTTCCCGCACTTCCGGGTCAGACAGAGGTTTCTGTCAGCCTGGAAGTACTTCGGAGCTTCTGTCCCCGTGACTCGATAGTACTTCCGGGCTATATAAAATGTATGAGTCCCCAGGTCCCCCTGCAGCATCTCCTGGCGACACCCATAGTACCCAGCCGGGCTGAGAAGCCAAACTCCAGATCCCATGATGCCCTGTGGTAATCCAGGGCACAACTATGCTGCATGGCCATCTGGCATCTTGGGGGAGGCAGTGTCCCACAGTAGTCACCTTCCCCCATCCTTCTTCTTTTTGTGTGTCCCAGCCAGGTTGAGCAGCCTGTCATCTGCCACAATGGACGGTAACATTTTATAAAATAGCCTGTTGATCTCGTTAAAATATGTTTCATTTTTGTAAGGTTATAACATTTTAAAAGAAGCCTGACAGTGCTGTTAGCATCATTACCTCCTTCCACAGCAAACTTTCATCAATAGGGGTGTGGTTTCCTAAACCTCTTCAATTCTGCATGTGTTTCAACAAGTGTTTCCAACAGTTAGGGCAACATATTTCTTGAAGTTAAAGTGTATTGTAATGTGTACTGAATACGAAGAATTTTTTATTTGCAAGTCACCTCAGCATAGTGACAGTAGTACAATACTAACAAAAGACATGTACAAAAAACAGCATTCATTGAATGCAACATTTTTTAGCAAGATGGAAGACACATGTTTGTACATATGAAGATACCATGAAGGATTTGTAGTTGAACTCTCTGATACACAGACATATATTTATTGTTTAACTTCAGAACACCACACTGTAAGATCACTTAACATCGGCATTCCTATGCAAACTTCCCTGCTTTTAGGGGACATAGGGAATCCCACACAAAACAACAAATATACTGCAAAACGCTGGAAAATCCTCAAGATGATTGTCTGGCTGTACTACACTAGTGCATCTACCAACTTGTGTCTACCTCTTTGCGATCCTCTTTCCTGACTTCTACTTCCTCTTCTGCACTGCCGCACACAGTAGTTTTGATAATTCAATCAGCACCTGTTATCCATATGGTGTTGATCCTCGGGCAGGCTGCGATGTAACAACCCCTTCTGTCAGCCTTTGACAGATGTTCCTAGAAAGATGTGGAACAGACCAGATAGAATGCTTCTAGGGCATTTGCATTCAATCAGGTATCTGGCTGTACTTCAATTCTTAGAAGTACTGTCCCTCGCAGTAATACTTCAGGTTCTTAGCCCCACTTGATTTTTAAGTGCATCGTTCCTCTGGCTTTTATACTGTATATAATATATAAAACACTTAATTTGACACAACAGTTGGAGAAATTTGAGTTTAATCTAATTTTTGAGGAAGTAAAGCTGTTGGTGAGCCTTCTTAAGAAGAGCATAAATGTGTTGTTCTGTCATTTTATTTCAGTGATCTGTCTGTTTATGAAAACAAGGAAGTTTATTGTTCTAAATTTTGTTTTGGGATACTTGTTTACTAATTTTTGTACTTGATTCTAGATTTGTTATGTGTTTATGTACCTGTCAATATATTGTAATGTTATGATGGTCACATTACTAATGTTATCATGTTTTTTTTTATCTATCGACAGTGCTGTTTTGTTGTAGTTTTCTATGGTCACCACAATGTTGTTTATACTAATGATGTTCATAGCTAATCTTGTGGCTGTAAATTATTATTACGCATTACTTTATTATGCACTCCTTTTCTTGAATTTGTGGTGCATCAAATATTGTTATCCGTGGATTCAGAAAACAAAACAAACTAGCCAACCCGCAGCATAGCATACGCCACATAATTATTTATTGATGTGTGAACACTTCCTGAAAGACACAGTTGTCCAAATGGCGAGGGTTTGAGGATACAACTGTCAGTGAATGAAAAGATGGAACTCTGGAGAGAGCAACATACAATTGTCTGTGACTGAAAACAGGTTTTGGCAGGTACAGGCATATCTTTTTGAAAGTTTGGCCCTGTGCCTTATTAATTGTCATTGCAAATGACATATCTGATATATCTAATGGGGTCAGGGAAATCCGGGGAATAAGGACTGTTTGTGAGGTAGCAGATTTGATAGTCTTAAACTCCAGTACATTGCGGTGAATGCTGGTAACAGAAAGTTTAGTGCCATTACAGAGACGGATCTCCTCAACCATGTGCAAATCCATTCAACACGAACATTTGCCTGCAGCCACGCTGATGTGACATCACCTTCCCACTATCCTCTTACTGAAAAACATTTACAAACGCATTTCACACCGGAATTTCAATGCAACATTTGCTCAAAAACCTTCACACTCCATAAATATCTCAAAGCACATTTAAACACACACTCCACTGAACAAACACATTCCACACAGGTCTTTCAATGCACTATTTGTTCGAAAACGTTCCGATTGCAGAGATATCTCAACGCACATTTAAAATCACACTCCACTGAACGAATTATGCAATGTGAACATTGCCAGCAATGGTTCAAAACAACTCATCCTCTCAAGAAGCACTTACAAACTCATTCCAATTCCTTTCAGTGTCAACTTGCAAACCCCATGCACAGTTATCGTATTCAGTTTTACGCTGCTTTTCAAGAAGATACCGCCATTCCCGTCCAAGAACATAACAGTGGCCTACCTAGCACAGTATGTACTTCTTGAAATGCTCTTCATTGGTCATCAGAGGAGTTGGCGGGCCTGGCCCTGTCGTGTGTATCCCATGGTCTTACAGTTGGTGGGCGGGGCTCTGTGCTTTGGCAGGCGTGGCTGTCTGTCTTGCATGTGTCTTGCGTGCCCTTAGTCAATGGTGGGCGGGGCTCTGTTATGCATTTCCCATGATGTAGGAGGAGGGTTAGAGTGTGCGGTCGGGGCTGTGTCATGCGTACCCCATGGTCGGGCGACTTGGTCGATTATCTATATAGAAAAGCAGCCGGAACCGAAAAGAACAATGAAAAGTCAATGGTAGACGCGGGAGGAGGGTTAGAGTTGGCAGGCGGGGCTCTGTCGTGCGTATCCCATGATGCTGGAGGAGGGTTAGAGTTGGTGTGTGGGGCTCTGTCGAGCATATCCCATGGTCTTAGAGTTGGCGGACGGGGCTCTGTGAGTTGGTGGGCCTGGCCAGGTCGTGCGTATCCCATAGTATCCCATGATCTTACAGTTAGCAGGCAGGGATCTGTTAGAGTTGGTGGGCGGGGCTCTGTGTCTTGTGTGCACTCTGTCTTGCATGCGTTTTGCATGCCCTTAGTGAATTATATATGTAGATGTCTTATTTACCATAAGTGGGTTGATGGAAACTTTAAAAACATATTCTTCGTTTTATTAAGCTGGTTTTGTGCTATTTTACTTACTAATTTACATGAAAACTTCAACCACAACAGTTACCGTTGAACAGACAATCGGATTGGGCATATACTTACCTGAAGGAAAATGGTGCCAAGAATCTTAAGTAAAATATATTACAGTATTTCAAAATTTTTTTCATTCAGGTTTATTTCTTTTGTTATCATAAACATATGTCAGACACATGGAGTTAAAGTTTTCTGATTTTTAAACTTTTGCACTTGAAAGTGTATATATTTGGTAAGTTTTAAAATTTTTGATCCTTGTTTGGATTTGTGCCCTTTGAAATCCATTTTACAGTGCAAACGTAGAAACTGATAGATAGATAGATAGATAGATAGATACTTTATTAATCCCAAGGGGAAATTCACATAATCCAGCAGCAGTATACTGATACAAAGAAACAATATTAAATTAAATAGTAATAAAAATGAAAAAAATTAAAATAAAATTAATGTTAGCATTTACTCCCGGGTGGAATTGAAGAGTCGCATAGTGTGGGGGAGGAACGATCTCCTCAGTCTGTCAGTGGAGCAGGACAGTGACAAAAGTCTGTCACTGAAGCTATTCCTCTGCCTGGAGATGACACTGTTCAGTGGATTATTCATAATTGACAGGAATTTGCTTAATGCCCGTCGCTCTGCCACAGATGTTAAACTGTCCAACTTTAATCCTACAATAGAGCCTGCCTTCTTAACAAGTTTGTCCAGGCGTGAGGCGTCTTTCATCTTTATGCTGCCACCCCAGCACACCACCGCATAGAAGAGGGCACTCGCCACAACCGTCTGGTAGAACATCTGCAGCATCTTACTGCAGATGTTGAAGGATGCCAACCTTCTCAGAAAGTATAGTCTGCTCTGACCTTTCTTACATAGAGCATCAGTATTGGCAGTCCAGTCCAATTTGTCATCCAGCTGCACTCCCAGATATTTAAGGTCTGCACCCTCTGCACACAGTCACCTCTGATGATCACAGGGTCCATGAGGGGCCTGGGCCTCCTAAAATCCACCACCAGCTCCTTGGTCTTGCTGGTGTTAAGGTGTAAGTGGTTTGAGTCGCACCATTTAACAAAGTCTTTGATTAACTTTCTGTACTCCTCCTCCTGCCCACTCCTGATGCAGCCCACAATAGCAGTGTCATCAGCGAACTTTTGCACGTGGCAGGACTCCGAGTCATATTGGAAGTCTGATGTATATAGATTGAACAGGACCGGAGAAAGTACAGTCCCCTGCGGCGCCCCTGTATTGCTGAACACAATGTCAGACCTGCAGTTCCCAAGACGCACATATTGAGGTCTGTCTGTAAGATAGTCCACAATCCATGCCACCAGGTGTGAGTCTACTCCCATCTCAGTCAGCTTGTCTCTAAGGAGCAGAGGTTGGATGGTGTTGAAGGCGCTAGAGAGTCCAAAACATAATTCTTACAGCACCACTGCCTCTGTCCAGGTGGGAGAGGGATCGTGAAGCATATAGATGATGGCATCCTCCGCTCCCACCTTCTCCTGGTATGCGAACTGCAGAGGGTCGAGGGCTTGGCGGACCTGTGGCCTCAGGTGGTGAAGCAGCAGCCGCTCCATGGTCTTCATCAGATGTGACGTCCAGAGCAACAGGCCGGAAGTCATTCAGCTCACTAGGACGTGATACCTTTGGGACAGGAGTGATACAAGATGTTTTCCAAAGCCTTGGGACTCTCCCTGTTCCAGGCTCAGGTTGAAGATGCGCTGTAGAGGACTCCCCAGTTCCAACGCACAGGCCTTCAGCAATCGTGGCGATACACCATCTGGACCCGCTGCTTTGCTGGCACAAAGTCTTTTCAGCTCTCTGCTCACCTGGGCTGCTGTAATTGTGGGTGGGGATGTCTCACCTATGCTGGTATCAGCAGAAGGATGGTTGGAGGATGCAGTACTCGAGGTGAGAGTGGGTTACTGTGATCAAACCTATTAAAGAAGTTGTTCATTTGGTTTGCTCTCTCCACGCCTGTCTCGATGGCGGCACCCGCCGAGCTGCAGCCAGTGATAATCTTCATCCCATCCCACACTTCCTTCATGCTGTTGTTCTGCAACTTCTGCTCCAGCTTTCTCCTGTACTGCTCTTTCGCCGCCCTGAGCTGGACTCGGAGTTCCTTCTGCACGCACTTGAGCTCATGCTTATCACCACCTTTAAAAGCCCTTTTCTTCTGGTTCAAAAGGCCCTTGATGTCACTTGTAACCCATGGCTTGTTGTTAGCATAGCAGCATACTGTTCTTACTGGAACTACAATGTCCATACAGAAGTTGATGTAATCAGTTGTGCATTCAACAGCCTCTTCAATGTTCTCACTATGTGACCCAAGCAATATATCCCAGTCTGTAGTTCCAAAGCAGTCTCTCAGAGCCTGCTCTGCCTCAGGGACCACTTCCTGAATGAGCGTGTAGTTGTTGGTAGCGCCCTCACTCTTGGTTTGTATTGAGGCTGAAGCAGAACCAGGTTATGATCTGCTTTCCCAAGCGCAGGCAGCGGGGTGGCGCTGTATGCGTCTTTAACGTTTGCATACAGTAGGTCGATAGTCCTGTTTCCCCGAGTGTTACAATCCACATACTGGGAGAAGGCAGGTAATGTTTTGTCCAGCGTTACATGGTTAAAGTCTCCAGCGATTAGCACAAGTGCCTCAGGGTGCTGCGTTTGTAACTTAGCAACTGCGGAATGGATGATGTCACTCGCCATCTCCGCGTTCGCTTGAGGGGGGATGTAAACAATAACAGCAATCACCTGTCCAAACTCTCTGGGCAAGTAATAGGGGCGCAGACTTACGGCCAACAGTTCGATGTCCCTGCAGCAAGTGGAGATTTTAACGTTTACATGTCCTGAGTTGCACCACTTTGTATTGACATAGAGAGCGAGTCCTCTTCCTTTCTTCTTTCCGCAGGTACTTGCGTCTCTGTCCGCTCTAACTGTGCTAAACCCGGGTAGCTCCACGTTAGCATCTGGGATGATAGACGTTAGCCACGTTTCACTAAAACACAGCAAGCTGCATTCTCTGTAGGTTCTGACATTTAAATTTAAATTAAATTTCACATTTAAATTTATTAAAAAATGCTTAACTTTAGAGAAGTTTCCCATGGCAAATTAATGTACACCATGATTGCAAAAAAATATACATTTGTATTTACTGTTTTGGTGACTTACAATGTTCTTTTGCTTTTTTCAACTGGAGCACAGACAGTGTCAGTGTCAGTAGTGGGATATGAAATCACCACCTTAGGATTTGAAGTCCAAAGCCTTCCACTACACCACACTGACTTCCAAAAAAAAACTTTGAGTTCAACAATACCAGACTTTTTTTTAAATAGTCAGTCTTTGGTATTTCGTACTTTCATGAAACACACACAACACCAATTTGTAAAGTTTGAAGTTGAAAGGTAGTATAAAATTGTTCCCCCTAACTTCCTTATCCAGGGCAGGGTCATAGGACGCTGGAGCCTATCCCCACAGTCATCAGGTGAAAGGAAGAAACAAACCTAGACAGGCAGAAGTCCATCGCTGGCAAAAGCACACATATTAGTAGATACATTGTAAGCATATATATAAATAAAGATGAACGATAGATAGAAGATCAAAATGATTTGACTATGCAGTAGATTCAGTGGTAGCACAATTAGTGCAGAAGATTAAAATTATAAAAATACAGAGAGGTACAGCTAGAAAAAAAACCACTTTAAATGTGACCTTTGAAGGTTCTTTGTCAAGAATTTTAAGTAGAAAACTACAGAGAGTAGGATATATACTGAGACTTTTGCAAGAAATCTACAGATGCATATTGCCTTTTCTGTAACACACTGTGCGTCTATCTGATTACTGAGCAAGCTTTATTTTTTTCAGAGAATCTGGAAGTATTCGGTGTTATTAAAATTTAAACCAGAATAAAATGATAGTTCAATGGAGGTCAAACAAATACATTTAATATAATCTATACTAATAAAAGGCAAAGCACTCACTGACTGACTGACTCATCACTAATTCTCCAACTTGCCGTGTAGGTACAAGGCTGAAATTTGGCAGACTCATTCCTTACAGCTTCCTTACAAAAGTTGGGCAGGTTTCATTTCGAAATTCTACGCATAATGGTCATAACTAGAAGCTGTTTTTCTCCATTTACTGTAATGGAGTTGAGCTCGAAAGCCGTGGGGAGCAGAGTTTCGTGTGACATCATCACGCCTCCCACGTAATTACGCAGTACGTAGAAAACCAGGAACCACTACGTTTCCTTTTCTTTTTCATTACTTCTTTAACACACTACTTCTCCGCTGCGAAGCGTGGGTATTTTGCTAGTCTATACTAATAAAAGGCAAAGCCCTCACTGACTGACTCACTGACTCACTCATCACTAATTCTCCAACTTTCCGCGTAGGTAAAAGGCTGAAATTTGGCAGGCTCATTCCTTACAGCTTACTTACAAAAGTTAAGCAGGTTTCATTTCGAAATTCTACGTGTAACCGAATCCTACTTACGTGCATTTATACGGCCATAGCCTGCAGCTCGGTCACCGTGTGAGGCTAAGTTGCGTCACCCATCACCACGTCTCCCACGTAGTTGGCTGCCTGCCTATATTGCGTCCCCCATACACACACCTCTCACGTAATTGAGTGCCTGCCCATAAGGCCGTCCGTCAGCAGCAATCCAATAGACTCGCTGCTGCTACAAGGCATTTGTCATGCCTAAGAGGAATACGATATTTGAGATACAAGTTTAGTGAGAAGATGCAAGGTATAAACGAGACTTTTGATCACTTTGTAACAGAGTTAAAATTGCTGGTGAAGGACTTGGCTTATGCAAACGAAGATGAGATGGTCAGGGATAGAATAGTGTTTGGCACAAACTCGGCGAAAGTGCGGGAGAAACTTTTAAGTGCCGGGTCTGAGCTAACATTAAATAAAGCCGTGGACATCGCAAGATTGCACGAGATAGCACAAGCGCAGCTTAGAACTTTCGATGCATGTACTCCGAGCGGCTCACGTGAACTGACTGTGAACGCAGTATGCAGACAACAAGCAAGAGCTCCAAAGAGCGCTGAACAAAAAACACATTACACAATTGAGAAGGCAGCAAAAGAATATGAAGAGAGTGACGCACTACAAGCATATTCATAAGTGCAGAGTGCACAGAGCACACGGCGGAAAAAGTCAATGACCAGCTAAAGGTAGACAGTGTAAAAAATGTGGTAAATTGAACCACTTCGCTGAAGTTTGCAGGACTGGGAAAGGTAAACCCATGCATGCAGTGTGTGATTTCTCAGATAAAGAGGAAGACAAGCTGTTTATTGATGCAATAAGAAAGGAACAACCCTCTGAAGCTGAACAAGCCTTTGTAGACATATCAATAGGAAAGCAAGGTGTAAAGCTTCAGTTTAAATTAAGTTCATAGACACGCTGCCACTAAATATTCAAAGGCAAATCCACAACTTAATACCGGGAATGCCTGTTAAACATCTTAGATTCATGAGTACCGATTTGGGTAGTGAACACTTCAATGAATGAAACCTGTTATCTTTACAACGGTTGACAAACACGGAATGTAACTTGAACACAACACATTCTCCAAATATGAACCTGATTGAAAGAAATAATGATAATCAAATCCTTGATGACAGCAACACTCATAACAGTCACAAAACAATTACATTGACAATCATGTTATGTTATTTATAAAATGTTTCCTTTTCTTTTTCATAACTTCTTTAACACACAACTCCTCCGCTGCGATGCGCGGGTATTTTGCTAGTTGAACATATAAAATGTGAATGTTTTGGAGGCATTGGTGTGAATATAAATACACACATACTGTAAATCGTTTAACATCTTTTTGATGCACATATATCTTCTAAATATTGCAGTAAAATACAATCAAAGTGCTGCTTAGTATATGCTGAACAATAAGCACAGAGCAGTTCATCTGTTTAAGCTAAAGTAACGGAACATTGACTGAAGCTTGAATATTCTGAAGATGCAGGCTGTATAAGGTGGGGAAGATTAACCGCAGAGGACTATGGGATAAGCAGGAGAGAAGGGCAGTGCTAAGCAAATTTTTTGAACAAAGAACTATTTTGTGCATGTGACAAATACACGGCTTTAGCAAACTGCAGATGCCTTTTTGAAAATTCCCATATTGTTTTTTTATGCATTAATTGCAGTGTACTGAATTTATATGGTAATGGTATGCAAATTTATACATAGTTTTATTTTCACTTGGAGGTTTTCACATTACATTCTTTGGTCTCCCTGAAATATGCTGGATTAGCATACTGTCCAGGGCTACTTTCTACCCTATACCCGACACGGTTAGGATAGCCTGTGTCCTCACAAGATCCTAAAGTGGATTAATTGGCTTTGAAAATATTGTTTAATGTTATTCTGCCATATCAATACTTGTTTCAAAATACAGTAATTTTCACGATTGATAATGTTTTAATGATTTCCGTACAATTAATTAATCTTCTAGCTGAGTTATTGTTAAATTGTGGGTTTTAAGGAAAAAAAACACTGTTGTGATGCTGTCTCCAGATGAATCATTCATAGCATTCATAAAGAAATATCATCTTTCAAATTGAACAAAAAGCTTTTATTTTAGCTTTTAGTCTTTTAAACCATTTACTGTAATTTTAAGTAGCCAGAAAATAGATGGGTAGATTTAAAAAAAAAAAAAAAAGTGTTCAAATATTGTTGAAATTATTTGTAATTTTTACTAAAACATAATTTAAACACACTGAAATTCAGTTGTTCAATTGCTTAGTAGGATGAATTTTAAGCAGATACTGTACAGCAAAGCCTAATTAAGATAAATCGGGATAGCCTTTTCATTGTGAGACAGCTGAGGTGATATCGGTCAGGTTTAAAAGTATTTTATATATAATTTAGGACAAGTTTAGCACAAAATTTAAAAGGACTAAGAAAGAAAAATCCATGGTGGAAAAATAAGGAGCTAAAAAGTTGGAAAGGAAAAAAAAATCCTTTATTAGACTAGTGACAACAGCACTAAAAGTTAAAAAGGTTGTTAGGAGAGCTAAACGGCTTTTTGAAGATCTATTGCAGATGACCCAAGGAGAATCTTTTAATATTTTAGTAGTAATAGCACTCTCCAATAGGAAGTAAAGAGTATTAGGAATAGTAAAATTAAACTACAATATACTGACAATGAAATGACAAATGCTTTAAACATGCATTTTTCTGAAGTTTATACATGTAAAGTATTTGACCACATCCCAAAGATAACAGGGTCTACTAAAGAGATACTTAGTGATTTGGAAATTACAAGAGGAGAGGTACTGCTTAGAATAAAATAGGCTGAAATCTAACAATCACCAAAAGAAGATAACATTTATCATCAGTTGCTTAAGTTAGTAGGGACATGTATAAATCCTTGTTATATATCATTTGAAAATCTCTGCACACTAGGGCAATACCTTAATACTGGAAGCTACCAAACGTTATCCTATTGTATAAAAATGATGAATAGGCTCATCCAAGCAACTTTAGGCCTGTAAACTTAAATGTATATCACATGTAAATTAATGGAGGTGGTTATTAAGGAAAGATCATGTAGAACATGTCAAGAATAGGTATATTATGAAGTAATCACCATGGGTTGAAATATGGAAAGTTCTCTTTCAATGATACAGTGGGTACGGAAAGTATTCAGACCCCCTTTAATTTTTCACTTTGTTATATTGCAGCCATTTGCTAAAATCATTTAAATTAATTTTTTTCCTCATTAATTTACACACAGCACCCCATATTGACAGACAAAAAAAAGAATTTTTGAAATTGTTGCAGATTTATTAAAAAAGAAAAACTGAAATATCACATGGTCCTAAATATTCAGACCCTTTGCTCAGTATTTAGTAGAAGCACCCTTTTGAGCTAATACAGCCATGAGTCTTCTTGGGAAAGATGCAATAAGTTTTTCACACCTGGATTTGGGGATCCTCTGCCATTCCTCCTTGCAGATCCTCTCCAGTTCTGTCAGGTTGGATGGTAAACGTTGGTGGACAGCCATTTTTAGGTCTCTCCAGAGATGCTCAATTGGGTTTAAGTCAGGGCTCTGGCTGGGCCATTCAAGAACAGTCACAGAGTTGTTGTGAAGCCACACCTTCGTTATTTTAGCTGTGTGCTTAGGGTCATTGTCTTGTTGGAAGGTAAACCTTCGGCCCAGTCTGATGTCCTTAGCACTCTGGAGAAGGTTTTTGTCCAGGATATCCCTGTACATGGCCGCATTCATCTTTCCCTCGATTGCAACCAGTCGTCCTGTCCCTGCAGCTGAAAAACACCCCCACAGCATGATGCTGCCACCGCCATGCTTCACTATGGGGACTGTATTGGACAAGTGATGAGCAGTGCCTGGTTGGAATGGCAGAGGATCCCCAAATCCAGGTGTGAAAAACTTGTTGCATCTTTCCCAAAAAGACTCATGGCTGTATTAGCTCAAAAGGGTGCTTCTACTAAATACTGAGCAAAGGGTCTGAATACTTAGGACCATGTGATATTTCAGTTTTTCTTTTTTTAATAAATCTGCAACAATTTCAAAGATTCTTTTTTTGTCTGTCAATATGAGGTGCTGCGTGTACATTAATGAGGAAAAAAATTAATTTAAATGATTTTAGCAAATGGCTGCAATATAACAAAGAGTGAAAAATTGAAGGGGGTCTGAATACTTTCCGTACCCACTGTATGTTGGAAATTCTACGAGGAAGCAAAAAAGCATACAATAAGAGGGTTGCACGTGATATTGTTTATCTAGATTTTTAAAAGACTTTTGATATGGTAGTTCATGAAATGTTAGTGATCAAACTAAAAGAATTAGGAATTCAAGACCTAGTGTGCAGGTACAAATATTGCTTGAAAACAGGAAGAAAGGTTTATAGTCAATTAGGTGATGTTAAAAAGGGTGATCTAAAGAAAAATATAAAAAAGAAGCTGGTTCTATTTGCAGATGATGCCAAACAGGGTGGCTAATGTAGACTCACCTAAATTTTTGCAGAGGAAACTGGGAATCATTTAGGCTTGGGAGGATGTGTGCGTGATGAAATTAAATTTAAGTACAATTAAACATAGAAGCCATATGGGATTGACTTTTTGAAGTGAAAACACTCTACTCTACTCTTGACCAATGAATGATGGAGAGAATCCCATGTGGCATTAGTTTCAGTTTGTGATTTGTGCTTATTTTTTTGAAAGAATCTATGTAACCATATGTTAACAAAAAAATGTGTTTTATACGTTTTGAGAATATGATAGCTGACATATGTATTATACGACACAAGTAATGTGTGTATTACACATCATTAACTGTTGTACAGCAATGGTCACTATTGGTTGTACTGTCATAAACTTTTTTCTCTCCATTCAAAATTTTTTTTCTGTGCCATTACTACAAAATACTTGGGGTAAAAATAAATAAATAAATATATATTTACTAGACATTAAGCCCGTTACAATAAAGGGCGCTAGAACAGTAGTGCATAAGCATTAGTAGGAAAAGTCTATATTAAATGGCAAGGGACCTTGTATGTGGCTGTAATATGTGTCACTGTATTTTGTGCCTTTAATTTTCCCTCTCGGTAATACTGGTTTGTATTTCTGTAAAATGCCTGTAATTTTGTCTGACAGTAATACAATGGAACCTCGGTTCACGACCATAATTCGTTCCAGAACTCTGGTTGTAACCCGATTTGGTCGTGAACCAAAGTAATTTCCCCCATAGGCATACATACTGAAATAAGTACATACATTGGTTTCGGTTAGCACAGGGAAACCAAATTCCAAATTTCATTAAGATGGGGCAATAAATAAGAAAGTTCAACATGGCAGACATTATCGACCGTTATGCGTAGAATTTTGAAATAAAACCTGCTTAACTTTTCTAAGTAACCTGTAAGGAATGAACCTGCCAAATTTCAGCCTTCTATCTACATGGGAAGTTGGAGAATTAGTGACGTTGGAAAGTTCAATATGGCGGCCGACAGTGGCGTCATACCACTGAAATAAGTACGTACATCGGTTTTGGTTAGCGCAGGGAAGCCGCCTACTAAAGTTTGTGAAGATGGAGCCATAAATAAGAAAGTTCAACATGGCGAACGTTGTCGACCGTTATGACCGTTACGCGTAGAATTTCGAAATGAAACCTGCTTTGACCGTTACATGTAGAATTTCGAAATGAATTCTGAAAGTATCTATGTAACCATATGTACGTGTAGAATTTCGAAATGAAACCTCCTTAACTTTTGTAAGTAAGCTGTAAGGAATAAGCCTGCCAAATTTCAGCTTTCTACCTACATGGGAAGTTGGAGAATTAGTGATGAGTGAGTGAGTCAGTCAGTCAGTCTGTGAGGGCTTTGCCTTTTATTAGTATATATTTTGGGGGTCATCTAATTGTTGCCCCTCTAGTGCATCTGTTGTTAATTTCATTAACACCACAGCAGCTGAAACTGATTAACGACCCCCTCTGCTACTTAACTGACCAGATTAATATCCCATAAGTTTCATTGACTTTATACTATACTCTGATTAAAAAGTGTTCCATTAATTCTTTTGAGCAGTATATATAGATATAGATATAGATATATATATAGATATATATATAGATATATATATATATATAGATAGATCTATATATATATAGATAATGTATATGTAAATGTGTGTCTATATATGTATATGTATGTACAGTATATATATATGTATATATATATATATGTGTGTTAATATATATATATATATATGTATATGTGTGTGTGTGTGTATGTATATGTATATATATAATATGCCAGCAACACTCATGACAATGACAAAACAATTACATTGTCAATCATGTTACGTTATTATTAAAATGTTTCCTTTTCTTTTCATTACTTCTTTAACACACTACTTCTCACTGCTGCAGCATATATATATATATATATATATATATATGCATATATATATATGTATATATGTGCATATATGTATATATATGCATATATATATATGTATATATATGTCTGTGTCTGTGTCTATATATATATGACAGCAACACTCATATCAGTGACAAAACAATTACATTAACAATCATCTTACGTTATTTTTAAAATGTTTCCATTTCTTTTTCATAACTTCTTTTTTTTTTTTTTTTTCAATTTTATTACAATCAATACATAGCAATCAAGTTTTTACAAAAAAAAGAATTATGTTAAGAACAGATCAGTCTCCACCCCTGAGAGAGAGAGCAAGCCAAACGGTGTAAAATTTAAGGCTTGTAAACATACCTAAATTAATAAATTCTCTGTGCTTTATAAACTTATTTTAAAATATTACTGATTAGATCCTGCCATGTTTTGAATATTTTTTCCAGCGTGGATGAGGGTGCAAGATGAGGAAAATCTGGAAGGTTCTGTTTAACAAAGTTCCTGATTTGAAGATAGTGAAAGAAATTTGTAGCTGGAATGTTAAATTTGGAATGTAATTGTTCATAGGATGCAAAGACGTTGTCTATATAAAGATCTCTAAGCAAGTTAATTCCAAATTTTTCCAGATATTAAAACTGCATATGTTTGTGAGGGTTGAAAGAGGTGGTTCTTTTGCAGGGTGCCACAGATAGAAGCTTCTCTGTCTTAAAATGCTTTCTACATTGGTTCCAGATTCTAAGTGAGTGGAGCACAATTGGGTTATTAGTGTATTGCCGATAGCGTGTGTTTATTGGAGCGCAAAGCAAGGAATACAAAGAAGTACTGCAGGATTTTACTTCTATTGCGGTCCATGCCTGTGTATGTTCTTCTATTTGTGTCCAGGTTCTTATCGACTGTATATTTGCGCCCAGTAATAAAACTGGAAGTTAGGTAGAGCCATGCCGCCTTCTGCCTTTTGTCTTTGTAGGGTCGCTCTTTTGATGCGTGGATGTTTAGAATTCCAAATAAATGAGGTTATTGTTGAATCTAATTGCTTAAAGAACGATTTATTAATGTATATTGGTATGTTTTGAAATAAAAAAAGGAGCTTAGGAAGAATATTCATCTTAACAGTGTTAATTCTTCCAGCTAGTGTGAGATGAAGGGTTGACCATCTATGCAAGTCTTGTTTAATTTTTTCCATGCAGACACGAAATTTTGTTGATAAAGAGCTTTATGTTTACTTGTGATGTTTACCCCGAGGTATTTAAACTGTTCTGCAATGATAAAAGGAAGGGTGTCTAATCTAATATTATATGCTTGAGAATTCACGGAAAGAGTACACTTTTATTCAGATTAATTCTGAGACCAGAGAGCTTTTGAAATTCTGTGAGTGCTGCTAAGACTGCAGGCACAGAATTTTCTGGGTCCGATATATACAGTACCATGTCATCTGCATATAATGAGATTTTCTGTTCCAGTCCTTCTCTGCTAATCCCCTTTATCTGATCAGTATTTCGACAATGTATTGCCAGTGGTTCAATGGCAATTGCAAACAGCAGTGGTGACAAAGGGCATCCTTGTCTTGTGCCACGTTCTAGTTTAAAGTAGTCTGAGCAAATGTTATTGATGCAAACTGAAGCTTCTGGGTTAGTATACAGTAATTTAATCCATGCACAAATGTTCGGGCCAAACCCAAACTTCTCCAAAATAGTAAAAGGTATTTCCATTCAATCATGTCGAATGCTTTTCTGCATCCAATGATAATAATATTTCTGGGGTGTTTGATTTAGTTGGTGAGTATATTACATTAAACAGGCGTCAAGATTTGAAGATAAGTGTCGGCCCCTAATAAATCCAGTTTGGTCTTGTGATATTACTGAGGGGAGCACTTTCTCCATCCTTCTAGCTATGATTTTAGAGAGTATTTTAACGTCGTTATTCAGAAGTGAAATTGGTCTGTATGATGCACATTGTAATAAGTCCTTATTTTGTTTTGGAAAGACAGTGATTAGTGCTTGGCGAAAGGTTTGTGGAAGAGATTGGTTATCTCTGGCTTCTGTAAATGTTGCTAATAGGAGGGAAGCTAGCTGAGCGGAGAATTTCTTGTAAAACTCTGCAGGGTAGCCATCAGGGCCTGCTGCTTTTCCACCTTGGAGTGACTTTATAGCATCCAGTAATTCTGATAATGACAGAGGTTTATCGAGTTCCTCCACACTAAAAGCGTCAATTTGTGGTATCTGTAATTTATCCAGAAATGCATTAGATTGTATATTGTCTTCTTTAAACTCAGTAGTATATAGGGATTTATAGTAGTCTCTAAAAGTGTACATTATATTTTTGTGTTCGATGATTTTATCTCCGTTAGTGTTAGTAATTACGAGATTGCGTTGCATACTTGCTTGTGAATTTGTTGCTAAAAGCTTATTAGCTTTCTCCATGTTCATAATAATGATGTCTGGATTTGTAAATTAGTTGTTCGGTTTCTTTAGTTGTCAAGAGGTTTAATTCTGAATGTAGAGCCTGCCTCCTCTTATGTAGAGTCTCGCTTGGTAGTCTGGCATGTTCTTCATCTATTTTAGTAATTTCGCTTTTATCTCTGCTACTTTCTTCGCTTCGGATTTATTTCTGTGGGAAAGATATGAGATAATCTGTCCTCTTAAGAAGGCCTTAAGAGTTTCCCAGAGTATTCCTGCAGAGATCTCAGGGGATGTATTTGTCTCTAGAAAGAATTCAATTTGTTTGGATATAAATTCAGTACAATTCTCGTCAGCTAATAGAAGCGGATTGAGACGCCATCTGCGGGTGAGTGTATGGGGCTTAGTAATTTCAGCTCCAAGATCATCGGAGCATGGTCTGAAATAACAATAGCATCGTATTTACAAGATTTAATCTTAGGCAAGAAGTTATTATCTATAAAGAAGTAATCAATCCTTGAGTAGCAATGATGTACTGGTGAGTAGAAAGAATATGTTCTTGAATTTGGGTTTAAAACCTCCAGGGATCTGATAAGTTGTGATCAGTTATAAACTTTGTAATTATCTTTGCGGTGTTAGTTGCGTTCCCCTGTGGAGGAAGTCTTATCTAAAAGTGGATTTAGAACACAATTAAAGTCCCCAGCCATTATAAGTTTATGAGTGTTCAGATTGGGAATGGATGCAAATAAATTTTGTATAAATTCCTTATCATCAACATTAGGTGCATAAACATTTATCAAAATCATTTTACAGTTAGATAAGTCTCCCATGACCATCACATATCTCCCTTCAGGATCCAATACTACATCTGATGCTACAAATGGTACTGTTCTATGTATGAGAATTCCCACCCCTCTAGTTTTCTTTGTAAAACTAGAATGGAACATTTGGCCAGTCCAGTCTTTTGCAGCCGGAACTGATCCTTACTTAGTAAGTGGGTTTCCTGTAAAAATACTATTTTAGCATTTAGACCTGTTAGGTGAGAAAGTACTTTCTTTCTCTTTAATTCGTGATTCAGGCCTTTAACATTCCAGCTTACGAAGTTAACTGTCCCATCATGGAGACACTGATTCTGAGTTTTTGGTGTCATATTATAGTCTTAACTGGAAGTGAAATAGTTTAGGTCTTAATTTCCTATTCCCCCAAGAGTTGTTGCCATGCAGCTTATTATTACGTTGATAGTTATAATTATAAAGATTGAGATGATAGATTAGATATAGATCAAGCCTGCTCTCTTTCTCTTCCCCCCTTAACCCCCACCCTCCCTTTTTGCCTCCCCAGGTGAGGCTAAAACCCACTTCATGCAGTCCCAGTCCTCTGACATACCCAGAGACAGAGCACGTCCAAAGCACATCAAGCCCCATGCAGTGGCGCTTTAAGGTTAAAAGATAGAGATATCTGTTACCAATATAGTCTTTAAAAGAGGAAAAAAAAAAAAGAATTTTGCACTTAATATATATATATATATATATATATATATATATATATATATATATATATATATACATATAATCTTCATCAATTTTAGTGCATTAAGATGATATCCCCAGATAATAAACCCAGGTGATGGTGTTAAAGATGTGTCCAAAACAAGCATAACAAGTCTTAATGCAGTAATAGCAATAACAGCAAACCAAGGGTATGATATTGAACAGTCTCATTTAGGGTACACATGAAATAATTAGAAAAGAAAAAGAAAAAAGGAGGAAAACGTAATTAAGCACAATAAAACATAAACATTTAGCCCTAGTAATACTAAGTAATAATAAGTAAGTAATATAAGAATATGAGAATATATGCTGATAAAAACCCGTATTTTAAAACAAATAGATCAGACAGTAGATTATTAATCCTAGCTTTATCATTTACCGCCATGACTCACAATTATGTATCAGAATAGTCCCGGGATCAGCTTTCTTAACTCATTTTCTGCCTCCTCCTTGCTAGCGAAAACATAGAAATGACCCTGCCATTCCACTTTCAGTTTTGCCGGATACAGGAGGCCGTATTTGACATTGGCTTGCCGTAGCGCTGTTTAATATTATAGAAGGCGCGCGCTTGATAGCTGTTGCTGGAGAGAAGTCAGGAAGACGAATGTGGCAATCTTCATATATAATATCTTCCTTTTTCCTGAGGAGTTCCATCACCTCTAACTTAAATGATAATCGTTCAAAACGAACTATAAAAGATCTTGGTGGGGTCTGACGGTGTTTGATCAGCGTCGCGTAAGCGCTGCTATCTCAGATTCTGCTTTAAAGTCGCCCGATTATTTTAGAAAAAGTTCAGTTGCGAATTTCACGGGTTTAAACTTTCTCGATTCTCCGCAGCCTTCAATTCTGACATTATACCTTCTATTCCCATCTTCTAAAGCAGCCAGTCTGTCTCCAAGTTTTTCTCCGAGTTTTTTACATTCCGAACTGACATTTACTGCTCTTTCCTCGGCACTGGCAGCTAGATGTTCGCTATTTCGATCCGATTCGTGAATGTCTCACTAAGATGCTCCAATCGATCAGCAAGCGTGCTCAGTTTAACGAGTTTTTCTCAATGCGCTCTTCAATTTTACCCAGCACCTGTCGAAGTTCAAGTTGTACCTCTTGGCAGCCTTTCATTTGCCTGTTGGATTTCCTGTTGGATTTCCTGTCGCAGCATTCATTGGCCTGTTTCATCTCCTGTTTCATTCCTGTTTCAGTCTCTCAAGTGCCTTTGCCGTTGCTTTCTCATTAGCCTTCTCGCTTTTCTTTATATCTTGCGTGAGCTCAGCGAGCAACACTTTCAGTTCAGATAGCTCAAATGTGCCTTCTTGTACCGTAGATGAAGCAGCAGACTCTGCTGAAGCGGTGTCCCCGCTGCTCCAGTCCCGCGTGATTGCGTAACTGAAGCCGCGGACCTCCCGGCCTTTTCAGTTTCAGGTAATCCTCTCCAATCGGCGAGCTATCCACATCTGCACTCACGATCGCACCTTGCTCCCCTTTTAAGCTCTCAGCGGCGGCGATGTAGCGGACCGTGGTCCCGAGGAGTCTGTACTTTCACCCATCTGATCCAGGTCTGTCTCTGAGAGGCCGTTATCTCGAACTAGGGCTTGCTGATCGCAGCTTGGATGTAGCTTTAGTCTTCGATTCTTTCGGACCCCCCTTCTTGTTGGCCATGTTTATATGTGTTTACATATACTGTAGCAGTCCCTCTCGGGTTGAATAAATACAGGATATCTCAGAATAATAAGCAAATAATATGAAAAGTAGCACCACTGTTAGCGGAGCTCCACTTCAGACGTCCATCTCTCACATCGGACGAGACCAAACTTATATATTTATATACTAGCAGAATACCCGCGCTTCGCAGTGGAGAAGAAGTGTGCTAAAGAAGTTATGAAAAAGAAAAGGAAAAATTTTTAAAATAACGTAACATGATTGTTAATGTAATTGTTTTGTCATTGATATGAGTGTTGCTGTCATATAATATATATATATATATATATATATATATATATATATATATACAGAAACACACACATATAAACATTTATACATACATACATATCCACACATACACATATCTATAGATATATACATAAACACATCTACATATGTATAAATATATATATACACACATATACTGTACATATACATACAGATAAATATACTGTACATATATACACACACACACATATATACAGTGGTGTGAAAAACTTTTTTCCCCCTTCCTGATTTCTTATACTTTTGCATGTTTGTCACACAAAATGTTTCTGATCATCAAACACATTTAACCATTAGTCAAATATAACACAAGTAAACACAAAATGCAGTTTTTAAATGATGGTTTTTATTATTTAAGCCGCGAAAGTCGAAGCGATATAGCGAGGGATTACTGTGTACAGTATATGTGTATATATTGTAATAAGTAGAGACTTGAGGCGTGAAAAGGTTTGGGGCAGCCACCCGTTTAATTCGGTTTCCTGGCTGCAAACGTACTTGGGACATCATAGTCAAGTTTACACAACAGAGTCCAAAACAGAACTGCCTGCCTAAGCAAGGCAGTGAGCTTTATAGCTCAGAGGGCGGAAATGATGTCGTCCTCTGGGCCGAACTGGAAGTGACATCACCCTTGGGGCCGGAACCGGAAGTGACCTCATTCTTGGGGCCGGAACCGGAGGTGGTGTGTCCTTCCTGGAAATGGCGGCTCCTGGTGGGGTTTCCCGGTAAGACCTGCAGAGAACTCAGAAAGAGCGTCCAGCGTACCCGCCCTGGGCAGATGTATAAACAGTATTGTCTAAGCCCTTCAGCTGCTTCCCATGCACACGCAGGTGACAAGACTCCCCTCAGCCCAGACCCGTGGGTCGGGCGACCTGCACCGAGAGGTCGTGGGCCGGGAGAGGGCATCGGCGTTGGCATGAAGGGACCCCTGTCGATGAGCGTATATTTGTACTGCTGCAGGTCAAGAAACCACCTCGTGACCCTGGATTCACTCCCTGTGAAGGGCCATCCACTTTAAAGGCGCGTGATCCGTCACCAGAGTGAACACGCGACCCAAGAGGTAGTACCGCAGCTGCGTCACCGCCCATTTGATCGCCAGAGCCTCCTTCTCCACCGCCCGCGTACCTGGTCTCCGGTCCAACAGTTTCCGGCTCAGGTACATAACGGGGTGTTCAACACCGTCGACGCTTTGGCTCAACACGGCTCCCAAGCCTGTGTCCGAAGCGTCCGTCTGGAGGACAAAAGGGAGAGAAGTTAGGGGAGATTAAGATAGGTGCTGAAGTCAGAGCCCTTTTTAAGTCACTGAATGCAGCCCCCGCTTTATCAGACCATACCACCGTATTAGGAGCTCTTTTCTTTGTCAAGTCGGTCAAGGCGCGCTTCTCGGAGAAGCGAGGCACAAACCGGCGGTAGTACCCGCCAAACCGAGAAAGGATTGGACTTGCCGCTTGGTTTCTGGACGGGCCAGGCCATTATGGCTTGCAACTTGGAACACTGTGGCCTCACAGTACCCCGCCCACTAGGTAGCCCAAATATTTGGCTTTCCTCAACCCGAAGTAACATTTCTTGGGGTTGATGCGGAGCCCGGCCTCTCCCAATGTCCGTAATACTGCTGTGACCTGCTGTATGTGCTCCTTCCAGGTGCTGGAATAGATGACAACGTCATCCAGATAGGCAGCACAGAACGAGTTATGGGGCCGGAGCACTTTGTCCACCAGGCGCTGAAAAGTCGCAGGCGCCCCGTGTAACCCGAATGGAAGGACACGATACTGCCAGTGTCCGCTAGGAGTGCTAACGCGTGTTTTTCCTTGCGGACTCCGTTAAAGGACCCTGCCAGTACCCCTTTGTCATGTCAAGTGTAGTCAAGAATTTGGCTGGTCCCAGTCTCGAGGAGGTCGTCCACGCGAGGCATGGGATAAGCATCAAATCGGAAACTTGGTTGAGCCGGCGGAAGTCATTGCAAAACCTCCAACTGCCGTCAGGCTTAGCAATCAAGACGATGGGGCTGGACCAGGGACTACTACTTTCCTCGATCACTCCTAGTGCCAGCATTCGCTTGATTTCCAGTTCCACTTCTACTTTCTTTGCCTCCGGGAGTCTGTAGGGTCGCTCACGGACGATCACCCCGGGTCAGTCACTATGTCGCGCGCAATCAGAGAGGTCCGACCTGGTTGTTCACTTACCACCTCTGGGACCGAGCGGATAGCTGCTTCGAGCTCCTGTCTCTGTCTGGGAGATAGCTGTTCGCGAAATTAAGGGCACTTACTTCGCGAAGAGAGCAGGGCTGTCCGGAGGAGGGATCGGGATCCCTCTCCTTCCACGGTTTCAGCAGGTTTACATGATATATTCGCTCAGCTGGTGGCGATTGGGCTGTTTCACCAAATAGTCGACCAATCCCTTCCTCTCCTTAATTTCGTAGGGGCCTAGCCAATGTGCGAGCAGTTTAGAGTGTGAAGTAGGAACCAATACCATGACGCGATCCCCCGGTTGGAACTCCGGAGAGTCGTGCCCACGGTCATACAGGCGGGCCTGTGCTGATTGTGCCTCCTCGATATGACTTTTAGTATAGGTCTTATTACATCAAATCTATCGCAACTTGGGCGATATACTCCAAAATGTTAGTGGAGGGCTGTGCCTCCCCTTCCCAGCCCTCTTTTAAAATATCTAATAAGCCCCGGGGCTGTCTTCCGTATAGTAATTCAAAGGGAGAGAACCCGTAGAGGCTTGAGGACTTCCGGTAGGCAAAGAGGACAAGGGGGAGGAGTTGGTCCCAATTCCTCCCATCCTTGCTGACTACCTTACGTAGCATTTGCTTGAGAGTTTGATTGAATCTCTCCACTAGCCCATCGGTTTGAGGATGATACACAGAGGTTTTTAAATGCTTTATTTTCAGTAACTTGGCAGTCTCCTTGAACGTTTCCGAGGTGAAAGGCGTTCCTTGGTCCGTCAGGACTTCTCTAGGAATGCCCACGCGTGAAAAGACTCCTACTAGTTCCCGTGGAATATTTTTAGTGGTAGCGGAGCGCAATGGAACGGCTTCAGGGAATCGGGTTGCATAATCCACGAGGACGAGTATATATTTATATCCTCGGGCTGAGGGCTCCAGGGGTCCTACTATATCCACCCCAATCCTGTCAAAGGGAACGTCAATAAGGGGAAGGGGAATCAGAGGAGCACGGTCCTTCCTAGGAATTTGCCGCAGTTGACACTCCGGCAGGAAATGCAAAAGCGGCGAACCTCCTCATTAATCCCGGCCAAAAAACGGAGCTTAATGCGCTCTAATGTTTTATCGGGCCGAGATGGCCTCCAAGAAGGTGAGAGTGGGCTAACTCGCAAACCTGCGCCCGTAGGTCCGCGGGACTAGCAACAACTTCGGACCTTCCCCTCATTTTCAGCAACCCGATACAATAATTCATTATCCATGACAAAGTGAGGTCCCTGTGGCATGGGCAAATGCGCGCTGGGCGTTACGAGAACCACTGCATTCTTTATGTGCTTCAGAGAGTCGTCATTCCACTGTTCTCTCTTGAAAGAAGCCGGAGTCGCTCTAAACTGAAAGTGCAACTCAGAGAGCGGGTCGGTCTGACCTCAAGGGGCGGAGAATCCTCCCTCGCTGCGGGCGCTAGTGGATGGCGTAGTAGCCCGCGACGGTCCGGGAGTATCTTCGTCACTCTCTTGGCCCACCGCCTCACTCCCTGTCGGCTGATTACACGGTGTGGAAGCAGCTTGAGATGAGTCTTTATCATCTATAACGAGGCCAAAAGCTTTTCGGGGAATGCTTTCTAAACTACCCGGTTACTGTCAGACCAGTCCCGCCGAGGATTACGGGAAACGGAGGATCCGGGTGTACCGCTTCGGTAAGCGCGAAGGGTTCCTCCGAGACACACGTAACACGGCGGTATTGTACGAGCGGATATCTCCGTGTATACATTTTAGACTGGTCTTTTCTTAATCCATTGTTGCGGTAGAACAAAACGGCGAGCAACGACAGACACGCTACTGCCGGAATCAAACAGCGCTGTTACCCTATGTCCATTAATAATAAGCTCTCCCGTATGTTTATCCGCCAGGGATTGCTAAGGGCACACAAACAACCCCGCCATTGTCCCCTACGGTCCGCCTTGTTCCCGACAGGTCGCAAGCCAGGCGGCCCGGCGACTTCGAACAGGCTCTGGATTGCGTGGAAGGGACTGCTTTAGTGGGACATAACTCCCGGTAGTCCACAAAGCAGCTGTTCTGCCCTCCCAGGTTTCACAGCCGGCCTCTGGGTTTTAGGAGCTGTAGTAGCTCGTCCATTGAATGGAATTCGCCCCAGGCCGCTGGGCAAATTCCTGGGGTAGGTGTTGTAGCAGCAAAAACAGGCCACTTGCTGCACTATTTGTAAGGGGTTAATTCAAATGGCGTAGCCACTCACCCACCTGCTGCCAGAGAGCCATAGCCTGCTCTGACAGCCCTTTACTGGGGTTAAACTCCCAGTTTATATTTCTTTACCTGCTGGCCTGGGGATAACCCATCATTAACAGGGACCTTGGTCCCGATGGGCTCGGCTTTCCTGCCCAGGAAGAGCATACTGAGCCACTCGTGTGTGTTCCCCAGAAGCCAGCCCACGCCTGTGGGTCCCCTCTACTTCTCCACGAGATGGGTTGGTAGCCCCGGTTATGCTCGTGGAGCAGAGCCTGCACCGCGTCCTTCCTGACCCCCGCGCACTCCCTGCCCCAAACTCGGCCCCGTACTCACCCACCTGGTTCCTTGAAGGTCGGTCCCGGTTCTTCAGGGACACCATCCTGCCGACTCACGCCACTGTAATAAGTAGAGACCAGAGGCGTGAAAGGTTTGGGGCAGCCACCCGTTTAATTCGGTTTCCTGGCTGCAAAGTCTTTGAGACATCATAGTCAAGTTTACACAACAGAGTCCAAAACAGAACTGCCTGCCTAAGCAAGGCAGTGAGCTTTATAGCTCAGAGGGCGGAAATGATGTCGCCTCTGGGCGGAACTGGAAGTGACATCACCCTTGGGGCCGGAACCGGAAGTGACCTCATTCTTGGGGCCGGAACCGAGGTGGTGTGTCCTTCCTGGAAATGGCGGCTCCTGGTGGGATTTCCCGGGTAAGACCTGCAGAGAACTCAGAAAGAGCGTCAGCGTACCCCGCCCTCCCCCGGGCAGATGTATAAACAGTATTGTCTAAGCCCTTCAGCTGCTTCCCATGCACACGTGTGTGACAATATATATATATATATATATATATATATATATATATATATATATATATATATATATATATATATATATATATTATAGCTATAGCTATAGCAAAATACCCTCGCTTTGCAGCGGAGAAGTATTGTGTTAAAGAAGCAATGAAAAAGAAAAGGAAACATTTTGAAAATAACGTAACATGATTGTCAATGTAATGAATGAATGCAATTGTTTTGTCACTGTTATCTATCTATCTATCTATCTATCTATCTATCTATCTATCTATCTATCTATCTATCTATCTATCTATCTATCTATCTATCTATCTATCTATCTATCTATCTATCTATCTATCTATCTATCTATCTATCTATCTATCTATCTATCTATCTATCTATCTATCTATCTATCTATCTATCTATCGGCCATTTAATCGCCAAAGCCTCCCTTTCCACTGTTGCATACCTGGTCTCCCGGTCCAACAGTTTCCGGCTTAGGAACATGATGGGGTATTCCACACCATCGACACTTTGGCTCAGCACGGCGCCCAGGCCTGTGTCCGAAGCGTCCGTCTGGAGGATGAAAGGCAAAGGGCCTGTTTTAACTCACCAAATGCAGCTCCTGTCTTCTCAGTCCATACCACAATGTTCGGGGCCCTCTTCTTTGTTAAATCAGCCAAGGGCACCGCTCTCTCCGAGAACCGGGGTACAAACCGGCGGTAGTACCCGGCTAACCCGAGAAAGGCTTGGACCTGCCGCTTGGTTCGCGGATGGGGCCATTTCAAAATTGCATCAACTTTGGAGCACTGTGGCCTTACGGTACCCCGACCCACCAAGTAGCCTAAATATTTGGCCTCGCTTAACCCAAAGAAGCATTTCTTGGGATTAATCAGGAGCCCCGCCTCACCAAGTGTTCGCAATACTGCTCGTACATGCTGTAGGTGTTCCCTCCATGTGCTGGAATAGATGACCACGTCATCCAGGTAAGCAGCACTGTATGAGTTATGAGGCTGGAGCACTTTGTCCACCAGACGCTGGAAGGTTGCTGGAGCCCCGTGTAACCCAAATGGAAGGACATAATACTGCCAGTGTCCTCTAGGGGTACTAAACGCGTTTTTTTCCTTCGCGGAGTCCCCTTTTGTCATGTCAAGTGTGGTCAAGTACCGAGCCTGTCCAAGCCTCTCGAGGAGGTCGTCCACTCATGGCATTGGATAAGCATCGAATTGGGAGACTTGATTAAGCCGACGGAAGTCATTGCAAAACTTCCAACTCCCGTCAGGCTTGCCAACGAGCACAATTGGGCTGGACCAGGGACTATAACTTTCCTCAATCACACCTAGCTCCAGCATTCCGTTGATCTCAAGCTCCACTTCAGCCTTTTTTGCCTCGGGAAGACGATACGGGCGTTCTCGGACAATAATCCCGGGCTCTATCACAATGTTGTGCTCAACCAGAGAGGTCCTTCCGAGGTTTTCACTGACTACCTCCCAGACAGCCTGGATAACTGTTTCTAGCTCCGTTGTCTGGGACTTAAGTCCGTACCGAAGTTAGGGTGGTGTGTTTGAGCGAAGAGTGAGCGGGGCTGGCCGGAGGAGGGATCGGGGTCCTTGTCCTTCCACGGTTTAAGCAAGTTCGCATGATAGACCTGCTCATTTGGCCAACGATTGGGTTGACTCACCAAATAGTCGACCAGCCCCTTCCTCTCCTTAACTTCGTAGGGGCATTGCCAATGGGCAAGCAGCTTAGAGTGGATGGTAGGCACTAGGACAATGACCCGATCTCCCAGGTGGAACTCCCGAAGAGACGTGCCGCGGTTGTAGTAACGGGCCTGTGCTGCTTGTGCTTCTTCCATGTGACTTTTAAGGAGAGGCCGAATCTTTCCCAATCTATCGCATAACTGCGCGATATACTCTAATATGTTTGTAGAGGGAAGAGCCTCTTCTTCCCATCCTTCTTTTAGAATGTCTAATATGCCCCGAGGTTGTCGCCCATATAGTAATTCAAAAGGGGAGAACCCCGTGGAGGCTTGTGGGACTTCCCGATAAGCAAAAAGGATGAGGGGGAGGAGCTGATCCCAGTTCCTTCCATCCTCACTGACCACCTTACGTAGCATTTGTTTGAGAGTCTGATTAAACCTCTCTACTAACCCGTTGGTTTGAGGATGATACACCGCGGTCTTTAAATGCTTTATTTTCAGTAACTTGGCAGTCACTTTGAACGTCTCCGAGGTAAAAGGTGTCCCCTGGTCTGTCAAGACTTCCTTGGGAATACCCACGCGCGAAAAGACCCCTAGTAATTCCTGTGCGATAGCTTTGGAGGTAGCTGAGCGCAACGGAACAGCTTCGGGGTATCGTGTAGCATAATTCACAAGGACTAAAATGTACTTGTGTCCTCGGGCTGAGGGCTCTAGGGGTCCAACCAAATCGACCCCCATTCTTTGGAAGGGAACATCAATCAGGGGAATAGGAACAAGAGGAGCACGGTCACTCCTGGGAATTTGTCGCAGTTGACACTCCGGGCAGGAAGCGCAAAAGCGATGAACCTCCTCATTGATTCCCAGACAGTAGAAACGGAACTTGATCCGCTCCAGAGTTTTCTCGGTGCCGAAGTGGCCACCTAGGAGGTGGGCGTGTGCTAGCTCGCAGACCTGCCGCCAGAAGGTACGCGGAATTAGCAGCAGCTTTCTCTCCTGCCCATCATGCATTGCTACATGGTAAAGAAGGTCGCTGTCTAATACAAAGTGAGGGCCCTGTGGCATTGACTGATCAGTTAATGGCCATTGACAAGGACCACTGCATTTTTTGCAAACTTCAGGGAGTCGTCATTCCATTGCTCCCTTCTGAAAGAAGCCGGCATCTCTTTAAATTGAAACCGCAACAAGGAGAGAGGGTCAGCGTCAACCTCAAGGGACGTGGTTTCCTCCAGTTCCGTCTCGGCTTCGGTCGATGATGTACCAGCACGCGACGGCCCGGGGGTTGCCACGTCACTCAGGGAAGCCGCTTCGTCTCTCTCTGCCGGCTGTTTACATGGCATGGAGGCAGACTGAGACGGCTCATGCCCATCTATAACGAGGCCCAAAGTAATCCCGGGAGTGGTATGTGTCTCACCGCTTTTAATTTCAGGCCAGTTCCACCCCAGTATCACCGGGTGTGGAGGATCAGGAAGGATTGCCACGGTTAATTTCCTAACTGATCCCCCGTAACTGATGACACAAGTGTTGGCCCTGTACCAGCGGGTTTCCCCGTGGACACAGGTTATACCAACCTTATACTTCAACCACTGTCGCGGTAGCACAAAACGGTGGGTAACAATGGAAGTGTTGCTGCCGGTGTCCAACAGAGCAGACGTTTTGAACCCGTTAAAGACCACCGCGCCTGTGTTTTGGGACTGCCAACAGGTTTATCAGAGCACACTAACCCCTCCTCCCTTTCCACCTGTATTCTGTCTCATTCCCAAGCGGTTTGCGCGCCCACAGCCCCGGGGACGCTAGCACAAGCTCTGGGTTGTACATTGGGTTGAGGGGTAGGGGTGGTTCTAGGTGTTGGGACATAGTCCGGTTGAGTTTGGCTAAAGGACGGTTCAGCTTCCCCAGATTGTGAGGCCCTCCTTTGTTTCTCTATGAGCTCTATCATGTTGTTAAAGTCTCTACCCCAGACCGGCTGGGTGAAGCCCCGGGGTAGCGTGTCTAGCAGCAGGTATCAAATCACCTGCTCTATTATTTGGTAGGGCTTCAGTTCCTGTGGCCGTAGCCACTGCCCTACCTTTGCCCATAGGGACCATGCTTGTTGAGAGGTCGGCCGCTCTGGGTTGAACCACCAGTTTTTTAGGTTAGTCACCTGCCAGTCTGGGGCACCCCTAGGTGGAAATCGGGGCTCTGGCTTTACAGGGTGGTGGGCACTCTCCTCCGAGAGAGCACAAACAGCCCTCTATGCCTCCCCTCTCCGAAGCAGCCCACGTCTGTGAGCCCCTCCCGAACACTCCCTGGCCTGCCTAGTAGAGCTTGCCGGGAGCAGAGCCTGTACCGGCCACTCCGAAACACGGGACACCCTCCCCGCCTGAAAACTTGGCCCCGGTACGCTCCCACCTGGATGGGTTGCAGGTACTGTCCCCTTCTCTTCCAGGACTTCTCGATCTTGCCCACTACGCCAATGTCACAAAGTTGAGACATACTCAAAGAAAGGTTTGGGGCAGCCACCCATATAATCTCGAAACCTGGCTGCAAAGTCGTTCTTTTCATAGAGATAAAGCACTGAAGTGCATACAAGTCCAAGACAAGACTGAGGGAAAAGGGAAAAAGTGCAGGCTTTTAAAGGGGAAGACAGAAAGTGAGGTCATAAGAATCGGGCACGTGTTCATTACAAATTGGATCAGGCCCGGACGTGACATCAGGGGGCCTGGAGCCGGTAAGGTCTGTTTCCATTGGTTCGGTCCCGGAAGTGATGTCAAGAGAGCCAGGTGGAGTCTCCCAGGGATGGTCTACAGGGAAGTGTGAAAAGAGTCAGTACACTCTGCCACATCCCGGCATGCCTCAGCTCTGCCTTCACTCAAGCCCTTTAGCTGCCTCCCATGCGCACGTGTGTGACAATATACAGTGTGTATATATATATATATATATATATATATATATATATATATATATATATATATATATATATATATATATATATATATATATATATAATCTCCTCTGGGGTACGAGCAGCTGTTGCTGGGGGTGCCAGAATCCATCGAGGAAGAAAAATGAAAAACATTTGTTGTACAAAATCTTAATTTATCTATCCATTTCTAAAAAATTAAATGGGCAGGCTATTTTGTATCAGTGCAATATGCTGCTTGTTGACTCCAGCTCTTACGTGCACTTACTGTAGTGCTGCGTGGGTATTATGAAGTATCGTATCTGTTCAAGTTCTACTTAAATTTTAAATATAAGTAATTTTAATTTAGTCGACAGAAATATGTTTGGTAGGAATGAAAGGTAAATTTAGTCAGCATTGCATACATTTTTCTTCACCATAGAAATTTAAAGAGTAAATTCAACTTACATTCCTACCAAAGATATTTCTGTCGACTAAATAAAACCTACTTATATCCAAATTCGAGCTATTGAGGTGTCGCCTGACTGCCTGGATATGTCAACCTCGCTTCGCTCTTACTTTTTTACTGTTCATGTAATCCTGGCTAGTCGCGAAAAAATTAGAACATGGAAGGAGGATCACACTGAGTATGGCTTTACCAAAATAATTATTGATGGGGAATAAAGTATCCATTATTCATAAAGCTTCAATTGGTGATCTTTTTTCTGCGTTAATGTCATATTTTTTCATACATCTCAAACCAAGGGGATGCAAGGGTAAAATGAATCGGGAAGCGCCCGTACATACTCAGTGCATCCCGTCTAGGGAATCGAACCTCGGATGTTGCCGCTAGAGGTGAAGCCTCTACCATTGCGCCACAGCGTGTGGCTTGTCTATTTGAGAGTATATAGATCGGGGTATATATATATCTATACTAATAAAAGGCAAAGCCCTCACTCACTCACTCACTCACTCACTGACTCATCACTAATTCTCCAACTTCCCGTGTGGGTGGAAGGCTGAAATTTGGCAGGTTCATTCCTTACAGCTTCCTTACAAAAGTTGGGCAGGTTTTATATCGAAATTCTACGCGTAATGGTCATAACTGGAAGCAGTTTTTCCATTTACTGTAATGGAGATGAGCTTCAACGCCGTGGGGCGGAGTTTCGTGTGACATCATCACGCCTCCCACGTAATCACGCAGTACATAGAAAACCAGGAAGACCTCAAAAAGCGCTGAAGAAAACATGCATTATATAATTGAGAAGGCAGCGAAACAATAAGAAGCGAAGCGAAAGTGACATATACAACCATATTCATGAGTTCTGCTACTGAAACAAAGCACGATGTAAACCTACACTTTAAATTAAGTTCATAGACAGGCTGCGCTGGCGCTTGTAATTTAGTGCCTGCCCATATAAGGCCGTCCGTCAGCGCAATCCAATAGCAAACTGCCACGGGTAAATATTCACGGGTGAAGGACTGTGCTTATGGAGAGGAAGATGAGATGGTCAGGGTGGTGTTTGACACAAACTCAGCGAAACTGCGAGAGAAAGTTTTAAGTGCCAGGACTAAGGTAACATTAAATACAGCCATGGACATAGCACGAGATGGCACCAGCACAGCTGGGAACCTTCGATGCATGTACACCGAAAGTGGCTCACGGAACTGACGAGTGCACAGATAAAAGGCAACAGTTCCAAAGAGCTGAACAAAACCAATTACACAATTGAAAAGGCAGCAAAAATATGAAGCGCCTCATACATACAAGCATATTCATAAATCCAACTACTGCGGAAACAAAGCACACGTTGGAAAAAGTCAATGTCCCGCTAAAGGAAGACAGTGTAAAAAACCGTGCATGCAGTGTGTCAGGTCTCAGATAAAGAAGAAGACGAGCTGTTTATTGATGCAGTAAGAAACGAATCGATGAATGAAACCTGTCATCTTTACAACGATTGACAAACACGGAATGTAACTTGAACACAACACATCCTACAAATACGAACCTGATTGAAAGAAATAATGATAATCAAATCCTTGATGACAGCAACACTCAGTAACACTCACAAAACAAATACTGTATATTGACAGTCATGTTACGCTATTTTTAAAATGTTCCCTTTTCTTTTCTAGCTTTTTAACACACTACTTCTCCTCAGATACGCTGGTATATATATATGTATATATATATAACCCGATCTACATACTCAATAATGGATACTTTATTCGCCATCAGTGATTGTTTTGGTAAAGCCATACTCAGTGTATTCATTAGATGAACGGTAAAAAGTAAGGGCAAGGGAGGATGACTTATTGAGGCATGCAGGCTGTAGTGCGCTGGCCAACTCTATCTGAATTGCGCATCACATTTGAAAAATATATCTTTTCAAGTTCTATTTAGTCCATATGTGTCAAACTCAAGGGCAAGGCCACATCCGCCCGGCGTAATTATATCCGCCCGCGAGATCATTTTATATACTGTATTATTGTTATTAAAGCCCGGTATATGAAGCGCTGGTAACACAATAAACTACAGATCCCATAATGCAGCGCTTCAGCTGCCTTGCCGAACAGTTACCGCGCTAATCAAGTCTACCTTAAGATGCTGCAAGTTATTGCGGCTAGCTCACACGATGCTGAAGAGAAAAGTTGATTCTGAAAATAGAGCCTTTAAAAACCGATGGGAGGCTGAGTATATGTTTACTGAACCCGTGTCTCATTTGTGGAGCTAATGTGGCTGTAATTACAGAATTTAATCTAAGACGGCACTATGAGACAAAACATCAGGGTAACCTGAAAGACCTGAATGCAATGCAGAAGATACAGAAAGCAGAAGAATTAAATAAGAATCTGACACTTCAGCGGACGCTTTACCCGTGCACAATCACAAAGTGATTTCAATTGAGGCTGCTTTATGGGAGACACAACCACTTGCCCCACTTTCCCTATTACCAAGTAATGTTAAACCAAGTCGCCACTACGGTGTTCCCAAATACGCACTTTGCTGATAAACTGAGCGCACTGAGTTTGCACGGCGCTTTGGTGACTTTGAAGAACAAAAAAAGTCCGCCTACATGCGGCTCAAACCTTGTGCATGTTTGGTAGCACATATCTGTGTGAGAAGCTCTTCTCAGTGATAAAGACTAACAAAACAGCACACAGGAGTCGCCTCACTGATGAGCACCTGCAATCCATCCTGAGAATCTCCACAACACAGAACCTCACACCAAACAGAAACGAACCTGTTGCCAAAAAGATGCCAGGCGTCCAGCTCTAAAATGACATATGAGCAAAGACAACTGAATGATTTGATTTGTTATTGCTGAAAGGAACACATTTTATTTATATTTCTAGGTTTTGTTATGCAGCATGTTCATATTTGAATTTGTATAATTTTGACAGGATATATTTTTATGGAGAGCAAAATCTTTTGGGATATTTAAAATCTAAGTTTATTTTTATAAAATATAAAATTACATAAGAGTAAAGAAATTTGAATGTTTGTTCTTTTAATGTTTACTTTATTTCTAACTTGTATAATTTAGACAGGATATATTTTATGGAGAGCAAAATATTATAAGTTGTTTAAGGTTTGAGTTGATTTATTCAGGAATAATATTCCTGTCTGTTTTTACCATTCCTACCAAAGATATTTCTGTCGACTAAATAAAAATTCCTTCTATTTAAAATTTAAATAGAACTTGAACAAATACTATAGTTCATAATATCCACGCAGACTTGCACGTAAGAGCGGTGTCATCCGTTTTAACAAACAGCGTATTGCACTGATATAAATAGCTGTGTGTGTATATATGTAGATATGTATGTATATGTATATATATGTTTATATATGTGTGTGTGTATGTATATATATATATATATATATATATATATATATATATATATATATATGTATTTGTGTGTATATATGTGTGTGTATGTATGTGTGTATGTATATGTATGTGTATATGTATAGATATGTATATATATATGTTTGTGTGTGTGTGTAAATATATATATATATATATTTATATTTATATCATATATATTTATATCACTCATCACTCACAACAGTGACAAAACATTAATATTGATTAATCATGTTACGTTATTTTCAAAATGTTTCCTTTTCTTTTTTCATTGCTTCTTTAACACACTACTTCGCAGCGGAGAAGTAGTGTGTTAAAGAAGTTATGAAAAAGAAAAGGGAACATTTTAAAAATAACGTAACATGATTGTCAATATACATTAATTGTTTTGTGAGTGTTGCTGTCATCAAGGATTTGATCATCATTATTTCTTGAAATCAGGTTCGTATTTGGAGGATGTGTTTATTTAATGTTAGCTAAGACCCGGCACTTAAAAGTTTCTTGCTACAGCAATTTTAACTCCGCTACAAAGTGATCCAAAGTCTCGCTTATACCTCGTGTCTTCTCAGTAAACTTGTATGTCGCGAATACTGTCATTCGTCGTAGGCATGACAAACGGCAGCGGGAGTGTGTCTATAAACTTAATGTAAACTTACGGTTCACCCCGTGCTTTGTTTCCGCAGTAGCTGCACTTATGAATATGCATTGGCCTTGCTCACTGAGTGCAAGGGAAAAAAATAAAATGTAGTCTATAAGTTATTAAAAGTAAAACATTAACGTTTTGTTCAGTTTCTGCTACAGCAATTTTAACTCCGCTACAAAGTGATCCAAAGTCTCGCTTATACCTCGTGTCTCTGTAAACTTGTATCTCGCGAATACCATCATTCGCCGTAGGTATGACAAACGGCAGCGGGAGTGTGTCTATAAACTAAAAATAAACTTACGGTTCACGCCGTGCTTTGTTTCCGCAATAGCTGTACTTATGAATATGCTTGTATTAATGAATACACTTGTGTGCATCACTTGCTTCATAATCTTTTTCTGCCTTATCAATTGTGAAATGGCGTTTTTTGTTCAGCGCTGTTTGGAGGTCTTCCTTGTTCTCTACATACTACGTAGGAGGCGTGATGATGTCACACGAAACTCCGCCCCCCATGGCCATCCAGCTCAACTCCATTACATTATATGGAGAAAAATAGCTTCCAGTTATGACCATTACGCATAGAATTTCGAAATAAAACCAGCCCAACTTTTGTAAGTAAGCTGTAAGGAATGAGCCTGCCAAATTTCAGCCTTCTACCCACACGGGAACTTGGAGAATTAGTGATGAGTCAGTCAGTCAGTGAGGGCTTTGCCTTTCATTAGTATAGATTATTGTATATAGCTTAACCCCACCTTCCCCTCTATATCTATAACCTCAGGCAATTAGATGTAGTAAAAAGACAAGCAGGAGTTAAGTTTCACATAAAATAATGTATTACTGATAATATTCATAAATAATAACAACATGCAAAGTTCATTTGAATATTGGCAGCCATACAACCTGATAAAATGGTGATGTGTAATTCAGGTGGCACATAGACTTGTAGTTACTTAAAATGTCTCTAGTTAGTCTAGTTAGTCATCGTTGGTGCTCAGCTTTCAGCCACATGTCTGTTCAATATGACTGCTGAGCTGTGCTCTTCATTGTGTTGTCTTCATCATCACAGGTTAGCAAGAGAGATGCTTCTTAATCATATGTTGGTTAGAGAGAGAGAATGTGGTTGAGCAAGCAGATTTATAGGTTTTCTGTCCAACCCCTCCAGCCAATCCAGACAGCCATATCTCAGACCAATGGGTGAAATGGAACATCTTCCTTGCAGGGGGGTTGAAAGACTTTAGCAGAGAAATACTCATCAAACTGGTTTAAGACACATCCCCCCCCAAATCCTGTCATAAAATTACAAAGAGACAGTCGTAAAGGGGGGTGGGGCAAACACGAATACCTCTGACCAAAGTAACACTAAATTACATTGGTTTGTCTAAATTATAAATAAAAACATACAAAACATTTATCAAGTTATATGCAAAATCTCACATCACAACAATATCTAAAGTTCTCGAAAAGAGAGTTTCCTCCCAACTTTAGTCTCATCTTTCAAAAAATAACCTTTTTTAACACTTTCAATCTGGATTTTGTCCTTAACACACCACAGAAACTGCCCTGGTCAAAATCACAAATGATCTTCTCGGGAAGCTGACATGGGACTTTTATCAATTCTTGTACTTCCTGAACGCTGCTCCACATTTGACACCATATCTCATCAGATACTTTTGAAATGACTAGCTAGTTTTGGAGTCTGTGGCCTTGTCCGCCAATGGTTTTCTTCCTGCCTCACTGATAGGACGCAATTTGCTCAAGTAAATGGCTTTAAATCTGAGAATGCAGTCATTACTCAGGGAGTTCCGCAGGGTTCTGTTTTGGGGCCGCTTCTTTTTCTCAGTAACATCTTCCCAATAGGTAATATCTTTCGATCCCATAGTATTAAATTTCATTGTTACGCTGATGACACACAGCTTTATCTATCGACTAAATAAATCTACACATATATAGTCATGGATGACTCACAATTTTCTCCAATTAAATAGCAATAAAACTGAGGTGCTCCTCATTAGTTCTAAATCTACACTCGCTAAGGTTAACTTTTTTTCCATTTTAATTAACATTAACACAAACATCTCTTCCCAGTTTAAGAGCCAGGGCATCATTATAGACAATACCCTCTCTTTTTTCTTCCCATGTAAGTATTATTTCTCTGACTGCCTCCTTCCATCTCAGATACATTTCTAGACTTCATCCTGTTATTACGTAACGCAGTACTGAAGTATTGGTTAATGCCCTAGTTACTTCATGAATAGATTACTTTAATGCTATTCTGTCTGGAATCCCACAAAAAATGTATCCATCGTTTACAACTTATTCAAAATTCTGCTGCTAGGATAATGACCTGTTCTAAATCCACTGAACATATTATACCTATTCTCTCTCAACTTCATTGGCTCCCTGTTTACTACCAAATACAATACAAAATTCACTCAGATATTACCTGTTATCTTTGATGTTTGCTAATACCTCTGTACCTTATTGCTATTTGATTTTATCATCCTCTTTGTTTTTATATTGTATTACTGCTGTTTAATTTCATTGTAAGGTGACCTTGAGTGTTAAGAAAGGTGCCTTTTAAATAAAATGTATTATTATTATTAAATAGAAATACTTGGTGAAGGAAAATGGCATGATTTGGTGGAACACTTGTGGAGAGGCTATCTTCCTTGAGATTCAGTGTTCATAACTGTTTGTCTCTTTGAGGGTACACATATAATTAGCTGTTAATAATTTAAAGTGTTGCTCTCTTGTTTTATGAAGTGTCAACAATGTGAACCTCAAGGTTTTGCATAGTAAACTTTAGAAAGATTTTATAGTTTTAAGAAAATATGGTTTAAATGTTTTCCTTGACCTTTCTGTACCTCTGCGACAGCAGTACAAAGAATGCCAGGAGTTACTGGCATTATATCAACAGTACTTGACTGAAGAGCAGGAGAAACTGAGCCACTCCATCTCTCAGGCTCGTCTGGGACACACACCTCTTACGCAACCAAGTCAACCAACATCTCAGACTCTTCCAGTCAGCATAACAATAGAACATCTGTCTGCTCAGAGTGACAAGTTATACCAGTCCATGAACCAAGCAAGGCAAATGGACAGTTTCCATGGACAGCAAGATAAGTTACTCCCTCTGTCAGGAGTGCTTCAAGAGCAGCCATTTCGTGCTATCCATCGAGATTGCTCAACTGTGAAACAACCAAAGGACTTGAAGCTTCAGTGCTACGAGGTCAATGAGACACCCAAGGTAAGCTTTTTGTCTCATATTTAACGTTTTGCCATACCATCCATTGTTTATTTTTTTTAGGTTCTGTTCACTATTACAAATCACTAGCTTTTTTGTTTTCAGATTTTTCATTTAGCATGTCTTTGAAGAAAATTGATGGCATGTGCTTAAATAACAGATTAAATTTGTTTTTAGGTAATTTTTTTTCATTTAAAAAACTATCAATATGATTACACTCTAAATATAATGACTTGAAAAGCTGGATTTAAAAATTACATTATTTTGTTCATTTGTTTGAAATTGACTAATCTATTGCTCAGGAAAGTTTTACTTTTTCCCTTTCTGGGACAAAGTTTATCCTACCTTTTATCCATATACCTTCTATACAATTTAAATTTTTATGAAAGTGAAGGATTTTGTTAAAACTGTTTTTAAAGATGTAGGAAATTATGTCTTTAAATTTTCTTCTTCTTTTTCTTTTTCTTTCTGCTGCTCCCGTTAGGGGTTGCCACAGCAGATCATCTTTTTCCAATACTTCCTGTCCTTTGCATCTTCCTCTGTTATCCCCACTACCTTCATGTCTTCTCTCACCGCATCCATAAACCTCCTCTTAGGCATTTCTCTTTTCCTGTTGCCTGGCAGCACTATCCCTAGCATCTTTCTCCCAATATACCCTGCATCTCTCCTCTGCACATGTCCAAACCAACACAATCTCACCTCTCTGCCTTTGTCTCCAAACCATGCAACCTGCACTGACCCTCTGATGTATTCATTTCTAATCCTGTCTATCCTCATCACACCCAATACAAATCGTAACATCTTTAAATCTGCCACCTCCAGCTCCGCCTCTTATTTTTTGGTCTGTGCCACTGTCTCTAACCCATGTAACATAGCTGGTCTCATTATCATTTTGTAGACCTACCCTTTCACTCTTGCTGATACCCATCTGTCACAAATTACTCCTGACACTCTTCTCCACCCACTCCACCCTGACTGCACTCTCTTCTTCACTTCTCTTTCACACTCCCTGTTACTCTGTACTGTTGATCCCAGGTGTTTAAACTCATCCACCTACGCCAGATCTAATCCCTTCATCCTCACCACTCCTCTGATCTACCTTTCATTTATACACATGTATTCTGTCTTTTTCCTGCTGACCTTCATTCTTTTCCTCTCTAGAACATATCTTTACCTTTACAGGATGTCCTCAACCTCCTTCATATTCTTGCTACAGATCACTGTGTCATCAGCAAACATCATAGTCCACAGGGACTCCTGTCTATTCTTGTCTATCAACCTATCCAACACCATTGCAAATAAGAAAGGGCTCAGAGCCGATCCCTGATGTAATCCCACCTCCACCTTGAATGTATTCATCACTCCTACAGCAGACCTCACCACTGTCTCACTTGCCCCGTACATATCATGTACCACTCCTAAATACTTCTTTGCTATGTGCCATTTCTTCATATAGTACCACAACTCCTCTGTAGGCACCCTGTCAAATGCTTTCTTTAGATCCACAAAGGTGCAATACAACTCCTTCTGGACTTCTCTGTACTTCTTCATCAACACCCTCAGAGCAAGCATCGCATCTGTGGTGCTGTTTCCTGGCCTGAAACCATAATGCTGCTCGCTAATCATTGCCTCCTTTATTAACCTAGCTTCCACTACTGTTTCCCGTAACTTCATCCCTCTGTAGTTACTACATCTCTTGCAAATCCACTTTATTCTTAAATATCTGCACCAGTACACTTCTCCACTCCTCAGGCATCCTCTCACTTTCCAAGATTGTATTAAACAATCTGGTTGAAACTGCCTTCTCTTCTTAACACCTCCATGCTTCCACAGGTATGTCGTCTGCACTAACGGCCTTTCCATTCTTCATCCTCTTTGCAGCCGTCCTTATTTTCTCTTTGCTGATACTTCCTGATTCACTATCTCCATATCATCTAACCTCCTCTCATCCTCTTTATTCATCAGCCACTCAAAGTACTCTTTCCATCTGCTCAACACACACTCCTCTCTTGTGAGTATGTTTCCATCTTTATTCAATAACACCCTAATGTGCTGCACATCTTTCCTAGGTCAGTTCCTCTGTCTAGTCAATTGGTACAGGTCCTTTTCTCTCTCCTTAGTGTCCAACCTCTCATTAAACTCATAATATGCCTCTTCTTTAGCTTTCGCCACCTTTCTCTTCACCTTATGCCTCATGTCAATGTATGCCTGTCTACTTTCTGCATCTCTCTGACTATCCCACTTCTTCTTCACCAACCTTTTCCTCTGTATACTCTCCTGTACTTCCTCATTCCACCACCAGGTTTTCTTCTCCTCCTTCCTCTTCCTAATGTCACACTTACCACCCTTCTTGCTATCATGCTTACTTCTTCTGCTGTAGTTGCCCAGCTGTCTGGTAACTCTTCACTGCCACCCAGTGCCTGTCTTACCTTCTCCCTGAAGTCAACCTTACAGTCTTCCTTTTTCATCTTCCACCATTTGATCCTTGGCTCTGCCCTTACACTTCTGCTCTTCTTGATCTCCAACGTCATCCTATAGACCACCCTCATATGCTGCCTATCTATACTTTCCCTTGCCACCACTTACAATCTCCTTTAGACTGACCCTCCTGCATACATATAATCTACCTGTGTGAGTCTTCCTACACTCTTGTATAATCTTAAAATATGTGTTCACCACAACCATGCCCATACTTTTCGCAAAACCAGTACCATCTGACCTTCTGCATTTTTCTCCTTGACACCATACCTACCCATCACCTCCCCATCCCCTCTGATCCCTTCACCAACATATTCATTGAAATCTACTCCAATCACCACTCTGTCTTCCTTGGGTACACTGCCCACCACTTCATCCAACTCATTCCAGTAATCATCTTTGTCATCCATCGCACACCCAAGTTGCGGGGCATATGCAATAACAACTTTCATCATCACATGTTCAATTTCCAGCTTCATAATCATCCTTCTGTCTGACACTCTTTTTACCTCCAAAACACTCTTAACATACTTTTTCTTCAGGATAACCCCTACCCCATTTCTCCTTCCATCCACACCATGATAGAACAATTTGAACCCATCTCCGATCCACCTGGCCTTACTTCCCTTCTATGTAGTTTCTTGCCCGCACAATATAGCAACCTCCCTTCTCTGCATCACATCAACTAACTCTCTCCCTTTACCAGTTATACTGCCAGCATTTAAGTTCCTATGCTCACTTCCACTCTCTTTACCTTCTTCCTCTCCTCCTCTTGTCACTAGACATGCCTTCACCCTCTTCTCTTTCTTAGGCCATCAGTAGCCCAATTTTTTGACAGCACCCTATTGGCTAACTGTACTGGTGGCGGTGACCGTTGTTAACCTGGGCCTCGAGCAATCCAGTATGAAAATCTGTATTGTCTGCATATTGATCTGGAAAAAATGAATACCGGCTGCCCTTCCTGATGTAACCATCTCCATTTTCCCAGGCTTGTGTGTTGTATTTACTTGTCATGCTTACACTAGGCCAAAATAAGGACAACTTTGCATAACAGTCTTTTATAATTATCCATTTACAGACTTTGTCAGTCCTATTGGATTGCTGTATGCTCCACATATCCGCTACATAATTTACAGTTACAGTTAACTAACTGCAGTTTACAAAGTTATCTTTTCAAATTCTTGAATTGTTCATCTGCTACTTATACTGGAAAAATAAGCTGCATTTTACACTGTGCTTTATTATGAACTTCAATTTTTTTCCCTCCTTTCTCCATATCATACAGTTAAATCAGTGTTATTAGTTTATACATAAGGAGACAAAAAGGCATGATGGCTTCTGTATCATCTCCAATTGCTGTTTTTAAATTTATGAATGAAGAAGTTTCTAGCAGTGTTTCTCTTCAGCATGTACATACATTGTTAAATAAACAAATCCTATAGTTGATATTTTAATGTTCTGTTTTAAAAAATGCAAAATGCTCTTTGAAAATTATTGGACTACATTTTAGGGGTAGGCAATATGGTCTCAAAATGATATGACATTTCAGGACATTTTGCAATAAAGATCATTATAATGCTTATTTAAAATTTTTCCCACTTTATCCTATCATTCAAGTGTAGTTCCCAAGGTTTTGAACATATTTTTTTTTTTTTTTTTAAACTAGTGTTAAGTATAATTTAAGTTCTCCTACTGTCCTATTTATTTCTTTTCCCCCATATATGCCCTGGGATTCTGGATAGTGTGGGTAACAACCCAGACACAGACAGGTAGACATAATGTTTTATCACCATACACGTTTATTTAAACAATATTTACAAGTATAAGTGCACAAAACCCAGTGCCGAACCACCAATCACCCCTCAAGTCCAGGTCTTCTCACAATGCCTTTCTCTTCTGGCCGCCTCCATTCCTCTCCTCCAAGACTTCGTCCTTCCACCCGACTCCAGCCATCGAATGGAGGGAGGTAGCCCCTTATATAAATGCCCGGATGGGCTTCAGGTGCTTCCCGATACTCCTCCGCCGACACTCCCCTGTGTGACGGAAGTGCTGGCTGTGCACCCGGAAGCACTCCGGGTGTCCCCGGTTCTCTTCCTCTAGCACTTCCGGGTTTGGCGGAAGTGCTAAGGGCCAGGGCTCCAAAGGCACCGGGACGCCCCCTGGCGGTGACCACGGGCCCCTACAGTGGTTGTCCCCAAAGCAACCAGGGCGGTCACCCCCACATGGTCTGGGGAAGGCGCAAGCCCTCCTCCGGTCCTCCTGGGCGTCCCGGCTGGGTTGCCACCCCAGCCATCTCCGACAATAGTTTTGATGACAGTTCACAACATCATTACACAGCATAAATGGCCATGTCTTACACTTCTTGGTTGACCACAATTTGGATTCACAAACAAAAAAAATACTTACTGTTAAGTTCTGGTTATGACAACTATTTCTGCCCTTTAACTTTGAATTACATCTTGTTTTTTTTAGCTCGGTTTACATTTACTCTTTTGTAGCTTACAACTTATGGCTGTCATCTTTGAGTAAGATTCTGACTACAAATCTCAATCTTTGTTTATTTAAATATTAATCTTCCTTGTTACAACCACTGCTTGAATTCTGTCTATTTTATCTACTGATTCTGTTCTCTTTCTCTCTTCTAAACGTTTTTTTTTATTCCAAACAACAGTAAACAACCATATTGTGCACAATTTAACTAAATATGTTTTAAATGAAAAAAAGAAAACTAATTAAATATTCAATAACAACACTGAATAAGTATAAAGTTGTCCATGTAAATGTAAACAGAAAAATGAAATAAATAAATTAATCTTTAAGCTTTAGCATAAAAGTAAACCTTACTTTGATGCAAAAATTGTATTTAATATGCCTGGGATGTATGTAAACAGTTAAATGTGGCACAGTATACTCTGGCAAACAAGCCCCTAACTTTAATGCTAAAAATGAAAGTGTGTTTTTAATGCATGTAAATTCCTCATCAACCAGTGATTTTGCAAACAAAGCAGCATTTTCTTTGTCTAATCAAATGAGGTAGAATGTCTTTTGTCTGATATATACAAGGGGCATTCGATTATAAACAGACATTTTTATGCTCTGTTCTTATAAAGAGTACAAGGTAGACACTCTTCATTGGACAGGCTTATGTATGTTTGAACTTGTCATTAGTAGTGCTAGCTGCTCTTTCCCCCCTTCCTGTCAGTTGTAATCAGCATGTTGGAGCAGGAGATATACAGTAGTGTTGAGCAGTGAATTATTATAACATTTTTCACAAATGGAGTCATTCCATCTCAGATTTATTTGAGACTTAAACATCAGTTTGGGGATGAGTGTCTCTCTCAGTCTAGAGTGAATGATTCATGGAAGTCATTCAGAGGGAAACTATAATCTCTTCGGTCCACTTAAGGAATTTTTGGAGGGAAGAATTTCAAGTTGAATGAGGAAGTTCTTGCCACTGTGCAAAAATGGGTCAACATGCTGTCAAAAGACTTCTACAGTTCTGGGATTAAGAAGCTTCCTGAGAGTTGGAACGTGTCTTGCAGTGGCAGGAGACTATGTAGAAAAATAGTGTGTTAAGTTGTTTCATTGTATTCAATAAATAAAATGTAGCTCATACATTCCTGCTTAAGTTTGATTGACCCTCATATATGTGACAGTGGAGTCTCTGTTGTAATGTGTTTCGTTAATCATATGTATGAGAAGTGCTATGTAACTATATACTTTTTGTATTCAATATTTGTACTTTTTTTTTTATAAAAAAAATGGTTTATATTATTCGATTACTTGAGCTGCTTACTATTGAACATGCTACATACAGTCGCTCATGTGTGAAACATTCCTGTTATTGAATAATTCCTGCTTTTCCTAGTGACTTGTTTTTTATCATGGTCATTATAATAAAGAATTCTAGAAGAAACAATATTCTTTTGAATTAAAACAGATATTCAGTAGGAACACCTTAATGTTGTTGGTGTGAAAATGATTGCAGTAGATATTAACGACATCACCAACAGTGGTGTTCAATAATATAACAGTTGATTTAAAAGGAATTCATTCAAAGGAGAAAACTGGTAGGAGTCTCTCCACTAGTATCGAAGCGTAATACTAGTAAACAGTTAGTTTGAGGAAATCCTGTACTCTTATTATTACATTCTGAAAAACAGCATCTTTCCATCAGCTATAGAAAAATTTGCTTGTCATTCTGTTCAGTTGTAGCTTGGCTTCATTGGTTAGTTTGCAGTTTTTCTTTTCTTTTTTTTTTTTTTTTTTTTTTACTTCAAACACCGCTGATCAATGATTGGTTTGCACACTTAATGACAATATGCAGGTGGCAAACTATGTTGGATTTTTTGAAAAGCTATCCACTGATAAACTGATTTACACTACATTTTACTTTTATCTCAGAATTATTGTCACATATGGTGAACACAGTAAAATGAAGTGCACGATTTGCCAAGTACATCATGCCACCACTGTTTGGCTACCCGAATCTCAATTCGTAGTTTATGTCAAATATAATATTAGAATTAATATAGACGAGTACAGTACAGGCCATTCAACCCAACAAAGCTCACCGTTCCTATCCACTTAATTCTTCTAAAATAACATCAAGTCTAGTTTTAAAAGTCATTTTGTCTATCACACTACTTGGTAGCTTATACCATGTGGCTGTGGTTCTCTGTGTAAAAAAAGACTTCCTAATCTTTGTGCTAAATTTACCTGTAAAATGTGACCCTGTGTTCTTGATAAACTCATTTTGAAATAACAGTCTCAGTCCACTGTTCAAATTCCATTCATAATTTTAAACACTTCAATCATGTCTCCACTTAATCTTGTTTTGCTTAAACTGAAAGGGCTTAGCTCTTTTAATCTTTCCTCATAGTTAGAAAATTTTGAAATAGACACCCCTGATTTAAGCAATTAAACACATGCAGGATAAAAAGCACCAATCATTATTCTTTATCTAAATCTTGCAAGAGGCAAAAACTTACCATGTTAGTGTTTTTGCAAAGAAAAAAGTGTCCTCTGCGCTATATTTAACAATTCATTGATTAGGTCACTACACAAAAAAAGGAATTCATTACATAATCAGAAAACTTTTAACATGATTGGTTACACCTATTTGCTAACAGGACATGACATATTTTGATACCTCAAATAACTACAATCAACTGTGACAACTAGGTTGATTTATAGTGCTTAAGAGCATGCAACTTTTCAGGAGAGTTAAAACTACACCAGGATGCACATTTTCATTTTTATGTTCTGAACCATCAACAGGAAACTTAGTGCATAACAATAGAACAATGATTATTGAATTATTATAATAGCCCTCAGCGTTAACATATCACCTTAGTATGTATAGTTCCTTTACCACTTATATTCTTTTACATTATTCATAATTCTGTAAACCTTTATTATACTGATGACCAACAGTCCTTCACTTTCTGTCCGGTCCAATACTTGAACCGCAATAATATACAGTAATCCCCCGCTATATCGCAGGTTAAGCTATCGCACACCCCGCTACATTGTGGATTTATTAATACTATTATTATTATTACTAGGGGGCTCCGCCCCCTGCTCACCCACCCCTTCGTTTGGTTTACCGGATAAACAGTTTAAAGAGATTGTTATTTTCATGGGAATTGTTAAATATGCATTGTTTTCATTCTTACTTTAAAACTTTTGTAAAAACAATATTTGTCCTTTATTTCCTGCCACGGGCGTGGTTAAATATCTTTCTTGCGGCACTTATAACGCTGCTCGCGTTGTGAAGGGATGGTCTGAATGCACGCTAAAGAGATGCAATTGGTTCAGCTGGTGTCTTGCTGCTGATGCTGGCCAGCTGTGTGTTGTGCTTGTCCCGCTTTGCTTCAATCACTTAAAAGCCTGTACAGCAGCTATCCTTTTAACACTTCGCATCTCTGCTGCTCTCTTTGTGAAGGTGTGCGGCTGAACATAGGTCTTAGCAAAAGTGGACATATCAGCTACTGGCTTTGTGCTGCTTCTGCCAAGATGCATGCCTGTTCTGTTTGCTCTGTGTGTTCTGAAGGAGGGACAGGGTGGTAAAGGTTCGGGAGGGGGGGGATGTGTGATGGCTGAACGCACCTAAGGAGAAGTGCTGGGATCTGGTCACGATCACTTTGCTCAAACCCCCTCTCCCCCAAGGCGCGCTAAGCTCCTGCCACTTCATGTTGGGAAGGGCGGAGCTCAATGCACGCTAAGGAGAAGTGGACTTTGTACTGGCTCTTTGCTGTGTCTGCCAAGATGCTTTTTAAGCTTGTTGCTCTGCGTGTTAATCATTTAAAAGCCTGTTCAGCAGCTCTTATCCTGTCTCACTGCCTTGTCTTGCATGAAGTTAAAAGTTTTATAATAGAGAGATGTTACTCATATCCTTAGTCTGACATCCACGTATCTTATGTGTTTACAAAGTGTGTTTTTAATGTGGTCTTTCTATATCGCGGATTTTCACCTATCGAGGGTGGGTCTGGAACGTAACTTCCACGCTAGGCAGGTATTACTGTATTCCATTATTATTACTGGTGGGACATACTTCATCAGGTTAAAACATAAGTTTATTCTTCTTTCTCAAACTCTACCTACCCATATTCCATCCTCAGCAAACCTTCTTTATTAAAACATACCCGTTGGCCAACCACAATGCACACACTCGCTCTTTCACACCCACCCAGATTTATTTGAAACTGTAATCTCAGCCTTTTCCGACCGTTTATATTATCCCGATCACATCTAATTGGGACCCACACCTATTTTAAAAACGTCCAAATACCAAATTTAGCTTGATGTTGTTATTCCTAGGTACCTATATTAATTCCGGAAGACATTTTTCAAAGTTGCACACTGTTCCTGTTACAGCAGACTTTCAATATCACACTTAAATCATAATACACATACTGTATATTTATCTTATTCTATTTATATCTGTCAATATATCTACATAAAAATACATATATATACACATATATATGTATATTTTATTTACTTATTTATTTTACACAATGCAAGCCAAGCATAACCACATTTCTATGCACTGTGGTGAGCGGGTGGGGGCGGTACCCAGCTGGGACGCCCGGAAGGACCGAAGGAGGGATTACGTCTCCCCCAATTTTCCAGAGTGGAAGGCTGGAACATTTACATCTTCTCAGATTGCCTCCGAACACAAACCGAGCATTAGCGAACAGTCAGATTTTGTGTGTTTGCAGCATACTGATACCTCATTAGAATATGCATTTAAACAGGCCCACTCTGCCAATGACCAAGAGTGTGATTCCAGGGGCTTGAAAACCCTGCACTTTCTAGAAAGGGACGGTTGCCTTTTCAGAGTGATTTCAGATCATTTAATGGGGGAATTTATTGAACAACTAGTTGTACCTGAAGTACATAGGGAAACTCTTTTGCATCTGGTCCACTCTCACATCTTGGGAGGGCACCTGGGTGCTGATAAGAACAGAGAGAGGTTATCAAAGCGATTTTATTGGCTGAATATGGGAAAAAATGTTGAACAATTCTGTACTTCTTGTCCTGACTGCCAGGTCGTCTCTGCTTATAAACCTCTTCGGGCTCCACTTTGTCCTATGCCTATTTTAGAAGTTCCCTTTCAGCAGGTGGGATTAGATATTGTAGGCCCTTTGCCTAAGACTAAAAATGGGTACCAATATTTGCTGGTGTTGGTTGAGTATGCAACACAATACCCAGAAGTGATTGCTTTGAAAAAGCCCAACTCCTCCGCTGTAACCAAAGCTCTGTGTGATATTTTTACTCGTATTGGCATCCCTAGAGAAATTTTAACTGATCAGGGCACACCTTTTACTTCTCGCGTGATGAAACAATTGTGTGACAGCTTAATTAAGAAATTGAGTACCACTGCTTACCATCCACAGACGAATGTTTGACTGAGCGATTTAACAAGACTTTAAAACAGATGATCAGGTCGAGTCGCTCATAATGATCCCACAGCCTGGGACTCTGTCCTGTCTTTTGTTATGTACGCAGTGCGAGAATCACCGCAGGCATCCACTGGCTTGAGTCCGTTCGAGTTGTTATTCGGCAGGCAGCCGCGAAGCATCCCGAATGTTGTACGAGAGGAATGGATAGGAAACAAGACAACAAATCAAGGACCGAGCTTTCAGATCGGGTAATTTCGTTGCAAGACAGAATTTTTATGTTTTCTTCTATTGCTGTGGAGCATCAACAACGAGAGCAGGAAACTCGGAAACATCTTTACGGTGGACACAGTAAGCTTCGTGAACTCAAACCTAGTGATCGTGTTTTGGTACTGGTTCCGTCTGACCCGCACAAATTCCTAGCTAAATGGCAGGGCCCCGCCATTATTGAGGAGCGTATGGGTCCGGTAAATTACAAGGTTAGAATATCAGGCCGGCACAAACCATTCCAGATTTTACACATTAATCTCTTGAAGGAATGGCATGACCGACAGGGGGTCTACACTTCCTTGGCTGCTGTTTCTCAAACCGATGTTGCCATTGGTAACGATTTAACTGACTCGCAGAAGACAGAACTGTTAGCTTTGATCGAACTGAACACTGATGTCTTTTCAGACTTGCCAGGCAAGACTAAACTTGCAGAACATATGCGGCCGTTTCGGATTCCGGAAGCGCAACAAAATATTGTGCTCAAAGAAGTTAAGAAGATGCTGGCATTAGGTGTAATTCGTGAAAGTAAAAGTGACTGGTGCAGCCCGGTCGTTGTGAGAAAACAGCATTTGCGAATCCAGACGGACTTTATGAATTTACGAGACTTCTGTTTGATCTTCATCGGGCACCTCTAACTGCCCAGTGTATGATGGATCAGATCCTGCTTCCTCATTCTGAATATTCCGGGGTGTATCTTGATGGTGTTGTGATTTTCAGCAATGACTGGCAAACGCATTTAGAGTGTCTTCAAGCTGTCCTTGAAAGCTTTGAGACAGGCTGGCTTGACTGCTAACTCTAAGAAATGTAAACTGGGTATGTCTGAGACTCATTACTTAGGTTATTCTATGGGCAGGGGTTTACTTCGACCACAGTTAAGGAAAGTGGAATAGATGTTTGCGTACCCATGGCCAAAAACACAGAAACAGGTACGCGCTTTTCTGGGGCTTGCTGGTTACTACAGAAGGTTCATCCCTAACTTTGCACATAGGGTTGCTCCTCTTACAGAACTCACTAGAGGCAGGAGATTTTATGGACAGAAATTTGTGAACGTTCCTTCTGTGATTTGAAAACTGCTTTGTCTTCTTATCCGGTTCTGCAGAACCCCGATTTCTCAAAGGATTTTGTCTTAGAAATGGATGCAAGTGCATTTGGTGTAGGCGCCGTCACAGATTTTTGATGGAGAAGAGCACCCTGTCACATATTCTAGTATGAAATTACTTTCTAGGGAACACAATTATTCAACAATTGAGAAGGAATGCTTAGCGATTAGATGGGCTGTAGAAGCACTTCGTTATTACTTATGGGGTCGAAATTTCACTTTGGTAACTGATCATGCTCCACTACAGTGGTTATACCGTCAGAAAGATACAAACTCTCGTCTCATGAGATGGTTTCTGGGCTTACAACCTTACAGTTTTACGGTAAAGCTTCGACCAGACTCTGAGCAAATCAACGCAGACGTATTATCACTGCTGAATGAACGTGGTACTGTACATAGAGTTGCTTGATTCACGATAATGTGAATAAAGCTGGGGGGGATGGGGGGTGTAAGCTGGAGGAATGATTGCACACTCAGAGGACACAGACGCCCCTGGGAAAACCCCTGAAACACAGTCTACCTTCACATTGCTCTTTACCCTTCTTACTTGGCGCTATAACGCGTGATAAACCTATCGCATTGTACTCCGCTTACTTAAAAGCCTTGTACAGCGCCAGTCAGCTTTGGAATTGATTGTTTGCTTTTCTTTCTCTCTCTCTCTCTCTGACATTCTCTCCTTCCGGCGGAACTGTTATCTCTATCATGTCATGGAGCACGTTTAAACTTTTGAAAAAGAGACAAATGTTCGTTTGCAGTGTTTGAATAAAGTTCTTGTCTCCACAACCTCCTGTGTTTCTGTGCAAATCTGTGAACCAAGCGTGACAAAATATATGTATATGTATATATGTGTATATGTATATTATGAGGGGCCATTCAGGAAAAAAAGATTGGTTCATAATATATATATTGGTTCAGATACATTGGTTTGAATATATACATTGGTTTTAATACATCAGTTCAGATATATACTGTATATACATTGTTTTCCCGATCTGACAAAAAAAATAGGCATAATTTTTGATTGACTTACAAACAAAAAGAATAGTTATTACTTACCATCTTTGCTTTAAAATGGCTTTTTAAAAAGCCTTTTTGATATAATTTATTCATGACAGTTTAAAATAAAAAAAGTAGTGCTCAAAATTATAATGCACCATATCTAACAGGAAGAGGTGGTGGTTGGGGTAAGATCGTTGACTCAGTTAAGTGATCGCTGGTTTGTGTCTAGGGGGCTTTCTTTCTGTTATTTTATTTATTTATTTATTTTTACAAATTGCTTTGAGTACTAAGAAAGGCGCTATAAAAACGTAAGGAATTATTATTATACGTGTGAATACGTGATTAAATTCAGCTGCAGCGTAGTGGGGTACAAAATGGGGACTCTGTGCTCGACAATACCATGTGTTCATTGAAATAATTACACAGCAAGGTGTGCACACAATACAAACATAATGTGTATATTATTGAGGTAAAGGTTCATATAAATTTATTACGTACACATTTTTAACAAGTTGAGACATGTAATCTGGTTAAAATGCACAAAATTATACATTGTAAAAGGAATAGACTCAACATACTTAAAAAGGTTTGGGGCAGCCACCCGTATATTATTCCTGGCTGCAAAAGATTCTTGATAAATACAGTGATGTATACCAAGTCCAAAACGATGGTTTGTCAAGATGGCGGTTTTAAGGGATAGGACAGGAAGTGATGCAAGGGAACTGGAAGTGATGTTCTTCATTAGTCAGAGTAGGTGCCGGAAGTGATAATCTTCTAGGCGCCCAAACCGGAAGTGGCGTCATCTGTTTTAAATCAGACAGATTTTCCCACGGCTGGTCTGTAGAGATAACAGGAGAAGGTTTAGTGCACCCCGCCACCCCCTGGCCTGGAATGGAATTACCTTTGCTTGGTCCATACAATGTTTTCCTAGTCACATGTGTGTGACATTCCCCCCCTCAGCCCAGACCCATCGGGACAGGCGTACCTGTCTGAGAAGTCATTGCATCGAGAAAGGGCATCGGCATTGGCTTGCAGTACACCACGGCGATAAATGACTGAATACTTATAAGGCTGTAGATCTAAAAACCACCTCGTGACACGTGGATTGGACTCCGTATGTAAGGCCATCTACTGTAATAGAGTGAATTCATGCCCCAAGAGGTAATATCTCAGCTGAGTAATCGCTCATTTAATAGTCAAAGCTTCCCGCTCCACTACCGCATACCTGGTTTCACAATCCAGCAGTTTCCAGCACAGGTACATAATGGGGTGTTCAACTCCATCAACACTTTGGCTCAGCACGGCTCCAAGACCTGTGTCCGAAGCGTCCATCTAGAAGATGAAAGGCATAGAAAAGTGAGGCACTTTCAATATAGGAGCTGACGTAAGGACCATTTTCAGGTCACTGAATGCAGCCTCTGATGTCTCATCCCATACCACGTGATTAGGTCTCCCCTTCTTTGTGAGGTTTGTCAAGGGCGTTGCTCTATCAGAAAAACGGGGTACAAACCGGCGATAGTAACCCGCTACGCCGAGAAAAGCCTGAATCTGCCTCTTGTTTATCAGATGGGGCCAATTCAAAATGACATCTATTTTAGAACACTGTGGCCTCACCATACCCTTGCCCACTAGATAGCCTAAATATTTGGCTTCGACCAACCCAAAGTTGCATATCTTTGGATTAATACAAAGACCAGCTTTTGGTAGTGACCGCAATACAGCTCGAACCTGCTGTAAGTGTTCCTCCCATGTGTTGGAATAGATGACAACATCATCCAAGTAGGCAGCACTATATGAATTATGAGGATGGAGCACTTTGTCCACCAGATGTTGGAATGTTGCAGGTGCCCCATGTAATCCAAATGGGAGAACGCGATACTGCCAGTGCCCGCTAGGGGTGCTAAACGCTTAGCGGAGTCCGTTCAGGGAACCTGCCAGTACCCCTTAGTCATATCTAAAGTAGTCAAGAATTTAGCGTTACCTAACCACTTGAGGAGGTCGTCCACTCGCGGCATCAGATAGGCATCAAATTGGGAGACTTGGTTGAGCCGACAGAAGTCATTGGAGAATCTCCAACTTCCGTCAGGCTTACTGACCATGATAATAGGACTGGACCAGGGACTATAACTTTCCTCAATTACACCAAGGTCCAGCATGCGTCTGATCACCAGCTCCACTTCAGCCTTTTTTGCCTCGGGAATTCTGTACAGGTGTTCTCGGACTATAACCCCAGGTTTCGTCACAATGTCATGCGCAATCAGGGAGGTCTGTCCTGTATTTTCACTTGCCTTCTCAGGAACAGACAGGATATCTACTTTGAGCTCCTGTCGTCGTTGGCGAGTCAGATTATCTCAGAAATTAGGGTTTAATTTAGGAGGGCTCGAGATCCATGTTCTTCCACGGTTTCAGCAGATTGACATGATAAATCCGCTCGCTGGGATGATGATTCAGTTGTTTTACCAAATAATCGACCAGTCCCTTCCTCTCCTTAATTTCATAGGGGCCTTGCCAATGAGCCAGTAATTTAGAATGTGAGGTAGGAACGAAAACCATGACTATGTCCATATAGTAATTCAAAAGGTGAGAACCCTGTGGTGGCTTGTGGGACTTCTCGATATGCAAAAAGGATGAGGGGGAGGAGCTGATCCCAGTTCCTTCTGTCTCCGTTGACTACCTTACGTAACATTTGTTTGAGAGTTTGATTGAACCTCTCTACAAGACCATCGGTTTGAGGATGATATACCAAGGTTTTTAAATGTTTTATTTGAAGTAGCTTGGCAGTCTCCCTGAACGTCTGCGAGGTAAAAGGCGTCCCTTGATCTATCAGGATTTCTTTAGGGATGCCGGCACACGCAAATACCCCTACTAATTCCTGAGTTATAGCTTTTGAAGTAGCTGAGCGCAGTGGAACAGCTTCCGGAAACCAGGTAGCATAATCTACCAGGACCATTATATATTTATGACCTTTGGCTGAAGATTCTAGGGGTCCTACTATGTCGACCCCAATACACTCAATAGGGACATCTATTAAGGGTAATGAAACTAGAGGAGCATGGTTCCTCCTAGGAATCTGCCTCAGTTGACACTCCAGACAGGATGTACAAAGCGGCGGACTGCCTCATTAATTCCGGGCCAAAAGAATCTGAGCTTAATCCGCTCAAGTGTTTTTTCGGGTCCCAAATGGGCTCCCAGGAAATGGGTATGTGCAAGTTCACAGACTTGTCGCCGGTAAATCCGTGGTACTAACAACAATGACCTAATTTCCCCCTCATGGTTAGCTACCCGATATAATAGATCATTATTTAACACAAAGTGAGGACCTTGTGACATTGGATATAATGTGTGTTGACCATCTATCAGAACGACTGCATTCTTTGCAGACTTAAGGGAGTCGTCGTTCTACTGCTCCCTTTTAAATGAAACCGGGGTCTGCCTAAATTGAAACTGCAAGCGTGTAAGGGGATCAGATTCTACCTCAAGGGGCGGGATTTCATCCTGAGTCAACTCCGCGCTTGATGATGACTTATTTGGCTGAGACGTCCCTGGTGTTTCCCCGTCATCACCAGAGGCCGAACTCCGCTCCCCAGCCAGCTGTAAACTCTGCGTGGAAGAAGTTGAGGGCGCTGATTCCGCGTCCGTGACTAGACCTAGCAGTCTTGGGGAAGAAGTGTCTGTGCTACTGCTTTTACTGTCTACCCAATCTCTGCCTAATATCACCGTGAAGGGAGGATTATCCATCACCGCCACCATCAACTTTTTTAATACACCGTCCTGAAATATATAACATCTGGCGGATTTATAATTCTGGACATCCCAGTGAATGCAGGTAATGTGGGCTTTAATCTTTAACCATTGTCGGGGTAGTAACAGATGGCGAGCAACAATAGAAATGTTACTGCCGGAATCAAATAAAG